>NW_024039199.1:0-743909 GCF_016077235.1 Cyprinodon tularosa | reverse complement strand
GGCGATGATGGAAAACTCCCTTTAAGACACCCTTGGCCAATTCGAATACCTGGTGATGCCCTTCGGTCTAACAAACGCTCCAGCCTGCTTCCAGGCCCTAGTAAATGATGTTCTCAGAGATTTCCTCAACGTGTTTGTTTTTGTGTACATTGATGACATTCTCATTTATACGACAGTGGCGTTAGATGTAGGAGTTTGCCCTGTAATCGGAGGGTTGACGGTTCAAGCCCCGACTCGGACTTTCATTGTCGTTGTGTCCTTGGGCAAGACACTTCACCTGCATTGTCTACTGATGGTGGTCAGAGGGCCCGGTGGCGCCAGTGTACGGCAGCCTCACTTCTGTCAGTGAGCCCCAGGGCAGCTGTGGCTACAATGTAGCTTGCCACCATCAGTGTGTGAGTGTGTGTGTGAATGGGTGAATGAATGTAGTGTAAAGCGCTTTGGTCAAGTCTCCTAACTTGAATAAAGGCGCTATATAAGTACATGCCATTTACCCATTCCAAGGACCTCCATGAACACAAGAGACATGTCCGTCTTGTCTTACAGAGACTACTGGAGATAAGCTGTTTGTGAAAGCCGAGAAGTGCGAATTTCATCAACCTTCAGTCACCTTTTTGGGGTTTGTGCTCGAGGGCGGCCAGGTAAAACCTTCAGAGGACAAGATCAAAGAAGTCTTAGACTGGCCAGTTCCTGAGAACCGAAAACAGTTACAGAGGTTTTTAGGGTTCGCTAATTTCTATCGTCGATTCATAAGGAACTACAGTCAAACCGCCCTTCCTTTAACCTCTCTGACTTCCATTAAACAAACTTTTCAGTGGACTCCCGAGGCTCAAGCAGCATTTGAGAAACTAAAATCCTTGTTTTCCAGAGCACCCGTACTTATTCAACCTGATCCGGCAAAACAGTTCATCCTAGAGGTGGATGCTTCAGATTCCGGTGTTGGAGCTGTTCTCTCCCAGAGGCTCGACTCAGATCAAAGAATACATCCATGTGCTTTCTTCTCCCGTAGGCTCTCTTCTGCTGAACAGAACTATGACGTGGGTGACCGAGAGCTCCTGGCTATTAAGCTGGCGTTGGAAGAATGGAGGCATTGGCTGGAGGGAGCTGAGCACCCGGTTCTTGTGTGGACAGACCACAAAAACCTGGCTTACATCCAGTCAACTAAACAGGCTAATCCTCACCAGTCTAGGTGGTCAATCTTCTTCTCACGATTCAATCTAATCATTTCCTACAGACCCGGATCCAAGAATGTGAAGCCCGATTCTCTCTCTCGTCTCTACTCCGTCGATAATCCAGAGACACCTGAACCTGTCCTCCCAGCTTCATGTACCATAGGAGTGGTCAACTGGGAGATAACGGATCTCATCAACTCAGCCCTAGCCACTGAACCAGATCCAGGTACCGGTCCGTCTAACCGTACATATGTCCCATCTTCTGTCACGTCCCGTCTTATCCAGTGGATGCATGCCGCCAAATTCTCCGCTCATCCAGGAGTGAGTAGGACAGTTTCTCTCATCTCCAGGCGCTTCTGGTGGCCCACTCTCCACAGAGACATAAAGGAGTATGTGTTGGCTTGCCCCACTTGTGCCCGTAACAAAGCCTCACACCAACCACCTTCAGGCCTGCTTCAACCACTTCCTGTTCCCTCGCGTCCTTGGTCCCACATCGCCATTGATTTTGTCACCGGTCTCCCTGTCTCTCGAGGTATGTCCACCATTCTAACCATTGTTGACCGTTTCTCGAAATCCTGCCATCTAGTTCCCCTCAGAAAACTTCCCACGGCCTTCCAGACAGCTCAGCTGCTAATTAAACATGTTTTCCGGCTTCATGGCATTCCCCAGGAAATCCTCTCGGACAGAGGTCCCCAATTCATTTCTCAGGTATGGAAGGCTTTCTGTTCTGCTCTCGGTTGCAAACCATCTCTCACTTCAGGTTACCACCCTCAATCGAATGGCCAGACCGAACGCATGAACCAGCAGTTGGAATCCACCCTCCGCTGTCTTACATCCAATAACCCCGTGAATTGGAGTCAATATCTCCCGTGGATAGAATATGCCCATAACTCACTCCGTTCTGCATCCACTGGACAGTCTCCATTCCAGGTCAGTCTCGGATACCAACCACCTCTTTTCCCCGCAGATGAGAGAGAGATATCGGTGCTGTCCGTTAACCAACACATCCGTCGCTGCCAAAGGATTTGGAGGGAGACCATCGCCACACTCAACCAGTCATCCGAGTCAGCCAAACGTTTCGCCGACGCCAAGAGACGTCCCGCCCCTGAGTATTCTGTGGGCCAGGAGGTGTGGCTCTCCACTCGAGACATCCCCCTCAAGGGGATGTCTCCAAAACTCTCCCCGAGATTCATAGGTCCCTTCAAAATCTCTCGAGTCATCAATCCTTCAGCTGTCCGTCTCCAACTTCCCCAGTCCCTCCGAATCCACCCTACTTTCCACGTCTCCCAGATCAAGCCTGTTTCCTCGAGCCCTCTGTGCCCACCGTCCGACTCCCCACCACCCGCCCTGGAGGTCGATGGCCATCCGGCCTTCACAGTGCGCCGCATTGTAGACTCCCGTCGACGAGGTCGCGGATGGCAGTACCTCGTCGACTGGGAGGGCTACGGACCGGAGGATCGTCAGTGGGTCCCTGGCTCGTACATCCTCGACCCTGCGCTCATCGAGGAGTACGAGCGTTCCTGCCCATCTACCTCTTCCGGACTGCCAAGGGGCGGTCGTTGAGGGGGGGGGTACTGTTGGGAGCTGGAGAAAATCCCATCTTTCTCCAGCAGAGTCCGCCGTGGATCCTCTGAGGGAGCCTCCTGCACAGCTGCAGCTCATCTAGATCATCAGAGGATCCACTATATAAGCTGTCTTCAGACCTTGCCTCAACGCCGCAGTGTTGTTCCAGTTGGTCAGCGCTAAAGCCTAGATCTTTGTTGTATTTCCATGACTTTGAATCCAGGTTGGATTCTAACCACTGTCTCTGTGTTTCTAGGAAACCCGTGCCTCCTCTGTGAAAGCTCAGGAAGAGCTAACCTGCCGAGCCGACCCTCAGAGCCAAACCCTGAAGATTCTCAGAGAATCTCCAAGCAGCTCTGGACTAAAGCTGGGAAACCTAAGCCAAGGTCTGCTCAAGCTAGACGTGAGACGCTGAAGCAGCAAATGGACTCTGCTGATAAACTCTTCTCCAGAACCAACAGTGACTCTCCCAAAGTAAACCTCAAGAACCCACAAGGTACAATCAGTGAGCCTGTGGAAATCAAACCCTGTCAGCAGTCACTAACTGTGCTGTCTCCCTCGCAGACTCCGGTGAACCAGAACCCAGACCAGAACCTGAATCAGTACATTCTGTGTGTAGTGCTTTAATAAACTGTTAAACTTTCCATCCTTGTGTCAGTGGTGTTCTGCATAACTGGGTCTCCATTTGAGAACCCATCATGACAGAACACTGCGGCCAAACTCAAGGCCCAGCAGAACATCTCCGTCAACTACTGGAGGAGCGGGATGCCCAAATCCACAGACAAGTCCAAACACTGAGTGAGTTAAATGCTCGCATTGATTTCCAGGATCATATTGTCCGTAATCTCTCCAGTCGTTTGAACAATGCTAACGCTACCCCTCCACAACAACCATTTCCGGGTCCAGTCCCTCCCCCGAGGTCACAACCTGTGACGTCATCAGAGTTCCGTTCTAGTCTCCCAGAGAATTTCTCCGGTAACATGAAAGACTGTAAAGGTTTTTTATTCCAATGCCGTTTGATTTTCATGAACTCCCCTGATAGTTTTCCCTCGGACCACAAGAAAATAACTTTTGTTCTCTCTCAGCTAACAGGAAGAGCCTTGGAATGGGCCCAGGCCAGATTTGCCTTCGACGATAGCTTAAACTGCTATTTCTCCGACTTCATTTCAGAATTTAACCAGGTATTCAACCAAGAAACCAACCAAACAATTGATTCCAGAGCTCTTTTTAACTTAAAACAGGGAAATTCTTCGGTGGCTGAATTCTCAATTAACTTCCGGGTTAAGGCGGCAGCTTCCGGATGGAACCAAAGCGCCCTGAAAGGAGCCTTTTTCATGGCATTAAACGAACAGATCAAAGATAAACTCGCAACCCTCGACGAACCTGCCTCCCTCGAAGATTTAATTCGCATCTCCATCAGACTAGATAATAGAATTCGAGCCAGAAACAGTTCTAAAAAGCAGAGTAATTTTTCTTCTGCCTCACATAACGTGACTGTTTGTTCTCCCTCTACAGAGCAAATGCCCACTCAGAGGTCTAAGCCCCAGTCTCTACCATTGCCTGTTCAGGCCTCTCATTCAGGCGAAAGGGATTTCGAAGGTGGGACATACTAGGCTCACTCCTGAGGAGAGACAGAGGCGTTTCTTAAGTAAACTGAGTATCTACTGTGGTGAGAGTGGTCACTTCATCACCTCCTGCCCGGCAAAATCAAAAGCCGGGGCCCGCCAGAGGATCTGAGGAGTCTGGCGGGCCAAATAAACACTAAAAAATCTCCTCGATTGTTGCTGCCAGCCACACTCTTCTGTGATAACCAAAGTCTCTCTTTCTCCGCTTTCATCGACTCAGGTTGTGAGCGTAACCTAATCGACTCTAACCTCGTCCAGCAACTTCAGATTAAAACCGTTCCCCTCTCTCAGCCTCTCAGTGTGTCCGCCATAGACGGAAAAAGACTCCATCGTGTTACCCACCAAACCCAGCCCCTCGAGCTACTTCTGTCAGGTAACCACCGAGAAACAATAACTTTCTTTGTTTTTCACTCTGCATGTTCCCCACTGGTCCTCGGGTTCGAGTGGTTGGAGAAGCATAACCCTCACATTAACTGGACTAAACGTCTCCTGGAATCATGGTCTACTACGTGCCACGAAACATGCCTTCGTTCCGCTGCCCCTATGGTGGGGCCTCCTAGAGGTGGGGGGGAGATGGACTCTCCTGACCTTTCTTCAGTTCCCTCTGAGTACCATGATTTAGCCCCCGTCTTCAGTAAGGTCAGTGCGACGTCCCTACCTCCACACAGACCATACGACTGCGCCATTGAACTTTTACCAGGTGCTCCTCTTCCTAGCAGCAGATTATATAACATTTCCAAACCCGAAAGAGAAACTATGGAAAAATACATCAACAAATCATTAGCTGCTGGAATAATCCATCCTTCTTCCTCTCCTTTGGGCGCCGGTTTCTTCTTCGTGGGCAAGAAGGATGGTTCCCTGAGACCTTGCATTGATTATCGAGGTTTGAACCAGATCACCATTAAAAATAAATACCCACGCCCTCTTCTCGCCTCTGCTTTTGAACCAGTACAGGGTGCAAAAGTATTTTCCAAACTGGACTTAAGAAACGCCTATCATCTCCTTAGGATACGAGAGGGCGATGAGTGGAAAACTGCCTTTAAGACACCCTTGGGCCAATTCGAATACCTGGTGATGCCCTTCGGTCTAACAAACGCTCCAGCCTGCTTCCAGGCCCTAGTAAATGATGTTCTCAGAGATTTCCTCAACGTGTTTGTTTTTGTGTACATTGATGACATTCTCATTTATACGACAGTGGCGTTAGATGTAGGAGTTTGCCCTGTAATCGGAGGGTTGACGGTTCAAGCCCCGACTCGGACTTTCATTGTCGTTGTGTCCTTGGGCAAGACACTTCACCTGCATTGTCTACTGATGGTGGTCAGAGGGCCCGGTGGCGCCAGTGTACGGCAGCCTCACTTCTGTCAGTGAGCCCCAGGGCAGCTGTGGCTACAATGTAGCTTGCCACCATCAGTGTGTGAGTGTGTGTGTGAATGGGTGAATGAATGTAGTGTAAAGCGCTTTGGTCAAGTCTCCTAACTTGAATAAAGGCGCTATATAAGTACATGCCATTTACCCATTCCAAGGACCTCCATGAACACAAGAGACATGTCCGTCTTGTCTTACAGAGACTACTGGAGATAAGCTGTTTGTGAAAGCCGAGAAGTGCGAATTTCATCAACCTTCAGTCACCTTTTTGGGGTTTGTGCTCGAGGGCGGCCAGGTAAAACCTTCAGAGGACAAGATCAAAGAAGTCTTAGACTGGCCAGTTCCTGAGAACCGAAAACAGTTACAGAGGTTTTTAGGGTTCGCTAATTTCTATCGTCGATTCATAAGGAACTACAGTCAAACCGCCCTTCCTTTAACCTCTCTGACTTCCATTAAACAAACTTTTCAGTGGACTCCCGAGGCTCAAGCAGCATTTGAGAAACTAAAATCCTTGTTTTCCAGAGCACCCGTACTTATTCAACCTGATCCGGCAAAACAGTTCATCCTAGAGGTGGATGCTTCAGATTCCGGTGTTGGAGCTGTTCTCTCCCAGAGGCTCGACTCAGATCAAAGAATACATCCATGTGCTTTCTTCTCCCGTAGGCTCTCTTCTGCTGAACAGAACTATGACGTGGGTGACCGAGAGCTCCTGGCTATTAAGCTGGCGTTGGAAGAATGGAGGCATTGGCTGGAGGGAGCTGAGCACCCGGTTCTTGTGTGGACAGACCACAAAAACCTGGCTTACATCCAGTCAACTAAACAGGCTAATCCTCACCAGTCTAGGTGGTCAATCTTCTTCTCACGATTCAATCTAATCATTTCCTACAGACCCGGATCCAAGAATGTGAAGCCCGATTCTCTCTCTCGTCTCTACTCCGTCGATAATCCAGAGACACCTGAACCTGTCCTCCCAGCTTCATGTACCATAGGAGTGGTCAACTGGGAGATAACGGATCTCATCAACTCAGCCCTAGCCACTGAACCAGATCCAGGTACCGGTCCGTCTAACCGTACATATGTCCCATCTTCTGTCACGTCCCGTCTTATCCAGTGGATGCATGCCGCCAAATTCTCCGCTCATCCAGGAGTGAGTAGGACAGTTTCTCTCATCTCCAGGCGCTTCTGGTGGCCCACTCTCCACAGAGACATAAAGGAGTATGTGTTGGCTTGCCCCACTTGTGCCCGTAACAAAGCCTCACACCAACCACCTTCAGGCCTGCTTCAACCACTTCCTGTTCCCTCGCGTCCTTGGTCCCACATCGCCATTGATTTTGTCACCGGTCTCCCTGTCTCTCGAGGTATGTCCACCATTCTAACCATTGTTGACCGTTTCTCGAAATCCTGCCATCTAGTTCCCCTCAGAAAACTTCCCACGGCCTTCCAGACAGCTCAGCTGCTAATTAAACATGTTTTCCGGCTTCATGGCATTCCCCAGGAAATCCTCTCGGACAGAGGTCCCCAATTCATTTCTCAGGTATGGAAGGCTTTCTGTTCTGCTCTCGGTTGCAAACCATCTTTCACTTCAGGTTACCACCCTCAATCGAATGGCCAGACCGAACGCATGAACCAGCAGTTGGAATCCACCCTCCGCTGTCTTACATCCAATAACCCCGTGAATTGGAGTCAATATCTCCCGTGGATAGAATATGCCCATAACTCACTCCGTTCTGCATCCACTGGACAGTCTCCATTCCAGGTCAGTCTCGGATACCAACCACCTCTTTTCCCCGCAGATGAGAGAGAGATATCGGTGCTGTCCGTTAACCAACACATCCGTCGCTGCCAAAGGATTTGGAGGGAGACCATCGCCACACTCAACCAGTCATCCGAGTCAGCCAAACGTTTCGCCGACGCCAAGAGACGTCCCGCCCCTGAGTATTCTGTGGGCCAGGAGGTGTGGCTCTCCACTCGAGACATCCCCCTCAAGGGGATGTCTCCAAAACTCTCCCCGAGATTCATAGGTCCCTTCAAAATCTCTCGAGTCATCAATCCTTCAGCTGTCCGTCTCCAACTTCCCCAGTCCCTCCGAATCCACCCTACTTTCCACGTCTCCCAGATCAAGCCTGTTTCCTCGAGCCCTCTGTGCCCACCGTCCGACTCCCCACCACCCGCCCTGGAGGTCGATGGCCATCCGGCCTTCACAGTGCGCCGCATTGTAGACTCCCGTCGACGAGGTCGCGGATGGCAGTACCTCGTCGACTGGGAGGGCTACGGACCGGAGGATCGTCAGTGGGTCCCTGGCTCGTACATCCTCGACCCTGCGCTCATCGAGGAGTACGAGCGTTCCTGCCCATCTACCTCTTCCGGACTGCCAAGGGGCGGTCGTTGAGGGGGGGGTACTGTTGGGAGCTGGAGAAAATCCCATCTTTCTCCAGCAGAGTCCGCCGTGGATCCTCTGAGGGAGCCTCCTGCACAGCTGCAGCTCATCTAGATCATCAGAGGATCCACTATATAAGCTGTCTTCAGACCTTGCCTCAACGCCGCAGTGTTGTTCCAGTTGGTCAGCGCTAAAGCCTAGATCTTTGTTGTATTTCCATGACTTTGAATCCAGGTTGGATTCTAACCACTGTCTCTGTGTTTCTAGGAAACCCGTGCCTCCTCTGTGAAAGCTCAGGAAGAGCTAACCTGCCGAGCCGACCCTCAGAGCCAAACCCTGAAGATTCTCAGAGAATCTCCAAGCAGCTCTGGACTAGAGCTGGGAAACCTAAGCCAAGGTCTGCTCAAGCTAGACGTGAGACACTGAAGCAGCAAACGGACTCTGCTGATAAACTCTTCTCCAGAACCAATAGTGACTCTCCCAAAGTAAACCTCAAGAACCCACAAGGTACAATCAGTGAGCCTGTGGAAATCAAACCCTGTCAGCAGTCACTAACTGTGCTGTCTCCCTCGCAGACTCCGGTGAACCAGAACCCAGACCAGAACCTGAATCAGTACATTCTGTGTGTAGTGCTTTAATAAATTGTTAAACTTTCCATCCTTGTGTCAGTGGTGTTCTGCATAACTGGGTCTCCATTTGAGAGCCCATCATGACAGTTATAAACCAGTGTCCTTTATTAACCAGAGCCTGTTATAAACCAGAGCCTTTTTTAAACCAGAGCTCTTTATAAACCAGAGCCCTTTATAAAACAGAGCCCTTTAGAAACCAGAGACCTTTACAAACCAGGGCTCTTTCTAAATCTGAACCCATTACAAACCAAAGCCCTTTTTTAGACCAGTTTCCTATATACATCAGAGCCCTTTTAAAACCAGAGCCGGTTATAAACCAGAGCTCTTTATAAACCAGAGCCCTTTATAAACCAGAGCCTGTTATAAACCTGAGCCCTTTATTTATCAGAGTCCTTTAGAAACCAGAGCCCTTTATAAACCAGGACCCTTTCTAAACCAGAACCCGTTACAAAACCAAAACCCTTTTTAAACCAAAGCCCTTTTTAAACCAGAGCCCTTTATAGACAATTTTCTTATATAAACCAAAGCCCTTTTTAAACCAGAGCCTCTTATAAACTAGAGCCCTTTATCAACAAGAGCTCTTTATAAACCAGAGCCCTTAATAAACAAAAGCCCTTTAGAAACCAGAGCCCTTTAAAAACCAGAGACCTTTACAAACCAGGGCCCTTTCTAAACCTGAACCCATTATAAACCAAAGCCCTTTTTAAACCAAAGCCCTTTATAAAATAGAGCCCTTTATAAACCAGAGCCCTTTTAAAACCAGAGCTGGTTATAAACCAGAGCGCTTTATAAACCAGAGCCCTTTATAAACCAGAGCTTGTTATAAACTAGAGCCCTTTATCAACCAGAGCCCTTTATAAACCAGAGCCATAAATAAACAAAAGCCCTTTATTAACCAGAGCCCCTTATAAACAAGAGCACTTATAAACCAGAGCCCTTTATAAACCAAAGCCCGAACAAACCAAAGCACTTTATAAACCAGATTCCTTTATTAAACAGAGCTCTTTATACACCAAAGCCCTTTATAAAACACAGCCTGTTATGAACCAGAGCTCTTTACAAACCAGAGCCCTTTACAAACCAGAGCCCTTTAAAAACCAGAGCCCTTTATAAACCAAAGACCGAATAAACCAAAGCACTTTATAAACCACATTCCTTTATTAACCAGAGCTTTGTATACACCAAAGCCCTTTATAAAACAGAGCTGTTATGAACCAGAGCTCTTTACAAACCAGAGCCCTTTAAAAACCAGAGCCCTTTATAAACCAGAGCATTTTATAAACCAGAGCTCTTTATAAACCAGAGCCCTTTATTAACCAGAGCGCTTTATAAACCAGGGCCCTTTCTAAACCAGAAGTTTTATAAACCAGAGCCCTTTACAAACAAGAGCCTTTAACATACTAGAGCCTGTTATAAACCTCAGCCCTTTATATACCAGAGCCCTTTAGAAACCAGAGCCCTTAAAAAAACAGAGCTCTTTATACACCAGAGCCATTTAGAAACCACAGCCCTTTATAAAACAGGGCCCTTTCTAAACCACAACCCATTATAAACCAGAGCCCTTTTTAAACCAAAGCCCTTTATAAGCCAGAGCCCTTTATAAACCAGATCCTTTAACATACTAGAGCCTGTTATAAACCTGAGCCCTTTTTTTATCAGAGTCCTTTAGAAATCAGAGCCCTTTATAAACCAGGGCCCTTTCAAAACCAGAACCCGTTAAAAAACCAAAACCCTTTTTAAACCAAAGCCCTTTATAAAGCAGAGCCCTTTATAAACCAGAGCCCTTTATAGACAAATTTTCTTATATAAACCAAAGCCCTTTTTAAACCAGAGCCATTTATAAACTAGAGCCCTTTATAAACCACAGCACTTTATAAATCAGAGCCCTCAATAAACCACAGCACTTTATAAATCAGAGCCCTCAATAAACCTAAGTACTTTATAAACCAGTGCCCTTTATAAACCAGAGCCTGTTATAAACCAGAGCCCTTTTTAAACCAGAGCTCTTTATAAACCAGAGCCCTTTATAAAACAGAGCCCTTTAGAAACCAGAGACCTTTACAAACCAGGGCTCTTTCTAAACCTGATCCCATTACAAACCAAAGCCCTTTTTTAGACCAGTTTCCTATATACACCTGAGCCCTTTAAAAACCAGAGCCGGTTATAAACCAGAGCTCTTTATAAACCAGAGCCCTTTATAAACCAAAGCCTGTTATAAACTAGAGCCCTTTATAAACCAGAGCCCTTTATAAACTAGAGCCCTTAATAAACCAAAGCCCTTTATAAACCAGAGCCCTTTTAAAACCAGAGCTGGTTATAAACCAGAGCCCTTTATAAACCAGAGCCTGTTATAAACTAGAGCTCTTTATCAACCGGAGCCCTTTATTAACCAGAGCCCCTTATAAACAAGAGCACTTTAAAAAACCAGAGCCCTTTATAAACCAAAGCCCGAATAAACTAAAGCACTTTATAAACCAGGTTCCTTTATTAACCAGAGCTCTTCATACACCAAAGCCCTTTATAAAACAGAGCCTGTAATGAACCAGAGCTCTTAATAAACCAGAGCCCTTTAAAAACCAGAGCCCTTTATAAACCAGAGCACTTTATTAACCAGAGCCCTTTATGAACCAGGGCCCTTTCTAAAGCAGAACCTTTATAAACCAGAGCCCTTTATAAGCCAGAGCCCTTTTTAAAACAGAGCCCTTTATAAACCACAGCCCTTTATAAACCACAGCCCTTTATAAGCCAGAGCCTGTTATAAACGAGAGCCCTTTATAAACCAGAGCCTTTTTTAATTAGAGCCCTCATTAAACCAAAGCACTTTTTAAACCAGTGCCCTTTATAAACCAGAGCTTGTTATAAACTAGTGCCCTTTATAAACCAGAGCCTGTTATAAACCAGAGCCCTTTATAAACCAGAGCTCTTTATAAACCACAGCTCTTTATACACCAAAGCCTTTTATAAACCAGAGCTCGTTATTAACCATAGCCCTTTATAAACCAGAACCCTTTATTTACTAGAGACCTTTATAAACCAGAGCCCTTTAGAAACCAGAGCCCTTTAGAAACCAGAGACCTTTACAAACCAGGGCCCTTTCTAAACCTGAACCCATTATAAACCAAAGGCCTTTTTTAAACCAAATCCCTTATAAAATAGAGCCTTTTATAAACCAGAGCCCTTTTTTAGACCAGTTTCCTATATACACCAGAGCCCTTTTAAAACCAGAGCCGGTTATAAATCAGAGCCCTTTATGAACTAGAGCCCTTCATAAACCAGAGCCCTTAATAAACAAAAGCCCTTTATAAACCAGAGCCCCTTATAAACAAGAGCGCTTTATGGTTTTCTACCAAAGATGGCGGCGCGCAGAGTCGCAGCGGCCCGGGATACTAAACTTTTTAGTAGCTTTTATGTTTTTTTGGTGGTAGTTTTTATTATAACGCACAGTTATAGCACTCTTGCACTACAATACAGCTGGACCAAACTATTACAACTCAACCGCGGTGCACAGTACCTTCCGATCGGACACCATACCATCCCTCCGGAGATCATCAAACCACCAACCGGGACACCCGCAGCAGCAAGCCGGAGGAGGAAGCACTGTGAGCGGGGGCAGAAGAGAGGCAAGCAGGCGGGCGAGGCTAAAAGCTAAGCCCTTCAGACTACCGCTTCCTACCATCTTCCTTTCTAATGCGCGGCCAATCAGGAATAAGATGGACGAGATCAGACTACAACTGTCCACACTGAAAGCCTTGAACAACTGCTGCTGCATGATCTTCTCCGAGACCTGGCTAGACAGCTCCACTCCCGATGCTGCTATCGAGTTGGCGGACCGCAGCGTCTACCGAGCCGAAAGGACAGCGAACTCGGGTAAGAAAACCGGTGGCGGCCTCTCCATCTACATCGCGAACTCCTGGTGCACCAACAATACGGTTGTGGATAAACTGTGTAGTCCAGACGCAGAACTTTTATTGCTTATGTGCCGACCGTTCTACCTTCCTCGTGAGTTCAGTGCTGTTTACATATGTGCTGTTTACATTCCACCAGACGCTAACGCTAAGGTAGCACTAGCACAAGTATACAGTAGCATCAACAACTGCCTGGTAGCACACCCAGACAGTGTTTTTATCGCAGCTGGGGACTTCAATCATGCGGACTTAAAATCTGTTCTGCACAAATTCCACCGAAATATCAAATGTGCTACCAGAGGAGATAGAACTCTGGATCAGGTGTATACTAATGTAGCAGATGCTTACAGAGCCCAGGCAATAGCTCACCTGTGTCTGTCAGACCACCTCTCCCTCCTGCTGCACCCACAGTACACACCCAAAATCAAGAGTGCTGAGACCACCGTCCGAACTGTAAGAATATGGCCAGAGAGTGCTGTTCCTATGCTACAGGACTGTTTCCACCACACAGACTGGGATGTTTTCCGAGAGCAGGGCACAGTAACGCTGGATATACTGGACAATTACACCACCTCTGTTCTAGATTACATCTGCTTCTGTTTGGACAATGTTACAACTTGGAAACAAAGCCGTGTGTATCCTAACACTCCACCTTGGATGACACACGGAGTACAGCAGCTCCTCAGAGGTAGGAATCGTGCTTTTAGGTCTGGTGACCATGAGGCATACAGCAGGGCCAGGACTGCACTGAGGAGGGGCATCAAGTCTGCCAAACAACATCACAGGAGGCGCATCGAAGCCAAATTTGCAGACACGGCTAATCCCAGGCAGGTGTGGGAGGGCATCAGGGCCATAACTGACTACAAAAAGAAAACACCATCTACCCAAGCCAACAGTCCCACCCTGGCGGAGGATTTAAATGTCTTTTATGCCCGCTTCGACAAGGAGAACACCGACCTTGCCCTCCCCCCTCTCCCCCCCACAGCCCCACCCCCAGTCCTGACCACACACGAGGTGAGGTGCGCTCTCCGCCGCATCAACATCAGGAAAGCACACGGGCCGGACGGTGTACCGGGCCAGGTGCTCAAAGACTGCGCTGCGGAACTCACAGACGTCCTCACCTCCATCTACAACATCTCGCTGTCCACCTCATGGGTACCAGCCTGCTTCAAAGCCGCCACAATAGTCCCCCTTCCCAAACAGTCCCATGTCACAGGCCTTAACGACTACAAGCCTGTGGCACTCACTCCCATCCCCGCCAAGTGCATGGAGAGACTGGTCATAAAGCACATCAAAGCCGCAACTCCACCATCACACGACTCACACCAGTTTGCCTACAGGGAAAACCGCTCCACAGAGGACGCCATCGCCATCGTGCTCCACACACTGCTGGAGCATCTAGAGCACCAAAACACCTATGCTCGCCTCCTCTTTGTGGACTACAGTTCAGCATTCAACACCATTCGGCCCTTCAAACTCCGCCACAAACTTCACCAACTGGGACTCAACACCACCCTGTGCAACTGGACTGTGGACTTCCTGACCAATCGTACACAGAGGGTCAGAGTGGGCAACAACATCTCCTCCACTCTTTCCATAAACACCGGCGCGCCCCAGGGGTGTGTTTTAAGCCCTCTGCTCTACACCCTGTTCACACATGACTGCTCTGCCTCTTCTCCCTCCAACCTGACCGTCAAATTCGCTGACGATACCACCGTCCTGGGCCTCATCACCAACAACGATGAGAGGGACTACAGGGCAGAGGTGCAACATCTGGCATCATGGTGTGACAGCAACAACCTTGCTCTTAAAACCAAAAAGACAAAGGAAATGATTGTGGACTTTAGGAAAAAACAGCCTAAAAAGCACGAACCCCTCTCCATCAGTTCAGAGGTGGTGGAGAGGGTCAGTACTTTTAAATTCCTAGGGGTGACCTTGGCAGAGGACCTGTCTTGGGGCACTCACATCGCCTCTGCTGTTGGGAAGGCCCAGCAGCGCCTTTTCTATCTGAGGAAGCTGAGGAGCTACCACATCCCCAGGCCACTGCTGGTGAACTTTTACAACTGTGCCATCAGCAGTGTTCTGACTTATGGGTTCCTAGTGTGGTTCTCTAGCTCCTCCAAAGCAGACCAGCACGCACTCCAGCGTGTGGTGAAAACAGCAGGGAAAATCACTGGAATGCCTCTCCCAGAGATTAGTTCCATCTACACCACACGCTGTCCACGGAGAGTGCAGAACATCATGCGTGACAGCCACCATCCTGCCCATCACTTGTTCCAACTTCTACCCTCAGGTAAAAGGTACAGGTCCCTTCAGAGCCGGACCAAAAGACTGACCAACAGCCTATACTACCAGGCCATAAGACTTTTGAACTCACAGGACCTTTGAGGAAGGGCCTGCCTAAATTCTGAATGTTTTGCCTTATTCATTAGGGCCCCCTTATTATAGTCTGGTTGGGGAGCTGTGTATTTATCCTGTGTGTGTGTGTGTGTGTGTGTGTGTGTGTGTGTGTGTGTGTGTGTGTGTGTGTGTGTGTGTGTGTGTGTGTGTGTGTGTGTGTGTGTGTGTGTGTGTGTGTGTGTGTGTGTGTGTGTGTGTGTGTACGTGTGTATGCTACGTGGACTTGTCACCTTCAGTCTGATGGCGTCTTCGCTGGGTTCAAACCCGAGGCAACACTCAGTAAGCGGTTAAAATGCCAGAGTTGTTGGAATGCGGAAGTGACGTCACCAACACCTGACTCGCTACATGTTTGTCAGATTATTTTTTTTATTTTATGTTTAAAAGTTTGGTGTAATTGAATAAGTCAATGAATCTGTGTAAAGGAATTAAGTTGTAAAAATTATTTGTTTTTGTATATCAATTGTTTGTAGAGGTAATATATGGACAAAACTGATTTATGAGAAGAAATCAGAAATAAGAGAGCCTGAGGGGAGGGGTTTAAACTATTTAATGAGGGCTGTGGGAAGAAGAGCGGCCATTTTTGTTTTCTGTTTCTTTGTTACATTGCTGGTAACTGGAGGGAGGCTGAGGCCCAGAGTATCTTGTATATATTTAGTTTCTTTTGCATCCTGTTTTGAGTTTTTGAGCACAAAGAACCCCGTCACAGTGACCAAAATCATCACTGTTACTGTTCAATTTTAATTCAATTCAATTCAGTTTATTTATATAGTTCCAAATTCACACAACACCTGTCATCTCAAGGCACTTTACAGTTCAACCAGATCATACAGTCAAATTGATACAAAGTTTTCTATCTAAGGAAAACCAGTTGATTGCATTGACACATTGACTCAAATACAATCCCTCACACTAAGCATGCTTGTAGCAACAGTGGAGAGGAAAAACTCCCTTTGAACAGGAAGAAACCTCCAGCAGAACCAGGCTCAATGTGAGCGGCCATCTGCTGAGGCCGACTGGGGTTCAAGGAGACAGAAGCAGAGATACAAAAGGCAACTGTAAAATGCGACCCCATCCAGGAAACACACAACCAGGCAGAATCTCCAAGTACCTGGAGCCAAGCACCGGTAGTTGTTTGTGAGAGAAAAATGCTCAATAGTGGTTGTGTGGAGCCAAAGACGCGCCACTACAGAGCACCAAGGAGAACACTGGGAGACCCAAAGCCCCCGACGCCCAAAGGGATTCCAATAGCAAAGGCGTCCAGGAACCCAGGAAATCCCAGGAAATCTGACCCCCCACCTAGGGAGGAGGAGAGACAACCCCAAGGAAATCCCAGAATCCTCAATGTCTAAATACGAGAGGGGGTGGGGGGAGCAATCCGAGGTGAGGCTTACTTAATAATTCCCAGGGAGCGAGCTCCTCCGCTGGCTCCAATAGGCAGTCCCCGAGAGACAGAGAGCTGGGCACGAAGTCTTTCAAACACCCCAGGGAGCCCAGACCCACCCCGGACCCACCCAGTGGAAGAACAACTACTAGGCCAGTAACCCACGTCTGTCACCACGAAACCCCCCAAGAGCACTGCAAGCGACCGCAGTAGGCCGCCGTGAGGCATCCTTAGCCCCACAACAGACCCACCAGGCCCACTAGGCTCTCCACCCCGAGCACCCCTCAGAGCCCCAGGACCAAGGGGCCCCCAAACCAGCCACTGCGCCCCGCAGGATGCATTCCACAGCCCCTCACTCCACTAAGATGGAGCCGATCAAGGGAGCCCAGAGAGATCGATCTGATGGGGATGCAGATGCTATCTCAAGATTAATATGATGCAACAATAAAAATCTCTATACTGATTGATACTGAGTTTTTCCTTACTTTTCCAATTCATGAGGATAGTCTTCTTTGTGGTACATACCACAGTGAAAGCCATGCAAGCTATTTTTTCCCCTTCTTCCTTAAAAGTCACCAAACAAGCAAACTGATGGGGAAGGTGACAATTTACAACGATAGAACAGTGTTAAGTCCTTACATACCTGTACCCAGAAGCTCTGAACCAGCGTGCATAACTATAACGCGTGAATGTAATTATCAAGTTGATTGCATGTGCACTGTGGACAGATATTAGATTGTGCAAAACCCATCTTGAACAATCTTTGACCTGTATAGTGCACTATGTGGAGGATTTTGTATTGTTTTAGTTGTAAATTGCAGTTTCTAGTCATGTTAAAAGTTCTTAGACATATCCTAGCCCAGATATTTTGTTCAAAGCTGATTGATAAACCCTCCTCCAATTTCATAATAGGAAGAGATATTGTATCGTCTAGTTTAGATAGTGTCCTGTGTAATTCATACAGTAGTTTAATATGCTTACAGTTTTTTGTAATTATAGATTTAATTGGTTCATTTTTAATTTGTTTCATTTCTTTTTAATACTACATTGCATATTTAATCTAGCAAATGTGATAAACTCCGTTCCTTCAAATAAATTATCCAGATATGTAATATCTTTATTCTTCCAGTACGGAACGTTTATCATATATGTCTGGACTCCTGTCTGTGTGTTTGTGTTTCTGTGTTTGTCTCCCTTCCTCCACCAGGAGGCGCCTGGTTCTGGTCCGCGTCTTCACACATCTGCTGATGGTTTCTTCGTTAACAGAGTGTTCTTAAGCTGCTGACTGCCACTACCTCGACGCCAGAGTGTTTGCCAGTTTTGGGGACTCTAGCCAAGCTGAGTTTTGCTTAGTCAAACTGAGTTTTTGTCAAACTGAGTTTTAACATTGTTTGTCTTTTGAAGTTATCCTGCAAACTGGATTTTTCGGACCTTCTCTCCGTTGAAGGATCAACAGAGCTTCAAGCTGAATTGGGGTTACCAAGAAGAAGTTTGGACCCACTTTCCCCAAGAGATTGTTTGAGCTTTACACTGAGAAAGGGATTCATCCCCACTACGACCCGTTCAAGTCAGCTTCTCCATTCACCAACAAACAACCGCATTCTTGGTAAACCCTGTTCCGCCCTCCACCGAATCAGACAAACTGTTTTGGTGAACTGCCAGGAAGCCACTTCCCTCTGCCAATCTCCTCTGCTGCTAGTTTCTGCCTGATGGAGATGGGAAACAGCTGGACTCAATCTCATGCAATCAAAGAGTATACTTTTGGTGTGGCTGACCTCTCACTCTTGTTTGAGAAAGTAGCACAGCATGCAGTGATGGTAGAGCATGCAAAGTGCAAACTGTGCAAAAGGTTACTTAAAAGAACTGTGAAGGACAGCTGGTAAGCTGATTTCAGTTGCTTATTCACATGGACTGACTCTGTTTATCTGGTTGATTGTTTAAGATTATTAAAAGAAAAAAAAAATATATATAAAAAAAATACACTTGGTGTTTATTAGTTTAAAGCAGAAAAATGTTGATAAAAATGCTAATTTATGAATTGCTGTTTCATTTCACTATAAAATACTTAATGTTTATTATTCTTAAGGATTAAATTATTTAAATAAGTGGAAATTGATTTGTTTTTTTCCTTTCACGTTGATCTCTCAATGTAATTAGATGTTTCTGTCTCTTTTGAGGGTTTTCACCTGTGTGATTGGAGGAAAATTATAACCATCAAAATAAAAATGACTTAAAAGAAGACTCCTTGAGTGGACACCAGTTATGTTTCACAAAGGAGACTTCCCTTTCAAGTGGGGATTGCACATTTAAAAATCAAATCTAAACAGAAAACTTGACACAAACACTGGAACAACAGCTTACAGACTGGAGTCAAAGATTCAACAACTTCTCTGGAAACGTGAGTCTGCAACCAGATCCTCTTCTCCAAGCTCACGATTTAAATTTCCCACTGAGCCTGAACTAATCCCTGTGTCTTCCCCTCACTTTTCAGTTCCGGTTGAGCAGTGTTCAGAAAAACACTTCTCTCTGCATTATCTCTTCAATAAAACCTGTTAAACCTTTTCTCCCGGTCTCCCTGTGGGTCTGAACTTTAGTAAAATCATGACAGAACACTCTGGCCAAACCGTTGACCCAGCAGAAGCCATTCAGAGTGCCCTTCGCCTTCAACAAACTGAGATCCAGAAACATCACAACCATTTCCTCAATCTCTGTAACCAACTGTGTCATTTTAACAGCTGAGTGACTAATTTAACCGAGGCCGTCCGTGTCTCTCTTCAGGCTTCGGGCCCAGCCGGTGAGCTAGCCCCTCAGCATGCTAACCAAGCGGTTTTTGTTTCCCCCCATTCTGAGTGTCAGCTGGCCAATCCACCCAGGTTTGATTAGGTTAGATCCCAAGTAGTTCCGTGGATTCCTCATGCAATGATTTTATATATTATCTCGCATCTTACTGACCGAGCTTTGGACTGTGCTGAAGTATGATTTTCCTCATCCTCCAATTATAGCTCCACTTTTGATCAGTTTATCAAGGAGTTCAAGTTAACTTTCAACCAAGAAACAGACAAATCTCTAACCTCTCGTGAGCTTCTGAGATTAAAACAAGGACAAAGATCTGTTTCTGACTTTGTCATTGATTTCCGTATTATGGCAGCTGCCTCAGGCTGGGATAAAGTAGCCCTTAAGGGGGTTTTCGCTCATGCCCTAAATGATTCGATCAAGGACGAACTTGCCACCTTAAATGAACCTGATTCTCTCAAGGAATTAATTAACCTCTCAATCTATTTGTATAATCGGATTTGAGCCCGTGCTAAGGAAAGGAATAGTAAAACAGCTCCTTCCAAACCTCTGTCTAAAAGTTTCGCCGTTGAGCAGCCTGCTAATCCACCCCCGCCTGAACCTATGCAGATTGGCAGCGTCAGCTTAAGCCCTGAGCAGAAGCAGCACAGAATGCGGGCTAAGCTCTGTTTATACTGTGGAGAAGCAGGCCACTTTGTTGCCTCTTGTGGGAAAAGCCAGGGTCCACCAGTAGAGAGAGGGCTACTTGCGGACCAGAAGATTTCTACCTGTTCTCCTCGTCTACTCCTTCCTGCATCTCTGCTTTTGAACAATAGATCCGTCTCCTTATCGGCCCTGATAGAATCTGGCTGTGAACAGAACCTAATTGACTCTGCTTTTGCTCAACAGATAGGAATTAAGCTTATTCCTCTACAGAACCCTCTTCGTGTTTTTGCCTTGGATGGCAAAGATCTGCCTCAGATAACCCACCAGACTATCCCTCTACAACTAACTGTTTCTGGTAACTGCATCGAAAACATCTCTCTCTTTGTTTTCCCTACAGCTAACTCTGCTTTAACCTTGGGTTTCGAATGGCTCCAGGCTCATAATCCCGCAATAAATTGGACCAGCAGACATCCTTTATTGGTCCTTTATTGTCATTCACATTGTCTCAGATCTGCTGTTCCCCAAGGTTTCCAAGTTCAGGATTCTAGTGAGTCAGATGCCATTGATCTCTCTTCCATTTCTGCCAACTACCACGACCTCTCCCAGGTATTTAGCAAATCCAAAGCCTGTTCTCTGCCTCCCTAAAGACCATACAACTGTGCTATCGACCTAATTTCTGGAGCCCCTCTGCCTGGAAGGCGCCTATTCAGCATTTCCAAGCCTGAGAGGGAGGCAATGGAGAAGTACATTAAGGAGTCTTTAGCTAGCGGCATAATCTGTCCTTCATCTTCACCCCTTGGAGCGGGGTTCTTCTTTGTGGGGAAGAAGGATGGATCCCTTCGGCCCTGTATAGACTACAGAGGTTTGAATCAAATCACTGTCAAAAACAAATACCCTTTGCCCCTTTTGTCCTCAGCTTTTGAACCCGACCAAGGAGCCACAGTCTTCACTAAACTGGACTTCAGAAACGCATACCACCTACTCCGCATAAGGGAGGGAGAGGAATGGATAACTGCCTTCAAAACTCCCATTGGACACTTTGAGTACCTGGTAATGCCTTTTGGTTTAACTAACGCTCCCGCTTGCTTCCAGGCCTTGGTCAACGACGTTCTGAGAGATTTTTTGAACATTTTTGTTTTTGTTTATATTGATGACATCCTCATTTTTTCCAAGAGCCTTTCTGAGCACAAGATCCATATCCGCCAGGTCCTTCAACGTCTGCTTGAGAACAAACTATTCGTTAAAGCTGAGAAATGTGAATTCCACAGACCATCTGTATCATTCCTTGGATTGATCCTTGAGGGCAGACAGGAAAGACCCACTGAGGAAAAACTTAAGGCTGTTTTGGACTGGCCTACTCCAGAGGCTTGCAAGCAGCTCCAACGTTTCCTAGGTTTTGCAAATTTCTACCGCAGGTTTATCCACAAATACAGCCAAACTGCTCTTCCTCTGACAGCCCTGACCTCTTCGAAAGTTCCCTTTGTTTGGTCCTCTGAGGTGGAAGCAGCCTTTTCTCGTCTCAAAAAACTTTTTGCCAATGCTCCTGTTCTCACTCAGCCAGATCTCTTCAGACAGTGTGTGGTGGAGGTAGACGCCTCGGATTCTGGAGTTGGAGCTGTTCTCTCCCAAGTTTCCGGTACCGACAACAAATTACACCCCTGTGCCTTTTTCTCTCACAGTCTCACTCCTGCTGAGAGAAATTACGACGTTGGAGATCGTGAACTTTTAGTCATAAAGTTGGCTCTAAAGCAGGGGTGTCAAACTGGTTCCAGAAAGGGCCGAGTGGCTCCGCCTCCCATCCTGCCTCCTAGCTGTTCTGTTGCTGCAGTAACCTAGGAGATTGAGAATCTCTTCAAGCAGGCCCAACAGACTGAACCTGATCCTGGAACCGGGCCACCTTACAGAATCTATGTACCTTCCTCCATCCGAGCTCGTTTAATCAATTGGATTCATTCTTCTAAGTTTTCTGCCCATCCAGGGATCAGTTGAAAGGTAGCCCACATCAGTCTGTGCTTTTGGTGGCCCTCCTTGCTAAAGGATGTCAAAGAGCTTGTTTTGGCCTGCGCTCGCAACAAACCCTCTCATCAACCTCCTTGTGGACTGCTTCAACCGTTACCCATCCCCAAGCGACCCTGGTCTCATATCGCCATCGACTTCATCACGGGTCTCCCCACCTCCAAAGTTATGACAACCATCCTCACCATCATTGATCGTTTTTCCAAGGCCTGTCATCTAGTCTCTTTGAGAAAACACCCCACAGCACTGCAAACAGCCCAGCGTATCGTTAAACATGTTTTTCGGCTTCATGGAATAGCTCTGGACATTCTGTCTGACCGCGGCCCGCAGTTCATCAACCAGGTATGGAGAAGTTTTTGCTTGGCTCTTGGAGCCAAGGTCTCTCTCACTTCCGGTTACCACCCCCAATCCAATGGACAAGTAGAGCGTATGAATCAAGAGTTGGAATCCAGCCTCAGATGCCTCATAGAATCAGATCCCACTAACTGGAGTCAACTCCTTCCATGGGTTGAGTATGCACATAATTCTAGTGTCTCCGCTGCCACAGGTCTATCTCCATTTGAGGCATCCATTGGTTGCTAGCTACCCCTTTTCCCGTCTGAAGAGGCAGAAATCGCCTTACCCTCCATCCAGCAACACATCCGCCGCTGCCGGACCTTCTGGAACTGGGCCAGGAGGGCCCTGGGAAGGACCTCCCAGCAGAATCAGAGGTGGGCAAATCGCAGGAGGAGGGTTGCCCCATCCAATCGCCTGGGCCAGAAGGTCTGGCTCTTCACCTTTGACATCCCCCTCAAGGCGATGTCACGCAAACTGTCACCCAAATTCATCGGACCCTACGAAAGTGCAGAACACAATCGAAGAGTCTGCAGTCCGTCTTCGTCTTCCATCCTCTCTTCATATTCACCCTACATTCCACGTCTCCCAGGTCAAGCCAGTCTCATCTAGTCCTTTGTGCCCAACCGTTGAGCCCCCTCCCCCTTTGGACATTGATGGCCACCCCGCCTACACGCATCATTAATGCTCGTCCCCGTGGGTGAGGGAGGCAATATTTGGTCGATTGGGAGGGTTACGGTCCCGAGGACCGCACTCGGGTACCTGGATCGTACATCCTAGACCCCTCCCTTATTAGGGACTTCCGCCTCTCTCAGCCCTGCAGTTCCTCTGGACCGTTGGGTGGCGGTTGTTGAGGGGGTGTACTGTCAGGACTCGTGTCTGTGTGGTTGTGTTTCTGTGCTTGTCTCCCATCCTCCACCAGGAGGCGCCTGGTTCTGGTTCGCCTCATCACACACCTGCTGATGGTTTCCTCATTAACAGAGTGTTCTTATGCAGCTGACTTCCACTACCTTGATGCCAGAGTGTTTGCCAATTTTGGGTACTTTAGCCAAGCTGAGTTTTGCTGAGTCAAACTGAGTTCTTGTCAACCTGAGTTTGAACATTGTTTGTCTTTTGCCTCTCGGCAGGAAGTCATCATGCAAACTGGATTTTTTGGACCCCAAGAGATCAATTGAGCTTCACAGTGAGAAAGGGATTCATCTCCACTAAGACCCGTTCAAGTACCGCAGGAAATCTGAGTGGCAGTCAGCTTCTCCATTTACCTACAAACAACCGCATTCTGGGTAAACCCTGTTCCGCCCTCTACCAAATCAGACAAACACTGGAACAACAGCATACAGACTGGAGTCAAAGATTCAACATCTTCTCTGGAAACATGAGTCTGCAACCAGATCCTCTTCTCCAAGTTCACAAATCAAATTTCCCACTGAGCCTGACTCGCTGTGTCTTCCCCTCACTTTTCATTTCCAGTTGAAATCTTCTCTCTGCATTATCTCTCCCTGTTTGTCTTCAGCATTTGGGTCTGAACTTTAGTAAAATCATGAAAATATTATGTTTTTGTGGAATGTCAGGGTTATTAGATGGGTGTGCAACTGCACGGGATAAGTGATGACTTCATCATTTAAAAAAACTCCGACCATGTTGTCAGGAAAGAGCTGATGTTAATATTTCTAAAACATGAATGCCGCTTTATAGAGCTAATAAACTGCAAATCTGAAATTATGATATTACTGCATATTACCTGTTGGGGTCTATCCAGGGCTTATTTTAGGGATTATGTTTTATCCATTTATAGGTATATTGTAGTCTAGTTGCTAAGTAGTAGTTTTGGAAGTTGGGTAAATCTAGTCCCTCTCTGTCTTTGGTTTTCTGTAGTGTATATAAACTGATAAGAGGGGGTTTATCCTTCCAGATGGAAGAATGTAGAGATTTAAACCAATTGGATGATGGTTCATTAGGGATCATTGAAAATAAGTAGTTAATTCTAGTTAAGATTTGAATTGAGGTTACCCTGCCTATAAGGGAGATCGGAAGCGATTTCCATCTTTCTAGGTGCTCTTCTATCTTTTTTAAAAGAGGGATTTGGTTAAGTTTTGGTAACTCAGCTAATCTAGATCACACAGTAATTCCCAAATATTTGATATTTCCTGATTGCAGTTGTAAACCTTGGGGATTCTATAGAGAGCAATTAATTGGTAGTACTATAGATTTAAACCAATTTGAGAGATGCAAGTGTTTGAGTGCTGGAGATAAAGTAGTACATCATCTACGTAAAGACTAATTTTATGCTCTATTTTCATGAATTTTATGCCTAGTAGTAGTTTGTCTGATTGTGGCAGCTAGAGGCTCAATGGCAAAAAGTTAGGGGGAGAGTGGGCATCCCTGCCTAGTGCCCCTGTGGATTTTTCCTGACACAGGCTGTTGGGAAGATTTTTAACCAATTTATAAAGAAACTGCAAAAACCGAATTTAATGTAGCGAATAAAAATTTCCAGTTAACTCTATCAAATGTTTTTTTGCGTCTAAATACAATATGTTGGATTTTATATTTTTACTGTAGGAATAATCTATTAAATTAAGCAATCTGCGTGTGTATGTGTGTAACCATGACTGCCTTCCTCCGATGAAACCAGTTGGATCAGGGTGGATGAGAAGAGCGGCTTTATATAATCGTTTTTCTAAAACTTTACAGATTATTTTAATATCCACATTAATTAAGGATATGGGACGATAGCTAGAGGGAAACAGGATATTTGGCTGGCTTAAGCAGGAGACTAATGGTGGTAGAATTCATATTAGCTGGAAATTTGCTATTTTCCAGAGTCTCCTGCAGCATTCTGCGGAACGTTGGTGCCAGAATGTTCCAGAACTCTTTATAGAACTCGGTAAGGAACCATTCTGGACCTGGCGCTATATTATCCTGAGGACTTTTAAAACCAGGTCAGAGCTCACCTGCTCAACAGTTTCTTTCCTAGACAGAGCCACCCGTTAGGTTGGTTTACTGTTACCTTCTCTAACATAGAAGTGTTTTTATGTTCCCTTTCCATGTCTGCTTCTGTCTCCTTGGACACTAGTCAGCCTGGCCAGATGGTTGCTCACACTGAATCTGGTTCTGCTGGCGATATCTTCCTGTTAAAAGGGAGTTTGTCTATCCACTGTTACTGCATACATGCTTGGTTTGAGAGATTGTTGTAGAGTCAATGATAGAGTTAAAACAAATATCTACTGTCTACTCTCAATGAATGGCTGCAACTAGCTGGTTTCCTCAGAAAGCTTTGAAGCAAACCGACTAGATTTAATTGTCTCTGTAAAATGCTTTGTTAATTGATGCCTTATAGTTGAACTAAATTTACCTGGTGTTTAATTTCATTAAACATTTATTAATTGAACTGATGAAAAAATGTATTTTAATATGTCCAGGCTTCTCTTGTTATGAACAGGAGCTGTAGGGATATGAAAAGTGGAAAACTTGCTAAGTTAGAAAAAAATGCACAAAAAAAACAACTCAATTTGATCAGAAGTGAGGTTTATTTACACATTTCTCAACATGTAACCAACTCTTGGTAGATGGCCTAAACCAGGTGTTGAAGAAAGGAGATTTATTTCAGGAACAGAATGTAAAAAGGACACAGGCTAACGGTGTGTTTTTATTAGTTTACTGGTTATGTTTGCATAGTTCTGATATAAATGAAACCAAATCTTCCACTGTTGTTGTGCTGTTTAACCTTTGTACCAATCTTGATCTACTTGAGTAGCCTGTCCTCGTTGGGCCTCCCTGCACACCTGCGGCTCGTTGGTTCATTACTGGAGGAGTACTTCAGCAGTGGGCTGTCACTACCTTGACGCCATAGGGTTTGCCAGTTTTGGGTACGCTGGCCAAGCTGAGATTAGCAGAGTCTAATGGAGCTTTGTTTCTCTGAGTCTTGTATTGTTTTTGTCTTTGCTCTTCGGCAGGAAGCCTTCCTGTCTAACTGGATACCTGACCCTTCTCCCCCTGGAAGGAATTACTGAATTCACACTGAGCAGGGGCAAACTTCCACATGATCCATTTAAGTTCCCATCGGAAATCCAAGTGACAGTCCGCTCCATTACTCCTCCGGGTCCAACTTATGTCAACATGTCCACTCTCCGAGTTCCCTCTTCTCTGGATAAACCTACACAGAATGGATTCAAGAAGTGACAAGAGCCCCCTCAAACGTAAGTCCCCTCCCCAGCACAAATCAAGCCACAGTCCCTTTTCCCACGGTCCCTGAACTGATCTCTGTGATCTCCCCTTCAGACTTTCCTGTTCCGGTTCACCAGTTCAGTGAGTTCCAGTTCCACCCTCCATTCACATTACTTCAAATAAACCTGTTAAACTTTTCTCAGTGTTCTCTGAGTGGTTTCTCTGCATCTGGGTCAGATTCCCTAAACAGATCATGACAATATTAAACAGTATATCTTACACTGTCATCAAAGGTTTCTACTCCTGAAGCTCCATTGGCTGTAATTTATCACCTTTGAACTGGAAACAGTTAAATTTCTTTAAAATATTATTCAAATCGTAAGTTCCTTAAAAATGTAGGTATTTATTGGAAAAATCAAACAAAGCAATAATAAACAGATTTCAGGCACCACTGCCAGAACTTAATCATCAGGTATGGTGAGGTAACTTCCCATCAAAACAAGATTTAAAAAACCACCAGAGGGTCTGGTTCATATGGAGGTCTTTATTGATGCACCACCAGCCTGATGCGGGTAACAGTAGAATATCTGCCCAACTAATGGCTCATCTCAGATGGACTCAGCAGAGCTTTAGAGGTTTTTCTAACCTGTGACTGATGGCAAAGTACAGCTTTAATCCGTTTATTTACTGCTGGGTGATCTTCTGTTGCAGAAGCAAATCTGTATGCAGGAGCTGTTCTCTATACCCTGCTTCATAACTACAGGGTATCTGAACTCCTGGTGCCTTTCTTTCAGCGGGTCATTGCCAGATGTGACTATTTTGCTGTGTTTTATGCAGGATAAATCTCGACCCACTTCCTGGTCATTTGGACTGCAGCTATTCCACATATGCTCCAAACTGTGTTGATACCTACTGATGCTGTTAAACATTTTTGAAAAAAACTTTAAATACAGCCTTTACATTAAATAAGAAATTTAATTAAAATCACATAGTAGTTTCATCTGGTCTCTTCCTGCTTAGCTTTATTTCACCCTGGATAGAAATTTCAGCTGTGCTGCTGCCTTCCAACTCCTTCAGTAATAGATAAGAAAGTTGGGCCTGTTTTTCAGTGCTTAATCCTGTTTCTCTCCTTGACATAGCTATGGGTTCGGCTTTTACTGTGACTAATTGGATGTGCTCTCTTTCCATCCTTTTTGGCATGAACACTGACTCAGAGCTTGTCTGCTTAACTGTTTCTCTCCCACACATAACTACCAGTAGAGCTAGTTTAGTTTGCTGCTATAGGGTTAAACTGCTGGAGGACATAGGAGCCATTTTACATCATTCTGCTTCATTCAATCTCTATTCTCCAACTTTGCAATATTATTTACCTTGTCTAACTTTATGCTCTCCCTGCTTTTTCTCATAATAGCTTCATCTGGTCTGTTTCTGTTTGGCTGTGACACCATCCTGAGGAGAAATATCAGGTATGCTGCTGCCATCAACTCCTTTAGTAATATATAAGAAAGTTGGGCCTGTTTTTCAGTGCTTAGTTCTGTTTTCTCCTAGACATAAATATGGGCTCAGCTTTTACTGGGAATAACTGGACGTGCTCTCTTTCATCCCTTTGACAAAAAAAAAAAATTGACTCAGAACTTAGCTCATTAACAGTTTCTTTCCCAGACATAGCCACCTGGGGAGCTAGTTTATGTTACCTTTTCTAACGTAGAAAATATTTATAGATCAGTGCTTCTCTGTTCATTTTGCATGTTTGCTTCTGTCTTCTTGAACCCCAGTTGGCCTCGGCAGATGGCCGGTCACACGGAGTCTGGTTCTTTTGGATGTTCTTCGTGTTAAAATGTGAGTTTTTCCCTCTCTGCTGTTGTTGCATGCTCATTGTGAGGGATTGCTGTAGCATCGACGGTACATTGCAAGTGAATATCTGCAACTGAAACTGTCTCTACCTGCTCATGCAGGAAGAGGGAATCCTAGAAATTCCTTAGACAGGAAAGTTCTAGCCAAACTGCCTGGATGATTTCAATAAATTTCTCTGAAGTGAGCTGAGATGACATGTGTTGTGAATTGGTGCTACAGAAATAAATTGACCTGAATTGAAAGTGACTAAAAATATTAAGAAGGGAAAAACCAGCTGGTCTGCTGTGAACCGTCAGTCCAGCAGTATTTAGTAAGGAGACGCCTCTGCAGGAGAAACCTGACTTGATGCTGCACTAAAATGCCCAAATGTCTGCACCATCACAAAACTGACACTACAAGAAAAGATTCTTATTGGTTAAAAATCAGTTGTTTCCAGGATTTGTAGCTCATGGCGTTCTCTGTTGGAATGCTGAAGACCAAACCGGTTCTCCCAATCAGACTGTGTTTATGTGGACTAGACGGGGGTGTTGGTGTGAGCATCTCTATGGTTAATCCATCATTAACTTCTTCACTCAGTCAGATTTCATCCACCTGCTAACTGAAGACACGTCCCTTGTCTCCTCAGCTTCACTTCGTCTTCATCACCTTCCCTCCCCCTAAATGCTCCACCTCTTGCGACTCTTTAACGACTCTACTTCTTGTTGTCGTTTTGGATTATTTGTTCATAAGGTGGCGGAGGGTGATTGCAATAAGATGGAGGTGGCGGGTAGGACCACATCATCACGTGGGTGGAGCCCGGCTCGGAAGGTTGGGTCATTGTGATCCCAGGATCTCCTCCAGCCATGCCGTTCATCCTGAAGCCCTGCATACTGCCTGGCTGCTGGGAAACTGCAAACACAGATGGCAGAGGCTCATTAAAGGTGGCATGACTCGAAGACAGAGCCAGTCATTTTCCAACAAACCTTTCATCTTTGTCCTGCTATCATTTAAAAGTCGAACATATGAATAAATAATGCCTTTAACACTACGGAGGGTTAACCTGTTGTAAAATATAATAATTTTCTTCCAACTCTGAAGAAAATCATGTAGAGCTGGCTCTCCCATCTGGGTCATATCCATTTTATCACACCACTTCTGAAGGTTGAACAAATTCAGAGAAAAAATGACTTTAACAAGTAAGAAATGAACTAAAAACTAAAAGTGCAGATAAGTGAGCCGCTTAGTCTGGACTCACTGCGTCACATCAGCCCTTCCTGTTTAGAGGAAACTGGCAATTTTTCACAGTGTAGGGACAGGGTGTGTTAGGTATGGGCTTCCTGGAGGAAGCATTTTAACACAGATGTTCAACATCTGCTAGTTTTCACAGGACAGGGAGGGGCTTTGGATCAGAGACGAAAAAGTCCAGTCAGTTAACACCTTGTGTGATTTTGATGAAGGGATGGCATTAGAAGTTAGTAAAAAGGTCAAAAACAATTTCACTTGAATGGTTACCTGTGGAGATACAGTAGCAGCCATTCAAATGGCCCTTCCTAGTCAACGCCAGCCGAAAGGCAGCCCATTTCTCTGCAACTCCCAGCAAAATCCCCTCCAACCTCCTGCCACTGGAGTGACCCCCTCCTTTTACTGGGCGTGCATATTTTTCTACTCTGATTCCACCCTTTCACTGAATTACAGGGAGATGGTGCTTATTTTGCCTTACTACAGTGTTTCAATAAAATAGAAATAAAAGCTAAAGTTTTGACTTCTGCTCTTGTCTTTCAAAATAAAAGTTTACCATTTTATGTTGTGGGAAAAAAAGCTTAATCTTTCACTTAAGGGTGGAGCTGCTAGCTTTATCATCTGAAACTAATATTAGAAGTTTTAAAAGATTAACCATTAATTATGTTAAGCATTAATAATGCTTTGGGCAGCAGAAGCAGCTAAGTGTATGTTGATGCGCATCAAAAGGTCCTGCAGCGTGTCCAGAGCAGCATAAGACGCACAACACACTTCACAAGCAGCAGATGCTAGAATTGGAAAAACTCAACTGTGGCATGCCACATCATCCAATAAGAGATGCAGATCTGGGAGCAGGCAGGGAGAGAGACACAGCACTGCTGATGCAAAGTGCTCTGATTAGTCCTTAGAAAAAGTTTATTAACGCCTAAATTAACTTAAAATGTCGAAACCTGACAGCAAAATATGCAGGAAAAACGCTAACATCATCTAACATCTACTTCCGGGTTGCCAGGAAAAGTAGAGGGAAATCCAAAGAGGTAAACCGGCCTGAGACAGCTGCTGCTGGGGATTCCCATTGACAGAGCACCACTGGTATTTAGGAGTCTGAGCGGCTCTGACAGCGAAATAGTATTTTAAGGCAGAATTGTAATCTTGATGAACTGACTGATGTTTTGAGGTGGACTTTTTCACTTTAAAACATTATAAAACTACTTTTTACCCACTGATCAACACAAATATAGCAAGCCGCTCTCTGCTATTGAACACAGGAGCAGAGAAAGCAGCAGGCGCCTCTGGATACACTTCAATGGACGTGCCTCAGGAGTGTCAAAAATGAGGTGCATCAGACGTTAAATGTACAAGCATCAAAAATGAGACAGCAGAAGCTTTTTTGCTGCTGAAATCACGGTGTAAACATAGCATAAGGCTCTTATTTGTGTCAGACAGGAGCAGTTTCATAAGATGAGTAGTATTTCCTTTTGTTAAAGATGTAAGGAATTATGTTTTTAATAGCAGTAATTATCGGAGAAACGGTGATTGACAGTGACTCAGTCATTTTCCACCTGCTCTACCTGGCGTGGTGACAGGATGCCTGGTGAAGGAGACGTTGAAGTTGGGCTCATCTCTCAGAGACGAGGGGTACATCCTCCTGCGGATGAAGAAGCCTGCGCCGCAACAGAACAGCACCCCCATCATGAGCAGAACCCTAAGAGAAAAACAAAACGGGTGACATCTGTTGGAGAATCCAGACTAAATGGGACCGAATGGTTTCAATGCCATCCCGTCCCTGCTTGCATCGTCCAGAGCTTTTAACATTTTTAAGTCAATTTTTTTACTATAATGCTCACCTTTCCTTTGTTGGTAAAAGAAGCTAACATTTAGTAAAAAGGTGTATATATATATATATATATATATATATATATTTTTTTTTTTTTTTTTTTTTTTTTGTGGCAGCGCTTTGAAACATACATACATCCTATCTAAATATTCTATTACTCTTAACCCCACTAAGAATCTTTCAATGAATTGAATAGTTTTTCAGCAAAAAAATAAATAAAAATTTAAAAATTAGTTTAATATTCAGCAAGTTAAAGTTTATTAGGCCCGAGCAGCGAAGGCCTATTGTAATTGCAATGTTTATTATTATTCTCCTAAATTAATTGCTTATTTGGAGGCTTTATCATACTGGAAAACTCACCAAACTTGACGGAAAATTGTCCCCCGCGTGAAATTTACGTATATTAATATAATCAGAAATGGGCGCCCCCAAACGCCTCAACAGCGCCCCCTAGAATGAGATAGGGAATACCGTACGTCACAGAGATTTGAAATTTGGTACATAGGTAGATCTCCTCAAATCATGAAAAAAAGTCTCTTGGAGGTATGCCCTAAAACCCACAGGAAGTCGGCCATTTTGGGTCAAAGTTCAATTTGTCCAATTTTCATTTTTGTTCACGTCGAACTTTTGCAAACTCCTCCCAGGGATAATGAGCTATCGGAGTCAAACTTGGTGTGTTGATAGTAAAGACCTGTGAGATTAAAAGTTATCAGAAATCCTGAGTTTTCATGAATGCTGACAGGGTCCCCTGGGGCCTCGAAGTTAGGGTACTTTTCAAGAATTTCAAAATGGAATAACTTTTACAAAAAAAAATCAAATCGAACCAAGTTTGGCAGTAATGAGCCCCTTTGGGTGCTTGACGATACTGGATGGTCACATGATGACATCATCAAAGCCCCGCCCCCTGAGGGAAGAAAGTCACTTTTTTCACTTGGGAGGGTCCCTTTCAGTCATTTTAAACATCAGTACCTTGAAACTAAATCGGAAGGCAGAAAACACGTTGGTCTAACTTCTTTTAAAGCTCAGAGTGTGTGAGTTAAATGGCGTTGCCATGGTGATCTGGCAAAATCATACTTTTGCCTCTCATCTTCTCATAGATCCTTCAATCTGCACCAAAGTCACTATGATGGAACGTGGTCTAAGCCCACACAAGAATCTAGGCCAATAATTGGTGGGCGTGGCTTAATTTCTCCACAGCGCCCCCTAGAAACACTAAAACCCTCAGCCCCAGGCCATGCTTTAACTTAGGATTATGAAAGTTGACACACATATGTAACCCACCAGGACCTACAAAAAAGCCTCTTGGAGCCATGGTCTAAACCCCACCGGAAGTCCGCCATTTTGGATTGAAGTTCACATTTTCACTGTAATTTTGCACTTTATAGCCTCTATATTTGAATGAACTCCTCCTACAGCTTTTGAGTTACAGACTTCATATTTACTGTACAGTGACTTGAGGCATTGGGGATCAAAAGTTATCAAAGGAATTTTTCTACATCAAAGCATGTGGGCGTGGCCAAGCGTCAAACTTGGTCATTAGCAAGTGAAACAAAGGGTAAGCCCCATGCCATATTATGACAGAGAGTTCTGAATCTTGGACCACTTATGTAATCCCTCAGGACCTACAAAAAAGCCTCTTGGAGCCATGGTCCAAACCCCACATTTTGAATCAAAGCCATCACTTTGCTTTTTTACCTTCATGACCCATTTGAGCGAACTCCTCCTAGAGCTTTTGAGTTACAGACATCAAACTTACTCCACCTTGAGCTGAGGTACAGGGGATCAAAAGTTATCAAAGGAATTTTTCTACATCAAAGCATGTGGGCGTTGCCAACCGTCAAATGTGGTCCCTTTGCTATTAAACACAATGCACACCACAGGCCATTTCTTAAATGACAGTTATGAAATTTGGTACACATGTGGAACCCATCCGGTCCTACAAAAAGATGTATTGGAGCCATGGTCTAAACCCCACAGGAAGTCCGCCATTTTGAATCAAAGTCATCATTAGCTTTTTTGCCTTTATATTGTATGTTAGCTAACTCCTCCTTGAGCTGCTGAGCTACAAACTTCTAACTTGCTGAGCCTAGACTTAAGAAATAATGGATCAAAAATTATCAAAAGATTTTTGCCTGTGACAAAGCATGTGGGCGTGGCCATACATCAAAATCTGAATTCTCGCCATTACAGAATGACTAAACTGCCTCAGGCTCTGCTTTTATTGAGGGTTATTAAATTTTGCTACACATGTACAACCCAACAGGACGCACAAAAAAGTCAATTTTTTCCTTTGTTTCATCTTGGAAAGGCTTTTATCACAGACAGATTTAACAATATCAGTTTAGCCATGCCCCTAGCGTTCAGGATGTCCAACATTTTACTTTTCGTAGCCTTTGTTTTGTTCTGCTCGATATATAATGGCAAGAACTGTTTTCAGGAAGGTCGAAATAACGGCATATATGTGTAAACGTGGGGATGGCGGTGGCTTGGCTTCCGCGGTCCCAGTAGGCTGAGCGGCGCAGAGCTGCGAGGGCCGCCCATTGTCGCTTGCGGCTTTAATTAAAATTGGTTCTGCTAAACACATTACCCTAAGCAGAGCTGTCAACCGCCACAAGGTGGCGCCACCAGATCATGTCAGCGCCCATAGACCAACTGAATGATGTGGGTTGAAAGGGGATATCAGGCCTATTGCTAGTGTTCTTTATAAGTGATTGTTATCGATTGTCAGTGATCAGCTGCTTATAAAATAAAACTAATCTAAAATAATCTGTCCTTTGTAGTCCCATGTAATACATTTATGATGTGTCTCACAGTTCTGTTACAGTATAGCTATTAATAACAATTGATCTAAATTATTACTACAAGCTTTCTCAAATTAATTGTATTAATAAGACAACATGTTACAACACAAAAGTATTAAACTATCAGCCAAGCATTGCCAAATGCAGCATATATATATTTCATTTTGTGGATTGTTTTGCATCTTATTTCTATAACGTCCATCAGCGTTACATTCATACCCTCCATCTAAAAAGCATGTAAAGCCAATTAGGAGGAACCAAATCTGCCACTGATTAATGGTTTGGGTTTCTATTTATGTACATTTTTAGTAAATGGGTGGGGAGGCCAGAAAGGTGCGTTTTTATTTACAAAACTTAGATCCAACCACCTGTCCGTTCACCAGTTGTTGGCTCTCCTGCATCAGCTATGTCATTATTCCCTCTGGAAGTGCCTGACACTTCCCCACCATCTGCGCTGTGTGCAGACATATTTTCTGCTATACTAACTAACTGAGATACAAAGGACACAAGACATTTTCTCTTGTAAATCTGGTAGCCACTTTGTTCCACTTCGACTCAAAGACTTAGTGACGGATCCTGGAATGCTAAGCCTTTATTATCTATTTATAGTACAGCGTAACCTTGTGCTTTACAAAGTAGTACTAACCCTATAAAATACAACAGTGGCATACATAGTGCTCAGCACAGGAGGGTGACTATACAGTGCAGACTGCACTTGCAGCTGATCGACTGGGGCGGCTTATTCCGACGTCCGTTTTGTTCTGACCTCCTAAGGTCTCAGCGGGTCACGGGCTACGAGCGTCACACAGGAGCACATCGGACACTGATCTGTTCTACGCAGGTCTGGCTAAAGCTTAACTTCAGCCTCTCTGCATGCTCAAACTCATCTCTCACTCGCTTCTCACTTGCTTACGTTCTTTTTGCATTTTACCTTCTTATCTCTTAGCCGAAGTGAAAGAAAGTTAGACAAAACTATTTAGAATTCAAGGATTATTTAGTTGGACTACTTTTTCAACATTTCAAATATTTTGATAAGACTTCAGAGAAGAACACGTCAGCGCAAAATGCCTCCCTTCACCCTACAGGACATGGACAAGCTTCTGCAGAAGATGCCTGTCATAAAAATTAAGATTAACCGACTGGAATTCCATGTGGAAGTAAATGCTGGTTAATGGAGGTGATATGGGCCTTCCAGTGCCCAACCTGCCGGTGTCTCAAAACACAGAGAAAACCCCACTAGTGGTTTTAAACAGCGTGCCACCGGAAACAAAACTAGCCAATGGAAACTGAGAAACAAGGTGTTGCTTCTAATGAGAATAACCAGACTGGGAGCCCCCCCGCTGGGAAACACTTGGAGGAAAGCCAAAGAACAAACAATCGAATCAAGATCTCAAAAACCGTCTGACAGGACGAACGCCATAGTTAGATAACAAAACCTGACCAAGAGTTAGGAGAGACATATCTTCCACAGGCAAGTATCAACAGATGCAAAAAGCTGTTTGCATCTGATTTTTGGCCCTACAAGAAACTGATGTTGAAGAGGATGGCCTCTTCCCAGACAACAGTAAACAGTGTGACATTTAGCCCTCTCCCTAAAAAGCTTCATAACGAACGAGCTGCTAAGCCAAGAACGTTAATAGTAACTGATGATGCTGTGAAGGAGATTAAAACGCTTCTTCAACAAGAACAACACAGATGTAGTGAATGTTTGCTGTGCAACTCTTTCCGAAATCTCGAAGAGGATCACAAGGATTAAAGAATTAAACCCAACCTTGAAGAACATAATCACTCAAATCGGAGCACTTAGTGATGTTGATCAGAGCAAGTCAGAAATATTAAAGGCGGATGTGATTAGTCTACTTAACACTGCGGAAAAGACCCACTTTAAAGTTTTCATTAGTGGCCAGATCACACCACCTTGAGCAGGAGAGGCTGGACCCAAACTGGATCTAAAGAGCCTGCTCGGCAAAATCGATTGGTTTTTTTGTTGACAACTTTAATATCTTCTGGGAAAAGCAACACCTCTTCAAGAGACATTTTCTATTCCCTGAATAAAGTACAGTAGCAACCATTCAAAATAACCCTTTCCAGTCAAATGGCAGCCCACTTCCTTCCAACTCCCGGCAAAATCCCTTCCAAATTCCAGCCACTGGAGTGACCCCCCTCTTGTATAATTTTTTACTCTGAATCCACCCTTTCACTGAATTACAGGGTCTGTCCAGGAGATGACACTTCTCTTTAGACCTTAATGTCCACAAATAATGAGAGAAAGAATATTTTAGTATAAATATTGATCTTTAAAAAGGAGTTGTAGGGCACCAGTCAAGGACCAGCCAAGGACCCATCAAGGAAAGTGGGACATTATTGAATGGCTACTACTGTAGACCTTTTTTTAAGGAGAGCCTGATCACCATAAGTGATGTAATGGTGCAGCAACTCTGATACTGGGGATAAAAAAATCAACTAATATTTAATCAACAGTGATTGCAGATGTCTGAAAAGGTCAGAGCTGACGCTGATGCCAGCGCCAGGCAGAGCAGGCTGGGTCTCCAAAAGAGTGTGGGTGTCTTTGCAGGATGTTTGCATTTTCTTATCATATATGCTTCAACTCTCTTTGGCTACTTTGGCTTCCTTCCACAGCCCAAACACATCAGTGTTGCTCAACTGGACTCTGAGGTTGCTCTTACATGTGTTTGTGGAGTTTTTGGAGATGTTACTGCAGACACATTTCACTCTATTCAATATGCAATAGGCAGATATGAATGAAGTTAACACATTCATTGTTTGGGTTAAAAGGTTAATCAAGAAAATTTTACATAGGTTTTGTGTTCACTTTACTTTTTTATTCCACACTGTAAAGTTTTCCTTCACAGATTTAGGATGACTGAGACCAGACTTTGGTGAAAAAACATCAGAAAAAGAGCTGATGTTGAAATTGAATTTTCAATTGGAGTTAAAATGAAGTCAGAGGAACTGCATTGGCCTAACAGCAGAGTGAAGGAGGATGTTTCTCTACGCAGTGAAGCAGTTTTACTTCATATTCTGTTTAACGTGAGATAAACACAAATGCAGGCTCTATCAGCTTGCTAAGCTCCACAATGACATATGTGCTAAATTTGCCTATGCAGCATAGTTTCCAACGCCCACAGTGGTGACTGTGGTAAATGGAACAATGTACCAGGTTTAGCAGAGGGTGCTGCTAAGTCAAGCTGTGTTTTCTTATTAGTTTGGAAATCGTTTGTGTGAAGGTTAAGAAACCAGGAGGAGCTTCATGCTCACAGCTCCTTTACTGCAGGTCAGCATTTCCCAAATTGATCTGTGTCATTGCTACATCTATAGATGTTCAGCTCATTACAGGCCATGATCTATAAATCCATCCTCTGTGGTCAATAAATCGAGTTGCATTAGTGTGAAATGTTGAATCATACTAAAAGTTAAGTGTACGAGGCGTGTTCAATAAGTAATGCCCCTGATCCACTTTTAGTTGTTTGATTTAGCTGAAATTTTGCAATTCCAATTATTCATATCTCTATAGATTAGATGGCAAATTACAGCTCTGAACTAATTGTGGTTTCTGATTTACAGGTGTTTGAACTGAATGAAGCCTGGTGAGTGTCGAGCAGTAATACAAATCGCTGTACGCTTTTATAGTTGAGGGGCAATGACCAACATATCAAGCGGAAATGCAGAAAAAGAAGAGAAGAATCAGTTGATGTCCCACTTCCCAAATGGCTGATGATGAAGATTCTAAGCCATCCAGGTCTGGCCCAAACACATACTCTATGGCGAAACTCAAGGAGCTCAAGAACTAATCCAATGTTAACTACCTACATGATGCATGCAGGATATATAGCCCTTCCTTGTCATGCACATCCTTGTGACGGTTGGCATATGGTGTAATTTTCTATTTCTTCAAACTGTAAAATCCTTGCAACAAACTAAATTATGATAAAATTCAAATGCTTTCTTTAAAACAAACTACGATGTTCCTCCTATATTTGGCAAATTTATGTTTGATATTTCACAAAAATATGTTGCGGTGCATGATGGGGTTTTGCACCTAAAGGCTAACGTTTCCCGTCTTACGTGTATTGTTTGGATGTTTCCCAATCTGTCAGTGTAGGATGACCGTCTATGGTAAAAAGTTTTTTTCTTTAGCCTTATGGCTTAGGAGATCCATAAACTTTGGTTCAAACTGGGTGAGATTTCATATATCCAGGCAGTTTATAAACATTTTCTGGGCTGGAAAACATGTGAGTTACTGACATCTGGCAACCCTGCTGATGAGTGAGACATTATGCAGCAGCAGTCACCGATCTTTCCTCCAGCATCACACGAATGCGTTTTTACTGGCTTTTAAAGCCAAACCAAAGCCAAACTGACAAGATAGAGAAGAGCAGGAGCGGGGGTTAAGCCAGGCATACACTGTATGATTTTTTGCCCTTTTCGGACCGATTCTCCAGTCAAGCAAGAATCTTTTGATCGGGCCAACCTCCAGCGTGCTCATGCGTCATGTAGTATACAGTACAGGGTGTTACGAGGGACCACCTCCTGATCAAGAATCGTAAGATCTGGAGAAAATTACACATGAAATTCAGTCTGCCGTCGTAAGGTGGTCATTGGAAAATTGCTCACTGAGCAAACAAGGATTCTTTTTCTTCTTCCTCTCAGAGGAAAACACAGAAGCATTGTGGGGATTTAATGAGTGAAATTGAGTTTTTGCTTTAAAACTGACAGACCGTAGTAGCCACGTTTGCTCAGCCATGTCTTTGTCCAAATACGTTGTCGCCTTTTCTTTTTAGGGCATTCAGTACAAAATTTCACAAACTGCCAAGGCTCTATTGAGCTTCATATTATAAGTGTTCTCATGGCATTTAAGTAAAATGTAAACAAAGTTTATGGGGCCCCAAGGAACTCTGGGCCCTAGGCAACTGCCTAGTATTGCCTTATGGTAAATCCCCCGCTGCCCATAGTCACACAGCGCTTCCCACCAAGCAAAAAATGGTTGAAAAGATGACATCATTTATATCCAAATCACGTCTACATTGGGTTGAAAAGTAAAAGGTGAAACGCCATACTTTTCAAGTATTTGAAATTGAGATTCTTTTCAACATCTGTTATTGGACTTAACTTTGACAAAATCAGTCCGACCAGACACAGACCAATTTTCAACAATGATTTTTGGACTAAATCAAGACTATGATGGAGTGACCAGACTTAGCCTAAAAACCAATGTCTAAATTATGTCTGGTGTTAGGGGGTTCAGGGCGGGAAGCAGGCATGACCGCTAAAATGGTTCAATTTCAAAGCCTCTTTTTCTCTTTTCTTGTTCATGAAAGGCTTTAAGATATTTGTAAGGCTGTGAGTGCATGCAGGAAGCGTGTTACTGGCACTCACCAGAAGTACCATAACCTCTGAATGGACAAGGCCCTCACACAACAGCGGGTTCCACAGCAGTCCTCGTAGGAGCGACATCTACAACACATGACAAAAAGGACAGAATATAAGCACCTGCAGGATGACAGACAAGGTTTGTTCAGTTCCAACATACTTCATTAATCTAAAGGGAAAATGAAACATTCTAATTCAAACTATTTAATAATTATTTATACAAGCTTCTTTAGAGTCTCTAAAGATATTAACGATGGTGAGCAGGATGCATCACCTTGGCAGTCTGCATTAATGCTGCATTCCAGTGGCAGCCGGCCCATAGGGGGCGCTGGGGCACCGCCCTCCCTGATAAGAAGAGAGAAACGTAAAATATATTTTTAGAAATTAACTCATAAATGTCAGTTTTACTCTCTAGCGTGTGTACCTATAAGCAAAACAAATTATATATAATTTATATTAAATCAGTCATACATGTCTTAATCTATGCTCGGTAAGACAATGATGTTTGAAAAAGGAGGCAGGGAAAGCAGAATAACGATTTATTGATTAGGCTTCACAATGTGTGCCATTGAAAAGTTTGGACAACTCTGATACTGTAGCTTCATCTGATCTGCTACTGTTTGGCTTTGATGCCATCCTGAAGAGGAGTGTTGGCTGTGCTGCTGCCATCAACAGTTTGAGCTCTGCCTATTTTTCAGTGTAGTCCTGTTTCTCTAACTGTGACTAACTGGATGTACACTTTTCGTCCTCTGTGGGGGCTGGCTCGGGTCTTGTCTGCTTGGCTGTGTGTTTCCTGGATAGGGCAGCCTGTAGAGCTGGTTGACAAGTTCCTTTTGCATCTCTGCTTATTTCTGTATATTTATGTTTCTGTCTCCATAAACTCCAGTCGGCCTCTGCAAATTGCTGCTCACACTGAGCCTGGCTCCCCTGGAGATTTCTTCCTGTTCAAAGAGAGTTTTTCCTCTCCACTGTTGCTACAAGCATGCTTGGTGTGAGGGATTGCCTTTGAATCAATAAGTTGATGCAATCAACTGGTTTTCCTTAGACAGAAAATTTTTAATTAGTTTGATTGTATGGTCCGGTTGAATTGTAACTGTTAAGAGATGATATGTGTTGTGAACTGGCGCTATAGAAATAAACTGAATTGAATCATTTAATTTAAAAAAAAACGACACATTAACCTGAAACATTGACATATTTTATCAGGTTTTGCCTCTGATGTGAAGATTATTATTTTTGTACCTGTCCTTGAAGCTTAAGAGGAAGATGTTAAAGGCTTTGTGGAGGACAGGAGGAAGAGAGGCAGAGCTAAGAGGGAGGAAATAGTTCTTACTAAAATAATCTCTGTTCAATGGGGCTCTTTGTGTCTCAGAGCGCTGGCTGCGTCCTGCATTAGGGAACATCTGTGAATTGATAAAGGCTGGAACTGTGGGGAAAGCCTGCAGACTCCCCACATCTATAAAACAAACTAACAGAACCACAGCTTTCAGTTTCCAAATAGCAGTAAATCAAACCAAATAAATTTTTTTCTAAGCTTGGTCACCAAAGGAAAGCGTCCATGCGTTTCTAAACCCCATATTTACTGGTTTAAAGAGGAATTCTGGGTTAGAGGCCACATGAAATACTTTATAATCTTCCTTAGTGATTAAAATCAATAAGTGAGAGTTGCCACATATATTCATTATACACTGAGTGGTGTATTCAAAGCTCCTGTTTGTGAATCTGGGTGAGGAATGCTTCCACTGATCATCAAATTCCCAAAGTTGTTATTAGGAAATCAAATTTACTAAATGGGAAAATCATTTAATTTCAGTTTTTTTCAAGAAGAGGTTTTTTGCTCTAGGATGGGATGAATATGGACATAAATTATTTTAATGACTTATCACCTAAACAGACACCCTGTCTATTTTTAAGGGTAGGCTTAAAACGTTCCTTTTCGATAAAGCCTATAGTTAGAGTGGCTCAGGTTATCCTGAGCTATCTCTATAGTCATGCTGCTATAGGCTTAGACTTCTGGAGGACATGGGGACCGCATTTCATCATTCTGCTTCATTCTATCTCTATTCTCCCACTCTGCAGAATCTGTTTGTTCAATCTCTGACGTTCTGCTCTCTGTACTTTTTCTCATAGTAGCTTCATCTGGTCTGTTCCTGTTTGGCTGTGACTCCATCCTGAAGAGAAATATCAGCTGTGCTGCTGCCATCAACACTTTTGTTTATAGATGTTTGAGATCGGCCTGTTTTTCAGTGTAGTCCTGTTTCTCTGACTGTGACTAACTGGATGTGCTCTCTTCATCCTCTGACATGGGAGCTGGCTCAGAGCTTATCTGCCTGGCTGTGTGTTTCCTGGACGGGGCCACCTTTTACAGCTGCTTTTGTAACTCTGCTTCTCTCTCCTTGAACCCCAGTTGGCCTCGGCAACTGGCCGCTTACACAGAGCCTGGTTCTGCTGGAGGTTTCTTCCTGTACAAAGGGAGTTTTTCCTCTCCACTGTCACTACAACCATGATTAGTGTGAGGGATTGCATTCAAGTCAATGAGTTGATGCAATCAACTGGTTTTCCTTAGATAGAAAACTTTGAATCAATTTGATCTGGTGAACTGTAAAGTGCCTTGAGATGACATGTGTTTTGAATTGGCGTAACATAAATAAACTGAATTGAACAACCTTCTTCAGGTGCATTTTTTATTCCATATCTTATTTAAAGCACCACTGCATAGTTTTTGTAAGTATTAGCGTCATTAGAGATTTATCAGACAATTTTTGGGTCAAGATTAAGCAGTTCTGTTGCTGCTCCTTGAAGGCTACTTTTCTATATAATTCGCCATTGTAACATGCTCCATTTAAAAGCACTCTGATATGTAATGGAAATGTAGCTAATGTACATTTTTTCCTGCTCTGCTAGGGGCAGTTGTTATTAAATCGGTTCCACACAACCTGATATTTCTCTGCGCTAAAACTGCTCGTTCTATTAGTGAGGGAGCTTCACCTTACCCTTACTAATGACAGAGAGGGTTTGCCAAAGATTTCATACCTCTGCTGCTTAATCCATGAATGTATTTTGACCACTAATGCGACACTTTTTAAGGAGAAATAATTAGTAGTAAAGGTTTAGCACCAAGACGAATTACTACAGGAATCCAGCAGGAAATCATCCGACATATTTTACGTACTTACTGTAAGATGTATTATGATTTTCTTAAGAGATCTGACCCACATGCAGTAAACCACTCAGATAACCAGTGTAAAAGTTTGAACAGCTTTTTTGATAAGGAGAACAGGGGTTGGATTCAGGAAACTTAATGTGCTGATGACCCAGAACTGGAAGAGGGAAGGGATAGGACTTCCTAAAAGCGCGCGCATGCGAGTTCACGAGTCTACGGAATCCGCGGCAGACCAAACCAGATGAAAGTGCGCATTAAGCTCGGCAAAGAACTCACGCTCTTCCTCAACAATGAAGTCCTCAGACATTCTTTCGTTGTTTCTTTCTTTGCACAGGTAAACAGCACATTTCTTCTTCTACGCTTGCATTATCGGCAGAGCAGACGCTGAATGCACACTTTAATCTGGTTTGGTCTGCCGCGGTTTCCGTAGACTCGTGAACTCGCATGCGCAAGCTTTTAGGAAGTCCTATATACTACTGTTTATGCTCTAAAAACATTCTACATGACTTCGTTTCGAGTAAATTATGGACGCTACCCAATCAGGACACTTGGAATACATTGGACGAGCAGTATGGAGGAATATTGACACGTTTTTTGTGGACTTTTATGGACCTTTCTGCCTAGGGCGCCATAGACCTCATTATTTGAATGTCAGCAGACAGCAAGAAGCCTCTCAGATCTTCAGATGCATTTGAGATATCAAAAAAGTACTCCAGAGTGTTGTTCAGCATGGGGGTGAGTAGAAAATGAAGGCTAATCATGTTTTGGGTGTACTATTCCTTTAAGACTTGGTTGGATCCTGAGGAACTATTGAGCGGACTGTCACTTGGGAATCCTGGAGGACTTGAACGGTACTTGTCGAGGTTAATCCCCTGCTCAGTGTGAGACTCAAACAATCCTTCCAGGGGAAGAAGGCTAAACATCCAGCTAAACACTCTGGCGTCGAGGTAGTGACAGTCCACCGCTCAAATCAGTCGGTCTCGGCAGATGGCCGCTCACACTGAGCCTGGTTCTGCTGGAGGTTTCTTCCTGTTAAAAGGGAGTTTTTCCTCTCCACTGTCGCTACAAGCATGCTTAGTGTGAGGGATTGTATTTGAGTCAATGAGTCAATGCAATCAACTGGTTTTCCTTAGATAGAAAACTTTGTATCAATTTGACTGTATGATCTGGTTGAACTGTAAAGTGCCTTGAGATGACATGTGTTGTGAATTTGGCGCTATATAAATAAACTGAATTGAATTTAATTGAAATAGTCTTCAGTAATGAGCCAACTAGCTGCAGGTGTATGGGAGGACCAACGAGAACAGGGCACCACCTGTTGGTGGAGGGAGAGAACACAACCCACGCAAACTGGTTTTCTAACAAGATGTCATCATTAAAACAACTAAAAGTGCAATGAGTTATAGCATATAGTGATTATATAATAGTGCCTGAAAATGTTTGATATAACTTAGAAGATAAAATATATTCAATGAACATAGCTATGTTGCTATAGTGTTAGAGTGATGGAGTACATTGGGACCCCTTTTCATCACACCACAGGCTCTCATATAGTTATGGAGTTAAGGCATTTACCCAACTTTTTTTCCGCCTGCTCGACTGCTTGTCATGGCTGAGGCAAGGATAAAGATTAAACCTTCTGAGGAGGATAAAAAGAGCAAACCTGAAAGAAATCGTGCCTGAGGAAAAGCAAGAGTCGATCCTGGAAAAGAGTTTATCCGCTGGCGCAGCCTAAAACAATACACACGATTTAAAAACGATTGTCTTTTTATTTTTAGACTAGTGAATTAACACTTTGCTCCTAGTACACAGTCAAATCTTTGTTATTATTTTTCAATGTTTGGATGCCTCTGTGTTTTCTGTGCTGGCGCAGTCTTTTTTTTCTCCTGTTAGCCATACATGATTATTCGTCTCCGAATCCAGTTTTGGCGCACCTTACACCCGTCACAGATCTCTGCCAAGCTGATCAGCCTCTGGTCTGCTCCGCAGCCTCTCAGAGATTCAAACCATCGTACCAGCTATTGATCAGTGTGACCCCCAGCCTTTTTTGTTTTAATAAACGATCTTAAATCTGCCCTAGCTGTCTTCTTGGTGTGTTCTGCATGTGGGTCAAAAAACAAGGGACCATGACAGATATTAAGTAAAAGCTAAACATGAGGGAAGCGTTAAATGTTTGGAATGAAAGTTTCAGAGTTTTGGTAGGAAAAAGGACCAAACTGTATGATCTGGTGAACTCTAAAGTGCCTTGAGATGACATGTGCTGGCGCTATATAAATAAACTGAATTGAATTGAACTTACACAAAATATGCAGGATATCTTTCTTCAAAATACCAGCAGAACTTCTTGGCTTCTACACTCTGTAAAAGAAGAGAAGGATATCAATCTGGGTAAACTAATATGATTGATATAAACTGAAAAAGTAAAAAAACGTGCATTAGAAAAACAACAGAGGTGCTAAATATTTGACTGTGTGTAAAATAAACTCCATAGAGGTCTTTCAATTTTGAATCTCATTAGAGTGGACCCAGGGACAAAGCTCCAAAGAGAGAGATGATGTTTCCCACTGGTTCTCTCAACTTACTAATAACCTTACAAATAACCTGCTTTTCTTCCGGGCCAAAGTAAGAAATATAGAGGAGCAATCCTTTAGAGGTGGATGAGCTCCATCCTGGTTAACAAACAGCCTCTGGATGTTGTTGGGCTAGCGTGTCTGCAACCCTTCTTCAGAATTGGTGCCCCTGGAGTGGCACACCAGGGTGGTGGTTCTCCTTGACAAAAAAGTGGATAAACATTCTTCATCTGGGGTTCATTTCACGGAGCAGGTGCTAGAAATTCAAAGTCAAATCCACAACTCTAAATTAATCTAGCCTAAAGTCGAGAACTCTGAGTTTTTAGTTTCAAGACAGCTGCTATGAATTAGTTAGGTCAAATCTAAGTAGATCCACTCAGAGTTAAGCATGTGCATGACAAGTTTAAAAAGCCATTATCAGCGGACGAGTCAACATGACAACAGGCCAAAGGAAGTGCCTATTTCCCCCCCACTGGAACTAGAGATTTTAATGCGGGAATTAAAAAAATAAAAAAAAGAATGTGTTTAAAAGACAGAGAAACAGCACTAACGCTGCAAAGGAGAGGAAGACGAAGGAGGAGATCATGGCTTGAGCTAATGCATAGGTTTGTATGAATCTCTATGGCAGGCCTTTTTATATTACTAAAAGCACTCTCCTCTATTGCTGCATTTTGTAGATCACTAAAATAAGATTTTTCCTAATAAAAAAATCACACTCCTAGACTGAAGTGTAATATATTTTCTAAATTACAATTTTGCTGCAGAAACTACATTTCTGAAAATAAATACTAATAACAGTGAGGTGTTATATTCCTAGAAATGTTTTGTCAGGTTTGAGCACCTAAAACATCATACATACAGGGAAAGAAAGAAGGCACAGAGACAATTAATTTAGTTTCACTCACATAGAGAGAGGAAGAGACTGCAGAGTTTACAATTCTCCAACCCCCTCTGCAGTCCCAGCGTTCTCCTCACTATTTATTGAAATCAGGGGTCCCTGGTAACAACAGCTGAGACTACTTTAGTGACTATAGACAACATTAAGGATCTAGAATTGCAGTCTCAGTAAATATCTTATAAATATCAGGGTTCAGTCAAAATTTAAGCAGTTGAACCTGTTCACCAAAGTTCAGCAGGTCGAGTGCTGCTCGTAAAACAACCACAACCTCCTCAAAAACAAATCTACATACTTCAGAAAAGATGGCTATAAACACATGCACATAGCACACAGCTTTATGCATGATAACACTAAACAGATACATTTATATACAATTATTACAACATGTTTACACATCTTAAGTGGCTTTACTGACATTTATCACCTTGACTCAGACATTTTTTATGAAATAAATTTCTTTTTAGTCAAAAAAAAGAGATGCTGACCACTAACAATAGTAATATGGAGATCTGATATTAATTTCTAGACATTCAGAATGTTTATTCTAGATGTGAAGAATACCATTTTGTTTAAAATGGTAATTTTGACAAGGGAAAAATGTTTTTCAGACATCAGGGATAAATGGTCAGTAAAACTAATACTTATCAATACGGCTTGCCATTAATAGATGTGACCACAATAACGTTACAAGTTTATTTCTTGAATGTTAGTGTCATGATTGGGTTTAAGGACTTAGCCCACATGCAGAACACAATGGAGTCTGAAGGAAAGTTTAACAAGGTTTATTGAAAGATGTACAATGATATAATACTGGATCTGGTTCTGGTACTGGTACGGGACTGGTCTCAGAGTTTCTGGAGAGATGAGAGTTTGGTTAGCCAGGCTGATGATGGATTGATGGAGAGAAGAACTGGTAGAGGGTGTAACAGACCAGAGGGTGGTTGATGGGAGGTCTTGTTTCTTGCACAGACGGGACAGGCCAGCACGTACTCCTTCACATCTTTATGAAGGGACGGCAACCAAAACAGACATGTGACGAGAGCAATGGTACGACTAACACCAGGATGGGCTGAGAACTTGGACGTGTGTAACTACTGGATGAGACGGGATCTGACTGCAGAAGGAACATATGTCTTGTTAGGTGGGCCGTTACCTGGGTCGGGTTCAGAGGCCAGGGCTGAGTTGATGAGATCAGAGATGTCCCAGGTAACGGCTCCAACTGTACACGAGGATGGGAGAACGGGCTCGGGTGTTTCAGGTCGATCAGGGGAGTACAGACGAGAGAGTCAGGCTTGATATTCTTGGAACCGGGTCTGTAAGAGATGATGAGATTGAATCTAGAGAAAAACAGAGACCATCTGGAGTGATGAGGATTGGATCCTTTAGCTGATTGGAGGTATGTCAGGTTCTTATGATCTGTCCAGACCAATATTGGGTGCTCGGCTCCCTCGAGCCAATGTCGCCATTCCTCAAGAGCGAGTTTTATGGCAAGCAGTTCTCTGTCCCCGACGTCATAATTTTGTTCAGCGGGTGAGAGCCTGCGAGAAAAAAAATGCACAGGGGTGAGTTTTGTGGTCAGAATCGGACTGCTGGGACAAAACAGCTCCTACACCGGAATCAGATGCATCCACCTCAAGGATGAACTGCTTCGTAGGATCAGGCTGGACCAAGATGGGGGCACTGGAAAAGAGTTTCTTGAGTTTATTAAAGGCAGAATCAGCCTCAGGTGTCCATTGGAAGGTTTTCTTAACAGAAGTCAGAGCGGTAAGTGGTAGAGCAGTTTGGCTGTAATTTCTGATGAAACGCCTGTAGAAATGAGCAAAACCAAGGAACCTTTGAAGCTGCTTACGGTTTTCGGGGATTGGCCAATCCAGGACTGCCTTTATTTTCTCCTCAGATGGCTTCACCTGCCCGCCTTGAAGCACAAACCCAAGGAATGTAACTGATGGTTGATGGAATTCACATTTCTCCGCCTTGACGAAGAGCTTGTTTTTAAGCAACCTCTGAAGGACCAGACGAACGTGTTTCTTGTGGTCAGAGAGGTTCCTAGAATAGATCAGAATGTCATCGATGTATACGAACACAAAAACGTTTAGAAAATCTCTGAGGACGTCATTGACTAGAACTTGAAAAAAGGCAGGGGCGTTAGTTAGCCCAAAAGGCATGACCAAATATTCAAACTGGCCGATTGGTGTCTTAAAGACAGTTTTCCATTCATCTCCTTCCCTTATTCTAAGAAGATGATAGGCGTTTCTTAAATCAAGCTTGGTGAACACAGTAGCTCCTTGCACTGGGTCTAGAGCTGATGCCAGTAGAGGAAGTGGGTATTTATTTTTAATGGTTATCTGATTCAATCCCCTGTAATCAATACAGGGTCAAAAGGAACCATCCTTTTTACCCACAAAAGAAAAACCAGCGCAGAGAGGGGATGTAGATGGTCTGATAATTCCAGCAGCTAAGGACTCATTAATATAATTCTCCATCGGTTCACATTCTGTTTTGGAGATGTTAAATAGCCTGCTGCTGGGAAGAGGAGCTCCAGGTAATAAGTCTATGGCACAATCATAAGGTCTATGAGGAGGTAGAGACATAGCACTGACCTTACTGAAGACTGGAGTCAGGTCATGATACTCAAGAGGAACAGTGGAAAGGTCAGGAGAGTCCAACTTCCCCCCACCTCTAGGGGGCTGTCTAGTGGGAGCAGCAGAACCAAGACATGACTCGTGACAGGAAGTAGACCATGACTCAATGTGGCGGTCAACCCAGTTAATATGGGGGTTGTGACGTATTAACCACTCGAATCCAAGCACCAGGGGAGAACAAGCAGAGGGAAAAACAAAAAAAATCAGAGTCTCACGATGATTACCAGAAATGAGGAGCTCCAAAGGTTGAGTCTGAAGAGTGACTTGTTGCAGCCGTTTCCCATTGATAGCTGCAACCCTGAGGGGCTTCTGCAAAGGAACAGTCTCAATCCCCAATTGCTGAACCAGATTTGAATCAAAAAGTCTGTTATCCAATCTTATTGATAATCGGATTAAATCCTCCAAGCTAGAAGGCTCGTCAATTGTGGCGAGTTCATCTTTAATGTTTTCGTTAAGAGCCTTGAAAAAAGCACTCTTTAGTGCACAATCAATTGTTTGATCTGAATCCTGGTTGAAAACCTGAGAAAATTCATTCAAAAATTCAGAATATGTGCATGAAAAACTGGTTTCATCAGAAAATCTGGCTTCCGCCCATTCAAGAGCTCGGCCTGAGAGTTGAGAAAGAATGAAAGAGATCTTCCTTCTATCGGTAGAAAAACTGGCAGGAGACCCTTCAAAGAGTTAACGACATTGAAACAAAAAAACCTTACATTTTGACTGATTTCCGGAAAATCGTTCAGGTAAACTAGGACGGAGTTCAGGAAGTGACGTCGTTACCTGGTGGTTCAGGAACAGGAAGTACAACTGGTGCGGTGTTAGCAGTTCTCTCATAGCCAGCGTATCTTTGTATAACTTGATTCTGATGTTCAACAAAAGCATTTAACTCACGGAGGGTCTGGGCTTGCCCTTCGATCCATGCTTCTTGAGCTGTAAGCCTCCTGCGGAGGTGTTCCGCTGGGTCTTGTTGATGGCCGGAGTGTTCTGTCATGATTGGGTTTAAGGACTTAGCCCACATGCAGAACACAACGGAGTCTGAAGGAAAGTTTAACAAGGTTTATTGAAAGATGTACAATGATATAATACTGGATCTGGTTCTGGTACTGGTCCGGGACTGGTCTCAGAGTTTCTGGAGAGATGAGAGTTTGGTTAGCCAGACTGATGATGGATTGATGGAGAGAAGAATCAAGGTGTACCTTGAGGAGATTGTAACAGAGCCGTGAGGTGAGATACCGTAGGTCCAGAGTCAATGATGTGGCAGAGAGTTTAAGCAGCAGCAGCGTCTAGTTCCGAGCTAGAAGGTTTCTGGCTTGGGTTTGTTCCTTGCTCTATCCAAGAGCTGAAGAAGGAATCCAAACTGAGATCTTCAGGTTTGGCTTTCATGAGCAGGCAGGCAGGTTTCTAGGTGGAGCTCATCCAGAGCTTCTTCAGGGTTTCCAAACTAGGTCAACACTCCGGCGTCGAAGGAAGGTCTGGCAGCTGCTTAAGTAGTGTGGACCTCTGATGAGCTGATGATCTCCAGGTGTGTAGAGGAATCAGCTCAGGAGGCCCACAGCGCTCTCTGCTGGAGATCAGGTGGCAGATCTCTGGATCCTGACAGTTAGTAGATCAATGTATCTATTTAGCTTAAATCACCTGGAGAGGTTATTGGTCACATAGAAAGGCTTCAGATTGTGCCAGTAGGCTCAATAGGTTATTACTGAGTGAATCCTATTCCTAAAATGGTTCCTTTTTTTCCCCTTCGGAATTTATTAATGTATAATAAGTAGTTCTTTATGTTCTGTGAAAATAAATGAATAAAAATGAAATGATCCGCATGTCCCTCAAAGTAAACAAACCAAAAACAAATAAATCTCATGTCCTGTCAATTGTGTAGTAGAATCCTCTGCCTATAAATATTTAATTCTCAGTGAAAAAATTATGATTATTCTTTAATGAGATCCTCATCAAATGGAAATGCAATATTTGTTTTTAAAACCTAATGTGTCTTAATGGAGGAAAAAACATAGGTACTCTGGGATGAGGGGAGGTTAACAGAGGTCAACTCAAAAACACATTTGCAGTCTTCAAAAAACAATTCTTGCTTATCCCAGAAAAGCTTAACAAAACCCACAATTCAATAAGGTGTAGAGGCACCTTTATCGATTGACTGAAACTAGTGTGGATATCCCAAAAAAAAACAAAAAACAATCCACCGGACTTTGTTTTCAAGTTTAAAGACGTTTCTCTCCCCATCCAGGAAGCCTTTTTTAATTCAAAATGTCACGAATAGTGTTAGCTTCCAGGCTTTATACAGTAGTCCAACAAAGCCTTGTTTTTTTTTGTTTTTTTTAGAAAACATGCAAATTGAAATGGATGAATGGATCCACCCCTTTATAATAGGGGTGGATATATATACATAGTTATGTATATATATATATTTATATATATATATATATATATATATATATATATATATATATATATATATATATATATATATATATATATATATATAACTTCTTTTCTCAGAGACCTCTGATGTTTTACCTGGAATCTGCTGTAGCCACTCTCCCAGTTTGGGGGTCACAGCCCCCAGTGCTCCAATTACCACTGGCACCACTGCTGCTCTTACTTTCCACATCTTTTCTAGCTCCTCCTTCAGTCCTTGGTATTTCTCAAGCTTCTCGTGTTCTTTCTTCTTGATGTGCTGTCGCTTGGGATTGCCACATCTATCACTGCTGCCTTCTTCTGCTGTTTGTCGATCAACACAATGTCTTGTTGGTTAGCCATCACCTGTTTGTCAGTCTGGATCTTGAAGTCCCATAGGATCTTAGCTCGGTCATTCTCAACTACCTAAGGAGGTGTCTTTCATTTGACCTTAGGACTTCCAGCCCATACTCATGGCAGATGTTCCTGTACACTATGACAGCTACCTGGTGGTGGCGTTCCATGTATGCACTTCCTGCCTGCATTTTACACCCTGCTGTTATGTGCTGTATTTTTTCAGAGGCATCTTTGCACAGTCTGCATCGGGGGTCCTGCCTAGTGTTTTAGACCCAGGCCTCTATTGATCTTGTACTGAGTGCCTGTTCTTGTGCTGCCATGATTAGTGCCTCTGTGCTGTCCTTCAGTCCAGCCTTTTCCAGCCACTGGTAGGATTTTTTGATATCAGCCACTTCTATTTGTATGTGGTACTCGCCGTGCAGCGGCTTGTCCCTCCATGATGGTTCCCCTTCCTCTTTCTTGTCCTCACTTTCGGTTTTCTCCTGTGTGAGGTAGTCGCCAAGCCATTTGTCTTTGGGGGCCATCTTCCTGATGTACTCCTGGATCTTAGTTGTTTCATCCTGGACAGTGGTCTAGACACTCACTAGCCCTCGGCCTCCCTGGTATACAGTCTTAGGGTGATGGATTTGGGGTGTAATCCTCCATGCATTATGAGGAGCTTTCTCGTCTTGATGTCAGTAGCCTCTATCTCCTCCTTTGGCCAGTTTATTATACCAGCGGGGTATCTGATAACTGGCAGGGCATATGTGTTGATGGCTTGGATCTTGTTTTTCCCATTCAGCTGACTTTTCAGGACCTGTCTTACTCTTTGTAGGTATTTAGCTGTGGCAGTCTTTCTTGCTATCTCCTTGTGGTTTCCGTTAGCCTGTGGCACCCGAAGATTTTTGTAGCTGTCCTGAACATTTGTAATGTGGCCTTCTGGTAGTTCAACCCCTTTGGTTCTGTCATTACGCAACCAGAGATTGTGTTTTCCTGCTCCTCTATGGAAGATGTTAGGGGCATTAATAGAGAACTGTAACAGATTGCAGCGACTAGGAGCATTTTTGACATTGGAAAAGCTCTTTGGATTCAAGACTTTCATTTTTTTTCATCCTGCTTACACTCAAATCCTTTCTTTAATCTCTCATCATTCCTCCTTTATGTCTTTTTGATGTCCACTGACCCTCCACAGATGCGTCGTACATCAAAAACCAGAAAGCACACAGAAATCGATTCCGCCCACCCTGTGTATTGAAGTAACAGACTTAACAGAGGTATAACATATGGGGTAAGATTACTGTCAATAAACAAATGTGGGTCTTTAAAGGGCTGGTTATATTACTGTAGCATTGTGTCGCAGTGAGATTGTCACAGTTACGACAGAGATCTATTTGATTTATGCCCAATTTTGAAACGTGGCCTGTGCTATAGTATTCCACGCCACAACACAAGAGGGACAATCAGGAACTATGTGTGGGTCTAGATACAGCCGAGGCGGTGAGGAAGTGGAAAAACCCAAGGGGCAAGTTTGGGCGACAAAGTAGGGACATGAGGGCAAAAAAGAGCGGGGATCCAGATGGAAAAAGGGTCCCAGCGTTCTCGCGCACCTCGCTCTTCTAGTTGGTCGATCTTCACCAGTGGTTTACCACAAAGGCGGTCATACAAACAAAACAAGCCAGTAATGTACCAAACAGGAAGTATGCATAGTGTAGAGCGGATGTAGATTTGACCAATCAGAGGTGCAGCAGAGTGCAGCGGGGGCATATTTGCGTTAACTGCGACACACACGCAGATTACCTGGTTTTTGAGTATAAACCAGCCTTAAGTCTGAGGCAATTATTAGATTTACGATTTTTTTGGGTCCTTGTGCCGTTCTTGTGGATTTAATGCAAACTGAGGCAAACATCTAAAACACAAAAATATTGAGAATCAAAAATCCCGCAAACATCAGCTAAAAGCCAGAGATGAGGAAGCAACTACAAATCAACAAGGAACCAGCACTGAAGAACTGCACAGGGAGAGTACACTCACCAGCCACTTTATTAGGTACCCCATCCTAGTAACGGGTTGGACCCCCTTTTGCCTTCAGAACTGCCTCAGGCAACAGACAGACAATCACCAGGGGAAATGCTGGAATGCTCATGCGTTGTGGCTGGAGACAATCTGACACTGGCAGTTGATCTGCAGAGGGTTTACATGACGTGAAAACAGGTGAAACCAGTAAGGGCTGATTTCAGCAGAGCAGGTGTGATGAATGGTGGATCAGACCAATAACAGAGCCGAGACTGTCACACATTGTGTGCTTTCATAAATGTGTGTAGGTGAAAATGGTTCCATTATAAACAATTTCTTCATAGTAACACAACTCTTTACACTTGTGAGGTTTTATATCACTTCTAACAACTGTGAAAAGGTAATTCATGCTTTTGTCATATCTGGCTATGGTTATGGTGCCTGTTTTTATCTTTTTCTAGTACAATCATCCTTATATCCCTGCATTACGGCATCAGGGCCGTAACTATCATTGAGAACAATGATAGTTACGGCCAACATTAAGGCCTAAATATTTTGCCTAAATTGTGCTATATCAACTCTGAAAATTGTTAGGGTTCCAGTTTGTGGGGGTTGTTTTGTGTTCTCTTTTAGTGTCTCCATCCATCCACTAGATGGTTCCCTCGTTTCTCTGTTCACTTGGAGGGCCATTTCCTGGTGTCAACCACCCACACCTGCGGCTCGTTGGGTCATTACCATCAGAGGAGTATTTGAGCAGCGGACACCCACCACCTCGATGCCAGAGTGTTTGCCAGTATTGGGTAATCTAGCCTCTCTGAGATTAGCTGAGTCTAACCTTTGAGTTTTCTTCTCTCTGAGTCCTCAGTCCTAACCGTGTCTTTTTTTGTCTCTCCGGCAGACTTTTCACCTGATCCTCTGGATAAGCCTGGTCCTTCAAGCCTTGGAAGAAATCAATTCGTCTCACTGAGAAAAAAGAAAACATTCACCTGACCAGTTCACAGAGCTTTTCATGAAAGCTTGTGACAGTCAGCTCCGCCGCTCCTCTGGACCACAATATGTCTGCCTGTCCGCCCTCCAGCAAGTTATCTCCATATCTGGACAACCTCCCCCACAAACAGGAACCAAGGAGCTTCCACAAACTATAACTGTAAGTCCATTTCAGCCATTCTGCTTTGGCTTATTTTCCCATGGACCTTGAACTCACCACTCTGACCTTCCTCTAGAATTTCCGGTTCCGGTTCACCTGACCGCTGGATATTCCCCATGCTGAGAATCCCCTTTGTTTTGTCCATCTGAGTTCCACAGTTTGTCTCTCTGAGTTCCACACCATACAATAAACTGTTTTACTTTAAGCCTGCCCCTGCGTTGTTTCTGCATGAGGGCAAACTTTGAAACCCATCATGACAAAAATAAATTACAATGAAACTGAATGTAGGATGATGATGTTGGTCTCCCACATATCTGAAGAGCCAAGAGTAGCATGACTATCTAATAATAATAATAAAAAAAAAAGGTTTGAAGGTTTTGGCATACATGCTATGGACTGTTAACACATACTGTCGCTATGGTAAGTGCCACATAGGCTAATGATGCCATTAGTGAGTCCGTCCATCAAGGCAGTCACTGGAAGAGGGGCACTGTGAATGCAGATGGAGAGCAGTTTAAGTTGCTGGTGACAGTGAGAAGAAACATCATTTGCATGAGGAAAGATTTAAGCCCAGCGAGCTGCTCAGACAGCAAAGGAACATCGAACCAATTTTGATTTAACTCCGTCGATACCAGCCGTCAGTCAATTTCCAACAGTTGAATCAACAGTCATTAGGAAACTGATATGTTAGCGGCTTCTTTGACTGAAAATAAAACATTTATTGAGAATTGATTTCTCAGTGCTGGATATTGAACTCATAAACCTTATATACATAGACGCCCTGTTGGACGGGGTCTTCCTATGCTGTGGATGAGTCAGAGTACACGTTGAATGTGAAAAATCAGCTGATAGACTCAGACACAGTATCAGCAGGGCTTTAATCTTAGAATATACTTTATATTCTGAATACTTTTCATTTTTGTCTAAATCTAAGTATAAAAGTATATTTTGTATCCCTTTGGCCTCATTCTCATGACTTTATTCTCATAACAAATAAAATTATTAAAAGAATCTAACCAGGAATATATTAGTTCTACTGTGACTTTTCTGGAAATGTTACCCCTTAATTCTCATAACATGATGTTTATTATTACCATTTTTGAGGGTTTTTTTGTTTTTGTTTTTTTTTTACTTTATTGTCCTTGGACTTTTTTTCCTCACATTAGTAATTTTATCTCTAATATATCTAGGGCTGCAACTAACGATTATTTTAAAAATCCATGAATCGGCCGATTATTTTTTCGATTAATCGATTAATCAGACAAAAAATATTTTTTATATTAACCTCTTTATTCCAAAATAAACATTTTAGACAGAACAAACAAGCACACAAGTACAGCTTGCAATATGTACAATATGAAAAATAAATGTTTGTGTTAAAACTACGCAAAATTACACGAGAAATGTAGCTGTACATCCACAAAATATAGGGTACTTTGTTTCATAAAGCACAAAAAAAGACATTTTTGTTTTTAAAAGCCCCTGAGGGGCTCAAACAATACGTCCCCCCCATTTCAACAAATGAGGTTTTTTAGACTAGAAGAGTTCTGCCTTTTAAGACAGGAAAGTATAGCAGTTAAAGTTGCTACTTGAGAAAATACTGAACCATAGAGATAAAAATAGCCCTGTGATTCAAATTATAAATTGTATTTGGAATAAAAATGAGAGAACTAGGGGTGCTAAAAAACACATCCTCCAAAGACAGATATTTACATGGAAATGTGGCATATAATTAATTGGCATATTACTGATCTTGCTGGATTTTATTCTGCTTTACTTCCATAAATTGCAGGATCTTCTTTACTTTATCTTTGCCAGAAGATTTAAACTTTAAAAGCCTTGCCCTCATAATTTGCAAGTTAATTTATTTATAAAGAAAATATAAACGCTGCTTATGCTAATTCAAATTCATTTTAAAAGTAAAATAAGTAGCCAACCTTATCACTGTCTGTAACCTACTAACAAGGTAAGGAAAGCATCAGATGAGCTACCTGAGAAACTAACGTAACGTTTCCCCACTTTAAAACCAAACAAACATGGTCGCTCATCCTGCTGATCAGCTCTCTTCACTGAAGGCTCCATCGTGTTTTCTTTTTAGGTGCTGCATCATAACAGTGGTGCTTCCGTGCCATGTTCATTTGTTTTTACTAAAGTTGGATGTTACGACTTTTTCGCTTTACAAAGCGCAGGCTATTTTAATTCTTGTGATCAATTTGCGCCGTCAATCCCGGCGCATGCGTGCTTCATTTGCAGTCTGGACGCTGAGGATAAACATCCTGCGGCTCTGACTGCAGCGCTGAGAGGGCCTCCTGCGGGAGCTTGAGAACGGGGGATGGAGGAGGCGCCCCACGGCAGCAGCTGCCAATTGGGGACAAGAGTTGGAACGATACATGCTTTCACGTAAGAGTCTCCAAAAGCCGCCAGTGACACCGTAAAAAGTCGCCAGATTTGTCACTAGTCGCTTTTTTGAAAAATAGTCGCTGGAGGGTTCTGAAAAGTTGCTGAGTTGGCACCTGCGGCGCTGGCTCGCTCTGCCGTATTTTTTTTTTCCTTCCCCCGTTTCAGTCAAGTGGATGTGATGATGACGGCGGTGGATGACGCATTCATCGCGCGACACAACTAATCGATGATGAAATTCGTTGCCAACGCTTTTAAAAGTCGATTTTTATCGATTTTATCTATTCGTTGTTGCAGCCCTAAATATATCCAATATATAGATAGATAGATAGATAGATAGATAGACAGACAGACAGACAGACAGACAGACAGACAGACAGACAGACAGACAGACAGACAGAAAGACAGACAGACAGACAGACAGACAGACAGTTTATTGATAACATACTATACTATTTGTTACTTCAAGTTTGATTTCTCATTATTGGCTTCCTGTTAAATCCAGATTAAAATTTAAAATCTTCATTCCCACATATAAAGCCTTAAATGGCCAAGCTCCATCTGATATCAGAGATCTAGTTCACTCTCAATTTGCGGCAGTGGTTCTAGTGGTTCCTAGATTTTCTAAAAGTAGAATGGGAATCAGATATTTGAGTTATCGGGCTCCTCTCCTGTGGAACCAACTACCAGTTTTAGTCTGTGAGGCAGACACCCTGTCTAGTTTTAAGGCAAGGCCTTTCCTTTTTGATAAAGCTTATATTTAGAAACAGAGTGATATGTGCTTAGTTGCTGGGTAAGTAGAGTGGAGGTAGCTGGAAGTACAGCATTAAAGGAATAGTACACCCAAAACATGATTAGCCTTCATTTTCTACTCACCCCCATGCTGAACAACACTCTGGAGTACTTTTTTGATATCTCAAATGCATCTGGAGATCTGGGAGGCTTCTTGCTGTCTGCTGACATTCAAATAATGGAGGTCCATGGCGCCCGAGACAGAAAGGTCCATAAAAGTCCACAAAAACGTGTCAATATTCCTCCATACTGCTCGTCCAATGTAATCCAAGTGTCCTGAGTGGGTAGCATCCAGAATTTACTCGAAACGAAGTCATTTAGAATGTTTTTAGAGCATAAACAGTAGTGTATAGGATTTCCTAATAGCGCCCCCATGCGCGCTCACGATTCTACGGAAGCCGGCAGACCAAACCGGAAGGAAGTGCGCATTCAGCGTCTGGTCTGCCGATAATGCAAGCGTAGAAGAAGAAATGTGCTGTTTACCTGTGCAAAGAAAGAAACAACGAAAGAAAAATGTCTGAGGACTTCAGTGTTGAGGAAGAGCATGAGTTCTTTGCCGAGCTGAATGCGCTGGTTTGGTCTGCCGGCTTCCGTAGAATCGTGAGCGCGCATGGGGGCGCTATTAGGAAATCCTATACACTACTGTTTAGGCTCTAAAACGTTCTAAATGACTTCGTTTCGAGTAAATTCTGGATGCTACCCACTCAGGACACTTGGATTACATTGGACGAGCAGTATGGAGGAATATTGACAAGTTTTTGTGGACTTTTGTGGACCTTTCTGTCTCGGGCGCCATAGACCTCCATTATTTGAATGTCAGCAGACAGCAAGAAGCCTCCCAGATCTCCAGATGCATTTGAGATATCAAAAAAGTACTCCAGAGTGTTGTTCAGCATGGAGGTGAGTAGAAAATGAAGGCTAATCATGTTTTGGGTGTACTATTCCTTTAAACAGCCTGATCTGGCAGGGGAGAATTCAATCCATACAGATGTTTCTCCTTGGCTCTACCTTTCTTGAACCTGATCCAAAATACTTAGGTTGTCCTGAGCTATTTTCTGCATGTGTAATATGGCTTCGAATGCTGGAGGACATAGGGACCCCCTAACTTCATTCTGTTTAATTCTATCTCTATTCTCCCACTCTGCAGAGTCTCTATCTGCTTTTTCTCATAGTAGCTTACTCTAGTCTGTTCCTGTATATCTGTGACTCTATCCTGGAGAGCAATATTAGCTGTGCTGCTGCCATCAACAGCAGCAGCTGTTTATTCATGTGGGAGCTCTGCCTGTTTTTCAGTGTAGCCCTGTTTCTCTGACTGTGATTAACTGGATGTGCTCTCTTCATCCTCTAAAAATGAAGCTGGCTCGAGCTGGTCTGCCTGGCTGTGTGTTTCCTGTGAAGCTGGTTGACAGTTCCCTTTTGTATCTATGCTTCTTTTTCTTTGTCTGCTTCTGTCTCCTTTAACGCCAGTCGGCCTCGGCAGATGGCCGCTCACACTGAGCCTGGTTCTGATGGAGGTTTCTTCCTGTTCAAAGGGAGTTTTTCCTCTCCACTGTCGCCAGAAGCATCCTTAGAGTGAGGGATTGCTAAAGAGTCAATGAGTCGATGCAATCAGCAGGTTTTCCTTAAATAGAAAACTATGAACCATTGTTACTGTATGATCTGGTTGAATTGTCTCTGTAAAGTGCCTGGAGATGACATATGTTGTGTATCGGCGCTAAAGAAATAAACTGACTTGAATTGAATGGTGTCAATCAATTTGGCCATTTGTTGCTTTATTATAAAGCTCGAACTACTAAAATCAGTATATTCAATGAAAGGCTTATTATTTATAAACTAAAAAATTATTACATTTATTTCTACATTTCCAAGCCAGAAAAAGAGAACAAATATTCATCCACCAGGTGGTGCCTGGTTCTGGTTCGCCTCCTCACACACCTGCTGATGGGTTCCTCGTTAAATGGAGTGTTCTTAAGCTGCCAACTGCCACTACTTCAACGCCAGAGTGTTTGCCAGTTTTGGGTACTCTAGCCAAGCTGAGTTTTTGAGGAGTCAAGCTTAATTTTTTGTCAACCAGAGTTTAACTTTGTTTTTGTCTTTGCCTCTCGGCAGGAAGTTATCCTGAAAACTGGATTTCTCTGACCTTCACTCCCTGGAAGGATCAACTGAGCTTCAAACTGAGCTAGGGTTCAAACAGGAGGTTTGGATCCACTTTCACCAAGAGATCGTTTGAGCTTCTCACTGAGAAAGGGATTATTCTCCACTACGACCCGTTCAAGTACCGCAGGAAATCTGAGTGGCAGTCAGTTTCTCCGTTCACCAACTGCATTCTGGGTAAACCCTGTTCCGCCCTCCACTGAATCAGACAAACACTGGAACCACGGCACACAGACAGGAGTCAAGGATTCAACAACTTCTCTGGAAACTTGAGTCGGCAACCAAATCCTCTTCTCCAAGTTCACGAGTCAAGTTCCCCACTAAGCCTGAACTAACCGCTGTGTCTTCCCCTCACTTTACAGTTCCTGTTGAGCAGTGTTCAGAGAAACACTTCTTCCCCTGTTTAACTTCTTCAGTAAAACCCATTAAACCTTTCCCTGGTCTCTCTGTCCGGTTATCGGCATTTGGGTCAGAACTTTGCAGCATCATGACAAACCTGAGGACACATGACCATTCAGGAGCAGGATAACACAATTATGTTCTAACTATAGGCACAGAAATACTTGTTCTCCCAACAGATTCATCTTAGCTGGTCAAATGCAGATTCTCTGCAGAGAACACTGACAGCAGATTCTACAATATTTGCTGTCTCTCATTATTTAATTCATTGTAATAAAGCAGAAACCTGAAGTAGCTTCCTCAGAGCTCAGGAGCAGGGGCCGATTTAAGAAGGAAGACAAGACATAAAACAGACCCATTATACAAATAAAGAATTTTTAATCCAATTCAATTCAATTCAGTTTATTAATATAGCGCCAATTCACAACACAAGTCATCTCAAAGCACTTTACAGTTCAACCAGATCATCCAGTCAAATGATTCAAAGTTTTCTATCTAAGGAAACCATAATGAGCTGTTTGAAACTCTTCAAACAGCTCATTATGGTGTAAGTGATCGCAAACTTGTTTGGCAACTACTTTCTAAAGAATTTTAGATAAGAAAGGAAGATTGGATATAGGTCTATAATTGACCAAGTCATCTGGGTCAAGAGACGGTTTCTTAAGCAGAGGTTTAATTACAGCAACCTTGAAAGCTTTAGGTACATGTCCCTGTAACAGAGATAGATTAATCACATCTAAAATGGAGGAGGAGATCAAAGGGAATACCTCCTTAAATAACCTGGTTGGAACTGGATCTAACATACAAGTTGAAGGCTTAGATGAAGACAATAATTTTGCTAACTCAGAAAGTGCAACTGGATCAAAGCAGTCTAAACCCGGTTCAGATTCCATGACTACCTCAGGTACAAGAATCTCATCAAATCAATACTTCTAAGAGTAGGTGGAATTGACGGTCCAACTAACCTATGGCTCTGGGTGAGTTTGGCAACTGTATTAAAAAGAAATCTAGGATTATTCTTATTCTCCTCTATTAATGAGGAGAAGTATGCTGCTCTTGCTTTACAAAGTGTCACCTTATACAGCAGTAAACTATTTTTCCAGACTAGGAAGGACGCCTGCAGGCCTGTGGAGCGATATTTTCTCTCCAGTTTCCGAGAATTTTGCTTCAAAACGCGCAGCTCTGCATTAAACCAAGGAGCTAGCTTTCCATTTTTAACGGTTTTCATTTTCAAAGGAGCTGCGTTGTCTAAGGCAGTACGCAGAGAACTAGCAACCCCATCAACAAAATCATCAACCTGTGAAGGGGAATAAGCTAAGCTTTTGCACTCTGCAGCACTGCTCAGCGACACAGAGGAGAGAGAAAGTGAAGCAGATTCTTTAAAATGTATAACTGCACTATCTGATAATGATCTACTAAACTGAACCTTATTTTGGGGGAGGAGAACTCTGTTAAAGTAATCCTGAAGGTTATTAGAAAGTGTTCAGAGAGGACAGGGTTGTGAGGAAATACTGTTATTTCTTCACATTCCATGTCGTATGTCAGCACAAGATCCAAAGTATGAAGATGAGAATGTGTGGGACTATTCACATTTTGAACAAAGCCAATAGTGTCTAAGATAGCATTAAAGGCTGCTCTTAAGCTATCGCCTTCAATGTCAGCATGGATGTTAAAATCTCCCACTATGATGACCCTGTCAGTATTTAATAACAAATCAGAAAGGAACTCTGAAAACTCATCTAAAAATTCAGAGTAAGGACCTGGTGGACGATACAAAATTACAGAAAGAAGAGGTTTTCTTGTTTTGAAATTTGGATCAGGGAAATTAAGGGTTAAATGTTCAAAAGAGTTGTAGGTATTAAAGCTACAGTGTGTAACTTTTAGCGACATCTAGCGGTCAGACTGCAGACTGCAGCAACATGAACATCTCCCCCCCACCGCTTCTCCCCCCAACAGTACGGCGAGCGTTACGGGACAAAATGTCTTCCACGACGTCCGCATCACCTACCTTCTCAAGTGATGAGGTTTGTTTACATAGATAATTTTACAGATAGTATTTCATTAGTCTGTGTAGGGTATAGATTTCATGTAGACTTAAGATAATAAATATACTCGTTATTTTTTTCTACATCGTTGTGACATTTTGGCGATCTCGCAATCGCTAGTTTGTTGGCTCTGCGCTGCCGTAGCGCAAAGATGTCTGCCTCCATGGCTGCAAGACCCACTCCTATGTAATTATAAATAACGAATTCTAAGGCAACGCAAATATTAAGGTTAAGAGGCTGAGCTCGTAGATGATGATAAATAACATAGTTATGTATAATATATTACATTTCTGACTGTATATCCCTGTAATTATTACACACTGTAGCTTTAACTGTTTTGGGAGTAATCAGTAAGTCAGACTGGAAGATTGTTGTTACTCCTCCTCCTCGCCCAGAACTTCTGGGTATGTGAAAATTTAAATAGCTTGAAGGAGTTGCCTCATTTATGCTCACATAATCCTCTTGCTGCAGCCAGGTTTCTGTAAGGCAACATAAGTCAATGTGATTGACACAAATCCAGTCATTAACTAGCATACTTTTAGAGGAAAGAGATCTAATGTTAAACAGACCACATTTAATTGTTTTAACTTTTTCCCCAATAGAAGTTATTTTGATTTTAATTAGATGATCATGATTTACTCCTTTGGGAATATTTGCTAAATTATTAGATTTTGGTCGTGGGAAAGACCCTGTCTGGTAAAGAGTAAAGAGTGGGTAACAGTAGAGAAGCTGCAGAGATGTGTGTTAAACTACAACTCTGCTTCCTGGTCTGCACCCTGGGTGGTCAGGGTTTTGGAGGACTAATAAATGTGTAATTATATACAATATAAATATCAATTTGTATTTAATATGGCTGGATTTGGAGAACTGAAACAATGAGCAGTGGTATTGCAGCAAAGGTAAAGACAGAAGTGTCCGAGCCTTCAGGGGAGGGTTTTTTTCAGTGGGAGTAATTGGATTCTGTGATCTCTTTTGGAGCTCACAAATGATGCCACATGGATTTTAATATAGTTTGCCTGATTAACATGTTTGTTTGGTTGGCTGTTATCTCCACTTCATATGTATTTAGTAAGAAATGCATGTTACGACAAAATTAGGGCAGCAAATCGATTAATTTGTCGTTCGTTTTTTCGAAGAATCGATTAATTGGATAACCAATGGCTCTTTAAAGAAGATTAATAATGAGATTAAATCAGGTGACACGAAAATATTTCCTCTTGAGGAGTTCTTGATGAAGAATATTGACAGACAAAAACATTTGTATAAATCTTATATGCAAAATGTTTACAAATCATTTTACAAATTTTGTATAATCACTGATCTAAGTGGGTTACTCGGTTGGGGAAAGGCACATTTTACATTTATATTATGTTTTAGAGTCTCTATACTCCAGTTAATGATGAATCACTTACTAAATTAGTTGACGAATATTGAAATAATCAATTAATATGATTCATTTTTTCAGCCCTAGATAAAATACCTGAAATTGGTTACACAGAGTAACTACAACCCAGAAGTTAATATTTTAATGAATGTATAAATCTTGCTTGATACAGAAAGAGCATAGTAGGTAAAAATATGAGAGTGGGGTTTACCTCTGCACAATTATATATCTTCATAAGAAAATACTGTATTTACCTTCTGTCTTAGTTGTTCAAATGAAACCATTTACAAAGTGGAAAAAAGTCCTAATTCCACATTCATCAGAGCTGGTGATACTTCAAACATTGATAAACAGCATCTAGGGAGTGTAGCGCTAATAACATTTTTATTAATGTAGCAAAAATTCTGCTTTTCTCATTAAACAATGAATTCCTCTTATAAAGTATAAACAAGGGCATGCATATTGCATAGCACCAATGACACCCGACCAATGGTGTCCCTACCAAAGTTCAAATCAAACCTACCTTGGTTTGGACCTTTCTTAACATGTGCAGCAAATGGACTGATCCAATATGGTGGACACTGAATGGGGGGACTGGGACACATATAATATTATAAGTGTTCTGATGGCATTTTAGTCAAAGTATTTTTATCAAAAACATAATTAATGTGCACATTCTCTTAATTTTTAAACGTTATTCTCCTCATTTTATGACTTTATTATCATAATGTTACGATTTAATTATTCTGATATTGCGACTTTAGTCTCATAATGTTATGAGTTAATTCTCGAATAAAAATAAAAATATCCTGCCTGGCCCTCTGTCATGTCCCTCGTTCTCCTTCCACCAAAAATAGGACAAATATATTAGATGCCCACTGAGCCAGTGGGGAGGAGGGGTGAGGACAGAGACAAAGGCTGACAGGTAGCAGAGGGATGGGCTTCCTCCTCATCTCCCACTAATATTTCCACACCTTTGAATAAATCTGTGAACAGCACCGCTAAAAAAAAAAGACAGAGAGCCGGAGCTCCAGAGTCATGGCCGGCAGACAGACAGCCTCACCTCTGCAAACAGCCACAACGTCACAGCAGCGGCAGTAGGCAGCGGGTTCCCCATGGCTGCTGAGGAGGAGGAGACGCTCCTTCCTCCGTCACTGGGTCGGTGTCATCCTGAGAGCCGGCCAGCCTGGAGACCGAGCCACGGAGACGAATCCACGGAGAAAGATCCACGGAGACAGATCCACGGAGACGGATGCGGAGGAAGGTGGAACTGAAGGGAAGATGCGTTAATTCCACGAATCCACGCCCATCTGTGACTTCGCCACGCACAGAGGCGATTCTAGAGTCTGTGGGGGCCCCAAGCAAAAAATCCTAGGGGGCCCTACCGACCAGTGTTCATCACCATTATGTTAGGCTATAAATAATCTGACACCAACGAAAAATTTATTAAATAAAACCTTTTGTATTCCAAATGTTCTAAACATGAACAACCTTGTTATTTTGGAAAATATAAAAGTAAAGAATAAATTAATAAATTAAAATAAATGTATACTAAAATAAAAAAAAAAACAGTAAACAGTATAAAAATAAAAAAACAGTAAATTACTTTAAAAACCCAATATAAACTTTGTACAAAATATAAAGTATAGTAAGAGTAATGAAATTATTGGGGTCCTATACTGCTTTCAGAATTGCTGCTTATGGGCCTTGGCTTGTGCAAATGAAGACATAAGTCCTCCAGATCCGAAGACCTTCGCACACTATACTCTATGGAAATAAGCGCTAGTCCTGAAAGTCTCTCTTGAGACATGGTTGACCTCAGGTTTTTATCAGCTTTAAAGAGGAGAAACTTCTCTCTCCAGAGGCAACAGTGCCCGGGAGAGTTAACAGCAGACGGAGGGCAATGCTGAGATTTCCATAAAGAGACAGAATCCGTTCCTTGTAAATGTAATCAAGCATCTCTCTTGGAGAGGCAGAAACTATCTGCTATCATAGCATTCACTTAACGCTATAGCTGCTGTCTCCCTGTTAGAAGACAAAGTAGCATCATTTCAATGACAGCAGTCATTTAGTGTTAACGTTATGCTTAAATCATTATCTGCTCCACTTACCACTGTCTTTCTTTCTTTTGCTTCTTCAACTTTTTTCTTGTTCTTCTTCTCGCTACCAGATGGATAGCTCCTCTTCATTTTCCTTCAGCTTAGTTACTTAATTGCTTTCCAATTTACTGAACGATAGGCCTACAACGTCACCCATTCACTAGGCTACATTCATTTTCATTAAGGGAAGTTATCCACCTGGGCTGGGCTGGGCTGGATTTTGACTGGGCAAAGCCAATTTCAATCAACATTCCATCCAATCGGAATTTTTATATGCAGTTGTGCATCTCCTCAGTCACTATAGCGTTGTCACTTCATGCTCGCCTGTTGCTGTTTTTATCTACCGGGTGTACAGTAGCTGGCTCTCGGGGGGCCCCCAGCGGCTCGGGGCTCCAAGCAGTGGCTTGGTTGGCCTGTTGACAAGGTGCGCCTCTGGCCCCACGCAGCCCCCCCTCCCTCTGTCACGTTGAACACAAATCAATTCAATTCAGTTTATTTCTATAGCGCCAATTCACTAACCTGACTCCGCCTGATGGATTTGCTCCGCATATCCATCTGGAAACCTTCCGTTGAAGTAATTTTGGGAAGGGCCGAAAATACTGGTTAGCTGATTGGCCTATGTTGGTGATAGACGGGCCAAATAAACCAATCAGATCAACGAAGCATATGACGTACTAACAGAGCGAGGACGAAAACACAACCACAAGCCAGGCTAACTCTTGCCGAAACCAGTCGTGAAAAGAGCAAAATCATCTATTCCTCTGAGAAAAGCCTCCAGAGCAGTGTTTTGCTCTTCTTTCAGTGAAGAAATACTCTGTAATTCCGATAAAACTTGCTCGATAGCCACGCTAACGCTAGTTTCATCGGCTGAAGCCGCCATGTTCTTTAGACTGAACTGTCACGCTTCTCGTTGCGTCACACCTCAGCCCGCCTCAAAGCCAACGCCGATTGGACGTTCGTTTGGTGAACGGCTCCAAATTTTCTTTAACGGAGAGTAGCCAGACTGATCTGCGAGTGAAACCTTGAAAGCTCGCGAGATCAGGATGGTCTCACGAGGCTACCAATTCACAGCACCTCATCTCAAGGCACTTTATAGTTCACCAGATCATCCAGTCAAATTGATTCAAATTTTTCTATCGAAGGAAAACCAGTTGATTGCATCGACTCACTGACTCTTCAGCAATCCCTCGCACTAAGCATGCTTGTAGCGACAGTGGAGAAGAAAAAATTCTTTTAACAGCAAAAAACCTCCAGCAGAACCAGGCTGAGTGTGAGCGGCCATCTGCTGAGGCCGACTGGGGTTCAAGGAGACAGAAGCAGAGATACAAAAAGCAGCTGTAAAAGGCGGCCCCCTTCCAGGAAACACACAGCCAGGCAGACAAGCATCGAGCCAACTCCCATGCCAGAGGACGAAGAGGGCACATCCAGCCAGTCACGATCAGAGAAACAGGACTACACTGGAAAACAGGCCGATCTGCAGCATCTTTAAACAAGGGTGTTAATGGAAGCAGCAAAGCTGATGTTTCTCTCCAGGATGGAGTCACAGCCAAACAGGAACAGACCAGATGAAGCTACTATGAGAAAAAGCAGAGAGAGCAGAACGTTATAGATTGAACTAGCAGATTCTGCAAAGTGGGAGAATAAAGATAGAATGAAGCAGAATGATGAAATGGGGGTCCCTCTGTCCTCCAGCAGTCTAACCATATAGCAGCATAACTATAGAGATAGCTCAGGATAACTTGAGCCACTCTAACTATAAGCTGACATTCTTTGTCTTACTGTATGTAATAAGAACCATGCCTTGATTTTCAACAATAATGCTGATAACAGCACTAAATCTGGAGTTTATATTTAAATCTCTGTTTTAGATATAGAGTTTATATCTAAACCCAAGGTGTATATGGTTCAGATCTACTCTGGTTTAGATCTAAAGCTCTGGTTTATATCGAAGTCAGAGGTTTTGATATAAACCTGGAGTTTATATCTAAAGTTTATATATACACTCTGGGTTTATATCTAAACCAAGGTTTAGATGTAAACCTGGAGTTTATATCTAAACCTCTGGTTTATAGATAAAACAGTGTTTAAACCCCAGATATATTTGGTTCAGTGTGGGTTTATCCAGAGAAGAGGGAACTTGTTGGAGAGCGGACAGGTAGACATTTGCTGGACCCGGAGGACCAATGGAGTGGACTGTCACTTGGATTTCCGAAAGTGACTTGAACAGATCATGTGGAGGTTTTCCCCTGCACAGTGTGAACTCAGTTAATCCATCCAGGGGGATAAGGCCAGACATCCAGTTATACAGGAAGGCTTCCTGCCGAAAGGCAAAGACAAAAACAATATTAGACTCAGAGAAACAGAGGCTCAGGTAGACTCAGCTAATCTCAGCATGGGTAGAGTACCCACACTGGCAAACACTATGGCGTCGAGGTAGTGACATCCCATGGCTCAAATACTCCTCATAGATGATCCAATGAGCCGCAGGTGTGCAGGGAGGCCCAACAATGACAGGGAACCACCTGGTGGTGGAGGGAGAAAAACACACAAACAACCCACACAAACTGGATTCCTAACAAATACTTCAATACATTAAGTTTTAGAAACTCCAACTCCAACTTTTGTGTGGAGAGTGAAATAGAATATAGTAGAATAGAATAAAGTAGAGTAGAGTAGAATAAAGTAGAGTAGAATAGAGTCGAGAAGAGTATAATAGCATAGAGCAGAACCAAATAGAATAGAGAAGAATAGAATAAAAAAAAGTAAAATAGAATATAACAGGACAGAGTAGAATAGAGTAAGGTAGATCAGAATGGAATAGAATAGAGTAGAAAAGAATAGAATAGAGTATAATAAAATAGAACATAACAGAGTTGGGGTTTTCTATTCTATAAAAACATGCAAAAAGGCTTTGCATGGAGGCAGAGGTAAACAAATTAACCCAGTGACAAATGAGAAGCATGTGAGGAGGTGAATGGAGCTGAAAGCATGTGCAGTTAATTAACTGATGAAAGTGAATAATCAATGGAAAAACACAAAGAAGAAACCAAGAGAACAAAATCATAGAATTAATAAATGAAAGGGGAATAGCAACACAGAAATACACTCCTGACACTACGGAACATAAGGAAATGAGTATGGCAAACTCCAGGTGAGAAAAATAACAGAACATAACAGAAAATAAGGAAAGAACTCAGCTAAAAAAAAACTTTTCACAAAAGTCTAATTGAGCTTTAAAATGTTTCCTGTCTCTTGTTTTTCTCAGCATTGTTTTTTATCTGTTGAATATTGTTGATGTTGGTCGATGATCACAGATCAAAAGTCACATAGATGCATTTAACATGTTCATGCTTGCAGGGGCGGATTTAGGAAATTTGGGGCCCTAGGCAAAGACAGGCATTGGGGCCCTCTGAATTGAGAAGACAACATATAGACCCATTATACAGATACAGAAATTTTAATAGAATAGAAATTTGATGATGTCATGTATCTTTAAGTTTGTCTATGTCCATAATTTACTCGAAACAAAGTAATTTAGAATATTTTTAGAGCATAAACGGTAGTGTATAGGATTTCCTAAAAGCGCAATCACGAGTCTACGGAAACCGCGGCAGACCAAACCGGATGAAAGTGCGCATTCAGCTCAGCAAAGAACTCATGCTCTTCCTCAACACTGAAGTCCTCAGACATTTTTCTTTCGTTGTTTCTTTCTTTGCACAGGTAAACAGCACATTTGTTCTTCTACGCTTGCATTATCGGCAGAGCAGACGCTGAATGCGCACTTTCATCTGGTTTGGTCTGCCGCAGTTTCCGTAGACTCGTGAACGGGCTTTTAGGAAATCCTATACACTACTGTTTATGCTCTAAAAACATTCTAAATGACTTCGTTTCGAGTAAATTATGGATGCTACCGACTCAGGACACTTGGAATACATTGGACGAGCAGTATGGAGGAATATTGACAAGTTTTTTGTGGACTTTTATGGACCTTTCTGCCTCGGGCGCCATAGACCTCCATTATTTGAATGTCAGCAGACAGCAAGAAGCCTCCCAGATCTCCAGATGCATTTGAGATATCAAAAAAGTACTCCAGAGTGTTGTTCAGCATGGGGGTGAGTAGAAAATGAAGGCTAATCATGTTTTGGGTGTACTATTCCTTTAAGAGGTTTCTTTTGAATGGATTTGATAAAACTTTTAGTCCCTCGGTATAAAATAAATATTTTGATGAAGATGAGAAATCTGCTTCCTGGTTGGTGAATAACCAATAGTTTGCATCGTATCATTTAAATAAACGGTGTTAGTTTTTTTTGTAATGTATAAAAATTATGCTATAATTTGTAGTTACCGATCTGTTGCTACTATATTTTAATTTGACGAACCTGAGTTTCTCGATGTTCTTTTTCCTGTTTGGTGCTATTGCAATTGCGGATCTTGACCTAGCCGGACCGGAGCGGAGCAAAAAATAGCTCGGCTCCGTATTTTGTCGTTGACGGACGGAGAAGACGTACTTGGACGGAGACGTGCGGAGGAGTAGCGGTGGATGTGGAACAGCTCTCATTGATTAACATGAAAGACAAGCGCTCCGCACGACGTACGTCAGCGGGGCGGAGCGGTGCGCTGACGGAGTATGTGGAATCTGGGGGGAAGTCAGTCATTTTCGGTAACTTTGAAAGCAGCTTCCTACTTTCATTCTTCTTTCTCCTCTTTTCAGCACCGCTAGGGTAACTTCTTGTCATCTTTCTTTCCTTTCCTTTCTTGTCTCTACTCCCACGCTCTGCTCGTATCATCTCTTCACGCCGTTTGTTTTCAAATAGTTTGCTGCCGTGGGTTTGGACCTTTCTGCCCATGCGCAGCAAATGGACTGAACCAATGTAGGAGACACTGTGGGGGGGGGCCGAGACACACTTAATATTATGAGCATTCTAATGGCATTTTAGCGAAAGGATTTTTATCAAAAACATAATTAATCTGCACAAATAAGTAATAGCTGTATTAACCATACATGTAAAAGGAGTTTTAGGGGGCCCCCCAGGAACTCAGGGCCCTAGGTGTTGGGATCCAGAGGCTTGCCCACCAGAGGGCGCCGAGGATCCCCTCCTGATTGTCTGTTCATCTGTTTGGTTCTGGAGTGCTGTCCACCTTTCTCCAGCAGAGAGCGCTGTGGGTCTCCTGAGCTGGAGCCTCCTGCACACCTGAGGATCATCAGTCCATCAGGAGACCAGCTACATAAGCAGCGGCCAGACCTGTCTTCAGCGCCGGAGTGTTGACCAGTTTTGGTTAGCGGAACCTGAGCCTCTGCTTGTATTAAGAATCTCTGTCTGCTCTAGAGAGCAACCTGATCCTAACCAGCCTCTGTCTTCTCTGCTCACAGGAAAACCCGACTGAAGTCTGTAGCTCTGGAGGAGCTCATGTTTGGAAACCTGCCTGCCTGCCCAGAAAAGCCAAACCTGAAGATCCTCAGTCTGAGTCTCCCAGCTAGTTCTCAGGGGAGAACTAGGAGAATAACTCAAGGTCTGAACCTCGCTAGCCTGAAGCTAAGCTCTGCCGCTGCTGAGCTCTCTGCTGAATCCACAGTCTCTGGACCCAACCGGTTCCCTCTCTCCACCGATCAGTCTGAACCTCATCAGGTACAAATCAGAATCAAAGCTCTGTCAAGTCATCGCTGCTACCTGGCTAACCAAACAATTCTTCTCTGCAGATTACTCTGAGAAACCAAGTCCCGGACCAGTACCAGAACCAGTGTAAACTTTTATTCTGTGTGTGTTTATCTCAATAAACTGTTAAACTTTTACCCTGTTTCCTGTGGTGTTCTGCATGTGGGTTTAATCACAGAGACCCATCATGACACTGGGCAACTTTGCCTAATGGTAAATCCGCCCCTGCATGCATGTTGTTTGGAGCCTGAATAGATGATTCCTCTATGCCCATCTAGAGGGATTTCTCTTGATTCCATTGATAGAACAAGAGGACTGATAACTCATAGTTGGATGTGGCAGAGGAACCAAATGATACCAGCAAGGGTTAAACAGCATCATAGTGATCTAAAAAGAAAAAGAAGAATTCAGACCATGTCTTTCCTGACTTTTGTTGTCCAATTTCGACACTGTAATGTGGTTTTTCCGGAAGTATTTATTTCCTTACCTTAGCTGAGTTGAAGGGATGTTTTCCTCTCCACTGTTACTGCATGCCTGCTCAGTGTGCGGATATGCTGTGGATGCCAGACACAATGCAAGCTGCTGTCTCTACCTGCAGGAATGAATCCTGCAAGTCAATGAAGGGATGCAACCCGTCGGATTTCCTTAGATAGAAAGTTTGAACCTTTAACCTGACTGGATGATCTGGTTGAATTGTGTCTGTAAAGGGACCTGAGATGACAGGTCGTGAATCTGTGCCATATAAAAAAACAGTCGTTAGTAATAAGAGAAAGGAAAAAGAGCATCTGCTGTGAAGCGTGCGCTGTACCGGTCTGTTTGGATGAAGAGAGAGCTGAGTCATTAGGCCAAGCTCTCAATTTACCGGTCGATCTACGTTCCTACTCTCATCATGAGCTTTTGAAAGATCCCAGATACAAGTGGCTGAAACGACTTCTCTCCGTAGATAGTCTGGGCTCTTCCTTAGAGATGGGGGAGGAGCTCAGTCATCCTCGGGGGACTCAGAGTAGAGCCGCTGCTCCTCCATGTCGAGAGGAGCCAGTGTATGTGGTTCGAGCATCTGGTTAGGATGCCTCCTGGATGCCTCCCTGGTGAGGTGTCCCAGGCACATCCCACCGGGAAGAGGCCCAGGGGGACACCCAGGACACGCTAGAGGGACTATGTTTCTTAGCTGGCCTGGGAGCGCCTTGGGATTCCCCTATAGGAACTTGCCCAATTGAATGGGGAGAGGGACGTCTGGGAACGTGGAACAAGATGGATGGATGGATGGATGGATGGATGGATGGATGGATGGATGGATGGATGGATGGATGGATGGATGGATGGATGGATGGATGGATGGATGGATGGATGGATGGATGGATGGATGGATAGATGGATGGATGGATGGATGGATGGATGGATGGATGGATGGAAGAAGAGAGTAAGGTTGATCCCCACATTAAGCCTCTGACAGAACAGGCAGACCACATTTATATGAATTCCTCTCAGCAATAATCATCATTCCTGATGAGTGCTGATAGTGATAAAAAAGACGGGGGTGGGGCAGTGGGAGGGAATAGCCGTTGCAGATGTGTCCCACTGAGTTATGGACGGCGGCCATATTTCCTGATGGCCGTCTGTTTATTTCCTGATAAACAGGACATTTTTAGCAGATTAACAGAGAAATCTCCACTCCTTTATATTAATGAGAGCTGCAGTTCAACAGATGCAAAATGTTTTATTTAGTTATTGTTGTTGGAAATTTTTGATTTCTCTTCTATTATATATTACTAATTTATCCTATTTACTCACTATAAAAGTTTTCACTCAGTCTGTTTCATTTTCAAGGCCACACAATTCTCTGCAGGATTGTGTTTGTACTGTAGACCAGACATAGCTTCTTCCCATAACAAATCAGATTCTTTCTCAAGGTTTATTCATAACAGGTTTCTGTTTAACCAAAGTGTCTGTAATTTGTTTTGACTCTGACTACTTTTGCTTTGTTGTAAGTAAGGGGGAATGAACGCTGCTCATGCAGAACAGGGCAGAATGCTGTGCCATAACGGCTGTATGATGAACTGTTCTCTCTTTGATATGAATAAATGTGCCGACTGAGTGAAATCCATTGATCTCTGTTTATTTAACAAATACTTTTTTCCCACTGCAATTATTTAATTCAATTTCAATTCAATTCAGTTTATTTATATAGCGCCAAATTCACAACACATGTCATCTCAAGGCACTTTACAGTTCAACCAGATCAAATTGATACAAAGTTTTCTATCTAAGGAAAACCAGTTGATTGCATTGACTCATTGACTCAAATACAATCCCCCAAACTAAGCATGCTTGTAGCGACAGTGGAGAGGAAAAACTCCCTTTTAACAGGAAGAAACCTCCAGCAGAACCAGGCTCAGTGTGAGCGGCCATCTGCCGAGGCCGACTGGGGTTCAAGGAGACAGAAGCAGAGATACAAAAAGCAGCTGTAAAAGGCGGCCCCGTCCAGGAAACACACAGCCAGGCAGACGAGCTCCGAGGCAGCTCCCATGCCAGAGGACGAAGAGAGCACATCCACTCAGTCACGGTCAGAGAAACAGGACCACACTGGAAAACAGGCCGATCTCCAACATCTATTAACAAGGGTGTTGATAGAAGCAGCACAGCTGATATTTTTTTCCAGGATGACGTCACAGCCAAACAGGAACAGACGAGGCAAAGCTACTCTGAGGAAAAGCAGAGAGAGCAGAAGGTTAGAGATTGAACTAACAGATTCTGCAGAATAGGAGAACAGAGAGAGAATGAAGCAGAATGATGAAATGGGGGTCCCTATGTCCTCCAAAAGTCTAAGCCTATAGCAGCATAACTATAGAGATAGCTCAGGATAACCTGAGCCACCCTAACTATAAGCTTTATCAAAAATGAAAGTTTTAAGCCTAGACTTAAAAGTAGACAGGGTGTCTGCCTCACGGACTAAAACTGGTAGTTGGTTCCACAGGAGAGGAGCCTGATAACTAAAAGATCTGCCTCCCATTCTACTTTTAGAAATTCTAGGAACCACTAGTAAACCTGCAGATTGAGAGCGAAGTGCTCTGTTAGGAACATAAGGAACAATCAGATCTCTGATATAAGATGGAGCTTGGCCATTTAAGGCTTTATATGTGAGAAGGAGGATTTTAAATTCTATTCTTGATTTAACAGGAAGCCAATGAAGAGAAGCCAGGATAGGCGAGATATGATCTCTCTTTTTAATTTTCATTAGAACTCTGGCTGCAGCATTTTGGATCAGCTGAAGGCTTTTAACTACAGTTTGTGGACTTCCTGATAGTAAAGAATTACAATAGTCCAGCCTTGAAGTAACAAATGCATGGACTAGTTTCTCAGCATCACCCCTGGACAGGATATTTCTAATTTTTGCAATGTTCCTCAGATGAAAGAAGGAAATTCTAGAAACCTCTTTGATGTGGGATTTAAATGACAGGTCCTGATCAAAAACAACACCAAGATTTTTTACTTTATTATCTGAAATCAGTTTAATCCCATCCAAATGAAGTGACTGGCTAATCAGTTTCTTTTTCAGAGACTCTGGTCCAAAGACTATAACTTCTGTTTTGTCTGCATTCAGAAGCAGAAAGTTAAGAGTCATCCAGGTTTTTATGTCTTCAAGACATGCCTGTAATCTATGTAATGGGTTAGCTTCATCTGGATTTATAGACAGATATAGCTGGGTATCATCAGCATAACAGTGGAAATTAATCCCATGCTGTCTAATAATTCTACCAATTGGGAGCATGTATAAAGTAAAGAGAATTGGTCCTAGCACTGATCCCTGTGGTACTCCACAGGTAACCTTTGAGCGTGTTGAAGATCTATCATTAACATGAACAAACTGAATTCGATCAGATAGATAAGATTTAAACCAGTCTAGTGCTGTTCCTTTAATTCCAACAAAATATTCAAGTCTTTCTAAAAGAATATTATGGTCAACTGTATCAAATGCAGCACTAAGATCCAACAGGACGAGCACAGATACAAGTCCATTATCTGAGGCCATGAGAATATCATTAGTGACTTTCACCAGAGCTGTTTCAGTGCTATGATGAGCTCTAAAGCCAGACTGAAACTCTTCAAAAAAGTTCATTATGGTGGAAGTGATCGCAAACTTGTTTGGCAACTACTTTCTCAAGAATTTTGGATAAGAAAGGAAGATTGGATATAGGTCTATAATTGACCAAGTCATCTGGGTCAAGAGACGGTTTTCTTAAGCAGAGGTTTAATTACAGCAACCTTAAAAGCTTTAGGTACATATCCCTGTAACAGAGATAGATTAATCACATCTAAAATGGAGGAGGAGATCAAAGGGAATACCTCCTTAAATAACCTGGTTGGAACTGGATCTAACATACAAGTTGAAGGCTTAGATGAAGACAATAATTTTGCTAATTCAGAGAGTTCAACTGGATCAAAGCAGTCTAAACCCAGTTCAGATTCCATGACTACCTCAGGTACAATCGCGGATAGAGGAGTGCTTATGATCTTATTTTTAATAAGATCAATCTTATTTATAAAGAATCCCATAAAGTCATTGCTGCTAAGAGCAGGTGGAATGGACGGTTCAACAGAGCTATGGCTCTGGGTGAGTTTGGCAACTGTATTAAAAAGAAATCTAGGATTATTCTTATTCTCCTCTATTAATGAGGAGAAGTATGCTGCTCTTGCTTTACAAAGGGTCCTCTTATACAGCAGTAAACCATTTTTCCAGACTAGGAAGGACTCTCGCAGGCCTGTGGAGCGATATTTTCTCTCCAGTTTTCCTAGCATTTTGCTTCAAAGTACGCAGCTCTGCATTAAACCAAGGAGCAAGCTTTCTATTTTTAACGGTTTTCATTTTCAAAGGAGCTGCGTTGTCTAAGGCAATACGCAGAGAACTAGCAACCCCATCAACAAAATCATCAACCTGTGAAGGCGAATAAGCTAAACTTTTGCACTCTGCAGCACTGCTCAGTGACACAGAGGAGAGAGAAAGTGAAGCAGATTCTTTAAAATTTATAACTGCACTATCTGATAAAGATCTACTAAAATTGAACCTTCTTTTGGGGGAGGAGAACTCTGTTAAAGTAATCCTGAAGGTTATTAGAAAGTGGTCAGAGAGGACAGGGTTGTGAGGAAATACTGTTATTTCTTCACATTCTATGCCGTATGTCAGCACAAGATCCAAAGTATGAAGATGAGAATGCGTGGGACTATTCACATTTTGAACAAAGCCAATAGTGTCTAAGATAGCATTAAAGGCTGCTCTTAAGCTATCGCCTTCAATGTCAGCATGGATGTTAAAATCTCCCACTATGATGACCCTGTCAGTATTTAATACCAAATCAGAAAGGAACTCTGAAAACTCATCTAAAAATTCAGAGTAAGGACCTGGTGGACGATACAAAGTTACAAAAAGAAGAGGTTTTCTTGCCTTGAAATTTGGATCAGGGAAATTAAGGGTTAAATGTTCAAAAGAGTTGTAGGTATTAACTGTTTTGGGAGTAATCAGTAAGTCAGACTGGAAGATTGTTGCTACTCCTCCTCCTCGCCCAGAACTTCTGGGGATGTGAAAATTTAAATAGCTTGAAGGAGTTGCCTCATTTATGCTCACATAATCCTCTTGCTGCAGCCAGGTTTCTGTAAGGCAAAACAAGTCAATGTGATTATCACAAATCAAGTCATTAACTAGTAGACTTTTAGAGGAAAGCGATCTTATGTTAAACAGACCGCATTTAATTGTTTTAACTTTTTCCCCAATTTGAGTTATTTTGATTTTAATTAGATTATCATGATTTACTCCTTTGGGAATCTTTGCTAATTTATTAGATTTTGGTCGTGGGCAAGACACTGTCTGGATGGAGTAAAGAGTGGGTAACAGTAGAGAAGCTGCAGAGATGTGTGTTAAACTACAACTCTGCTTCCTGGTCTGCACCCTGGGTGGTCAGGGTTTTGGAGTCTTTTTTAGTCTTTTCCTGTTCTGTGTTTCCTCATTTGTTTTGCAGTCATCTCTTCCTGTTTGTTCTCCATCTTACTGCCTCTCTCTAGAGCAGAGGTAACCAATTAAAAACCAGCGGGTCTGAATTAAGGAAATCATCAACCAGTAAAGGTCCAGGACATTTTTAATTATAATCTCTTACTTTAAACAGAATTTAAAGCTACAGTGTGTAATAATTACAGGGATATACAGTCAGAAATGTAATATATTATACATAACTATGTTATTTATCATCATCTACGAGCTCAGCCTCTTAACCTTAATATTTGCGTTGCCTTAAAATTCGTTATTTATAATTACCTAGGAGCGGGTCTCGCAGCCATGGAGGCAGACATCTTTGCGCTACGGCAGTGCAGAGCCAACAAACTAGTGATTGCGAGATCGCCCATTACAATAACATGCTGCGTGATGATGCTGTTACTCTCCAGTATACTTATTCAGCAACGTCCCTGACGTTTCACAGGTAAGGATTCAGTAATTTTCTGTAAAATAATTTTCTGGATATATACCTCGGTTACTTCTCTCCGGCTCCTTTGGAGATCTTCAAGCCTTTCCTCCTCTGCTCTAGTCACCCCGCTGGCACCTCTCCCTCGCCTGGCCCTGGCTGCACGCCCACCCCGGCCTCTCTGCCCTCTTCCTCACCTTCTTCCTCGCCTTGTAACCCCCGTGCCACAAACAAGACTTGGAGTCAGTAAACGGGGAATATATATTCTTCCAGCGAACACAATCTCGCTGTTAAACTAATGACTACAATTACTTTGTCTGTTTATATTACCATGCAAAGCAGCTCACCAAAACGTCACAACGATGTAGAAAAAATAACGGGTATATTTATTATCTTAAGTCTACATGAAATCTATACCCTACACAGACTAATGAAATACTATCTGTAAAATTATCTATGTAAACAAACCTCATCACTTGATAAGGTAGGTGATGTGGACGACGTGGAAGACATTTTGTCCCGTAACGCTCGCCGTACTGTTGGGGGGGAGAAGCTGTGGGGGGGGGAGATGTTCATGTTGCTGCGGTATACAGTCTGGACGTTAGATGTCGCTGAAAATTACACACTGTAGCTTTAACACTGAAATAAAATAAGGTTCTAATGCATCCATTTTATACATTGAATTTTAAAATAAAAAAATATTAAAAAAAGAAAGAAATAGAACATTTTTTCATTTAAAATCTAAAGCTTTTTTTTCTTTTTAAATTGTTCAGTTTGGTATATAAAAAATTTCCTGAGTCCCATATCTTATAAAACACCTGAACTGACCATTTTTTTATTTATTTCTTTTTTCTGTCTTAATGAGAGCAGTGGGATTTATGCTGCCCTGCAAGGCTTTAAACCTGGGTTTGAATGGAGACTAAGCCATTCTCAAGCACATATCAAGGTGCTCCTTTTGAGCCTGGATCCAGATTTATTTCTGATTCTGTTCATGGTGGAGAATCCTGCTTCACAGCAGCAGGTTGAGCCAAACATACTCTAAATTTCACTTTTCTTTCACCAGTTCACCGCAGTTCTTCCAGCAGTCCACACTTTCTCTGCTCTCTTTTTCTCATCATCTTCTCCTTCTTTCCCATCGCCCGGCTTGCCACAGGTTTGCCTAATGTGTCTAAAAGTAGCAGCAGCAGCAACCCAGACTGACAGCTCATTGACTCACATGCAGCCTGGTGCCGGACGCTCCGGAGGGCTTTACCATATTAACAGGAGAAGCGGTGCAACATGCAGTAAGTTATAAATGTTTTAAATCAAGTTGGGTCTGGATTAGCCAGCATGTGGGTCCGGATCCAGACCCCAGTCCGCTAATCCGTGACCTCTGATCTAGACTCTTCTACCATCATTTGAAGCTTTCAGTCCAAAGAGCCACATGTCTCTGAAGTCCAGATGAATAAAACTCACTGAGGGCCAGGAGTTCCATGCTTTAGAAAATAAAACCAGTTTAATCTTTTTGATAAAAGTATGCACTATAAAACTTAAAATCCTAAATCATTTTTATTTTATTTCTACTTTAAGGTTTTAAGATGGAGCAATATTTCTTCAATGTGCTGGTGAAGATTCCCAGTCATCCGGGTCATATTCCTTCAGAAAAAGTTAAAAAAACAATCCGGACTTTGTTTCTAAGTTTGAAGACGTTTCTCTTCCCATGCATGGAATTTCTTTAATGCTGAAATTTGTGGCACGTGTTCAAAATGAAAAGGTTTTCTGACAAGAAAAATGAATTGCAAAGCTTCTCACTGGGACTTTTAGTGCTATTTTGTGGTGAAAAATGATGCAATTTCTGCATTAAATGTTTTCCTAAAGTAACATTTATTTATCACTTTTTAGCCAAGTTATCAAGGGCCATTCTGCCGACTGCTGCAGCAGCCAGTTGTAGCCCCCTGATGGTCTCAGGCATTCCTCTTTTTTGTGAGTCCTGGTTGTTAGGTCTGGTTTAAATAAACGTTCTTCATTTCTCCATAACTTTGTAAGGTCCTAGTGCTTTATCTGCACCCTGATGCTGCATGCATGGACAGGACCAGCAGGGCCCCCTGTTCTAGAAACAATGAAATGAGGATAAAAAAATACCAAAGTGCTTTTTCTAGTATCAAAGGTCCACAGATGATTTAAAGAAAACCTGGGAGGCAAATCAGAGGTAGTTTAAAGCTTCTGTGCCACAGGGGTAAACGCATGGTAGAAATGTCTTCAATAAATGACCTGCTGAGAAAGGTGCTTTTTTTTAAAACATTTTTTTGTATTTTTATCTAATACAGCACTGGACCAGATTCAATTAGAGATGTTTAGTTGTCTGAAGGTAACTTTACATTAGAGACCATAAAAATTACAAGGGGGGGCTTCCCCAAGGATCCATCTAGGCCCCATCCTATTCAATATCTACATGCTCCTCCCCAACTCAGATCTTAATAAACATCAGTTACCATAGCGGTGCCGACAACACCTTGCTGTACATAACTATGTCACCAGGTGACCACTAACCCATTCCAGCTCTGGGTGAGTGCAGAAAAATCCATGGAAATCAATGGAATCAATTGAAAACATTTTCTTCAACTGAATCAAAACAAAACTGAAGTAGTAGTTCTGGAACAAAAGAAGAGCATTTAAAAGTTAGCTGGTTTAGTCAATCCGAAAAGCAGAGACTAACCTTGAAAAACTGATTCTGCCTAAAGAGTAAATCAGCAGCTGCAGCTGATCCAGAATGCTGCTGCCTGCATCCTCACTAGAACTAAGAAAGTGGAGGACATCAGCCCAATTCTAAAGTCCTAATATTTCTGTGAGCCTATAAATCACTGAATGGCTGACCTCCAACATACATTACATCTGGTAGGGTGACCAAACGTCCATATTTCCCAGGACATATCTGTATTTCACGTCCTGTCCCGGGCGTCCCGGGTATTTTTTAGAAAGTGAAATGTCCTGATTTTTTTAAATTACCTTAATTGGACCATTAAATTTATAGGCACTAGAGCACTGCGCACGACGCTGCGTGAGACGTAATCCCTGAGCCGCGTCAGTGCGGGCAGCCCTGTTCTTAATCAGAGGCTCTGTTCGAAAACCTGGGCTGCATCCTCCAAGGACGCGGTCTACCTAGACTGGATCCTTCGAAATCCTTGAAAATAAGGAGGCCGGAAGGGTTTTGGCTGTAAATTCGAACAGGTCCATCCCTTCGGCGGGTTTTACCGCCGTATTCTCTGTTGCTTAGCCACCGTGAAAGTTGACACACAAAGCAGGAAAAGAATGAATACCGAGGGTGTTTATTTATTTATTTATTTTTAAAAGTTAAACTGAACAAAGACTACACTTACAAGAATCCAGAGTGGAATAAATGTTCCAACCACAGGGAGCAGGAACAAATAAAATCAAAGGTAATAATTTAAACCTTAGTCATTTAAATAACCTGCTGCTGTCATTCTGCACATCTCTGATGTTGCTCCTATTTTCAAATATCCATTCCTGTAAAAATGTCCATAGCTGCATATTGGTTATTTATTCTCCAGTTTTATATTGTTAAAACATTTTACAGAATTGTATTGTTTATATTTTAACTCTTCCCTATTATGTTATTCTTATACATTTTTCTAAGGTCCACATTTGTGTGACCATTTTTAATAATCTTTCTGCTGCTGTAAATTTGCCCATTGTGGGACAATAAAGGGATTTTCTGCATGGGAACAGAGATTTCACCCCCCACAAATAAACCTTTCTCTGTTAAAGTATTGAATTCTGTCAAATAATAAAATAAACCATTAAACCCAGTTCACATAAACTTTTTAAAGTTGGCAGTTTTGTGATTTAAAGTGTTTGTTATTCACCATGTTTGACTTTTCTTTAACTGTTAAAAAGGTAGTTTAGGCGGCATAGATACAGGTTCAGCAGATTCTGCAAAAGCTTCTTCCCCACCACCATAAGACAGCTGAACTGTTGATAAATCTCTAAACCATGTCACAGACTCTGCATTAAATTGACACCCAAACCCTGCATGATTGCGCCATATATATTTAATGCTCTGAACTTCCATATCAATGCATTTTTTTTGCACTATGATTTTTTTCTCCCACACTGGTTACATTTGATCAAATGTCATGAGAACTGTACTAAATAAAATCTTGTTTTGTATACACACTGTTTATAGAAAAACACAATAAAAGTTGTCTAAGTCTAGAGGGACATGATAACCTTATAGAAAAATCAAGGGTTCAAAGCAAGAAAAAAAAAACTAAAATCAGTAATGAAGCATTAAGTATTTATTGAGCAGTAAATTGGTACATTTTTTAACTTTGCTGCCTTTAATTCAATAAAACCCTTTTAAACTGCATCATGTTGGTTCATCTGGACAGTCTTCTTTCTGTTTGCTTTGTATCCTGGCACATCTAACCTGAAAATCTTCTAAACCTTCTGATTATTTATTTGCTTCTCATGAGCTCAGCTTCCAGCAGCCCCAGTCAGCCATGCTGTCTTGATAACCGCGTCTCATGGGCCATAAAGTCGACCTTCTTTCCTCAGTAGTCGGCTTTTTTTTCAGCATGCACCGAAGGTCTGAGTTACGACATAATGACATGTGGAAACGTGTTCTGGTGAACAAAGATCAAAAGGTAGAAAAGTTCAGCATGTTTAAATGCAGCAGTATAAAATACCAAAGTCATGGAATATAACCATAGAAGACGTGATTGATGGTGCTGGTCTGAGATCTGACAGCTGCTTCACCTGCTTGATGGATGACTGTCACCTTGGAGATGATTTGGTCCCTTTAGATCAGCGGTCACCAACCTTTTTAAGGCTGAGGGCTACTTCATGGTCATAGGAAGGGCAACCAATACTGACCTACGAACTGGAGGGATCAGTGTTCACCTACAGTAAATCTCATCCATAAAAACTCATTTTTATTCTTATTTTATTCTTTAATTCATTTCTAATTTTCTTTTTAATATTGTCATTTTGAAACCACTGAAATATGATGAAATAGTTAACATGATGAAATAATACATAAATGATTAAAAAGAAGAGCAACAGAATAAAAAAAATTAAACTTAACCCACTGAGTGAGTTCTTCTGTTTTCAGAAGACAAAGAGGGCCCCACATGTGGTCCTTGAGGGCCCCCTGGTGCCCACGGGCACCGCGTTGGTGACCCCTGCTTTAGATGAACAGGAGTCTTTATCACTACCTGCATGTTTGACTCTGGCTTTTCTAGAGTAGACATTAGTATTTGGTTTATTCACAGCATTTTTCTAATGTGTCGCATCGATCAGTGTAGCCCTCAGAATAAAAAGCCAACAGAGTTCCCTTCATCAATGGAGAACAGCAATGGGTATATTGAGTAACAGCAATACAAAGACGGAGAAAAGATGGGGTGGACCCCAAACACAAAAAGTGTTTTTTTTTTTTTTTTTTTTTTTTTTTTTTTACAATTTTAAAAAACAGACACCCACCCGCCCCTCCCATATCTACATCCCCACAGCCACATAAGCACAGTGCATACATGAAGGTAAATTAAAATAACAGACTGAAGGACAGGAAGAGAAAGCATTAAGGAAAAAAAGGGAACATAAATGAAAACAAAAAAATACTATTTACCTAAAGAAAAAGTAATAGAGAGAAAGAAAAAAAAGGAAGAGAGGGAAAAAAAATCTAGAAATCTAAATGGGACAAAAATAAATAAATAAACAACTCAGACTTCTCTCTCCTCTGGTTGAATGTCTACAGTGTCTATGATGGACAGCAGGGGGTCCCAAGTCCTACTGAATTTACTCGAAGAACCATTAAGGGAAAAACGTAGACAGGGGTGCAGTATTTTTCCACTTAAGCAAAATGAAACACCTTGCAAGCAAAGAACAGAAAGGTTACGCCGATCGGAGGTCACTAAAATTAGTGTTGCTTCGGTGTGCAAGTTTGCCAAAAAAATGTTGGACTCCGTAATTTTCTCTGCTCCCCTCCCTGATCTGACCAGTGATGACATGTTTAGCCGCATGTCGTCATTCAAGCGCTGGTTGTCTAGGTGGTGTCCTGAAAACAACGTGGGCTACATTAAGAATTGGCAATCCTTTTGGGGAAAGCCTGGTCTGATTCGGAGAGACGGCATTCCATCCCACTTTGGATGGTGCAGCTCTTCTTTCTAGGAATCTGGCCACATTTATTAGTCCTCCAAAACCCTGACCACCCAGGGTGCAGACCAGGAAGCAGAGTTGTAGTTTAACACACATCTCTGCAGCTTCTCTACTGTTACCCACTCTTTACTCCATCCAGACAGTGTCTTGCCCACGACCAAAATCTGATTAAAAATTAGCAAATATTCCCAAAGGAGTAAATCATGATCATCTAATTAAAATTAAAATAACTCCAATTGGGGGAAAAGTTAAAACAATTAAATGTGGTCTGTTTAACATTAGATCTCTTTCCTCTAAAAGTATGCTAGTTAATGACTTGATTTGTGATAATCACATTGACTTATGTTGCCTTACAGAAACCTGGCTGCAGCAAGAGGATTATGTGAGCATAAATGAGGCAACTCCTTCAAGCTATTTAAATTTTCACATACCCAGAAGTTCTGGGCGAAGATGAGGAGTAGCAACAATTGTCCAGTCGGACTTAGTGATTACTCCCAAAACAGTTAATACCTACAACTCTTTGAACATTTAACCCTTAATTTCCGCTGATCCAAATTTCAAAGCAAGAAAATGTCTTCTTTTTGTAACTTTGTATTGTCCACCAGGTCCTAATGCTATCTTAGACACTATTGGCTTTGTTCAAAATGTGAATAGTCCCACACATTCTCATCTTCATACTTTGGATCTTGTGCTGACATACGACATGGAATGTGAAGAAATAACAGTAGTTCCTCACAACCCTGTCCTCTCTGACCACTTTCTAATAACCTTCAGGATTACTTTAACAGAGTTCTCCTTAATTTTAGTAGATCTTTATCAGATAGTTAGATAGTCAGAGTCGTTATAAAGTCCAGCTTTTTCCACTTAAGGCAGCTAGCAAAAGTAAAACCCATTCTTTCCAGACAGCATTTCGAAACAGTGATCCATGCATTTGTGACCACACGGCTGGATTACTGTAACTCACTTTATACAGGGGTCAGTGATGTCTATATTTCTCAACTTCAGAGGGTTCAAAATGCTGCTGCACGTCTTTTAACAGGTACACGAAAATTCGACCACATCTCCCCTATTTTACCTTCCTTACACTGGCTGCCAGTACATTTTAGGATTAATTTTAAAATTCTTTTATTTGTTTTTAAAACTCTTAATGGCCTTGCTCCTTCTTATCTGTCTGAGCTGTTGCCTTCTTATACACCCTCCCGTTCCCTCAGGTCAGCTGATCAGTTGCTTCTGAGGGTCCCAAAGACAAAATGCAAGCTCAGAGGAGACCATGCTTTTTCTGTGGCAGCTCCTAAGCTGTGGAATGATCTGCCTCTGAGCATAAGACAGGCCTCTTCTCTTGCTGTTTTTAAGTCCCTTCTTAAGACTTATCTTTTTTCCTTGGCTTTTGGCACAGTTTGAGAGGTTTTACTTTGTTTTATTCTTTTTGTATACTAATATGTATTTTACACTCGTTTTTTCTCTATTTTATAATTTTATTGTATTTTATGATTGTGTACAGCACTCTGGTCCTGTCCGGTGTATAAAGTGCTTCATAAATAAAGTTGGTATGGTATGGTATGGTATAGTGCAGTTATACATTTTAAAGAATCTGCTTCACTTTCTCTCTCCTCTGTGTCGCTGAGCAGTGCTGCAGAGTGCAAAAGCTTAGCTTATTCCCCTTCACAGGTTGATGATTTTGTTGATGGGGTTGCTAGTTCTCTGCGTATTGCCTTAGACAACGCAGCTCCTTTAAAAAAATGAAAACCGTTAAAAATAGAAAGATGCTCCTTGGTTTAATGCAGAGCTGCGCACTTCGAAGCAAAATGCTAGGAAACCGGGGAGAAAATATCGCTCCACAGGCCTGCAGGAGTCCTTCCTAGTCTGGAAAAATAGTTTACTGCTGTATAAGATGACACTTTGTAAAGCAAGAGCAGCATACTTCTCCTCATTAATAGAGGAGAATAAGAATACTTTTTAATACAGTTGCCAAACTCACCCAGAGCCATAGCTCTGTTGAACCGTCCATTCCACCTACTCTTAGCAGCAATGATTTTATGGGATTCTTTATAAATAAGATTGATCCTATTAAAAATAAGATCATAGGCACTCCGCTATCCGCGATTGTATCTGAGGTAGTCATGGAATCTGAACCGGGTTTTGACTGCTTTGATCCAGTTGAATTACTGAGTTAGCAAAATTATTGTCTTCATCTAAGCCTTCAACTTGTATGTTAGATCCAGTTCCAACCAGGCTATTTAAGGAGGTATTCCCTTTGATCTCCTCCTCCATTTTAGATGTGATTAATCTATCTCTGTTACAGGGACATGTACCTAAAGCTTTTAAGGTTGCTGTAATTAAACCTCTGCTTAAGAAACGTCTCTTGACCCAGATGACTTGGTCAATTATAGACCTATATCCAATCTTCCTTTCTTATCTAAAATTCTTGAGAAAGTAGTTGCCAAACAAGTTTGCGATCACTTACACCATAATGAACTTTTTGAAGAGTTTCAGTCTGGCTTTAGAGCTCATCATAGCACTGAAACAGCTCTGGTGAAAGTCACTAATGATATTCTCATGGCCTCAGATAATGGACTTGTATCTGTGCTCGTCCTGTTGGATCTTAGTGCTGCATTTGATACAGTTGACCATAATATTCTTTTAGAAAGACTTGAATATTTTGTTGGAACTAAAGGAACAGCACTAGATTGGTTTAAATCTTATCTATCTGATCGAATTCAGTTTGTTCATGTTAATGATAGATCTTCCACATGCTCAAAGGTTACCTGTGGAGTACCACAGGGATCAGTGCCACGACCAATTCTCTTTACTTTATACATGCTCCCAATCGGTAGAGTTATTAGACAGCATGGGATTAATTTTCACTGTTATGCTGATGATACCCAGCTATATATGTCTATAAATCCAGATGAAGCTAACCCATTACATAAATTAGAGGCATGTCTTGAAGACATAAAAACCTGGATGACTCTTAACTTTCTCCTTCTGAATGCAGACAAAACAGAAGTTATAGGCTTTGGACAAGAGTCTTTGAAAAAGAAGCTGATTAGTCAGTCACTTCATTTGGTTGGGATTAAACTGATTTCAGATAATAAAGTAAAAAATCTTGGTGTTATTTTTGATCAGGACCTGTCATTTAAATCCCAGATCAAAGAGGTTTCTAGAATTTCCTTCTTTCATCTGAGGAATATTGCAAAAATTAGAAATCTCCTGCCCAGGGGTGATGCTGAGAAACTAGTCCATGCATTTGTTACTTCAAGGCTGGACTATTGTAATTCTTTACTATAAGGAAGTCCACAAGCTGTAGTTAAAAGCCTTCAGCTGATCCAAAATGCTGCAGCCAGAGTTCTGATGAAAATGAAAAAGAGAGATCATATCTCTCCTATCCTGGCATCTCTTCATTGGCTTCCTGTTAAATCCAGAATAGAATTTAAAATCCTCCTTCTCACATATAAAGCCTTAAATGGCCAAGCTCCATCTTATATCAGAGATCTGATTGTTCCTTATGTTCCTAACAGAGCACTTCGCTCTCAATCTGCAGGTTTACTAGTGGTTCCTAGAATTTCTAAAAATAGAATGGGAGGCAGATCTTTTAGTTATCAGGCTCCTCTCCTGTGGAACCAACTACCAGTTTTAGTCCGTGAGGCAGACACCCTGTCTACTTTTAAGGCTAGGCTTAAAACTTTCCTTTTTGATAAAGCTTATAGTTAGAGTGGCTCAGGTTATCCTGAGCTATCTCTATAGTTATGCTGCTTCTGGAGGACATAGGGACCCCCATTTCATCATTCTGCTTCATTCTCTTTCTATTCTCCTATGCTGCAGAATCTGTTAGTTCAATCTCTAACATTCTGCTCTCTCTGCTTTTCCTCAGAGTAGCTTTGCCTCGTCTGTTCCTGTTTGGCTGTGACGCCATCCTGGAAAGAAACATCAGCTGTGCTGCTTCCATCAACACCCTTGTTTTTAGGTGCTGGAGATCGGCCTGTTTTCCAGTGTGGTCCTGTTTCTCTGACCGTGACTGAGTGGATGTGCTCTCTTCATCCTCTTGCATGGGAGCTGGCTCAGAGCATGCTACAAGCATGCTTAGTGTGGGGGATTGTATTTGAGTCAATTAGTCAATGCAATCAACTGTTTTACTTAGATAGAAAACTTTGTATCAATTGACTGTATAATCTGCTTGAACTGTAAAGTGCCTTGAGATGACGTGTTGTGAATTTGGAGCTATATAAATAAACTGAATTGAAATTGAACAGAAAGCAATGCAATGTTGGGCTTTGCTTGAGAAGGATTTAGTTTGAAGAATACCAAAAAGAGCTGGGGTCTTCCCCGAAATTGTAGTCCCTGTGGAGGGTACCAAACATTTCAGACCAAAAATGTTTCATATATGTTTCAAATAACAAAAACCTTTTAAAGGAAGACTCTGAGACACAGCCAACCTTTTATAAGAAACAGTTCAATTCTATTCAGTTTATTTCTATAGCGCCAATTTACAACACATGTCTTGTCAAGGCAGTTTATAGTTAAACCAGATCATCCATTCACATTGATTCCAGCAGAAATCAGGCTCACTGTGATCTGCTGAAGCCGATTGGTGTGAGTAAAAAGGCAACAGACATCAGCATACAGTCGTAGCTATTCAAAATTTCCCCACTTTCCTTGATGAACCCTTGGTTGGTCATTGATTGGTCCTTGGTTGGTCCTTGGCTGGTCCTTGGTTGGTCCTTGGCTCGTCCTTGGCTGGTCCTTGGTTGGTACTTGGTTGGTCCTTGGCTGGTCCTTGGTTGGTGCTTGGTTGGTCCTTGGCTGGTCCTAGGTTGGTCCTTGGTTGGTCCTTTGCTGGTACTTGATTGCTCCTTGGTTGATCCTTGGTTGGTCCTTGGTTGGTCCTTGGTTGGTCCTTGGCTTGTCCTTGGTTGGTCCTTGGTTGGTCTTGGCTGGTCCTTGGTTGGTCCTTGGTTGGTCCTTGGCTGGCCCTTGGTTGGTCCTTGGCTGGTCCTTGGTTGGTCCTTGGTTGGTCCTTGGCTGGTCCTTGGTTGGTCCTTGGCTGGTCCTTGGTTGGTCCTTGGCTGGTCCTTGGTTGGTCCTTGGCTGGTCCTTGGTTGGTGCTTGGTTGGTCCTTGGCTGGTCCTAGGTTGGTCCTTGGTTGCTCCTTTGCTGGTACTTGATTGCTCCTTGGTTAATCCTTGGTTGGTCCTTGGTTGGTCCTTGGCTGGTCCTTGGTTGGTGCTTGGTTGGTCCTTGGCTGGTCCTTGGTTGGTCTTTGGTTGGTCCTTGGCTGGTCCTTGGCTGGTCCTTGGTTGGTCCTTGGCTCGTCCTTGGCTGGTCCTTGGTTGGTACTTGGTTGGTCCTTGGCTGGTCCTTGGTTGGTGCTTGGTTGGTCCTTGGCTGGTCCTAGGTTGGTCCTTGGTTGGTCCTTTGCTGGTACTTGATTGCTCCTTGGTTGATCCTTGGTTGGTCCTTGGTTGGTCCTTGGTTGGTCCTTGGCTTGTCCTTGGTTGGTCCTTGGTTGGTCTTGGCTGGTCCTTGGTTGGTCCTTGGCTGGCCCTTGGTTGGTCCTTGGCTGGTCCTTGGTTGGTCCTTGGCTCGTCCTTGGCTGGTCCTTGGTTGGTCCTTGGCTGGTCCTTGGTTGGTCCTTGGCTGGTCCTTGGTTGGTCCTTGGCTGGTCCTTGGTTGGTGCTTGGTTGGTCCTTGGCTGGTCCTAGGTTGGTCCTTGGTTGCTCCTTTGCTGGTACTTGATTGCTCCTTGGTTAATCCTTGGTTGGTCCTTGGTTGGTCCTTGGCTGGTCCTTGGTTGGTGCTTGGTTGGTCCTTGGCTGGTCCTTGGTTGGTCTTTGGTTGGTCCTTGGCTGGTCCTTGGTTGGTACTTGGTTGGTCCTTGGCTGGTCCTTGGTTGGTGCTTGTTTGGTCCTTGGTTGGTCCTTGGCTGGTCCCGTACAATTTCGGTTAAACATAAATCTTTGCACTAAAATATTATTTCTGTCATAATTTTTGGACATTAAGATATATAGAGAAGCTCCTCCTACTGGTTAGACCATGTAATTCAGTGAAATTACAATAAAGTCTGTCTAAGACAATGTCTAAGAAATGGTGGAGTCAGAGTAAAAAAAAAATCCACGCCCAGGAGAAGGAGGGGGTCACTCCAGTGGCTGGAAGTTGAAAGGGATTTTGCTGGGAGTTACAGGGAAGTGGGCTGCGATTCAGCTGGTGTTTGAGTGGGAAGAACTATTTTGAATGGCTGCTCCTGTATGGTTGGTTTGGCTGGGATAACAAGCAGTTTAGTTTTTGAGAGATTCAGTTGGAGGTGATGGGCTTTCATCCATTTTGATAAGTCAGACAGAGAAGTCTGAGATGCCTGCTGAGACCATGTGGTCATCAGGTGGAAATGACAGCTAGACCTGTGTGTCATCAGCATAACAGTGGTATGAGAAAGCATGTGATTGAATGATCTGCCCCAGCGTGGTGGTGTATATGGCAAAGAGGTCTCAGTATGCAGTACCCACCCCTGTGGCGAGGTGGTGCACTGCAGAAGTGTGACCAAGCCAAGATACCTTAAATGGTCGACCAGTGAGGTATGATTCAAACTAGGAATGTGCTCTCCCTGTGATGTCCATGCTCGAGAGTACAGACAGAAGGATGTCATGGTTGACTGTCGAATGCAGCTGATAAGTCGAGCAGGATAAGTACCGAGGACTTCCATGTTGCTCTCGCCTCTTTTAAGGATTCTGTCACCAATATCAGAGCCATTTCAGTGGAGTGGCTTTTATAAGCCCAGGCTGGTTTTAATCAAGGAGATTGGTAGAAACAGAAGCTTAAGCAGGTCACACAAAACCTCTCACAAAACAAAGTACACAGTAGATATATATATGTACTTGGACTGGAGGTTTCAGACCTCTACTAATGAATCGCCTGCTGCTAGTATTGATCTTATGATGTCACTATTTGACTTTGGCCTCAATCTACAGCTGTGAAATTTCTGTAAAAACAGAATATGCATGTTTGAGGAGATATTTGTTCAATATTTATTCAGACGTACTCACCAACTGGGCAGCCTTTGTACCAAATACTTTTTTTTTTGCCTTCTTGAATAAAACCATTAAGTGGTGTAACTCTGATTTTACTGAAATTATAGCCCCATTTACACTACCCTTACAAGACCGGTCCGAGCTCGTGTCATACTCTGTGGTCTAGGTGCAGGTCTGTGGTTTCTTTCTCCCTCTCCTCTGCAGGGCTGGAAGGGCAGGTGCATTCCATCAGAGCTAATTACAGGTCTTCATAAGGAGCTGAAACCAGGAGGAGGGCGTCAGTTCGTTTACGCTTCTGCTCACCAGACCTCCGAACAGCCAAAATCCTATCTTGTCCATTTCCATTTTTTCAATAAACTTTTTCTCATAATCCAACAGTCTCAGTTTTTGCGCCTCTACAGAGTCACACGTTCTAATTATGACAGCTCGGATCAGTTACCCAGGCCGAGCTGGGTTCTGACGACCATTTATACATCACGGTATCTCGGTTCCTCGACTCCTCGCCTCCTAGTGACGATCTGCGGTATTACTGCCAGTATTAAAGGAGGAAATCAAGCAGTTGGTGGCGGTAATGCAGCAAAATATGTTAGTCAACCGCCATAAAAGAAGAAGAAAATGAAGAAAGAGGGAATTAAGCAAATCAAAATGGCGGTGCCTGTTGTAATGTAATGGAACAATTTTATGTGTAAGGTTACATTGGAGTTCTAGAACCAGGAAGTGATTTATGCAGTAGAGATGTTAGAGCCGAAAACACACTGTTCAGCAACCCGAGAATGTGTTGGTGTTGTGTTCAACATTAAAGACGTTCAAATGCAATACCGGTGACATCCTTAACTCGACATAACACTACATGGTGTCAGAAGACGTCGGAAGATGGAAAAGTTCCCACCTCCAGAAGCCTTTGATTTTTCACGGCCGGAGCAGTGGCCTTGAATGGCGGCAGCGATTTCAGCGCTACCGGGTTGCCACGAAGCTAAACCACAAAGACGGCGAGGTCCAGGTCTGTACGTTGCTTTATTCTCTCGGGAAGGAAGCGGAACAAGTGTTCAAGACGTTCACATTCGAAGAAGGGGAAGAGGAAGAGGAGTATGAGATAGTTTTAAACAAACTAGACAACTACTTCGTACCCAAAGTGAACACGATACATTAAAGAGCTCGTTTTCATCAGAGCGCTCAGAGGTCGGGGGAGACTGCGGAGGAATACATAAGAACTCTCCATGAGTTAGCAGACACCTGTGATTTTGGCCGCGTTAAAGAAGAAAATATCCGAGACAGATTGGTCATAGGAATACTTGACAAAGAAATGTCTGAGAAGCTGCAAATGATGCCTGACTTAACCCTCAGTAAAGTGGTAGAGCTTGTGAGACAGTCAGAGCAAGTAAAACAGCACGTAAGCGAGCAAGGAGCTAATGCTTGTGCTAACCTGAGTGAAGTGGCTTACAAGCAACAACAACACCGAGAGAGGCTGACACACAGCGAAAGCCATGCAAACAAAGCACAGAACACAGGAGGAGTCAAACCAAAACACTATCAAAACCTTAATAATGATCACAAGTGCACAAGATGTGGTCGAGTACATGCAAAGAATGATAAATGTCCAGCTAGGAATGCTGAGTGCAGAAGCTGTAAAAAGCTGGGTCATTTTGCGGTCGTTTGTCGCTCCCGTGTGGTCAGTGAAGTTACTGCACCTAAAAGGAACATTGAAAGAAATATGACATACTGTCTGGGAGGAGTCACAGACGTGGAAGATTCTTCAAAAGCTTGGACTGTAAACCTGCCAATTCAAGGTTCTCACATCGTCTTCAAAATTGACTCAGGGGCTGATACAAGTGTTATACCATCAGAGACATTTGAAAAGTTTGCCTTTAAGCCAAAACTAAAAAAACCAACAAACAAACTAGACAGCCCTGGAGGCAAACTGGATTGTATGGGCTATTTTTTAGCCTCTACAATGAGGAAAGGCAAAAGATTCAGATTTAAAATCAATGTGATTAAAGGACCCTAATGGAGCCACCTCCTGAGTCGTAATGTGGCAGTTGCCATGGGCCTGATAAAACGCATGGAAGAAATAAGAGCTCCAGCACAAATCAGTGAATCCTGCCCTGATGAAATTGGAAGGCTGAAAATCAAACCTGTTAAGATCACTCTAAGAGAGGGTGCAGCTTCTTATAGTGTGACAACAGCAAGGAGAGTGTCAGTTCCCATGTTACCAAAAGTGAAAAAGAACTGAATCATATGGTAAACTGTGGAGTGATTCAACCAATTTCAGATCCAACAGAGTGGTGTGCTCCAATGGTGCCCGTGCCAAAGAAAAACAAAGAACAAATTAGAATCTGCGTCGATTTGAAAGAGCTAAATAAAGCAGTCAAAAGGGAAAAGTATGTCCTACCAACTGTGGAAGACATCTTGCCTAAACTGGCAGGCGCCAAAGTGTTTTCACTGTTAGATGCTGCAAGTGGATTTTGGTAAATACCACTTGATCCAGAAAGCGCCAAATTAACAACCTTTATAACCCCATTTGGTAGATACTACTTCAACAGGCTACCATTTGGTATTACTAGTGCCCCGGAGATATTTCAGTGTGAGATGACAAAACTCTTGGAAGGACAAGAAGGAGTAGCAACATACTGTACATGGACGACATACTCATTTATGCAGACACTCCAGAGCAACATGAAGTGAGACAAAAAAAAAAACACTGGACACACTTAAGGAAGCAGGGTTGAGGTTAAACCATGAGAAATGCCTCCTATGTCAGAAACAACTCCATTATCTTGGACACTGTATTGATGAACATGGCATAAGGCCAGATAAAGCCAAAGTCAATGCAATCACAGAACTTGAACCACCAAAGAATGTTTCCGATCTGAGGAGGATTCTTGGAATGATTCACTACTTGGGCAGATACCTACCAAATATTTCTGAGGTCACAAAACCTCTCAATGACCTGCTTAAAAGTGATGTGACTTGGACTTGGGACACCGCTCAAGCAGAGGCATTAAGTAAAGTAAAAAAACTTGTTACAAAGTCACCAGTCCTCGCATTCTATGATGTACCCCAACCGACTGTTGTCAGCGCAGACGCTAGCAGTTCAGGTTTGGGGGGGGGGTTTACTTAAAGACCATAATGGACAATTAAAACCAGTGAGCTTTTGTTCCAGAACACTCACCGATGCCGAGCAGCGATATGCTCAAATTGAAAAGGAATGTCTTGCAGCAGTCTGGGCATGTGAGAAATTCAGCAGATACCTTTATGGCCTGAACTCTTTCACCTTGCAGAGCGACCGCAAGCCACTGATACATCTCATAAACAGCAAAGATCTTCCTTCAGTGCCGCTTAGATGTCAGAGACTTTTGCTGAGAATGATGCGGTACAACCCCACAGCTGTGTACATGCCAGGGAAAGAACTTTTGGTAGCAGATACCCTTTCACGCCACCCACAGGCGTCCACATCTTATGAAATAGCAGAACTGCTGGAGGAAATGGAAGCATATGAAGATGTAACACAATGCCCTTGGCCTATTTCTCCTACTAAACTGGATTTAATCAAACAACACACACAGCAGGATCTGACCCTTCAAACAGTGCAAACCTTTTTGCAGGCAGGTTGGCCTAAAAACTCAAATAAAATGCCAGAAGGTGTGAAGCCATATTATGCTAACAGACATTCTATCACCATGTCAAAAGGCCTGCTTCTGTATAATGACAGAATTGTTATACCACAACAGCTAAGACCTGAGATTCTGCAGTGCATTCATGATGGACATCAAGGCATTGTGAAATGCAGAGAAAGAGCCAAATGTAGTGTTTGGTGGCCAGGATTAAGCAGTGAGATAAGACAAATGGTTACTGCTTGTGCACACTGCCAAGAGTCAAAACCAACTCAGCGGAGAGAACCATTGCTTACTACCACACTACCACAGTCGGCCATGGGAGAGGATAGCTGCAGACATTTATGAGCTTAACAAACAGAACTACTTAGTTGTAGTCGACTACTTCTCCCGTTATATTGAGTTAGCCCACCTCAAAAACATGTCAAGTGAGACCACAGTTGCTAACCTGAAAAACATTTGTGCAAGATGGGGTTGTCCAAATGAACTGGTTACCGACAATGGTCCTCAATTCTCAGGAAGACTCTTTGAACAGTTTGTGAAGGACTATGACATGAAGCATATTACCACAAGTCCTCACTACCCACAGGCAAACGGTGAGGCCGAGAGGGCTGTCCAGACGGCAAAAAGGATTCTGAGACAGACTGATCCATTTTTGGCCCTGATGATTTACAGATCAACTCCCATTCAAGCAACTGGTGTGAGCCCAGCCCAACTTATGCTAGGTAGACAGATCAGAACCACGATACCGATCTTGGAAACAAAGTTGCAGCCTGCATGGCCGGATCTACAGCTCGTCAGGTCAACTGATGCGAAGACAAAAGAAAACTATGTGAGAAACTACAACAGCAGACATAGTGCCAAACCACTACCAGAACTCCAACCAGGACACAATGTTTCAGTGAAACTGGACATTAAAAAGGGATGGACAGAACCAGCTACTGTTCTACAAAAGTGTGATTCACCTCGATCATACCTTGTCCAGACTGAGTCAGGAGTCTTGAGGAGGAACCGCCGAAACCTGAGACCCATCCTCAGTAACCCACCTATTCCTGCAACAGATGGACTGCCACAGGTTCAGAGTGAAAATGAGCTACACCCATCTTCCTCACCTGTAGAACCAGGGTGTGACTCTCCGGACCCGGTTCTTCTTAGCTTACCTGGGACTCCAGTTCGTACGACTTCCAGTGGCAGGGTTGTTAAATTACCTAAAAGATACTCTGATTACACCAACTGAAGAAGTTATTCAGCTATTTTGACTTATGCAATTACAGGCATAAGTTTGAGGTTTATTCTGAGAAGGTTCTGTTGGGCTTGAGTTAAATATTTTACTTCAGCTAAGGCTAATATAAAAGGAAAATCATTGGATGTTTGAAGAAGAAAGACCTGTGTTTGGAATTTCATGCTGTTTAAAAAAAAAAGAGAGAGAGAGATAACCGACTGTTAATTTGTCTGAAAAGACTCAAAGAAAGGGTGATGTAATGTAATGGAACTATTTTATGTGTAAGGTTGCATTGGAGTTCTAGAACCAGGAAGTGATTTATGCAGTAGAGACGTTAGAGCCGAAAACACACTGTTCAGCAACCCGAGAATGTGTTGGTGTTATGTTCAACATTAAAGACGTTCAAATGCAATACCGGTGACATCCTTGACTCGACATAACACTACACCTGTCACATTCAGAAAGTTATTCTTGATTATTATTGCTGTACTTCAGTGTTATTATTTAAAATGCCATTATTTAAAATGTTGCGTGGAGAAGATTTCGATTGTTGTTAATAGTTGAAGAAGTCGTTCTTCTTCTTCTGTTTCTGGAGGGGCTTTAGCGCCAACTACTGGAATGGAGTGTGAATCAGGATGTGCAGCCAGACGTTCTGCTCATGTGCTCTTGTTATCAGAGAACAGAGCCAGGGAAAAACCAAGCCGAGCCCACCTCTGGAACTGGTCTGCAGTTAGCTCGGTTTGTTTGTGTCTATCTCGGTTCAGTTCAGTTTGCTTTCCATTTACACACGATAAGTTATCTCAGTTGCTGAGCTCGGACCGGTTTTGGCACGGTTTTTCAAGGGTAGTTTAAATGGGGTATATGTGTTTCTGTAACTGTAGTAAAAAAAAAAAAACAATAACACATGCAAGTAAAAACAAAAACAGCAACTTTAATTTGCTCTAGGGGGCCATAGCTGCCTTGGGGGCCCTGAGTAGCTGCTCCTTCCACTAGCCCTGCTTGCATTTTGCTTTTATCGGAATAAATGATGGTGGATGTGTTAACGTGTGGTTTTAAAGAATGAGCACTTTAGTTTAAATAAAAACTTGATTATATTTTTGATCTAAATCAAAAGAACATTTAAGAACACTGTTCAGTGTTGCAAACAGGGTAATAAACTGTAACGTGGAAACGTTTGCTATCAAATCATTCTGTTTATTCATATCTGAACTGACTTTAATAATTTTTTAATATAATATTTTCTAAGGGAATCTATTCTTTCTTTCATTGATGTCGACCCTGCTGCCAGAAATGGTTTCCTATAAAGCAGGGGTCACCAACATGGTGCCCTCAGATTCTTCTGAAGACAGGACATTGGCTTAAGTTTGGAATTGTATTTTATTCTGTTGCTCTTCTTTTAATCATTTATAGAGCATTTCAAAATGACAATATAATAAGAAATTAAAAGAAGCAATAAAAATATGTCTATAATGCAAGAACTTTAGGTGAACGCTCACCCTTGCAGTTCATGGGTCAGTGTTGGTGGCCCTTCCTGACTGAGTACCATGAAGTAGACAGAAGCCTTAAAAAGTTGGTGACCCCTGCTAACAAGTCTGCTTCTGCCCTCTAGTGGTAGCTAGAGGTCATTGCAAATCCATCATGAATCCATCAATCACTGATGTGTAATGAGTTGATATAGATGTAGTACTGCTAGAATACATTTCCCCATCTCCTTTGCAGCATAATACCTTCATTCTTTAAGCTAAACTGTCATATTTGCTGCTCTGGTGTTTACAAACATAAACGACTATTGATAACTTTGAAACATTTATTTACAACAAGAAACTTTTCAGGTACAAAGGTGTTTCCATATAAACAGATAAATTAAAGAGAAAAACAGAGACATGTCTTAAACACCAAGAGAAAGCAGAGCTCAAGAGAGACAGAACAAAAAATAGAATACAAAAGTTTCTGAGCTGATAAAGGAGTGATAGGAGTGGGCATGGTCAGCACTGCCATCAACGCGTGACCTGCTGGGTGAACACAGCTGAGGGTCCACTGGGTGCAGGAAATCTTTGCTTCCCCCCCTCAGCGGGACACAGCCAGCATGTAAAGGCAGCTGGTGGCCGGCCTTAGCATGGATGGAGGGAATTTACATCCATTATTGTTGCAAACAACATGTTTTTAAAGGAAAAGTTCAGTCAGGAAGGAATAATCATTGAATCATTATTTATATCTAAAACTAATACATTTGCAGTGATTTAATGAATTTAGCGATAATCAGTAAAAAAAAAAAAAAACAATAGTTTTGGTCACGATCACTAAGTCTGGGAGCGGCCATTTTTGCCCAAATATAGTAACCCCTCCCTCCTGCCATCTTCCAGCAGTGACGTCACGGTGCGGTTAGCCTAGCGCCATTCTCCCCGCTTTCCAAGCTAAATCAATGGGAACTACTAGACACATCTGCAATCAACAACAATTATTGAAGATTTCCAGAGGACTTCACCATTGAAATTCACCAGAGCTATAGTGAAACTGACAATGCTCACGTGCATGGCAGCTGGATGTTGGAATACATCGGGTAAAACTGAAAAATATTACACCTTTCTGATTCCTGATCCTCCACGGACGGGTTCATCGTTGGATCGCCAACTTGAAGAGGGAGGATTTGCCATCGAACTTCTGGCCAGAGAAAAAACACGTAATATGTAGCCAACATTTGGAAGAAGAATGTTTTCAAGATGACTTGGATAATAGCGCGTTGTGACAAACACCAGATACAGCACTGGGACTTGATCAACAGCCGATACCGCACCGTGACGTCACGAACCAGTAGGTGGCAGTAGTGTTCTTTGACAAACATGGATGCCTCCAGTAAAGCACATTAAAATTACTCTGAATTAAAATGCTTATCATTTATTGAAAGATAAATAATTTCATACCTTAAGTACTGTCAGAAGTTTGAATTCTGAATATGACCAGACTTTTCCTTTAAATGGAGGTTAAAAAAAAATGAAAAAAAAAAGCCAGAAATTAGGTTAACTTGCCACTTTCCTCACGTTTTTTTTTTTTCAAATGTGATATAATGTAGTTTTATTTCTCTTTTTCAGAAGTACGGCTCGTGTTGTGTTCTCCTCTGAACAGTGGAGCCAAGAAGCTTTTCATAGACATCAGCAAAGACATTTTTAATGTTCACTAAAAGCAAATGTTTGATTTTTGCTTAAAGTGAACAGAATGTGAACCTTAAGATCCTTAGAATCTAAAAAAAAGGAGAAATTTGAAAAAAAAAAAAAAATAACAGCCATAAAACCTTTTTGAAAACAAAACTTAGAGGGGAAAAAAATTGAAATAAAACCTTAGAAAAAAGAAAAGTGAATCTAGAACCCCTTTTTTAGGTCAAGATGTTTTTCACTTCTTTTTATTCAACCTTCCTTTAACAAACCATCCTCTTTGCTTACAGCAGAAACAAAGCCTTTCAGGTATGCTGCCTTAGTGGTTAAGCTTGGTGCTGTTAAGCTGAGACTAAAAATGTTTTTATTTAACAGCTAAGTTTAACATAAAAAACTAATTTAACGGGTTTGATTAGATAATAAACACAAGCTGGATTTTAGTAACTGGGCAGATCAGAACGATGGTCTGCTCCCATCAGGCTGCCATGTTTTTGCTGACAGTTTAGTGACTTTAAAATAAGTTTCCTGTTCCTCTTAGGTTGTCTGTAACTAAACTGGATTTTAACGAAAACCTCCTTTAGCATCTCCAGAACCTGCAGCACCACTGGGAACAAACACGTCCAATCTGAAGCCTTTGTTCTGGACGTCCTGTTCGCTGATCGGTCGTCTTCTGGTGCATTATTGGGAAAAATATGAGGAAGGGAACCAATAAAAAGTCACTTAAATCGAGCAAGTTAAATAAAAGATTCAGATAAAATCTTGGTTTAATAAAAAGGTTTCTGGTCAGTAGATGAATTCTCCAGGGACCTCCTGCAGGACGCTGAATGGCTCCTCAAACTTGAAGCGTTTAGAGGTGATGGCCTTCTGCTCCACCGCCTCTTCAGAGGACGAGCTGGATGACTGGCGGCACTGACCTAAGGTGTAGGCCGCCATGACAATCAGCTCCTCAGTCACCGCCCCTCCTCCCTCTGGATCTTCATCTGTGCTGCGGCCAGGCGCCCGGCTGCTGATGCTGGACCTCTCTGGTTTTTCCTCCATCGGGGGCCCAGTCCTCTGAAGCCAGGGGTGTGTGAGGCACTGCTCTGCCGTGGCCCGCTCTCTGGAGATAGACACACATTAGTCAGAGCTGCTGCATGGAACGAATTAGAATCTAGAAGCTCTGTGTCTGGAGTTAGCCCCTTTAAAGAAAAAGTCTTGTCATATTAAAAATTCAAACTTCTCAAAGTATTTTAAATATGAAATTATTACATACTGTTTAATAAATAAGTGTTTTAGTAATTTTCATTTTAATGTGCTTTACTGAAGGCATCGATGTTTGTCAAACAACACTACTGCCATCAGATCAGAGAGCAGAAATAGATTTAATGGAGAAGCGAATAGATTCGAGAGAAAGCAGAGGTTTTGAATGCGACCATTACAAGTTTTCAGTGCAAGTAGAGGAAATCCAGCTCTTCAATTGAAAATGGGTGCTCTTGCTTTTTGGCAGGAAAAATCTTCCATAGCCATACAGCGGTCATGCTGTGGTCTGCAGCCGGCGCAAATGGCCTGGAGAGCAAGGAGACGTCAGAGACAGGGGTCCCATGATGACTGAGGAGGATACAGATGTGGCACATACAGTAGCAGCCATTGAAAACGTCCTCACTTTCCTTGAAGGGTCCTTGGCTGGTCCCCTACAATTCCTTTGTAAAACTCAATCTTTGTGCTAAAATATTCCTACTGTCAATATTTGTGGACCTTAAGATCTAAAGAGAAGCGTCATCCCCTGGTCAGACCCTGTAATTCAGTGAAAGGGTGGAGTCAGAGTAAAAAATATGAAAGAAGAGGGGTCACTCCAGGGGCTGGAAGTTGGAGGTGATTTTTGAAGGAAGGTGCCTGCAATTCAGCTGCCATTCGCTGCCGTTGGGCTAGGAAGGGGTGTTTTGAATGGCTGCTACTGTATATTATAAACATCTGGCTGTTATAGACCAAATAAAGACTGTGAGGGAGGACTATGAGTCATGAACCCAAAAAACAGCTGAACTTCTCTTTATAGTGGACTAAAATCTACATCTAAAGGTCCAGTGTGCAAAATATTCCTTATAGACCCAACCTGTGTAAATGTGCTGCTAATATAAAACATTTACTTAGTGAAGTTTCAGTTTATGCCCTTTTTTTATTTCTATTTCAGTAAAGAACCTAGAAGTTCCCTCCTTTGCAGCTTTTCAACACAGTCTCTGGGTGCTGCCGTCCTGTTCCAGTAGGAAAAGGTCATGCTGATAGCACTTTAGATCTGTTACAGGAAAAGGACCGATCGGCATATATATATATAGAGCATTTAGTAAAGCTTTCAATGGAGCACTCCATTGAAAGTTAAAAGTTCTCTTTTTGTTGCTGTTGTCTAATAAAAGTACGTTTAAAGATCATTTGAGGCGATAATATTATGCTCTAAAGCATCACTATATGGTCCATTTACCAATTTAATGCGTAGTTTTAAAAACATTTTCCCAAGTTCAGAGGACCGCAGCAACCAGTGGAGCTCCGAGGCTAACAGCAGCCAGGGCTAACTGCAGCCCATCTGCAGCGGCCCTTTCTCAGCATAGTCGTGTGGGGCTCTGGAGATTTTTGACTCGGATTTGGAATCATTTTTGGAAGGATTAGCCTTGGGGTTTTTCGTTGAAACGTGAGCAGGAAGAGTCTCTACCCGCATTCATTTTTAAGAAGGACGTATTCGCCGTTTTACAGACAGGCTTTTTGTTTAAACTCCTCCACCAGCTTCCTGTCGCGCTTCCTACGTCACAGTCAGTTGCGCTCATTGGTCAGAGTGTTGGCCAATACGCGGTTTGATAAAACAAGGGGTTGTTCTCATCAACTATCTTCCAATGTCTCATTCATCAGGGCCAGACTATATTACATATTTAATCTCACATTTAATCTGGTTTTGTCAGGCTAGTTAAAGTCCATAAAGGGCTCATGAGACTGATCACTATACGATGTTAGAAGATACGGCGTAAACCAGCATTTTCTCAAGTATGCAACATTGTGTTGGTGTTGCAGCCATAAAGGAGGAGCTGAGCTATGAGGACACAGAGCAGGGCGGGACAAACTTCTTCCTCTTTCTTCATCTTCATACCTCCTTCTTTCATCCTCTTTCTACTTTTCTTCCTTTTCATACCTATTTCTTCCTTTTTCTACCTCTTCCTGCCTCTGTCATGTATGTGATGTACACATACATGTACATATATCTTTTTGTATGTTGAACCATTTCCAGGTTCTTTAAAATGAGCAAAAACTAATAAAAAACCCACAAAGAATTCATTAAAGTCTATAACGGGTTCATGAGACTCTGATTACTTCACGATTTTAGAGGATGCGGTGTAAACCATCATTTTCCCACGTGTGCACCATTGTGTTGGTGTTTCAGCCGTAAAGGAGGAGCTGAGCTATGAGGACACAGAGCAGGGCGGGACTTACTGAGGCCGTCTGCGCAGCAGCATCTGGATGAACGACAGGGCGGCGCGGTCCAGCTGCTGCAGCTCCTCAGCATTGTAGCTCACATTCAGCCGAGAGATGTTGAGAAACGTCTCCTGTTTGTCGTCACCCAGGAATGGAGAGATTCCCGTCAGCATTATGTAGGCCAGGACTCCGATGCTCCTGAATCAGGCCAAAAAGGTTTTCATAAAAAAAAAAAAAAAAGAAAACATCCAAGGAACGTAAACCTGCAGCCCCTGGACAGAAATATATTTTGAATAGATAACATTTTACAGAATATTTAAAGGAAAAGTCTGGTCATATTCAGACTTCAAATTTCTGAAAGTACTTTAAATATGAAATTATTACATACTGTTCCATAAATGATAAGTGTTTTTAATTAAGACTAATTTCATTTCAATGTACTTTACTGGAGACATCCATGTTTGTCAAAGAACTAATTGCAGATGTGTCTAGTAGTTCCCATTGATTTTGCTTGTAAAGCGGGGAGAATGGCGCTAGGCTTACCGCACCGTGATGTCACTGCTGGAAGATGGCAGGAGGGAGGGGTTACTATATTTGGGCAAAAATGGCCGCTCCCAGACTCAGTGATCATGATTTTTAATGATTAACGCTAAATTAATTAAATCAAAGTGAATGTACTAGTTTTAGGTATAAATAATCATTGCTTGCTGACCGGACGTCTCCTTTAAGAAACCATCTATTAACCCTGTTAACTTGGTGAATTATAGACCTATATCCAATCTTCCTTTCTTTTTAAAATTCTTGAGAAATAATTGCCAAAAAAGTGTGGAAAAATCTGCTGCGGGAAAGGACCACAGGCCAGATTCAGCGTTGAGGACTAAGGCCTCCACACATGGGTCGCGTGCACTAACTACTGCGCCACCAAAGCACGCCCCTTAATTTCTTTTCTAGATAACTAGATCTAGGGAAACACCACACATTACCGAAGTAGCTGATTTGTTTGAGCCCTGAAAATGCTCATCTCTCTTTTTTCCCTGCTTCCTGTTTGGACCTGTTCACTTCCTGTTTGGATTAACTGAGTGTGCAGCTGTTCAGAAGAACTCCATCTGAAGTTAAGTTATTTTCTCTGTGATATCTCTGTATCTATGTAACTCTAACTGACTACTTTAAAACATAGCACCTTCTGCTGCACTTTTCTACTGAGCACTTGTCAGTTTCACACGGTTTTATTTCTGATAGCAAGGAGTAGCTAGCCTAGGCTAGCGCTAGCTTAGCATTGCTATGGCTTCTCTCTCTCCCTCCCTTGACTCTTTTCCAACTCTTCCTTCTTCCTCTCCTCTCTCCTCTCTCCTGCTCTCTGTGTCAGATGTTCAGTTATTCCTCTGCCTCCTTTAGTGATAATGTGTAATAAGTGTAGTATTTTTGTAGCTTTGGAGGCGAGGGTGTCAGAGTTAGAATCCAGGCTTCAGGCTGTAGAACATCCAGGAGTTAAATTAGGCCCCCCACGTCGCTGTCCTCCAAAAGTGCCTGAGCAGCCAGGCGATTGGGTAACTGTACGCAGAAAGCGTAGTCGTGGATCTCTGCCCACTGGTCACCACCAACCCGTTCACGTTTCTAACCGGTTTTCCCCACTCAGTGACACACCCACTGAGAAGCCCACTCTGGTGATTGGCAGCTCCATAGTCAGAAACGTGGCATTAGAGACACCAGGGACCATAGTCAAATGTTTGCCGGGGGCCAGAACGGGCGACATCAAATCCTACCTGAAACTACTGGCTAAGGATAAGGTTAAATACAGTAAGATTGTTATTCACGCTGGTGGTAATGACACCCGGTTACGCCGATCGGAGGTCACTAAAATTAGTGTTGCTTCGGTGTGTGAGTTTGCCAAAAAAATGTCGGACTCCATAATTTTCTCTGGTCCCCTCCCTGATCTGACCATTGATGACATGTTTAGCCGCATGTCGTCATTCAAGCGCTGGTTGTCTAGGTGGTGTCCTGAAAACAACGTGGGCTACATTAAGAATTGGCAATCCTTTTGGGGAAAGTCTGGTCTGATTCGGAGAGACGGCATCCATCCCACTTTGGATGGTGCAGCTCTTCTTTCTAGGAATCTGGCCACATTTATTAGTCCTCCAAAACCCTGACCACCCAGGGTGCAGACCAGGAAGCAGAGTCCTAGTTTAACAGACCTCTCTGCAGCTTCTCTACTGTTACCCACTCTTTACTCCATCCAGACAGTGTCTTGCCCAGGACCAAAATCTAATAAATTAGCAAAGATTCTCAAAGGAGTAAATCATGATAATCTAATTAAAATCAAAATAACTCCAATTGGGGAAAAAGTTAAAACAATTAAATGCGGTCTGTTTAACATAAGATCGCTTTCCTCTAAAAGTCTGCTAGTTAATGACTTGATTTGTGATAATCACATTGACTTGTTTTGCCTTACAGAAATCTGGCTGCAGCAAGAGGATTATGTGAGCATAAATGAGGCAACTCCTTCAAGCTATTTAAATTTTCACATACCCAGAAGTTCTGGGCGAGGAGGAGGAGTAGCAACAATCTTCCAGTCTGACTTACTGATTACTCCCAAAACAGTTAATACCTACAACTCTTTTGAACATTTAACCCTTAATTTCCCTGATCCAAATTTCAAGGCAAGAAAACCTCTTCTTTTTGTAACTTTGTATCGTCCACCAGGTCCTTACTCTGAATTTTTAGATGAGTTTTCAGAGTTCCTTTCTGATTTGGTATTAAATACTGACAGGGTCATCATAGTGGGAGATTTTAACATCCATGCTGACATTGAAGGCGATAGCTTCAGAGCAGCCTTTAATGCTATCTTAGACACTATTGGCTTTGTTCAGAGTGTGAATAGTCCCACGCATTCTCACCTTCATACTTTGGATCTTGTGCTGACATACGGGATAGAATGTGAAGAAATAATAGTATTTCCTCACAACCCTGTCCTCTCTGACCACTTTCTAATAACCTTCAGGATTACTTTAACAGAGTTCTCCTCCCCCAAAAGAAGGTTCAATTTTAGTAGATCTTTATCAGATAGTGCAGTTATAAATTTTAAAGAATCTGCTTCACTTTCTCTCTCCTCTGTGTCGCTGAGCAGTGCTGCAGAGTGCAAAAGCTTAGCTTATTCCCCTTCACAGGTTGATGATTTTGTTGATGGGGTTGCTAGTTCTCTGCGTATTGCCTTAGACAACGCAGCTCCTTTGAAAATGAAAACCGTTAAAAATAGAAAGCTTGCTCCTTGGTTTAATGCAGAGCTGCATACTTTGAAGCAAAATGCTAGGAAACTGGAGAGAAAATATCGCTCCGCAGGCCTGCGGGAGTCCTTCCTAGTCTGGAAAAATGGTTTACTGCTGTATAAGAGGACCCTTTGTAAAGCGAGAGCAGCATACTTCTCCTCATTAATAGAGGAGAATAAGAATAATCCTAGATTTCTTTTTAATACAGTTGCCAAACTCACCCAGAGCCATAGCTCTGTTGAACCGTCCATTCCACCTGCTCTTAGCAGCAATGATTTTATGGGATTCTTTATAAATAAGATTGATCTTTTTAAAAATAAGATCATAAGCACTCCTCTATCCGCGATTGTACCTGAGGTAGTCATGGAATCTGAACCGGGTTTAGACTGCTTTGATCCAGTTGAACTTTCTGAATTAGCAAAATTATTGTCTTCACCTAAGCCTTCAACTTGTATGTTAGATCCAGTTCCAACCAGGTTATTTAAGGAGGTATTCCCTTTGATCTCCTCCTCCATTTTAGATGTGATTAATCTATCTCTGTTACAGGGATATGTACCTAAAGCTTTTAAGGTTGCTGTAATTAAACCTCTGCTTAAGAAACCGTCTCTTGACCCAGATGACTTGGTCAATTATAGACCTATATCCAATCTTCCTTTCTTATCCAAAATTCTTGAGAAAGTAGTTGCCAAACAAGTTTGCGATCACTTACACCATAATGAACTTTTTGAAGAGTTTCAGTCTGGCTTTAGAGCTCATCATAGCACTGAAACAGCTCTGGTGAAAGTCACTAATGATATTCTCATGGCCTCAGATAATGGACTTGTATCTGTGCTCGTCCTGTTGGATCTTAGTGCTGCATTTGATACAGTTGACCATAATATTCTTTTAGAAAGACTTGAATATTTTGTTGGAATTAAAGGAACAGCACTAGACTGGTTTAAATCTTATCTATCTGATCCAATTCAGTTTGTTCATGTTAATGATAGATCTTCAACACGCTCAAAGGTTACCTGTGGAGTACCACAGGGATCAGTGCTAGGACCAATTCTCTTTACTTTATACATGCTCCCAATTGGTAGAGTTATTAGACAGCATGGGATTAATTTCCACTGTTATGCTGATGATACCCAGCTATATCTGTCTATAAATCCAGATGAAGCTCCCCCATTACATAGATTACAGGCATGTCTTGAAGACATAAAAACCTGGATGACTCTTAACTTTCTGCTTCTGAATGCAGATAAAACAGAAGTTATAGTCTTTGGACAAGAGTCTTTGAAAAAGAAGCTGATTAGTCAGTCACCTCATTTGGATGGGATTAAACTGATTTCAGATAATAAAGTAAAAAATCTTGGTGTTATTTTTGATCAGGACCTGTCATTTAAATCCCATATCAAAGAGGTTTCTAGAATTTCCTTCTTTCATCTGAGGAACATTGCAAAAATTAGAAATCTCCTGTCCAGGGGTGATGCTGAGAAACTAGTCCATGCATTTGTTACTTCAAGGCTGGACTATTGTAATTCTTTACTATCAGGAAGTCCACAAACTGTAGTTAAAAGCCTTCAGCTGATCCAAAATGCTGCAGCCAGAGTTCTGATGAGAATTAAAAAGAGAGATCATATCTCGCCTATCCTGGCTTCTCTTCATTGGCTTCCTGTTAAATCAAGAATAGAATTTAAAATCCTCCTTCTCACATATAAAGCCTTAAATGGCCAAGCTCCATCTTATATCAGAGGTCTGATTGTTCCTTATGTTCCTAACAGAGCACTTCGCTCTCAATCTGCAGGTTTACTAGTGGTTCCGAGAATTTCTAAAAGTAGAATGGGAGGCAGATCTTTTAGTTATCAGGCTCCTCTCCTGTGGAACCAACTACCAGTTTTAGTCCGTGAGGCAGACACCCTGTCTACTTTTAAGGCTAGGCTTAAAACTTTCCTTTTTGATAAAGCTTATAGTTAGAGTGGCTCAGGTTATCCTGAGCTATCTCTATAGTTATGCTGCTATAGGCTTAGACTTTTGGAGGACATAGGGACCCCCATTTCATCATTCTGCTTCATTCTCTCTCTGTTCTCCTATTCTGCAGAATCTGTTAGTTCAATCTCTAACGTTCTGCTCTCTCTGCTTTTTCTCAGAGTAGCTTTGCCTAGTCTGTTCCTGTTTGGCTGTGACGTCATCCTGGAAAGAAACATCAGCTGTGCTGCTTCCATCAACACCCTTGTTTATAGATGTTGGAGATCGGCCTGTTTTCCAGTGTGGTCCTGTTTCTCTGACCGTGACTGAGTGGATGTGCTCTCTTCATCCTCTGACATGGGAGCTGCCTTGGAGCTTGTCTGCCTGGCTGTGTGTTTCCTGGACGGGGCCGCCTTTTACAGCTGCTTTTTGTATCTCTGCTTCTGTCTCCTTGAACCCCAGTCGGCCTCGGCAGATGGCCGCTCACACTGAGCCTGGTTCTGCTGGAGGTTTCTTCCTGTTAAAAGGGAGTTTTTCCTCTCCACTGTCGCTACAAGCATGCTTAGTGTGAGGGATTGTATTTGAGTCAATGACTCAATGCATTCAACTGGTTTTCCTTAGATAGAAAACTTTGTATCGATTTGACTGTATGATCTGGTTGAACTGTAAAGTGCCTTGAGATGACATGTGTTGTGAATTTGGCGCTATATAAATAAACTGAATTGAATTGAATTTTTTCATGTTGGATTATTTAGACGTTTCTTCAAGCTTCTTCTCATTGTAACAGCAGGTGAAAAACCCCAGAGAGTCTTAGGAACAAATCCCGCCTGAATTTAGAATTGTTAACTAAAGCAAGTACAGCTCCCAAACTATAAATTGGAAATACAATTGTTTGTATTTGTATGATACAAAGGCATTGAGGAATATTTTTTAGGTGGAACCGCTATTATATATGTCACCATGTCTGATTTATAGGTGGTTAAATAAAGAAAAAAATTCCAAATGTTTTTCCAAAATAAACACTGCATAACACCATGAAACCGCATCTGCAACTCTGGATAAAGCCTCAGACTTTATAGATCTACATCTTGACTATAACTCAAGCAAATTTGGACCGAATAAGTTGAAGCATGTTTGTTCCATAAAGTTTTAGTGGGCAGTGTGCTAGGCGGACAAATATGCTGATTTACATTATTATTAAGACAAAGCCTTTAGTCCTAAGCTTTAGCTGCTGTTTCATTGAAATGTAACAATAATATCACCAAATTGAATAGAAAATAAGAATAACAGCAATAGCTTAGATAATACATGCCAGTTGCATTGCCTGAATGGTCGCACAATTATCTCCAACTCCTTCTTGGAAAGGTCTGAGCTCTAGTTTCCAATAGGGGTGGGTATTGCCAAAGGAGTCACGATTCGATTCGAATCACGATTCACAAGCCACGATGTGATTCTATCACGATGCATCACGATACTTGAATTATTGCGATGCATTGCAATATTTTCTCCTCCATGTTTTGTTTTTGAATGACTCGGCGCAGTAGAAATGCTTGTGACACAAGGCAGCGTGCGTCAACACATCCGCAGCGACATCTACTGGACTGGAAGTTGTATTACACTTGTTTTTGGCTGATGTTCGCCAACCATTCATGCAATTTTATTTACTCATTTTTTTAAATTAATAATCGATACTTGGCGTCCAGAATCGATGCAGTAGATCATGAAAATTAGAATCACGATGCATCATCATGACGATTATTTTGCACACCCCTAGTTTGGCGGCCATTGGGGGGGTGTAAAAATGAATACCTGCTGTAGCATTACTCCTGCAGAGTCACACATTTCAAGTGGAATTTTAAATCTCACTGTATTGGTTTACACAGCTATAAAACAAAAAGTATTTCTGAAAAAACATTTTTGAAACGATGTTTAAGTCCCATTTGAAAGTCTTGTGGATGAAACACCATGTGACTGTGTTTTGGCCATTTCTATAAATAGATAATTGTGAGCAGGTGTACGCTGGGCCCTGTACCGGGCTTAAGGTTCTGTCTTGAGACAAGGACATCGAGGTGATGAATGGAGCCTGGGAAAATAAAGACTTGGTAAAAATCCTAAAATCTGAATCATTTCTTCTCACCACATGTCTGTTGCAGTGCTGATAGGCTCGTAGTTGAGAATCTCAGGGGCTGAAAAGGAAACCGGAGAAGCAGAGCAGCTGCATCAGTCTGAAGTCAGTCTGAACATTTGCAGGATGCAGGGATGGATCTGAGGGCGACTCACCCACGTACTCTGGGGTTCCCATGATTTCCCTGAGCTCATGGTGGCTGCTGAGCTTCCTGGACAGCCCAAAGTCCACAATCTTAATGTCGCCCAGAGGAGAGCTGCTGGTCAGCAGGATGTTCTGAGGCTGATGGGACAAAGGAAGCAATCGTTTCTTCTCCATGAACAGCACAACGCCTTTGCTCAGAGTAATGAAAACAGAGACAAAGTGAACATGTATAGAAAAAAGTTGAACTGGACAGACTTTCAGGTCGAGGTGGACCAAGCTGTTCTGATGAAAGAAGGAGACTCCCTCTAAGATCTGCCTCAGAAGTCTCTTCACATCATCCTCCATGAAGGCCTCATCGTCTCGATCCGACACACACTGGTTGAAGATTTCCCCTCCGGCAGCGCTGCAACCAAATACAAACAGTTTTCGTCCTCACAATCCAGAAAGGTTAAAATTAGGGCTGCAACTAACGATTATTTTAAAAATCAATGAATCGGCCGATTATTTTTTTGATTAATCGATGAATCGGACAAAAAATATTTTTTATATTAACCTCTTTATTCCAAAATAAACATTTTAGACAGAACAAACAAGCACACAAGTACAGGTTGCTCATTAACTGTACTGGTGCAATATGAAAAATAAATGTTTGTGTTAAAACTACGCAAACTTACATGAGAAATGTAGCTGTACATCCACAAAATATAGGGTACTTTGTTTCATAAAGTGCAAAAGCCTCTAAGGGGTTCAAAAAATATGTCCCCCCATTTCAACAAATGAGGTTTTTTAGACTAGAAGAGTTCTGCCTTTTAAGACAGGAAAGTAAAGCAGTTAAAGTTGCTGCTTGAGAAAATACTGAACCATAGAGATAAAAATAGCCCTGTGATTCAAATTATAAATTGTATTTGGAATAAAAATGAGAGAACTAGGGGTGCTAAAAAACACATCCTCCAAAGACAGATATTTACATGGAAATGTGGCAGATAATTAATTGACCTATCACTAATCTTGCTGGATTTTATTCTGCTTTACTTCCATAAATTGCAGGATCTTCTTTACTTTATCTTTGCCAGAAGATTTAAACTTTAAAAGCCTTGCCCTCATAATTTGCAAGTTAATGTATTTATAAAGAAAATATAAACGCTGCTTAAGCTAATTCAAATGAAAGTAAAATAAGTAGCCAACCTTATCACTGTCTGTAACCTACTAACAAGGTAAGGAAAGCATCAGATGAGCTACCTGAGAAACTAACGTTACGTTTCCCCACTTTAAAACCAAACAAACATGGTCACTCATCCTGCTGATCAGCTCTCTTCACTGCCATTGAAGGCTCCAACGTGTTTTCTTTTCAGGTGCTGCATCATAACAGTGGTGCTTCCGCGCCATGTTCATTTGTTTTTACAAAAGTTGCATGTTAAGACTTTTTTACAAAGCGCAGGCTATTTTAATTATTGTGATCGATTTGCGCCGTCAATCCCGGCGCATGCGCACTTCATTTGCAGTCTGGACGCTGAGGGTAAACTCCTCACTAAAATCCTGCGGCTCTGACTGCAGCGCTGAGAGGGAGAGGGAGAAAGGGGTTGGGATGGGGGAGGCGCCCCACGGCAGGCAAAAGCCGCCAGTGACACCGTAAAGAGTCGCCAGATTTGTCGCTAGTCGCTTTTTGAAAAATAGTCGCTGGAGGGGTCTGAAAAGTCGCTGAGTTGGCAACACTGCAACTGCGGCGCTGACTCGCTCCGCCATATTGTTTTTCTTCCCCCGGATGACGGCGGCGGCGGATGACGCATTAATCGCGCGACAGAACTAATCGATGATTAAATTCGTTGCCAACGCTTTTAAAAGTCGATTTTTATCGATTTTATCGATTCGTTGTTGCAGCCCTACATTCATCCATTTCAATATGCATGTTTTCTTAACAAAAAAAAAAGAATTTGTTGGGCTACTGGATAAAGCTTTAATCTCAACGCTATTTCTGACATTTTGAATTGAAAAAGCTGGATGTGAAGAGAAACGTCATCAAAGTTGGAAAGAAAGTCCAGTGGATTTTCCTATAACTTTTTTGGAATGACTATGACCAGGATGACTGGGAATCTTTACCAGCATTAAACCTGATCACACAGTGTTGCAACCATGATTTAGACCTGCATGTTTTCAATGTTTGAGCAAAATGGCATCGCCTAAATCTAGTCGGATTTAAGACATTTCCAGGTTCTTTTAAAATGAGCCGTTAAGCTTTTTTTTTTTTTTCAAATATTTATTTAGAAAAGTTAACAAACTAAAAGTAACTTTTTAATCAGATTAATAGATAATTCAAAATAAAATCAACAGATTAATAGATCAAAGAAATAATCAGGTTGTTGGATTACCAAGATAATGGATCTGTACCGCTCCAGAGGTACTACTCCTCACAGCGTGGACCTTGGACAGACCATATACAGAACTCTCAGAGAGAAACTAATGGATCCGACTGTAATTTACCATTTATGCTCTGAGTGTGGATGGAAACCAAACCAACCAGAGAAAAAACAGATTATAATCTTAGTTCGATTCACATGAAAAAGCCTAAAAGCTGTCCTTTGGCCAATTCTGGTTCCTCATGTGAGAAAACCAACCCTCTCATGCCTCAGCATGTGTTCTGCTTTGCTTGAGGTGGCGGCAGAAATAGCAAAGCGCCATCAAATATAGCAAACTAATTATGGGCTTGACTTGAATGAGGCCACTTGTACAGCTCTCAGATAACTTTCATTTCAGGTCACAGCAAAAAAGGAAAAGCTTGTGAAAATAAAGCTTTCATGAGAGATCAAAGGCCATCTTTCGACTCAGCTTCATTTCCTCTTCTGGGTAACTTTCAGGAGACATAAAAATATCCCCAAAGAAGGCCTGTAAATTCAGCTCACACAGAGGAAGGTGGGCAGGTTAAGGTGGAGCGGCTGCATGTTTGGCATGGGAAGGCCTTAAAAACTACCGGTTGGGCTAGCAAAAACAATAAAAAAGATTAAAAACTGTTTGGTTTTCATCAAAACAAACCAGCAGAGGTGACAACATGTCATCTCTGTGGCTTGCATGGATGGATCCATTGATCCCGTATTCCTTATTAGGTTCATCTCCAGCAGGGGCTTTCCTCCAAGACAGAACTCTGGCTACCTGCTCATTTATAACATTTAAACTTTTACAGTTCCCTTCTCTGAAAAGAATTGGAATGCAGATTTTATACAAACTGGAATTGAAGGAAGAAATAGTTCAAATTTAAACGATGCTGACCCTAAGCCATCAGCTTCCAACCAAAACAACTTTAAAGTCATAAGGAAACGGCCGTTCCAACCATTGCATTTCCGAATTCTCCCGGGTGGTGCCCGACTTTACACGAGTGAATAAAGTGATTGTGATTTGTTTTTGTCAAGGGGGCGGGATTGTTGTGGCGGAAGGTTCACAAGCCAGTTTGGTTGTGGCCGGTTTGTCGGAAGAATCTTGCTAACAAGTGATCAACTTAGTGCTAGTAGGTTCCCCATGAGAAATGACATTGGGATCAAGTAGCACTGGTCCTGAGCATGCCAGTGACGTTACACTACATGATTGGCTGAATGTGGCCACATGATGTAAAACAGCGTGGTTGCCCAGACAACGATAATAACATCACGCAGCGTCCGTGTGCAGAGTCGGGAGCATGTGTAATGTTAGCATGTCTAATGACTGATGAAGTTTTACCTGATCGATAAAAAAACGGGGAAAAAAAGTTTATGGTGAACAGTAACTGCAAGACCATGGTGTAAAGGGGGAGAGCTGGGTAGCGCTGTGGCTAGCTGTGCTCAATAGCTAACAGGTTAGCCTCTTTCAGCTAGTCGGTTAGCCATATTAAGCTACATAACTTTTAACTTTGTGTCAACCGTTTTCTACAAGAAGAATAACTTTTATATTTGTCCAAAATCTCTACGAAAGTCATTTTTAAGATGTCCCCTTTTCCCTCCATTGCCCTCAGATATTAATAAAAGAATAAAAATAAGCTGAGACATTTTTTGTCATCTTGTTAAATGGCAGACCTCAGTCTTAGAACACAGCACTTTCCTTCAAGACTGAAAATGATTGTTTTCCATTGATCCTTAAAAAACTGGTGCAATACAGTATGTCCGAGTGCGAGCTGAAATATGTTGACGTCATAAGGAGGGGCGGGGCCCTGAGCAGATCTGGTACCTACAGCTCAGAAGCTTGGTTTGGTGTAGAGGGCTTACAGCCGTACATGTTTGAGCCCTTGCCTCGCAACAGTTCTATTAGCTCTACGCCTGCCGAAGACACAGACATCCATCCCCGTGAACACTGGGACGGAACTCAATGGGAAAGGAAATTATTCTTATTTCAACCGTTGCGTATATTAGTATATTAGCATATGAAGATCAAGATGCTATGACCGAAAACATTTGATTGACAGATGACCGTTGATATATGATTGGGCGAATTTAGATGTTCAGGCTGATGTATAACTGGCCTGCATAAGATAAGCATGCATAAGCCAGAATGATTTGACAATTAATTATAATTTCCCTACAACATTAACATTGAATTATAGACAGCTGACCTATCAAGTTCACTGAAGCTCATTTAATGCATCAAAAATGTTTGCAAGCTACTGTAATATTATTTAAGAAGATAATGGACATTGATTGAAAGCATGTTTACAGAGAAAGTTGAGACAAAATCTCATTGAAGTACTAATGAAGTTCAATAGCTCTGAATTAAAATCCTGATGCAACCGTAGCAGAGCCGACTGGTATTGTTAGGGAGCCACCAGTAAATAACAGGATGGAGACAGAAACCTAATGCAGATATAACACAAAAGCAGGAATCATTAGCCACCAAATCAGGTCAGCAAAAGGAATGTGAATGTGATTGGCTGCTGATCTGGACCACATACTCACTGCAGCCCTCAGCTCCACACATGGCTGCTCTGCACCCGTGCAGCAAACTGTTAGAATGAAGGATTGTTCCACACAGGATCACGCAAACTAATCCAGTCTGACATAAAAACCAACTGAGGTTCAGCCTCATGTAAAACTACTGGATGAAGCAGGCAGAGTTTTTATTTTCGTCTAAATAAAAACATTCAACTTGTAGAACGGTAGGCATTTGGCACAGGACGTCATGTCCATTATTGTGCATGAATATGTCAATAAACGGCGTTCACTGAATACGTTAATTTTTGTGGTGATCGGTAAGCTGAACAGATCAGTTTTAAAGCAATGAACATTAACGAGAGAGACGTTCACTATAAGAAGACTGAGCAACACGCACAGCTCACGTTAACGTTTAATTGACAACAACACTTTTCAATGGTCAGGTTTTACGGCTCCTATTATGGCAAACAGCCTGACAGAGCAGCACGCCGGTACTAGTCTGCTCCATTCAGACTCATCTGCTGGTATTTCTGATGCCAGTTTAGCAGAGCCTTGGCAGAGTTTGATCAACAAAGGACGACTTGAACAGAAAAAAAAATAGTTTTTGTGTAAGCTGTGCCCATCAGGACTTAACAGAGTCTGTACGTCAGCCATGTCCACTTCATATTGAAAGCGACACATCAAGTTAAAGCATCTAAGCTATTATAGGAAATATCTCCCTCTGACTGAGGAACGTAAGGAATCATTTTGGATCCAGATCCTTTCAGCAGAACCTGAACCTGTTTCTGAAAATGACTGTGTCCCTAGGTTCACCACCAATCACACCTGGAAGTTTGCAGAGGACACCACGGTGGTGGGCCGCATCAGAGACGACAACGACCACAACTACAGGGAGGAGGTGGAGCAGCTCATGGACTGGTGTATAGACAGCAACCTGATCCCGAACATAGAGAAGACAAAGGAGATTATCTTGGACTTTAGGAGGAACCGGCCTAAACACGCTCCACTGCTCATAATCATGTTGTGATATGGCCAATACAGTCTAATTGGAAATAAAATGGCTGTTTTGCTCATAATGTTGGGCCATATGCTTCAATTTAAATATGTGTATAATGTAATACTTGTATTTTTCCCTTGGGGGATCTGAAGTCAACAAGTCATTTCTATGTCATATGTTTGTCCTGCCTAGCCAATTAAACAGGTGAGTCCAACCTGCTAGAGTGAATTGATCTATGCAGATTGGACTTACCTGGTTCACTGGCTGGGCAGAACAAACAAATTACATAGAGATGACTAGAAGGTTTGTGTGTTAAGGAAAGGTTTAGACCCAGCACTGACATGGAATCCCTTTTTAAGTGTTTACTAACTTTTTTAGTGTTATTAGATTAAGAAATGTGTTATTACAGAGTTCATGTGAGGCTTTTATTTGAAATCCAACTGTCCTGTGTTAACAAACATGGTGTACATTCCTTCAGATGTCAGCAAAAGGTAGATCCTCCATTTACTTTAGTCTAGGATCAGCTGCAGAGCTTAAACCGACTGGCTCCCCCATCTGTGATGTCATCACAATGAGTGGAACACTAAACCTTCGTTTTCACCGGGTGCATTTTCTATATCAAAACATCTTGTTTACTTGCAAAGTCTATAGGGGACAGCATTGAAAAAGTCCAGCAGCAGATATGCATTGGGAACAGCCATCCGAGTGTTCTGGCATCCGAGCTTAGGAGCATCCATGCTTCTGAGCGCTCTGGTATCCGAGCTTCAGAGTGTCCCTGTATCCTAACATTCTGGTGTGCGAGCATTCAATGCTTGTTTTTTCATTGTAGTCCTGTTTCTCTGACTGTGACTGACTGGATGTGCTCTCTTCATCCTCTGACATGGGAGCTGGCTCGGAGCTCGTCTGCCTGGCTGTGTGTTTCCTGAACAGGGCCGCCTTTTATAGCTGCTTTTTGTATCTCTGCTTCTGTCTCCTTGAACCCCAGTCGGCCTCAGCAGATGGCCGCTCACACTGAGCCTGGTTCTGCTGGAGGTTTCTTCCTGTTGAAAGGGAGTTTTTCCTCTTCACTGTCGCTACAAGCATGCTTAGTGTGAGGGATTGCTGAAGAGTCAGCTGGTTTTCCTTAGATGAAAAACGCTGAATCAATCTGACTGTATGATCTGGTGAACTGGAAAGTACCTTGAGATGACGTGTTGTGAATTGGCGCTATAGAAATAAACTGAATTGAATTGTACTTACTACTCAAGAACAAGTACCATCTCTGAGGCCATCTCGTAGACCTGGTGGAGGTTGACCACCCGTGGACTGGCTGTGGCCAGCTCAAGCACGGCGATTTCATGGATGATCTCCGTCCGGCAGTCCTGACCTTTCCGTCTCTTCCTTATAAACTTGGCGGCATACTCACGGCCTGTAGATTTCTCCACACACTTCCTAACCACAGCAAACTTCCCCCTAAAATAAAGGAACAGTGTCAGAACATGGCACATTTACTATCGCCTGCTTGGCATTCATTGAGAAACAGAAAAACTCAGTTCACACCGATGATCGCAATGCTCAATTCTGATTATTTGCGCAAGAATTTCAACTTGTTCTCCCATTAGCCGTTCATACCACTGATTTATTTTGCCATCAAAGACAAAGGAAGGCAAGAAAAAAAAAAAAAAGCCCAGGCCTTTAGTGTAGCAGAGATGCTGAAGTCTGCATGGGGGAATCAAACAGGGACAATATCGCTGTTTTTCACGGCGATATTGCCCCCCCCCCAAAAAAAACAATAATGATGGAAGCAAGCTTTAAGAGTGCTATAAAGATGCACTGAAGAGTATCATTTACGTTGTCAATGTAATTTTTATTGTAAAATTTCTACAAAGGAAAATTATCATAATGTGAAAAAGTTAATTATACATTAACTTTAAACATTTACATCCTATCTAATTAACAACAGCTCACTTAAAACAAAAACACAGCTATGTAAACATGAATAGAAAATAGCTTTAGGATTGTGAAAACGCATTCAAGTAACGGGGCAACTGGTTGATTGTCTGTTTACATGATGGGACAGAGACAGTTATTTAATGTAAACATCGTGCTAAACAGCTACTATCATTAGGCTGATGTCAACCATCGGATAAATATGGCCTTTTACTGTTGCTTGGTCTGTTTGATGAAGGGAAACTCTCAGCTCTGTGAGCTTTCTGGCTTAGTTGTCTGGCCTCTGTGTTTTTTACAGACACACAGGCTCAATAAATGCTGGATTCATTCTGGTTTATTCTGTCTTGAAAACTAATAATGAAACACAACAAAATAAAAATAAAAACTTGCAATCGTGTGTAATTTCAGACGCACCCAGCTGGGCGGCATCATTAATGATGTGATTCCCCTCCCACATTGAGGAGGGTTAACTAAGTAGCTGTATCCAATAAATAGCTATCTTATTTTACTAAATAGGTTAAAAATCTATCATTACTTTGAACTATTCAGTTAAGAAACCTTTCAGGAAAAAACAATAGGGGACTTCTTCCTCTCTCCTATTTCTTCTTCCTATCTCTTCCTTTTTGAAACCCAGACTTTGGGTTCTGCATTTTTCAGCCGCGGACTGTTTTTTGCCACTCTGCTGCTTATTTACACATTTCCTTGTCAATTGTTAATTTCTTTTTTCTGGCAGTTAAGTAAATGCAGGAGTTCTGTTTCAAGGTTGCAAAAAAAAAAAAAAAAACGTCATAGTTTGTAATGTTGAAAGAGCATGAAACAGGTCATTTAAGGAGCTAAGGAACACATTTTTAACAGAATGCTGCTACTAATCATACTGACGGAAAGTATGATGTGTCAACGATAACTGTGAGGTAAAGTTTTTTTGTTTTTATGAAATTCAGGAGCGTAAAACAGTTCAGCTCTAAAGGCTGAATCACTGAGCACATCCCAAGCCTCTTGTCTGGTTTTTGGGTTTCATTTAGATTAAACCATCTCAATGGTTTAATCCTGCATGCTCCATATATCCTGTGTATGTACTAATTTATTTTTAACAAGTTAGAAAAATAAAGGAACTTCTCAAGACATTTTGCATTTACAAATAGGCATCTGTGTGATTAATTACCAGGGAGGGGATTTACCATTAGAAAATACTAGGCAGCTGCCTAGGGCCGCAAGTTCCTGGGGGCCCCATAAAACTCTGTTAACATTTATAGTTAATAAGATTATTCCTTATTTGTGCATGTTCAGAAAGGTTTGAAAACAAACGATGCGAAGAGCAGCATTGCCAACTTAAAGCATTTGTCGCTATATTTAGTGACTTTTCAGACCCCTCTAGCACTTTGATTTCAAAAAAGCACCTAGCGCTCAAATCTAGAGACTTTTTTCTGCTACTGGAGACTTTGGTGACAACATCTAAAAGCAGCGAACTCTGCTCTCCAGAGCCAGTAGATTGGTAACCCCGCCTCCTGCTCTCCTCTATCTTGTCTGCTGTCATGATTCATGCAGCTATTATTTCATCCAAATGAAAAATGGAGAACAGATAAGCAGATCATGGCTTGTCTACAGTGAAAAGAAGGACTGGGTTATTTACTTTGGCCTTTTTGGAAACACAGGAAGGAGCAATCAGCTAAGTGAGCTTAGTGCTTGGAAAAAATCTTTCATTCCTTTAGAGACAGCATGAAAAGTCAGCTGAGTACAAAACATAGAGAGGAAAACAAGAAGAAGAGAGGGACAAGAAGAGAGGGACACAACCTAGAACAGATAATTGATGTCTATTCTATTAACATTTCTCTATCTGTAGAATGGGGCTGTTTAATGTGTTGTCTCAATTCAGAGGGCCCCCTGCCTGTTGTTGCCTAGGGCCCCACAATTCCTAAATCTGCCCCTGTTAATTACTATTGGGTGAGCCATGATTAACACGGCTAGTGACGGCCTGACTGTCCCCCTGAGTCAGAACGCTAAAGAATAACAGCAGATCAATCAATCTCATTGATTTTATTGTAACTAATTATCTGCTGGTTCACACTATTTATTAATCAGGCCAGAATAGGAAGGACTCCTATTTAGGAACTGTGTCAACCGGATTTCAGCTCAAGGAAGGCACATTAGCTGGCAGGCAGCATGCATCACAATAACCGTTTGTACCCCCTAAGAATTGGATTAAATTTCAATTCAGTTTATTTATATAGCGGAAATTCACAACAGATGTCATCTCAATGTATTTTAAGGAGATGATATGGATCTGTCGAGGAAAACCAGTTGATTGCATCCAGAACTGACTTACAAGACATGCTCCTCCTGGATGAGCTTCTGATTTTGGCTTACATTTTGTTGTTGAGTCTTAAACTACCCCTCACACTAAGCATGCGTGCAGCAACAGTGATGAGGAAAAACTTGCTTTTAAAATTGCTTAAGTTTTCTCTGCTTTTTCTTTCTGTTCCTGTTTGGCTGTGACTCCATCCTGCAGAGAAATATCAGCTAAACACCTGTTTTTATAGATGTTAGAGATCAGCCTGTTTTCCAGTGTAGTCCTGTTTCTCTGACTGGACAGTGGAGGTGGTTCACAGCTGCTTTTTGTATCTCTACTTCCGTCTCCTTGAACCCCAGTCGGCCTCGGCAGATGGCCGCTCACACTGAGCCTGGTTCTGCTGGAGGTTTCTTCCTGTTCAAAGGGAGTTTTTCCTCTCCACTGTCACTAAAAACATGCTTCTGCGAGGGATTTCCTTTGACTCAATGAGTCGATGCAATCAACTGGTTTTCCTTAGATAGAAAACTTTGAATCAATCTGACCCGATGATCTGGTGAACTGGAAAGTGCCTTGAGATGAAGTGTTGTGAATCGGCGATTTATAAATAAACTGAATTGAATTTTATATGGGGGATATAGCAGCGGAATGAAACTGCTTGGACATAATTGTTCACTGTCTGTTGGAAATGTTTCCATTTCCCCGCCCCCCCCGCTGTGACCCAGATTATACGCTGTAGTGGAAGCGGGCCTCATGTGAAAAGCATGTGAAACGTGCCGCAGGCAGGCCTCCGCCATGGAGGCTGGTAAACCATGAGGCTTCTGGTCTCTGCTGACAGTCAGCAGCAGCTTGGCTAAACCAGGGAGCCAAAAGGGGAACGCTCTGCCTGTGGCCGTAGGAAACAAGACACACAACTCATTCCCAAGTATTTCAGCATCTGAACCTTTAAGGACAACAAAAACTGAGCGAAAATTGTGAAAAAACTATATAAAAAAAGCAAAAGAGGGAGGAATTCCTTTAACATGTAAATCATGCAGAGGTTTTATCATCTTTCCCACAGCGAGCTCTAGCCTAAACCCTTTGCTTCAATTCAGTTCAGTAATCAGTAGCCAAAAAGTAACAAGTAGAGATGTTTTCACAGTGAATGTTTATCAGCAATCCCTCCACACAGGCTGGACTTGAACTTTTTTTCTTTGCTTTTCCACTTTCAGTGCCATCATTTTCTTTTGTCCTTCATTCATTTATTCAGGTTTTAATTTAATCCAATATTGTAAACACAAAGGAAAAAACAGCCCTAAACAGCAGACACTGATACCCTAAAAAGCTCAAATTCATCTGTTGAAGTAACTCACAACAAGTAATTACAAGTAATGATCATTTCAGTAAATGGGAGGCCTATCTTGCTGTTGGTTAATGCATTTATTGGGGCAGAGTATCCATTCAGATTGTAAAGAATTTTTTTTCTGTGTAATCCGGTCTGGTCTGATCTCAGATCAGATTTAATGCATATTTTAAACAATTTCCAAAACATGTAAAGAAATAAATGTACATATGCATTTCACTACAGTACCACTGACAGATGGTTCAAGAGGCTGATATGACCAAACCCTACCAGTGTATAGAGAGGGCGGAGCTTAAAGCAAAAAAGTTTGGTCAGCAAAGAATAACCAGTGGATCATCATCTATACCTAAAACTAATACATTTGCTGTGATTTAAAGAATTTAGCTTTGATCAAGAATAAAAACAATAATTTTCGTTGTGATCAACGAGTCTGGGAGCGGCCATTTTTGCCCAAATATAGTAACCCCTCCCTCCTGCCATCCTCCTGCAGTGACGTCACGGTGCGGTAAGCCTAGCGCCATTCTCCCCGCTTTACAAGCTAAATCAATGGGAACTACTAGACACATCTGCAATCAACAACAATTATTAAAGATTTCCAGAGGACTTCACCATTGAAATTCACCAGAGCTATAGTGAAACTGACAATGCCCACGTGCATGGCAGCTGGATGCTGGAATACATCGGGTAAAAGTGAATAAAGAGTTATTACACCTTTCTGATTCCTGATCCTCCACGGACGGGTTGGTCGTTGGATCGCCAACTTGAAGAGGGAGGATTTGCCATCGAACTTCTGGCCAGAGAAAAAACACGTAATATGTAGCCAACATTTGGAAGAAGAATGTTTTCAAGATGACTTGGATAATAGCGCGTTGTGACAAACACCAGATACAGCACTGGGACTTGATCAACAGCCGATACCGCACCATGACGTCACAAACCAGTAGGTGGCAGTAGTGTTCTTTGACAAACATGGATGCCTCCAGTAAAGCACATTCAGATGAAAATTACTCTAAACTAAAAACACTTCTTGAACAGCATATAATAATTTCATATTAAAAGTACTTTCAGAACTTTGAATTCTGAATATGACGGGACTTTTCCTTTAAAATTTTAGTCTATAGATAAACAACAAACAGATGGCAGAACGCTGGTCTAAAAGACAAGAACTATGATCCTACCTTAAATGGATGAAGCTTACAGCTGACTGTGATTTAGGCCTGGAATCAATGATCTAATCCAGCATTTTTCTTTGTCATTACACTGTCACAGGTATAGAACTCTCCCCTTGGGGAGCAGTGGGCTACCAATGTGAGGCACCAAGGGAGCAGTCTGGAATTAATGCTCTTTGCTCAGGGACCCAGGCTGGCAGTCTCTGTGAGTGGGGCTCAAAGTCAGAACCTCTGTATTCCAAGCCGAACGCCCTAACAACTAGGCCCCCATTAGCGTGAAGGGACCCACACTGGCAGCTCATTCCCCTCAGCTGGGATACAAACCCAGGCCTCCTTTTTGCAGGACGAATGATGTACCACCTGAGCTAGCAGCCACTAGCTGTGGTTCTAACCTTTGAATTCTCCAGGAATCATCATCCTTTATCATCTTTTAATGCCCTGTCTGCCACTTAGAAATAAAGGCCGCCTGACAAAAGCAAAGAAGATTCCATGTGTGCTACCATCCTGCTGTGATGTAGCATTCATCACAGTTAAAGAAAGAGATTACCAGCCAGTGACATTGGAGATAGGAAGCCATTATGCAAAGGATTTAACACCACCAGTTGGCCATTTATGGGTGAGGTGAGTTTCAGTCCTCTAAGGCCCCGTCCACACGAAGTCAAACCCTGGCCTAAACGCACAAATTTTTCACCAAACCAGCCTCTCATCCATACGAAGCCGGCGTTTCGGGGGTCTGTAAACGATCATTTTTTTATTCAGCCTTCAGAGTGGAAAGATTCTGAAACGCCGTTTTCGCGTTTCCATCTTTAAGCTCTAACCGCATTTTTTTTCTTACACGCATGCGTCATAGCGTCGCCTCTAAACACGCATGCGCGACACAGTATCACAACAACAATGGCGCCGTACTGTGTTGAATGGTTGCTGCTCATGCTACTCACCCTGCTGTCGGGCTTACAACAGAATCTTCTTCTTCTGGAATATCTCCAGGAAGAACAGAGCAATATCAACGACATAGTTCAGCACCTGAATTTGACTGAACCACGAAAATGGACCCGCAGGGCCACCATGTATAAATATTAGTGCGCATGCTCAACATTTCGTCGCCTATTTTTGCTTTGGCACCACAGCGCCACTTACAGGCCTGGCATACATTTTGCAGCATTTTCATGCATTGGTGTGGACGATAACATTTATTTAACGTCTCCGTCTTTACGACAAATGTTCTGGAAAATATTAGCGTTTCGTGTTCGTTTTGACTTCGTGTGGACGGGGCCTGAGTCACCATTAGGTCCCAGTTGGCCCTGAGTGGGACAGATTCTGTGGCGCTGCACCACTGGCCATGTTTACACTGCAGGTCCTAATGCACTATTCTGATTCTTTTGGGCAGCTGTTTGCATTTCAGTTTCAAATCGTGGCCTAGAAGTCATCCGCATGTATAGAAGAACAATAACAAGACATCTCAGAGAGCCCTTTAAAGAGGACAACCTTTGAAGTCATAGACAGACATAGACAGTTTCTGCGTCTATGGATGGATATAAAGCTGATAGCAGAGATGATGCAGCAGACAATCTGGAAGAGGAGACAGAGGAGAAAGAGCTAAACTATTCATTATGGCTCTCTGTGGCGCAGCGGCAGCTACATCTCTGAGGAGAAAAGCCTGGCTGCTGTGTCGTAGTCACCTTAAATGTTACGGTTTGACCACTCAAGTCTCTTTTTTACCGTTTCTCCACCCAAATACTCCTTAATTCCAACATTTTAATGTCCCTCCACTGCAGACCTCCATCTACGCTGTCCTCTTTGTTTCAATGGTTTTTGCTCTAAGCTGCTAGTTCAGAGTGACATCATAATCAATATTCAAACTCAATTCTGATATGGGTCACGTCCAGGCTTTAAGCTAGGAATAATTCATAGGGTGCACGCCTTGGTGTGTCACATTTTTAGGCTTTACATGCCCTTTACATGCTATTTCCTGCATGTAGAGGTAGAGTGCAGCTAATCTTTTGTCTTTGTTACAACACTACTTTTGTCCTGATTATGGGAAATATGTGTGCTTGACTAGAGGTGGAAATTTCAGAAGAAAGGCATGAAGTCATTTTTTAGGTACAATATTATGTTTCATAGGTTAATTCAAACAATCAGGAAGTGTAATGCCGCGTTCACACCCTGATTTTAGCAGCAAAAAAGCGCCTACAGCTTCATTTATGATGTTTGTCCACATTAAGGTCAGACATCCAGTAAATTGCATCTGATGCTTCTGCTGCTCCTGTGTTCAATGCAGGTTATTCTTTATTCCGGTTCCTAGAATTTCTAAAAGTAGAATAGGAGGCAGATCTTTCGGGCAACTATATGTTCTCTAAGAAAAACAATAAACTTATTTTGTAATTTTCCATCTAAACGTAGTAAATGAGGCTTTCCTGCTAAAGCTGCTGCCTGGAGGTTTCCTCAGATTTAAAGCAACTTTATTTCAACTGGAATGAGCAGATCTAGTGTTTACTTTTAATCACACTGCTAAGGGAACTGGATGTGCCGTTTGACTGTCATATGAAACAGGAAGGTCCATTTCAAACATAGCAGCTGAATTATTTCCTAAAATATCCGCAAGTCTTCATCTAGAACAACAATAATAAAAGAGATAACTTATCTGAAACGTTGTATTAAAGGCATATCATCTGATTTTTAACATGGAACTGAGTAATGACCAGGCCTGAGCAGCAGGGCGAAGCAGTTTGCTTTGCTTTATGAAAACACAGCGGGCTGCAAAAGGCAGCACCTTCCAAAGCAGCATCAGCACATTTCCAAAGCCTGCAGCCTCCCTCATTCACAGCCCGTGTGAAAACAGACTATTTAAAAAGTTGTTGGATGGATATTAAGGAAGCCTCTATGAACATGGCGACTATAGAGAGATCATATCTCTCCTATCTTAGCTTCTCTTCATTGGCTTCCTGTTAAATCCAGAATAGAATTTAAAATCCTCCTTCTCACATATAAAGCCTTAAATGGCCAAGCTCCATCTGATATCAGAGATCTGATTGTTCCTAATGTTCCTAACAGAGCACTTCACTCTCAATCTGCAGGTTTACTAGTGGTTCCTAGAATTTCTAAAAGTAGAATGGGAGGCAGATCTTTTAGTTATCAGGCTCCTCTCCTGTGGAACCAACTACCAGTTTTAGTCCGTGAGGCAGACACCCTGTCTACTTTTAAGGCTAGGCTTAAAACTTTCCTTTTTGATAAAGCTTCTAGTTAGAGTGGCTCAGGTTATCCTGAGCTATCTCTATAGTGATGCTGCTATAGGCTAATGCTACATTCAGACCGCAAATATTTTTGATGCCTGGACAAGTTTACTTCTCATGCGCGGCTGAAGCATCTTTGCTGCTCTAGCTGCGCGGTCTAAAAGTGGGTCTGATGCACGTTGGGCAGAGCTACCCTATCCTTTCTTTGCCTGGAACTATGGCATGACATCCAGATTACCATCCTGCCTTCAAATATTACTTCGCTGTCAGAGCCGCTCAGACCCCCGTACAGCGGCGGCGCGCTGCCACTATGAATCCCGTTCAACAGCTGCCTATGGCCCGGTCACCTCTTCGCGGTTTGCTGCTACTGTTCGCAACGGCTGGGAGTAGATGTTAACATTTTTGTAATACATAATCCAAAGGCACCAAGATAATAAAAGGCAGGATTGGACATTTTAAGTTGATATAGATGTTAATAAACTGTTTCAGGGGAGTGATCATAGCGCTCTGCATCAGCAGCACTGTGTCTGACTCCCTGCCAGATTCCTGATCAGCTTCTCTGCTTTTTATATGGCGCCTCCAGCTGCAAAGGTTCAATTTTTCCAACTCCGGCAGCTGCTGCTTCTGAAGCGCATCAGAGGCTCTTGACGCTCTGCTCCTGCTGCTCAAAACACGCTGCAGCACCTTTTACTGCACCAAGATGCGCCTCAACTATTAACTTTGCATGTAAACCAGCTGCTTATGCTGCTAGTGATCTGAACGTAGCGTTAGACTGCTGGAGGACATAGGGACTCAGCTGTGCTGCTGCCAACAACACCTTAGTTAATAGATGTTGGAGATCTGCCTATTTTTCAGTGTAGTCCTGTTTCTCTGACTGTGACTGGCTGGATGTGTTCATCCGCTGGCATGGGAGCTGGCTTGGAGCTTGTCTGCCTCACTGTGTGTTTCCTGGATGTGGCTGCCTTTTACAGCTACCGGTACCTTTTGTATCTATGCTTCTTCTTCTATTCCTTAAAAGTTTAAGTTTTTAGTTTTTCACTGGACTTGGTTTCCAAGATCTGAAGACGTTTCGCCACCTCTCCAGGAAGCTTTCTCAATTCAAATGTCTGGATCCGCAGTGAGTTTGAGTCTTTATAGAGACAAGGCCTTGTATTGCTTGGAAACATGCAAATGGTAACCGATAATTGGGTCGTTTGGTTCCATTGTTAGCCTGTAATATCTGAAACCTGTCTATTATTCTGAAAGTCATCGTTAAGCAGGTATTGTTGAAGACGGGAGGTACTTTTTCTATTTCTGCTTCTGTCTCCTTGAACCCCAGTCGGCCTCAGCAGATGGCCGCTCACACTGAGCCTGGTTCTGCTGGAGGTTTCTTCCTGTTCAAAGGGAGATTTTTCTCTCCACTGTTGCTACAAGCATGCTTAGTGTGAGGGATTGTCTTCGAGTCAATAAGTTTCCTTAGATAGAAAAGTTTGACTGGAGGATCTGGTGAACTGTAAAGTGTGAATTGTCGCTATAGAAATAAACTAAATTGAATTGAAACTGAAGTGTTTGCTCTGAGAACATTCCCTCACAGGCTTCCAATTCAATCCAATTCAATTCAGTTTATTTATATAGCGCCAAATTCACAACACATGTCATCTCAAGGCACTTTACAGTTCAACCAGATCATACAGTCAAATTGATACAAAGTTTTCTATCTAAGGAAAACCAGTTGATTGGTCTCTGATACATTTTGCTTTATTCCTCCAAAGCAACCTTCATTATTACCTTTATTCAGTTTGTTTAAGTTGGATTATCTTTCTCAGTCTAACTGAATTGAAACACGCTCTCACTCGTTGCTGTTTTCCCGACTAATAAAAAGTTCTGTAGTGTCATTACATGACTGCTCATACTAACATACCCAATACACTACCTACTAATGGCCTAATGAGGGTCCCCGCCTGCCACAGAGACCCTTACCGACAGCATATTACGGTCTTAACCAGATGGACTGAGGGACAGACACCAGGTGGTGGGCTGAACTCTGGGCCATCTGGGATGCCTGCATTAAAGGGTATTATGTAAAATTAATCTGTCGTTCGTTTTTTTCGAAGAATCGATTAATTGGAGAAACAAAGGCTCTTTAAAGAAGATTAATAATGACATTAAATCAGGTGACATGAAAATATTTCCTCTTGAGGAGTTCTGGATGAAGAATATTGACAGACAAAAACATTTGTATAAATCTTATATGCAAAATGTTTATAAATCTTTTTACAATTTTGGTATAATTACGGATCTAAGTGGGTTACTCGGTTGGGGAAAGGCACATTTTACATTTATATTATGTTTTAGAGTCTCTATATAAATAATCAATTAATATGATTCATTTTTTCATCCCTAGATAAAATACATGATATTGGCTACACAGAGTAACTACAACCCAGAAGTTAATATTTTAATGAATGTATACATTTTGTTTGATACAGAAAGAGCATAGTAGGTAAAAATATGAGAGTGGGGTTTACCTCTGCACAATTCTATATCTTCATAAGAAAATACTGTATTTACCTTCTGTCTTAGTTGTTCAAATGAAACCATTTACAAAGTGGAAAACAGTCCTAATTCCACATTCATCAGAGCCGGTGATACTTCAAACATTGATAAACAGCATCTAGGGAGTGTAGCGCTAATAACATATTAATGTAGCAAAATGCTGCTTTTCTCATTAAACAATGAATTCCTCTTATAAAGTATAAAAAAGGGCATGCATATTGCATAGCACCAATGACACCTGACCAATGGTGTCACTACCAAAGTTCAAAGGAAACCTACGCCCTTGTGTGAGAAATGCATTTTGGAAAGAAATTAATGAAACAAAATCTGTAAAATAATCTAACTTATCAAGGAAAGCCAGTTCTCAGTCGCAGGTCAAGTGGAAATGAAATACCTGCTGAGAGGAACAGGAATCGACTGCTGGCCTCAAAATGTTTAATTTCATTGAGTTTTCATTTATTTGACTTTGATTAGATTGAAGTTCTTTACGGTAGTTTTTCCTCTCCACTGTCGCTAAGAGCATGCTTAGTGTGAGGGATTGCCTTCCAGTCAATGGATGCAATCAGCTGGTTTTCCTTAGATAGAAAACTTTGAATCAATCTGACTGGATGATCTGCTGAACTGTGAAGTGACCTGAGATGACATGATGTGAATTGGCGCTATAGAAATAAATTGAGTTGAATTGAATTGTTGTTCAGGTGTGAAGATGAGAGAAAGAGAAGAATGAGAATCAAACATGCAGGCAGCAGCTTGATTCCAACTGATGTATCAATGTTTGTTAGATAGAAAACATCAGCAGGATGTTTGATATTAAACAAAACATTCATCAGCGTCTGCAGTCAGAATATCATCACCTTAGTTTAGTTTACTAAAAAAACATATATTTTTCAAATCAAAAACTTGACAGAAAGGAAATTCCAGAGGCTGAAATCAAAGCTCTAAATATCAGAACCAGTTGCAGTGGAACCAAAGCGGGCTACTTTGATCCGGGACCGAACCCCGAGCAGAACTCAGTAGCGCAGTCGCCTACCTGCCCAGCTCCTGGCCCGGGATGATGCGGTAGTTCTCGGTGAACGGTTCCGTCCTGATGGGCGTCTGGATCTGTCCAAGCAAGCCCCTGACAAAACGGGCCTGGTTCGCCCCGCCGGCGGTACCACCTGGACTGGGGTTCCTCAGCCTGCTTCTGATCTCCCCGGTACCATGAAGTTCTGGGATCATGGTTCGGTTCGGGTGAGCCAGAGTTCCAACTTTGCAGAAAAGTTCAAAGATCCAGTTCAGTAAACCATGGAGAAAACAACTCAGTCTGACGGTAGAACGCAGAGCATGGTACCAGACCGGTTCATGCTGAAGGAACTCAGCGGAATGAGCAAAATCGCCGAGCGGAGCCGCTATGCCTGCTGTCGCCATGGTAATCTTTGATGGATGGGTGTACTGGCCAATAAGAGCCCGAGACGGTGATGACAGGCCTTCTAGTCTTCTTTCGTCAGACTGATGTAGACCAATTAAAACATATGTACATTATAGACGTAGACGCCTCAGTGGACCCTGGCCGACGTGCACAGAGGGCGGCCATCTTGGATCAGACCACAGTTCAGACAGCTGCTGTCATAATGGCTCATTTTAATCACATGAAAGAACCAGAGGTTATATTACAATAATCTGTTACTTGTCACAACCACTTCAAAGGCCAAAAAAATTTTAAAATTACCTTTAAGTTAGATTGAACACATTATATATATATATATATATATATATATATATATATATATATATATATATATATATATATATATATATATATATATATATATATATATATATATATATACACAAAATAATTTTTTTTTTGGTATTTTAAAGGGTTCTGACATGTTTGATAGTATTGTAGTATTATCTCTGGTAGTATTATCTCGTATTTCATGTGATTAAAATGAGATCAAAGCATCTCCTATTCATTCTGACACCACCTGTCTGAACTGTGGTCTGATCCAAGATGGCCGCCCTCTAGCCTTGTCGGCCAGCGTCCAATGAGGCATCTACATATATAATATACTTCCTATAGGCCAGAGGTCTTCAACAGGGGGTCCATGACCCCTAGGGGTCCACAGAGGAACTGCATGGGGGTCGCGAATGTTTTGGTTGATTAGACTTGTTTTAATATTCCCCCTGCAATTTTTTTCCCACTAACTGAAATGTCTTTAAATCCATGTTATCATGAATTCAACACACTGTAGTAAACAGATAAATGGAGGCAGAAGATGTCTTTCAGTCATCAATGCTGACATTCAGCGACACACAGGAGCTCTTTCAAGCTGCACACCGTTTCATCCACCAGGAATCAGAAATACTTTAATAATCCCAAGGAGAAATTACTTTCATTACATTACTCTATATGTAATACAGTGAGTATAGGATCACTTTGATATAACACAATTTCATACAATATATATAATTAGGGGGTCCCCGCTCCATCTTGCCATCAGTTTGGGGGTCCTTGTCCTGGAAAACTTTGAAGACCTGTGCTATAGGCCAATTTCTTTAATAAATGTGGACACAAAAATTATCACAAAGGCTCTCGCCCAGCAACTTGATCAAGTTCTCCCAACACTTATCTCCAAGGAACAGACTGGTGTCAACTCTATTACAATGTTCGTACCTTGTTTAATGTCATTTATGGAAGGGAGACAACAATTGCGCCTGAGGTTGTCATATCAATCGATGCTGTAAAGGTGTTTGATCGAGTAGAATGCAGTTACCTGTTATCTACATTTAGAATAGGGGAAAATGTTATATCATGGATACGCCTTCTTAATAAACTACCCTGTGCCAGTACTATTACTAATACCAACCAACCTGGATACTTCTTTTCAAATAGAGGTTGTAGACAGGGCTGCCCCCTGTCATCCCTCTTGTTTGCACTTGCAATAGATCCTTTGAGTATTTTTCTGAGAACCTCTCCTAGTGTAAAAGGAATTGTTAGGAGTCATGCAGAACTAAGCTACCGTTGTCTGCAGATGATTTGCTTTTATACGTCACCGATCCAATAGGAACCTATCGATACATTTTTTCACAGATTTGGCCAGTTCTCAGGGTGTAAAGTTATTTTTTCCAAGAGTGAATGTTATCCTGTTAACCATTTGGAACTGCAGCTCTCTTAATCTGATGTCCCTTTCAAGCCTTGCCCTTTGGGTTTTCGGTATCTATTAAATTTTCAATTCAGTTAATTTCTATAGCACCAATTCACAACACATGTCATCTCAAGGCACTTTGCAGTTCACCAGATCCTCCAGTCAGATTGATTCAGCGTTTTTCATCTAAGGAAAACCAGTTGATTGCATCAACTCACTGACTTGAATGCAATCCCTTACACTAAGCATGCTTGTAGCGACAGTGGAGAGAAAAAACTCCCTTTGAACAGGAAGAACCTCCAGCAGATCCAGGCTCAGTGTGAGCGGCCATGTGCTGAGCCCGACTGGGTTTGAAGGAGACAAAAGCAGAGAGAAAAAACAACTGTATCTTATATCTTGCGGTCAACATGTTTTAAGTCTTTGTGCCCTAAAAATTCCTCCCACCCTTTGTAGACATTAAAAAAGACTTTCAAAAATGGGGTCCCTCACACTCTCTTTGATTGTGAGAATAAGTACCGTTTAATTAACAGTTGCCAAAATTTCTGTTTCTTTTTATATGTCTACCTGTATTTTTACCAAGAAGTTTTTGTAAATCAGCTGTCACTTTTTGTGGAGTGTCAAACACCCAGAGTAAGACAAAAAATACTTCAGAACTGTAAGGTCTTTGTTGGTCTCTGCCTACCCAATTTTCAGTTTTATTGCTGGGCAGCTAACATAACTGAAATTGCTTTCTGGTCTAATTCAGTTCACGTACCTTGGTGTCAGCTAGAAGCACATTCATGTCGCTCAGCCTCACGTTTGGCTCTACTTACAGGTCCGATTCCTTTAAATCCTTATAGCCCAGGGGTGCTCAAGTCAAGTCCTTAAGAGCTAGTATCCTGCAACTTTTTGATGCACCTCATTTGATTCACGAGTGGCTCGTTACCATGCATCTGCTGGGCTAAATGAGGGGATTAAACCTTTTGATTCAGGTGTGTTAGAGAAGAGATGCATCTAAAAGTTACAGGAGGGTAGCTCTTGAGGACTGGACTTGAGCCCCCCTGGTGTAGCCAAATCATGGGCGTAGGTTTAGGGACCATAGGGATATGTCTCTACCAAAATAAACCAATGATTGGATGTGAACAACATGATTATAATTTAGTAGTAGTTGTTGCAGCAGTGGCTTCTTTTCCTCCAGCAGCTGTCTGGTCTTTCCTGTCCCTTTCACGCAGCAACACATGGAACTGTTAACTCTGTTTAACTCCACTCTCTGATATTTCTGCATTAAGTTCTGCCTTCCTCTTTCTGATCGCTTGTTTTCTAGTCTGTATGCGTCCTTGGAGCGCGAAATAAACAAAAAAAATGACGCTAGAATAAGGCGCTTACCAAAATTAATATTAGGCTACGAAACTAGTTCCAATTTAAAACTAAATATTATCTAGGCTAAAACAGGCGAAAGCTTCTCATTGCAGTTCTGTAAAGAGACAGGACAAAGTTTGGATTTGTGGAACTTGAGAAATGAAAGTAACCAAAGTTAGGATTTCTTTCTTAAACTAAATATTCTGAGTCAGACAGGAGTTCTGAAAACTGCTGTTAAAATGAACAAAGACTGTAAACAATCAACATTTCTGATTCCCTTTCACCAATATTTCTTTGCTATTAATGTTTTCATTTTTGACGGCAGTTCAGGTATAAATAATAGGTTTTATTTCTTTTGTAGAACATAACAACAACTAATGATTATTTTGCAAATTGATTAATGTGTCGATTCTTTTTTTTTCATGATTCGATTATTTATCACATCAGCCAAAGGTTCCTTAAAGAAGATTTTTTACGAAATGAAACCAGGTGAAACAAACATTTCCTCTTGAGGAGTTCTGGATGGAGAATATTGACAGACAAAAACTTTTTTTTTGGTCTTAAATGCAAAATGTTTACATATTTTTTTACAATCTTGGTATAATTCCTGCTCTAAGTGGGTCGCTCTGTCGGCTAAAGGCACATTTTAGTGGCCCTATACTCCAATTAATGATTAATCAATTACTAAATTAGTTGATAATTATTTAAATAATCGATTAATATGATTCATTGTTTCAGCCCTAGATAAAATACATGAAATTAGCTACACAGAGGGCCGGATCTATCAAAGGTTTGCGTGTATAAAAACATGAGCTATTTCACTGCGCACGCTAAAAAATGTACAAACTGATCTATCAACAGCGTGCTAAAAGGATTTGATCTTTAAAACGTGCTAAATAGCGCCTCTTATCCATTTAGTACTTTTCCTGCAATGAATATGCAATATGGGACGTTTACACGCAAAAGTGCGTCTTGTGGGAGGAGAACATGTAAATATATGAATTTAGCACTCGCAAAGTGATTTATTAAACCTGAAAGCAATTTTGCTAACGGTATCTGACTCTATATTTAACACGTTTCAAAAGAAGGTGCAAATGGTCTGTATGCGTAATTGCGCACACATGGCAGCGGTTATTGTTGCAAGAAGGAGACATCGAAATGAAGCAAGGAGACGCAGAGAACGCATTTTTTCACTCCGTGTGAATATTTTTGCAATGAACGAGGAAACGATCATCAAAACATATCGTTTATCCAGCATTGCCATTTTGGAGCTGTTGGGGGAACTCCGAATGGATTTGGAGCCAGCCACAAGGAGGACCCACACAATACCAGATATCACAAAACTCCTTGCAACATTGCACTTTTTTGCATCTGGGTCATTCCAGCGTACGGTTGCAGCGAGAGCTGCATCTCCCAATCTCGTTTTTCAGAAGTGCTGTCCGACGTTCTAAATGCCATGTCGCCCTGACGCCCTACCGGAGAAACCAGACCTCCCCCCTGCGCCTGTGGAACAACATGCCAATGCTGCGGGGATGCGTACGTGCAGTAATCTCATCCACAGTCACTTCTTGTGAGCCATTTGGTATGTGCATTTTTCTACAGGCCAATACAAAACACCTGTTTTTTTTTTTTTGTTTTTTTTTTTACTGCACTGAAGTAGAAATTCAGCCACATATACCACCTTAGGGAATAAAGGTTGCCAAAGTTTTTATATATATATATATATATATATATTTATTTATTTATTTATTTATTTATTTATTTTGGAGGGGGTGGGGGTGTCGCTGTAAGATTTAAATTTCTTAATGCACTAGTTTGTACAAACTACAAACTACTTTGCCGCAAACCAAAAACCGCGCAAAACCATCATTTAAATAGGGTGTCTCCAACAGTTTTGCACCTGCCACCAGTTACGCAATCACTCTTGTTAAATCACCCGCAAACCATGGTTCAGCCCCTCGCGCAAAATTCCAGTTTGCGACCGCAAATTACTGCACGCAAAATTGGATCTTGATAAATCCGGCCTAGAGTAACTACAGCCCAGGTGTACAACTTGTATAATGAAGTTAATATTTCAAAATGCTCAGTGTAAGTTACTCTTATAGTTCCAGTGCACATGTAAAACAATACATTTATTTGCCGTCCCTTTATTGTAATATTTTGCTTTATACAGAGAGAGCATATTAGATTAAAAAATAAGAGTGGGTTTTACCTCTGGTTACCTCTCCGCGATTCCATATCTTCAAAAGAAAACACAGGAAAAATCCACATATAACAGCCATATTTAGACTATATTTGGTTAAATAGGCACTGGTAAGTTTAAATGCAAACCTTTTCAAAGTAGAAAAAGTCCTAATTCCACATTCATCAGATCGTGATGCTTTAAACATTGATAAACAGCATCTAGTGCGTGTAGTGCTTACAGGATTTGTATTAATGTAGGAAGAAATGCTGATGTTCTCTTTAAACAAAATAAGCCCTGATGCTCACAGTAAGCATAAAAAAAGAGCATGCATATGTTTGCATTGGACCAATGACATCAGAGCAATGAAACTGAAGACCAACCTACCAAAGTTCAAATCAAACCTACACCTTTGAGCCAAACCAACAATCCCATAGTCGTAGATACTTTAAGAATATGGTTTCAATTTAGAAATCATTTTAAATTTACAGGCCCCATTGTCGTAGCCCCACTTTAAAAAAAAACTGTGTTTACACCCATACTTATCGACCCAACCTTTTCCCTGTGGCATGATAAGGGACTAAAATGTTTCATTTTTAAAGGGGAGGGTTGTTTTGCTCTTTTACTGATTTGGCTTCTGAAATTAATCTTCCACCCTCCCATCTATTTAGATATTTCCAGATAAGGGCTTGTGCAAAATCCCTATTTCCCAATTTTCCCTCACCTATTACCTGAACAATCGTGGCGTGAACTTATACAACTTAATTCCTTGCAAAGGTCTTTCATTTCAAAGGCATATAACTCGATTCAGTCATTTGACCTCTTTCCAACTATGAACACTAAGAGAGCTTGGAAGAATAAACTGGGACTGGTTTTTGATGAGCACTGGTGAGAGGCAGCTCTGACAACCATTCATAAAACTTCTATATGTGCCTGCCTGACTTTGATACAGTTCAAAGTGATATTCAGATGTCATTAATCAAAAGCTCAGCTGGCACAGTTCTCCCTCGATCTAGTAGATGTTTGCAACCGATGCGGAAACTCACCCTGCAATCTAGCACTTATTTTTCACTTGTTTTTCACCCGCTCAGCCCTCACAAATTTCTGGCAAATTTATTTTCACACCATGTCCATTGTACTTTCAAGAACTATTGATACTTCGGCTCATACTAGTATCTTTGGTCTCAAATCTTGCGATCAAATCTTTGGTTTGATCGCAAGGGGCCACTTTCTCTTTAACTGGAAATCAACTATAGCCCCATCCAGCACAAACTGGAGTAAAGAAAATTACATTCAGAAAAACTGGAAACTTGAACAAATTCTGCTCTAAATGGCAAGCCCCCCCTTCATAATCTAGCTATATTTACTTGTTACAGTGATAATATAATTGTGCATTCTTACATTTATTAATGTCTTTTATCATCTGTCTAGAAACAACAGGTGAAAATTAAACCTTCTTATGTACAGTAATGCTAATAGTATTTATTTTACCTGTCATAAATAAATAAAAGTAAAAAGTTAAAATATTATCATTATTGTTGTGAGGTAATGAATATATGATAATTTAATTGATGATAATATGTTATAGCAATGATTGGCCCACTAAACATGATCAAAATGAATGTATTGCCAAATTTGTATCTGTTTCGGTCCCTTCCTTTGCCTCTTCCGAAACAACTTTTTGACGAATTAACCCATATTTTTAATAGATCTATTTGTAATAATAAAAAACCTAGATTAAGACTTTACTTCAAAAGCATAGATGTACATTTACAGTCTGGATCGGCTGCAATAATTCTTCGTGAGAATGATTATAAAATGTCAACAGAATGTTCATGTTACCTCTGCAATTTTACTCTACAACTTGGAATTAAAAGGCCAGAGAAGCAGCGGTGTAACAAAATTATCAGTTTATTACGATTCATAGACAGTTGTATTGTATGGTGGAGCATTAACACAGCCTGAGTAATTAGCGACCCGTTGTCCCTTATTTTAGAACCGTACCTTTCAAAATCCTGTACAGAGTTATACCATAGATAGAAGTAGAAATTAAAGATGTTACATGCTTCAGTGTCACCTCACACAAACGGACCATCCACAAACAACATGTTTTCTTTTGGTAAATCCTGATTTTAAAAAGTAAAATAAACACGTGTTGCTACAATTATATGTCTCTTTACCTCTCAACACCTCAGCATTGTGTGGCTTATTCAGACGTTTATGGTCAAAGTGTCTACAGGTTGTAATACCTCTTTGCCCACAATAATCGTTCATGATATATAATGTATATATTCAGCTTATGAAGACAAGACTTTTCTTTTTACATGTTCGACAAAGAGCATCCACCAAAAACAAAACCCTCCCCAAAACGTAGGATACTTTAGCTAAATATGCATGAGAAAATCAGACATCTTTGACATACAGGATGCATGTGACATGATGACAACAGTGAATATCAGTGGTGCGAGTTAAAAAATATGCAACCCATTCAGCAAAGGATGACAACAGGCTCCCAAACGAAGATGAGCTCCTCATGTGGTTCCTGATTACATCATTATCAAAAACACAACAAAGAAAACATTAAAACCCCTTAAAATATATACCACTAAGTAGAAAAGACTGTAAGACATAAAAGTTATCAGGCATGATACATGATCATAGCTTTGTTCTTGTATCTATGTATGCTATGTACCATAGACCTGGATGGATAAGGCCCCAGTAGCCCAACAATCACAGCATAAGTGCTCAAAGGAAAATAAAAACACAAAATAGTTCTAAAATGCCACATTTATACAGTCCAATAGTCCTATTTCAAAGTGTACTCAAATTTCCTGTTGCTAGGCAGCAAAATAAAACTCCCTTCACCACCAGCTGATCCATGGGCAACATGTCAGATGATCAATTTTGATTACAGGGTTTATCGTTTAAATCGAACCTAGCTTAGTATGTTTGCATCTGTTCACAGCAACGACAGAGTGGTTTAGGTCGGGGAAATGATTGTCATCTTGCTAAATACAGTGGCAATTACGTGGATTAGTCTTTTGGAAGAGTTTGGCAAAGGTATTATAAAAAAGAAAAATAAATATTAACAGTATGCAAGTTATGTTTTTGCCATCAGAGATCAATGTGTAGCTCATCAGTTCTCCTTATTGTCATGACAAAAGGAGTGGCAACAAAATAATTTCGTCATCGTTGGCGAAAACTACACTGCAGTAGGCCCTAATGGAGGGGAAACTTAAGCTCTCGCTCTATATTTGGCCTCCTCATTGGAGCAGTCCAGTTTGGATGGTACGGTCAGCAGTAGTTGGGGATTAGAGCTTCAAGGAGCAGGCATTTCCAGTACAACCAATAATGAGAAGTCAGTTGTAGCATTCACCCTTTCCAATTGATAGTAAAGCTTGTGGTTGGCTGTCAGAGAGCAAAATGGACCTGATTTCAGTCAACCACCAAATACTTGCTCACATTTGCTTATGATAGCTTAATTAATCAAATATAAGGCATTAATCTACAGTAGCAGCCATTCAAACTGCCCTCGAACTCCCAGTGAAACCCCCTCCAATTTCTAGCCAATGGAGTGACCCCCTCTTGCATATTTTTCTACTCCACCCTATCACTGAATTTCTGGGACATGACCCGGAGATTATGCTTTTCTTTTGATCCTAATGTCAACAAATCATGGCAGAAACAATATTTTAGAACAAATACTGATGTTGAGAAAGGAATTGCAGGGGACCAGCCACGGACTAGCAAAGGACCAGCCAAGGGTCCATGAAGGAAAGTGTGGAAATATTAAATGGGTGTGCAACTTTTTTGTAAGAGATCCAACCAGCCCAAATCAAAACAGGGTTAAATAAATCAAATAGTAAAGAACACATAGAAGCAATTTCTCTGAAAAGTTACACAAATGCAGTACGTTTGTCTCTCACTAAGGGGTGAAAACTCCATGATGAATACCTCTGATTCTGTTTTGTTAAGCTGTTTGTCTTGTGTTCTGTTTGGTCAAAGACGCAACTACAGAGAAAGACGGAGTCGGAGCTCCAAGGTGCATAGACCTTTACCTCCTTAGCTAGCACTGGTTGGTAGCTGCAATAGTCTGTGTAGCATCACATTGCTCTGTTCCTATAGTTATTTGTATTACATGTACAAAACCTATTTTTTCCTGGATTTTGTACATGTAATGCACAAAACAAGGAAGTTTGAGGGGAAGAGGCATTAATCATACCATATTAAATGTTGCTATATGCTTTTGAAGATTGACCTTAATGCCACAAGTTCTGAAACGACGGGGCATGGCTTTAGACTCCATGCATAGGTTATATTCACACTGCAGGCCTTAATGCTCAATTCAGGTTTTTTTTGTGAAATCCGATTCTTTTGCGTAGTTGTTCCCATTTCCAAATATATGCGGCGTGTATGTGACCTTTTGTGTGAATGGTATTCACACAAAAGAGTGTCCGGCATATGCAGTAGAGGACGCGATGATGTCACAAGTAGCAAGCATGTTCTGTGAAGGAAACATTTATGGTAGTGCTGGACCTCATCTAGCGATCTTTCATTCCTCTCCCAACCTTAGCCAGTGCATCAACAACACAATCTTTTCAAGAAGGTTGAAAACAAAGAATGCTCTCCGCATTATCCACTACCCTGGTTGTTGCTTTTCTTCCAACTTCTGCGTAGCAAGACGCAGAATAGGGATCTTTGTCGAGAATTATTGACGTTCAGGTCGGACACAGGTCGCATTTGAAAAGATCTGATTCAGGACTACATAGCCAAGTGACCATGGTCCCATTGGAACAAATCGGATCTGTGTTATTCAGACTTTAATGAAAAGGTCAGATACGGGTTGCATATGGGCAAAAAAATTGGATTTGGGTCACTTCAGGCTGCCTAAGAGGTTTACAAAATCTCCAGTTTTCCCTTCCAAGAGCTTTTAGTTGTTTCGATGGGTTTACCTTGGTAAATGTAACACCTCAGCATATTGTTTAAGGAGAACTTTCCAAATGAATGAATGGATGCTACAGTATGCCCTTTGGACCAGCTTATGGCATTTCACGCGCAAAATGCAATTCGAAATACGTTACTTTGCCAAAACAGTTGGATCCCTGAATTTAGGATTTAGTGAATCCTATTGTTGTTCTGTCAAAGTTGTTTGTGCAATATGACCACTTCCCAAATTTTGATGGTGTGTAGAAAGTATTTAAGTCCACAGTGGTTTGGTGACATGGCACCCAGATATGAAAGTGTATATCCGGGTGGCCTCACCAACTCTTTGCAGATTTACACGTCTAAATGGCTGTGCATAGAAATGCTCTCTCGAGTCTTAAATCAAAATTTTATGTCTCACAATAAATTCAAAAGCCAAATGTGCCTGGATTTGGCACCTACCAGGAGAATGGTATTTGTTGAACTACCTTTTGATAGGCTGTTAGAGATAGATATTATCTTGACATTTTGGAAAGTGTAATGCTTCATCTCTGTTGGAAGAGTTTGGCGATTACCTTTTCTTTTCCAAAACGACTACACATCATTACAAAGCAATGCATGGCTACTTGTCTGGTCTGGCTGCCTAAAACCTAGTAGGTAGGACAAAACACCTTTGCAAATGCAACAGTATTGTAGATGGTAGTTAAAGCCTTTAAAAGATTATTAAGAGTTTATGTATAAAGAAAGAGTTTCTGCTGAGTCCACCTGACTTGTGTTTGAATAATGAGAAGACACTTATACAATCAGTAAGCAAATTAAAACCACCTAAAACAAGACTTCTATTATGCCACATGTGAAACCCAGTAACCCTACAGATCCCATTTGAGGCAGTAAATTACTGAGGCACAGTTTCAGTACTCACATAAACACATAAGCAATACCCTGGCTGAAAATGCACCAGCTACACTGCTGTTGGACAAGGTCGGAGACAACATCCATGGAACAGCTCAGAATAAAGATTGGTTAATGGTTGACGCCTCTACATTCCTTGCGTAACAATTTCAACACAATATTTGTGGCATTTTATGGTCCCTGTGGCTGTTCTCTATTAAACACAATATTTTAGTAGACTCTAGGGAGCAGTGTAGCACAGTCATTGGAAGCTTACAACACCACACTAAATGCGGAAGTAGAAAACACAATGGCCGTTTCTCAATAGGTGAACTTGTGCGTTCCTGTGTGATCGTGGAATCAGCCTCAATTCACAAAAAAAAAACAAGATCAAGAAGGGATAAAGTCACAGGATGGTGTTCCTGTCCCTTCCTCTTTACTGAGCATGCACCAGGGTGGACCTGTCTGTACTCAAGATGCAACGCGGCAGCAGCTTCCAGTGGAGCGCTCACAGAGCTCAGAAAATTACGTGAAAAGTTCACTTATCTGTTACTGTTAGTCTACAAAAGCACGTTTAAAGATCGTTTGAGGCAAGAACATTATAATTTCACAGTAGCAGCCATGCAAAATGGCCCTTCCCAGTCTAAAGCCAGCCGGATGGCAGCCCACACTCCCCTGAGACTCCAAGCTGAATCCCCTCCAACTTCCAGCCACTGGCCTTCTACTGGGCATGCATTTTTTTACTCCACCCTTTTACTGAATTACAGGGTCTGAGCAGGAGATGATGCTTCTCTTTAGATCTTAATGTCCACAAATTATGACAGAACGAATATTTTAGTACAAAGATTGATTTTTAAAAACGAATTGTAGAGGACCAGCCGAGGAAAATGGGGACATTTTGAATGGCTACTAATGTACTATATACACATGCAGATTCGCTATATGGCCCATTTACTAATTTAGTGCGTAATTTAAGAAAAAGTTTCGATTTTGAGATGACCATGGCAGCCAGCGAAGCTCCAAGGCTAACAGAAACCAGAGCTAACGTTAGCCCGTCTGCAGCAGCACAGTCTCAGCATAGCCGTGTGGGAAGTACCACTGGCTCTAATGGTTGTTCCTTCTGTTTCATTTGGCAAAGCATTCATTTGATTTGTGTTTATCTGACTGTGGTAATCATTATTCTCCTGATAAATAAAAGAGTCATAGTTTATCATTATCTGGACAAGTGGTCTCCAACCCTGGTCCTTTAGTTGCATCCTTGCTCCAAAACAGCTAAATCAAATGAATGGCTTTTTACCAAGCCTTTACATTGGGCAGCGTGCTTTCATGGGGGAACTGAAAAGCATGAAATAAAAAACAGGGCAAGTGATTCAAATATATTAAGATAGCTGCATGAAGTGAAATTTCTATTCAATTAGGTTTAATTAAAATTCTATATCTTATTAAGTCAATATACATTCATCATTTAGGAATTTTACATATTTTTGACTTAAATAAAGATAAAATTACCATTTTCTATAAAATCAGAATTAGAACTCAAGAAAAACTGATAAATTCAGCTTTAACAATTTGAATTTTTTTTTATTTGTTTTGAAAAAAACATTTAGCAGATAAAAACTGGGATCCTATCTCAATACCACTGAAGCTATTACCTTATTGTTTTGAGATAATTAATAAAACAGAATTTGTAAAGACAAAAAGAAAATAGATCCAAAAGACCTATCAGTAACCATGTTTGTTCCAGCGCATATCATCATAACAATTTCTTTGAGTATTATGTCTTCAATACAGGGCATGATCTAGGGCACTGGCCCCCGTTGGACCCTGTCTAGAACTACCCATGTTTACAAAACATGATGACATGCTAAAAAAGGTAATCAGTCATTTGATTGAGCTGTGTTGAAGCAGGGATGCATCTAAAACCTGCAGGACAGTAGATCTTGAGGAGCAGGGTCGGAGACCACTGATAGACTATTATTAACAGGAGGTTAAATGCAGCTCCAAAGTAGCTTTGAATGTGGTGATGTCATGAATGCGCTTCTGTTCCAGTTGACAGAGATTTATTTAGCGTACTCCTCTTCTCACGGAGCCCATACTTTCCTGAGAACATGCTTGGTGAGACTAGTCTATACTAGTGTTCTTGTGAATTGAGAAACAGCCAATGTTTCCAACATTTTTAATATCTCTGTGATGCAAAAACAGCCTACTGATTGTATTTACAGGCCAAATCAGATGGGAGTAGAGATAGGTGTCCAGTGCCAAAAATTCAGAAAATGTCTAAAAGATGGCCATGCAAGGCAATGTTGACACTGTGGCCGCGTTAAGAATTAACCAACCTTTATGGTCTCCGCTTTTGCATATTTTACCATGGTTTGTCCACAGGCCTCATAACCTGGTGTTTTAGGAAGTATGTCCATTGATCTCAACCATTTGAACCTTTACATGCAACACCAGAGTTCAAAACAGGGTGGTGGGTGACGTGTTGGAGGACCTGCTCCATGTACGGAGCAACATCAGCCATTGATGGAAGACCATAGCCCAACTAGAAAAGGGTCCCGTTCAGACAGCAAAACCAGAGAGTATAAAGGTGAAACACTGGTCAGCACAGTGGCAGCTTCTAAAGTCCAAAGTTTGGGAGAGAAGACAGGAACATTCAGAGCCATCAGCATATCATGAAGCCCCTGCTCACTTGCAGGACATCATCCCGCGAGTTTCCATGGGTCTCAGAAGCCCTTTAAGTGGAAATGATGGCTGCTTTTATTTCCAGGAGATGTGACATCATGGCCTGTTCTCAAAAAAGCGCTTAGAGGAAATCTGTTGTCCGTAATATTGTTGTTCTGTCAAAGACAACGTTTCTGAGACGCGGAATGAGAAGACGTAGAAGTTCCAATCAGCTCTAGCTGTTGTTGTCCTTCTTGAGGTGACATCCACTGAGACCATGTCTAACAGGTGATACAATAAAAACCTTTCTACGTACAGATATTCTTTTCCATCCAAGTAAGGAAAAATTAGAGCAGATGGTTAAATAGAGACATAATATGACAAAGAATCCCTCTTCTAAACTGAAAATATGTTTTGACCTATAGTCACCCCATATGATATCATGAAGTTATAATTCTGCCTTTATATAAATACTCATAGGAGCAGTTTCATGTAAAACACACGCATGTAAACTACTCTGTGAGTGCATATTGAAAGTCTTATACATCCCATATCATAGGTTCATGCTCCTTCTCTAAGGCTTTCTTTTCATGCACCCATAGATTCTTTCTTACTAGTGTGGATCTGTTTCGGTGCACTCGTCTCAACTTTTGTCACTTTGAGGGTGAAACCAACCCGGGAAAATAATCTGCCTGTGATTGGTTACTCTCCAGGAAATCCTGCCTCCACATCTGGGTCACCATTGATGGTGCTTAAAAAAGAGTGAAATTACTTATTTTTCCAATGTTTCAAAAGGTTAATAATTTATTTTCTAAGAGAAAGACGTGTTTAGATCCTTACAGTTACATCACTGTTCTGTTCCCAATCTGTTCCAGGAATGGGATCCTTCCCTAATTCAGGCACCACTTTTTACAGCTTTAAGCTGTAGACAGATATAGCTGAATATCATCAGCATAACAGTGGAAATGAATCCCATGCTGTAAAATAATTCCACTGATAGGAAGCATATATATACAACTTTTTTTTTCTTTCATGGTATATAGTTCCTAATCTAAAGAAAGACACCACTAAAACGCAGGTAACGTGTAATATTTTGCAGACTGCTCTGAGCATGTCTGTTGATGAAATCAGATTAGCAATATGACAGAGAGGTAAAACACATCCATTTCAGAGAAGTCGTATAAGTTTTATAAGGTCCAAGTCAGCATTATTTGATAGTTTAGGGATAGAAATAAACACTTCCACTACTGTAATATTACTTATGGCGACCTGGGTTAATATCTGTTTACACATGTGAAAATGAGCCAGTTGAGGTGGCTTGGGCATTTGGTAAGGATGCCTCCTGGAGGCCTCTGTTGTGATGTGTTCCAGGCACGTCCCACCGGGAGGAGACCCGGGGGGAGACCCAGGACATGCTGATAGGAAGAAGACAGTACTGTCCGAAGAGGTGAGACTTTCTCCTGATTTCCTTTTTTTGTCTATCACAGGCAGTGCACTCTCTCAGGTTGGTTTCTTCCTCAAATTTAATAAAAAGGTGACGTGAGCAGGTACAGCAGTGGTGAAGGGATTAATCACGCACAGAGTCTTTGGTCCATCACAGGTTCACTTCACAGGCTGTTGATTATTGCTCTATGTCCTATCTGCTTACTTTCACAAAAAAAATTTTTTTTTAAAAAGGCCATATAGCCTAAAATATAATCTTAAAGGAAAATTTGGTCAGCAAGGAATAATCAATGGATCATTATTTATATCTAAAACTAATACATTCTCAGTGATTTAACGACTTTAGTGTTGATCAATAAAATATACAAACAATAATTTTGGTTGCGATCACTAAGTCTCGGAGCGGCCATTTTTGTCCTAATATAGTAACCCCTCCCTCCTGCCATCTTCCAGCAGTGACGTCACGGTGCGGTAAGCCTAGCGCCATTCTCCCCGCTTTACAAGCAGAATCAATGGGAACTACTAGACACATCTGCAATCAACAACAATTATTGAAGATTTCCAGAGGACTTCACCATTGAAATTCACCAGAGCTATAGTGAAACTGACAATATCCACGTGCATGGCAGCTGGATGTTGGAATACATCGGGTAAAAGTGAAAAAGAGTTATTTCACCTTTCTGATTCCTGATCCTCCACGGACGGGTTGGTCGTTGGATCGCCAACTTGAAGAGGGAGGATTTGCCATCGAACTTCTGGCCAGAGAAAAAACCCGTAATATGTAGCCAACATTTGGAAGAAGAATGTTTTCAAGATGACTTGGATAATAGCGCGTTGTGACAAACACCAGATACAGCACTGGGACTTGATCAACAGCCGATACCAAACCGTGACATCACAAACCAGTAGGTGGCAGTAGTGTTCTTTGACAAACATGGATGCCTCCAGTAAAGCACATTCTAATGAAAATTTATTTATTTATTAAACAGTATGAAATAATTCCAGAAGTTTGAATTTTGAATATGACCAGACTTTTCCTTTGAAAAGTATGGAAGGATCTGAAGGCACGTCGAGAAGGAGCATGCACTCATGTTGCCATGTACGGAGGACCCATGCATATTGAAAATGTTCAAAACGAGCATGGAGATTAGTTTAGTTATGTGTGTTTTAAATAAAACTGCTTGTATGAATATTTACAACACCTGGGCTTCCTGGGTAGAATTCATCATATAAGCGACTTCAGAGCAGAAAATATAATTAATGGAGCGCTGAACCAGGCACTCAATTAACCATTATACCCATGCTGATGTGGATCCCTCCCAGATTGATTCAAGGTAAAAAAAAAAATTGTATCCATCTGTGATTATGATAACTTTTTAGGAATAATTACCTCATCAAGCAGCATTTTAATAGAGAGAAATAATCCTTTTAGAAATATCACCAAATTACTCCTTTACATTTTGAGTATTTCTCAGCACAGATGTAGGGGACTCTAATAATTCTAATAACATGTCTATATAGGAAATCTGAAGCTCAGTTTATATGTTTGGCTACAGTTTAAGCACTCTGCTGTAAAGGAAGATCTTTAATTACTTAAACTCTGTGAGTTGAAGCTGTTATGAATGAGTTATTAGCTTATTTCATTCACTCATAACAATCCTGACTTCTTAAAATATTGTTGTTTCATTTTAAGAGTTTTTCTACCCTTTGATGAATTTAATTCAGCTGTAAAATATTAATAATTTATCATGATTGATCAGCACATTTTCTGAATATTAAATACACATTCAAAAACATCATCAGGCATGGCAACAATCGTAGATTTAACAAAAAAAGGCTTGTTTTCGGGCTGCAGTGTTTTTCATGGTTATATATACATGTTCTACGGTTTCCATATATTTGTTTATTAACATGAACTTTCTTGGGAGCCTGAAGGGTTTTGGTTCATGCAAATGGAAAAAAAAACATCTTTGATCCCATTTTAAACGGACTGGTGAACCGATCCCAGCGTCAGAAACCTCCCTATGGCGAATGAACACCAGGAACCCAGAAATCATATCCACTTCAGAGCTCTGAGGAAATGTGGGAGCTGGCGTGGGCGGGTTCCAGGCCCTGCAGTACAGAGAGGTCTCGCTCTCTGCCGGTCACTCCAGGCCGAAAGTGCTGGTTTCCTCCACTGCGACCAGCAGCTTCTCATACAGCGTGGTGTAGGAGGGGTATGGGGGCAGATCCAGGCGGTTAAAACAGGTGTGAGCCCTGAGAGGGTGAGAGAGATCAGGCTTTTTATCCACCCAGAGGAACAACCAAAAAGGTTAGAAAACAATCCACTGGACTCCGCTTCCAAATTTGTAGACATTTCGCTTCCCTTCCAGGAAGCTTTTTCAATCCATAATGTCAGGAATAGCGTTGAGTAAAAGGCTTTATACAGAAGCCCAACTAAGCCTTGTTATCATCTCCACAGACGCCTGGCCCAACACAGAAGAGTGAACTCCTCAGGACGAGACTGGGCCGTACATCTACACCTTATGGACAAATGACATTGTTTTCAGGAGCATGTTCACATTCTGGACAAAGAAGACAGGGGGTGTGAGAGGGGCGTGAAGGAAGCCATCTACGTTAAGAAAGAAAAACCAACCTTAAACAGAGGGGGGGGACAGATTAAAGCTTTCACAAACCTACAATGCAGAGATAGAGTTGATCCCTTCCTGCTATCATTGCAGCCCCAACCCCTTTACAGGCCAACAACTCCATTCACCCGCCTTTCAGAGACATAGACAGGTATGGGGCATTGCAGGCTAACAGAGAAGCCAAACGATCCCCATTCCAAAGGGGTGGACCCGTTCATCTGTTTCAGTTTGCATGTTTTTTTTAAACAAAAGCAATAAAACCTAGAACTCCACGCTATGTCGAATTGAAAAAGCCTTAGGATTGCAGAGACGCAATCCTAAGGCCACCAAAACGGATCCCCTCAACACCTTGGCTGCGCCTAGAAATTCTGTCCATGAAGGTAATGAACAGAATCGGTGACAAAGGGCAGCCCTGGCGGAGTCCAGTGGATTGTTTTTTTTTACTTTTGTGGAATGACTATGTAGATGGCCCCAAGATGGCGCCACCATATTACGTCAGCGCCCATAGGTTAAAGCAATCGATGCCGGGTCTACCCTTATAACAGGTCTATGGTTACCAGATCCTAATAAAAACAAGAAAAGAAGCAAAGCGACGAAGAAACATCAGTCAAACCTCTGAGGGTCGGTGCTAAAGGAAGCAAAGGGGAAGGTGTAGACGTGGTTGCTTATTTTTTTCTGAACTGTTAAAATGTTTACTAATGCAAACCAAACTGTTAAGTGGGAGGACCAAACTTGATCTGGGACCTTTACAGTATTTGAAGTGATAAATTGTTCACCTTCTTCTGAACAATCATTGAAATAAAAGAACATCTAATTTTATTTATTTAGGGAAATCCAGCCCCCCTATCCGCCGCTGACCTACCTGGGGAGGGAGGTGACTTTACCCCACTTCTCAATGCAGAAGCGCCTCATGCCGTTGGAGCCCCTCAGGGCGGCGAAGCCCTCGTACGGCACGCTGGAAGTTCCCGTGACGAACTGCAGCAATCGTAGCCGCTGCTCGTTGGTGAATCTTTCCACCGCTGCCCAGAACCACCGCATCACGATGTGGCTGTCATGGTAACCTAGCAGGGAGAAGCACATACTGATTTATTCCTATAAAGCTTGTATGGGAGCCATTTAACACAGGGCCTGTTTCTTCACAATTGTGTCCTAATCTCCTTTAATCCACCCCATATGGTGGCATATGGAGATGCTGATTGGGCAGCAGGTATAATTAAAGCTCCCTCTAGTGTAGACGCAGGTAATTGCCCTGAGGTGTCCCTCCACTCTTTGCTCTGTGGACCCTTACCTCCTCTGTATTCCGTGTTGCTCCTCCAGTCGCTGAGATCGATCTCCACCGTGCCGGCGATGACCAGCTCCAGCTCCCGTGCATCAAACACAGACACCAGTCTGGAGTCCACCACCTTTGTGAAGGAACATGGAGTCAGTCCATGCTGGAAACCAACCACTCCACTTCGCCACAATTCTTTTTGTGTTGTGTGCTTTAAAATCCTGCTTTGTTTGTAAACGAAAGCGATATGCTGGTGAAGATTCTCAGTCACTCAGTTCATAGTCATTCCCAAAAAAAAAATAATCCCCTGGACTTTGTTTCCAAGTTTGAAGACGTTTCGCGTCCCATCCAGGAAGCTATTTCAATTCAAAATGTCGGAAATAGCGTTGAGTACCAGGCTTCATACAGTAGCCCAACAAATCTTTCCGATATTTTCAATTGAAAAAGCTTCCTGGATGGGAAGCGAAAAGTCTTCAAACTTGGAAACAAAGTCCAGGGGATTGTTTTTTTTTACTTTTTTAGAAAGTAAACAACAGCAGTTAAAAAGAACACAGAGACTCCAAGCAAAGAGACTAAATAAAAGGGCCAAATGATGTTCAGATGAGTGCTGTTCCAGTGCTGCTCTGAGTACGATACGAACGCTGAAGTTCACTGAAGCTGCCAAGTTGTTGGATTTGTTTTGCCTGCGGATGGCAACGCATACAGCAACATTTACTGTGGGTGGCTTGCTGTATACTTTTTTTTCTCAACGCCGACATGGTTTCTAGAGTTACTTGTTTAAGCAGGAATAGGTGGCGACACTGAATCACATTTGAGTTCTATTCGACAGAAGGTGGTTCCTCTAGGTCGTGCCATTTAACAATAATTGAGTCAACGGGGATGATCACACCCGACGGAAGCCTCGATTAAAATAGACCCCAGGTCTATTTTAGTTGGACTAGTGCAGCAATTCCGTGGCAAATGCATTCAATGAACAGCGTTCACTGAATAATTATTATGTTGGTAAATGGTTAACTGAAAGGATCAGTTTTGAAGTAATGACCTTGAACAACAGTGACGTTCACTCTGAGAACAATGAGCGAGATAGACAGATCATGTTCGCGTTCCATTGATAACATTTTCCATTGGATAACGTCAGGTTTTACTGCACGTATTACAGCGAACAAAGGAAGACTGGGACAAAAAAAAAAAAGATTTTTGGCCAAACTAAGCCCACCAGGACTTAAAGATATAGTGGCAGATTTTTGCAAATTTTTTACAAGACCCGACCTTTACACTTGAAAAAAAAAAAATTTACATACAACCCTGTACCTGCTCCTGAGAGGGAACGCCTATTACACACGTGCGCATGCGTGCACGAGCCCATTTCTCCTCGTGTACGCTCTGTTTAAAAGTTGCTGTTTGCATCGCTCACAGCTTACTTTCCAAAAGAAGATTTGCAATTTTTCCACTACGTCATTCTAGTGACTACAGACAAGCGCATAGGACGGCCTTATGTAAACATAAACCCAGAATGATTGACAATTAGGAGGATTGCACATCTAGTAAACCTTGACTGCATCCAGGATTTTCCATTTCTTTCTATATATCATGATCACACATTTAAAGGATAAAATATGAGCTTCTATTGTGGAGGATATTGGCTTAATTTACCAGATGAACTTGAACTTGTTTATTTATAGGTTTGGGAACTTATTTTAGTTTTTAAAAAGTTAACTATAAACGTGAACTAGTTCATTTTCAACTGTGTGAACTGAACTTTAAGCTCGTTCTTTCTGATTATGAACCGGTACAACACTGGGTAATTTCATGGGTCTGACAGCAAGAAAGACGCGATTACAAAGTACAGAAGCATCCATTCAAAATAGTCCTTCTGTCATGATGGGTTCTCAAATGGAGACCCAAGTATGCAGAACACCACTGACGGACACGAGGATGAAAAGTTTAACAAGTTTATTTGCACACACACAGAATGTACAGATGACTGGTTCGGGCCTGGGTTCTGGTTTCACCGGAGTCTGCGTGAGAGACAGAGCAGTTATGGACTGAAGACAGGATTTGATTTCCAAAGGAGCTCCTATTGTCCCTTGAGGGTTCTGGAGGTTCTCTTTGGGAGAGTCACTGTTGGTTCTGGAGAAGGGTTTATCAGCAGAGTCCGTTTGCTGCTTCAGCGTCTCACGTCTAGCTTGAACAGACCTTGGCTTTGGTTTCCCAGCTCTAGTCCAGAGCTGTTTGGTGGTTCTCAGAGAATCTTCAGGGTTTGGCTCAGAGGGTCGGCTCGGCAGGTTAGCTCTTCTTGAGCTCTCTCGGAGGAGACACGAGTTTCCTGGAAACACAGTGACAGTGGTTAAGATCCAACCAGGATTCAGAGTCATGGAGATTTACACAAAGATCTAGGCTTTAGTACTGACCAACTGGAACAACACTGCGGCGTTGAGGCAAGGTCTGAAGACAGCTTATATAGTGGATCCTCTGATGATCTAGATGAGCTGCAGCTGTGCAGGAGGCTCCCTCAGAGGAACCACGGCGGACTCTGCTGGAGAAAGATGGGATTTTCTCCAGCTCCCAACAGTACCCCCCCCTCAACGACCGCCCCTTGGCGGTCCGGAAGAGGTAGATGGGCAGGAACGCTCGTACTCCTCGATGAGCGCAGGGTCGAGGATGTACGAGCCTGGGACCCACTGACGATCCTCTGGTCCGTAGCCCTCCCAGTCGACGAGGTACTGCCATCCGCGACCTCGTCGACGGGAGTCTACGATGCGGCGCACTGTGAAGGCCGGGTGGCCATCGACCTCCAGGGCGGGTGGTGGGGAGTCGGACGGTGGGCACAGAGGACTCGAGGAAACAGGCTTGATCTGGGAGACGTGGAAAGTAGGGTGGATTCGGAGGGACTGGGGAAGTTGAAGACGGACAGCAGAAGGATTGATGATGCGTGTGATCTTGTAGGGTCCTATGAATCTCGGGGAGAGTTTTCGAGACATCCCTGTCTCGAGTGGAGAGCCACACCTCCTGGCCCACAGAATACTCGGGGGCAGGACGTCTCTTGGAGTCGGCGAAACGTTTGACTGATTCGGATGACTGGTTGAGTGCGGCGATGGTCTCCCTCCAAATCCTCTGACAGCGACGGATGTGTTGATTTACGGACAGCACCGATATCTCTCTCTCATCTGCAGGAAAAAGAGGTGGTTGGTATCCGAGACTGACCTGGAAAGGGGACTGTCCAGTGGATGCAGAACGGAGGGAGTTGTGAGCATATTCTATCCACGGGAGGTATTGACTCCAATCCACGGGGTTATTGGAAGTGAGACAGCGGAGGGTGGATTCCAGTTGCTGGTTCATTCGTTCTGTCTGGCCGTTAGATTGCGGGTGGTAACCTGAAGTGAGAGAAGGTTGGCAGCCGAGAGCAGAACAGAAAGCCTTCCATACCTGTGAAATGAATTGTGGACCTCTGTCCGAGAGGATTTCCTGGGGGATGCCATGAAGCCGGAAAACATGTTTAATTAGCAACTGGGCAGTCTGAAAGGCCGTGGGAAGTTTCCTGAGGGGAACTAGATGACAGGACTTCGAGAAACAATCAACAATGGTTAGTATGGTGGACATACCTCGGGAGACAGGGAGACCGGTGACGAAATCAATGGCTATATGGGACCACGGACGCGAGGGAACAGGAAGTGGTTGAAGCAGGCCTGAAGGAGGTTGGTGTGAGGCCTTGTTGCGGGCACATGTGGGGCAAGCCAACACATACTCCTTAACGTCTCTGTGGAGTGTGGGCCACCAGAAACGCCTGGAGATGAGAGCAACTGTCCTACTCACTCCTGGATGAGCGGTGAATTTGCCGGCATGCATCCACTGGATAAGACGGGACCTGACAGAAGATGGGACATATGTACGGTTAGGCGGACCGGTACCTGGATCTGGTTCAGTGGCTAGGGCAGAATTGATGAGGTCAGTTATCTCCCAGTTGACCACTCCTATGGTACATGAAGCAGGGAGGACTGGTTCAGGTGTCTCTGGATGTTCGACGGAGTAGAGACGAGAGAGAGAATCGGGCTTCACGTTCTTGGATCCGGGTCTGTAAGAAATGATTAGGTTAAAACGAGAGAAGAAGATTGACCACCTGGATTGGCGAGGGTTTGCCTGCTTTGTTGACTGGATGTAAGCCAGGTTTTTGTGGTCTGTCCACACAAGAACCGGATGCTCAGCTCCCTCCAGCCAATGCCTCCATTCTTCCAACGCCAGTTTTATAGCCAGGAGCTCACGGTCACCCACGTCATAGTTTTGTTCAGCTGAAGAAAGTCTACGGGAGAAGAAAGCACATGGGTGTATTTTTTGATCTGAATCGAGCCTTTGGGAGAGAACCGCTCCAACCCCGGAATCTGAAGCATCAACCTCTAGGATGAACTGTTTAGCTGGATCTGGTTGAATTAGGACAGGTGCTCTGGAAAACAAGGATTTTAGTTTTTCAAACGCTGTCTGAGCCTTGGGAGTCCACTGAAAAGTTCGTTTAATGGAAGTCAGCGAGGTTAAAGGAAGGGCTGTTTGACTGTAGTTTCTTATGAAACGACGATAGAAGTTAGCGAACCCTAAAAACCTCTGTAGCTGTTTTCGGTTCTCAGGAACTGGCCAGTCTAAAACTGCTTTGATCTTGTCCTCGGAAGGTCTTACCTGGCCGCCCTCGAGCACAAACCCCAAAAAGGTGACTGAAGATTGATGGAATTCACACTTCTCGGCTTTCACGAACAGCTTATTCTCCAGAAGTCTCTGTAAGACAAGACGAACATGTTTCTTGTGTTCTTGGAGGTCCTTGGAATAAATGAGAATGTCATCGATGTACACAAAAACAAACACGTTGACGAAATCTCTGAGAACATCATTGACTAGGGCTTGAAAACAGGCAGGAGCGTTTGTTAAACCGAAGGGCATCACCAGGTATTCGAATTGACCCAAGGGAGTCTTAAAAGCAGTTTTCCATTCATCGCCCTCTCATATCCTAAGGAGATGATAGGCGTTTCTTAAGTCCAGCTTGGAAAATACTGTTGCACCCTGTACAGGTTCAAAGGCAGAGGCGAGAAGAGGGCGTGGGTATTTATTTTTAATGGTGATCTGGTTCAAACCTCGATAATCAATACAAGGTCTCAGGGAACCATCCTTCTTGCCCACGAAGAAGAAACCGGCGCCCAAAGGAGATGATGAAGGACGGATTATTCCAGCAGCTAATGATTCGTTGATGTATTTTTCCATAGTTTCTCTTTCAGGCTTGGAAATGTTATACAATCTGCTGCTAGGAAGAGGAGCACCAGGTAAAAGCTCAATGGCGCAATCGTATGGTCTGTGTGGAGGTAGGGACGTCGCACTGACCTTACTGAAGACAGGGGCTAAATCATGGTACTCAGAGGGAACTGAAGAAAGGTCAGGAGAGTCCATCTCCCCCCCACCTCTAGGAGACCCCACCATGGGGGCGGCTGAACGAAGGCATGTTTCGTGGCACGTAGTGGACCATGATTCCAGGAGACGTTTAGTCCAGTTAATGTGAGGGTTATGCTTCTCCAACCACTCGAAGCCGAGGACCAGCGGGGAACATGCAGAGGGAAACACAAAGAAAGTTATTGTCTCTCGGTGGTTACCTGACAGAAGTTTGGTGGGTAACCCGGTGGAGTCTTTTCCCGTCTATGGCGGACACACTGAGAGGCTGAGAGAGAGGAACGGTCTTGATCTGGAGTTGCTGGACGAGGTTAGAATCGATTAGATTACACTCACAGCCTGAGTCGATGAAGGCGGAGAAAGAGAGACTTTGGTTATCATAGAAGAGTGTAGCAGGCAGCAACAATCGAGGAGATTTTGTTGTGTTTATTTGGCCCGCCAGACTCCTCAGATCCTCTGGCGGGCCCCGGCTTTTGCTTTAGCCGGGCAGGTGGCGATGAAGTGTCCACTCTCGCCACAGTAGATACATAATTTACCTAGGAGGCGCCTCTGTCTCTCCTCAGGAGAGAGCCTAGTGTGTCCCACCTGCATTGGTTCAAAATTCCCCTCCCCCGAATGTGAAGCCTGAACAGGCAAAGGTAGAGACAGGGACTTAGACCTTTGAGTGGGCATCTGCTCTGTAGAGGGAGAACAAACAGTCACATTAGGTGAGGCAGGAGAAAAATTACTCTGCTTCTTAGAACTGTTTCTGGCTCGAATTCTGTTATCTAGTCTGATGGAGAGGCGGATTAAATCCTCGAGGGAGGCTGGTTCGTCGAGGGTTGCGAGTTCATCTTTAATCTGTTCGTTTAATGCCATGAAGAAGGCTCCCTTCAAGGCGCTTTGGTTCCATCCGGAAGCTGCCGCTTTAACCCGGAAGTTAATTGAAAAATCTGCCACCGAAGAATTTCCCTGTTTGAGACCGAAAAGAATTCTGGAATCAATAGTTTGGTCAGTCTCCTGGTTGAAAACCTGGGTAAATTCAGCAATGAAGTCAGAAAAACGGCAATTTAAACTGTCGTCAGAGGCAAATCTTGCCTGAGCCCATTCCAAGGCTCTTCCTGTTAACTGAGAAAGAATGAACGTTATCTTCTTGTGATCTGTGGAAAAGCTGCCTGGAGAGTTCTGAAAGATCAACCGGCACTGAAATAAAAATCCTTTGCAATCTTTCATGTTACCGGAGAATCGTTCAGGGAGACTAGGACGGAATTCAGATGACGTCACAGGTTGTGACCTCGGGGGAGGGACTGGACCCGGAAGTGGTTGCTGTACAAACGCAGCATTAGCGCTGTTGAAGTAATTTACGTAACCTTGAATAGCTTGATTCTGTCTCTCAATGTGGGAGTTTAACTCACGTAGAGCCAAGCCGTGTCCATGGATTTGGGCAGCCTGTTCCTCTAGTCGACGGAGATGGTGATCTGCTGGGCCTTGAGTTTGGCCGCAGTGTTCTGTCATGATGGGTTCTCAAATGGAGACCCAAGTATGCAGAACACCACTGACGGACACGAGGATGAAAAGTTTAACAAGTTTATTTGCACACACACAGAATGTACAGATGACTGGTTCGGGCCTGGGTTCTGGTTTCACCGGAGTCTGCGTGAGAGACAGAGCAGTTATGGACTGAAGACAGGATTTGATTTCCAAAGGAGCTCTGATTGTACCTTGAGGGTTCAGGAGGTTCTCTTTGGGAGAGTCACTGTTGGTTCTGGAGAAGGGTTTATCAGCAGAGTCCGTTTGCTGCTTCAGCGTCTCACGTCTAGCTTGAACAGACCTTGGCTTAGGTTTCCCAGCTCTAGTCCAGAGCTGTTTGGTGGTTCTCAGAGAATCTTCAGGGTTTGGCTCAGAGGGTCGGCTCGGCAGGTTAGCTCTTCTTGAGCTCTCTCGGAGGAGACACGAGTTTCCTGGAAACACAGAGACAGGGGTTAAGATCCAACCAGGATTCAGAGTCATGGAGATTTACACAAAGATCTAGGCTTTAGCGCTGACCAACTGGAACAACACTGCGGCGTTGAGGCAAGGTCTGAAGACAGCTTATATAGTGGATCCTCTGATGATCTAGATGAGCTGCAGCTGTGCAGGAGGCTCCCTCAGAGGAACCACGGCGGACTCTGCTGGAGAAAGATGGGATTTTCTCCAGCTCCCAACACCTTCCCAGTCAAAAGCCAAAAGCAGCCAAATCCCCTCTAACTTCCAGCCACTGGACTGACCCCTTATTGCATTTTTTTTACTCTGACTCCACCCTTTCATTGACTTACAGGGTCTGACCAGGAGATAACGCTTCTCTTTAGATCTTAATGTCCACAAATCATGACAAAAAGAATATTTTAGAACAAAAAAGATTTTTAGAAAGGAATTGAAGGGGACCAGCAAAGGACCCATCAAGGAGAGTGTGGGAATTTTGAATGGCTACTACTGTATAACACATCCCCTTTAGGGGGAAAATACTAAATAAAATCTGTCAATCGCATGGAGAAAGAGTCAGTTTGAGAGTCGCAGCACATTGCGTTTATAGTAAGCAGGATAGAGTGGTGCAAAAACAATGAATGAAAAATCAAAATAGAAAACTTTATCCATGATAGGAGTTTAGGAGGTCAGAAATAAGATAAATACGTGATCTTTGAGCCTCACAAGAAAAAATTAGTAAAGTACAGAGAGGACATTAGAGGAAAGTACAGCTATTCACTCTCCTTGGATAAACTTCCCAGACCTCTCTCTGAGAATCACATTTCTGCCTCAGTCAGCATAGGAACCATCCCATAGCAATATTGCTGTTTTCCTTTTCTTTAAAAGTAGTCCCCATCACATTTAGGGGGATGTTACAATATTAATTCCATTTCACGTTTTTATGAAAGAGACTGAACCTGCTTGGATCAAAAATTTTATTCTTTCTAGAAGTCCCATCATATTCAGAATTCAAACTTCTGAAAGTACTTTAAGTATGCAATTATTAGATACTGTTCAATAAATGATCAGTGTTTTAATTAAGAGTCATTTACATTTAAATGTGCTTTACTGGAGGCATCCATGTTTGTCAAAGAACACTACTGCCACCTACTGGTTTGTGACGTCACGGTGCGGTATCGGCTGTTGATCAAGTCCCAGTGCTGTATCTGGTGTTTGTCACAACGCGCTATTATCCAAGTCATCTTGAAAACATTCTTCTTCCAAATGTTGGCTACATATTACGTGTTTTTTCTTTGGCCAGAAGTTCGATGGCAAATCTTTCCTCTTCAAGTTGGCGATCCAACAACAAACCCGTCCGTGGAGGATCAGGAATCTGAAAGGTCAAATAACTATTTTTTTTTTTTCCTTTTACCCGATGTATTCCAGCATCCAGCTGCCATGCACGTGGGCATTGTCAGTTTCACTATAGCTCTGGTGAATTTCAATGGTGAAGTCCTCTGGAAATCTTCAATAATTGTTGTTGATTGCAGATGTGTCTAGTAGTTCCCAATGATTTTGCTTGTAAAGCGGGGAGAATGGCGCTAGGCTTACCGCACCGTGACGTCACTGCTGGAAGATGGCAGGAGGGAGGGGTTACTATATTTGGGCAAAAATGGCCGCTCCCAGACTCAGTGATCGCAACCAAAATGATTATTTTTAATTTTTTTACGGATTACTGCTAAATTCAAGTATAAATAATGATCCACTGATTATTCCTTGCTGAATGGACTTTTCCTTTAAAAAGAATCCTCTTTAAGTACCATCACTTTGTCTCTTCATTTATTCCTGAAATTTTCTTTAAAGAAATCTTTGTCTTTTTTCAAAAGAGAGCAAAGTATTTAGAATGCGACAGACTAAAATTAGACTGAATTTAAAATGTTTGATAATTATGAAATATAAGTGGTTTAATTAGTGGTATTATGGTCGATTGGTTCATATAACATCAGCTTTTGGCAAAAGGAATATTTCTTTCAATGAGAAAATGATGAATTGATGTGTGGCCTGTTTAGGTTTCTACCCTGATTTATTTTCTTCTGATGTGATCTTTAGTTTTAATTTTGTGAAATATGAAATAAGAAAACGCAATAAAAATCAGAATGTTGACCTTAGCAGAGGAATTGAAAACCCGTTGATAAAAAAAACTCTAGATTCCCTCTTGGTTTGTTAATGTTTGGTTCTTATCAGGTGTGAGTAGTTCAGGTCCAGAAGGTAAAGATCCTGCCATGCTGTTTATTGTGTCACTTACCCAGATCCCCGTTTCAGAAAAAGAGGCAGCCTTCCCCGAGAAGAAGGCGGATCGTTCCTCTGTTCAACGTGAATGAGCAGCTGATAGGACCTGTTCCACTAATTCAATCTAATGTCTAAAAATAATTTAACTAAATGTGAGATTGATCTCCCATGAAGAAATAGGGGTAAATAGTTATAATGTGAAAACGTTTCCATTCTGTGCATCAGTAGTAGTGTTTAAACTAAAATATCTGTGAGCAACATAACCTGCTGAATGTCAGAGGTGTACAAATGTTGCTTATCTTTACTGGAGTAATTTTTTTCAGACTTTTCACTTCTCCTTACATTTTAAAAATAGACTCCTTAGTTTTATTTCATTTAAGCTCTTTTTCATTATGGCCTGTTGGTAATTAAAAGGAATAAAAACCATCAAAATAACTAGTTTCATCCAGACAACTTCTTTGTGGTTGGACTCGGTGCTGCCCCAACTTGTTGTTCACAACATAGGAAAATTAATAGTTTTTAAAGATGATTCAAAGTTTAATTTGACACTTATACCATTAGATATAAATCTAAGAAACTTAAAGGAATAGTACACCCAAAACATGATTAGCCTTCATTTTCTACTCACCTCCATGCTGAACAACACTCTGGAGTACTTTTTTGATATCTCAAATGCATCTGGAGATCTGGGAGGCTTCTTGCTGTCTGCTGACATTCAAATAATGGAGGTCCATGGCGCCCGAGACAGAAAGGTCCATAAAAGTCCACAAAAACGTGTCAATATTCCTCCATACTGCTCGTCCAATGTAATCCAAGTGTCCTGAGTGGGTAGCATCCAGAATTTACTCGAAACGAAGTCATTTAGAATGTTTTTAGAGCATAAACAGTAGTGTATAGGATTTCCTAATAGCGCCCCCATGCGCGCTCACGATTCTACGGAAGCCGGCAGACCAAACCGGAAGAAAGTGCGCATTCAGCGTCTGGTCTGCCGATAATGCAAGCGTAGAAGAAGAAATGTGCTGTTTACCTGTGCAAAGAAAGAAACAACGAAAGAAAAATGTCTGAGGACTTCAGTGTTGAGGAAGAGCATGAGTTCTTTGCCGAGCTGAATGCGCTGGTTTGGTCTGCCGGCTTCCGTAGAATCGTGAGCGCGCATGGGGGCGCTATTAGGAAATCCTATACACTACTGTTTATGCTCTAAAAACATTCTAAATGACTTCGTTTCGAGTAAATTCTGGATGCTACCCACTCAGGACACTTGGATTACATTGGACGAGCAGTATGGAGGAATATTGACACGTTTTTGTGGACTTTTATGGACCTTTCTGTCTCGGGCGCCATGGACCTCCATTATTTGAATGTCAGCAGACAGCAAGAAGCCTCCCAGATCTCCAGATGCATTTGAGATATCAAAAAAGTACTCCAGAGTGTTGTTCAGCATGGAGGTGAGTAGAAAATGAAGGCTAATCATGTTTTGGGTGTACTATTCCTTTAAGTCTAAGGAATTTATAGAAAAATGTTCCTTTAATAGGTTAGTGCAGTAAACCTCTGTCCTTAACATTTTTCCTACAGTACTTTTACACTTTGTCAGGGTTCGGTGTTCTGCTTACTCTCTTGCACAGGTGGTTGTTGCTGACAGCTCGGCGTGGCCCCGCACCTGCGGCTCTTTGAGGCTGCTCGGCTGAGCTTACGAGGATCTTTCAGTCAGCTGAAGGAAGCCAGAGTGTTAAACCGTTGTGGTACACCTAGGCCTCTGTCCAGACAGATTTCAGAAACCTGATGTTTTGGATTCCTGGTTCTAACCTGTCTCCTGTCTCCCTCAGTTTGTTGATCTCTGGATTACTCACCTGCCTGTCTCTGTGCTCTGAGGACTGGCCTCTGAATCCCTGCTGCTCAGATTCTGCTCTGGCGTTCCCCTCGAGCCCCCTCGGTGCTATCCAGGCGGACAAGATATCCCTTACCTGGATCTACTCTGGTTCCTTCAGCTGCTCCTCAAACCTGCCTCTGCTGCGGTGCCTAAGCCCCACCTGTTGCTCAGACACCTCCTCCCATCGTAAAGCTGTGAGTTACAGAACCACATTCCTCCACTCACCCTCCCTGCATAGGTTATCCCTATCTGGCGGTAAGCAGAGCAGCAGCAGCGCAGGTTTCTTTTGTTTATCTTAGTCTTAATCAGTTTCCTCTTTCCCCCTGCAGAACTACGAACACTGACGTTCCGAAGCTCGGCTGCGGCTCCTGTTCTGAACTGTTCTGTGTAGTCAAATAAACACCTTAAACTGCTCGTTTTCCTCCAGCTGTGTCTGCTTGTGGGCCAAACACCTTAAAACCATGACACACTTTAAGTAGTCTTTCCAAAAAAAGTTAAAAAACAAACCACTGCACTTTGTTTCGCTTCCCATCCAGGAAGCTTTTTCATTCAAAGTGTCAGAAATAGCGTTGACTTGGAGGGTTTACAGAGTGGATCAAAAACAAGCCGTGTTTTGGCTTAGACGAGTGGATCCGCCCCTTTGGTCCCGCCCTGTTCCATTTGCATGTTTTCTAAGCCTGGATGACTGAGAATCTTCATCAGCATATTTAATTAATTTTACAGATGTTTTAACACTTTAATTTGAGTACAAAGCTTAAGTTAATCATCTCACTTCTACAAAAAATGTTTTTAAACAGCAGGATTTTAAATTTAACTCGAGTAATAAACCCCCCCGCCTCTGCTCCATTTACCTCGTAGAAACCTCGAACCAGCGCCTCCGTCTGCTGCACCACGCCGCGCTCCACTCTCCACTTGGCCATCCGCTCGATGTAATCCTTCTTGTTCTTCTCCGTCACCTGGAGGTGGGATCCGCCTGACTTCAACTCCCGTTCTGTCACCTAGCAAAGCAACCGCAACAAATGGGAGGGTGGGTTAAACAAACCGGTTTAATCCAGAAAGATACACTTCCTCCTGAAGCTTTTAATGGAGAAGCTGATTTTATCAACATTTTAAAAATTGATTGAGGCTCAACAATCAGCATTTTATCTCATAAACAGTACAGCATTTGAAACCAAAAATTAAGAAAAAAACACATCAGTTTGAAGCCCATCAGAGTTCATAGTCGGTCTTATTGTGTTCCTATAATTCCATGGATGCAAGAAAACTAAATACATTAACACTTTAAAGGAAGTTAAAGTTAGAGCACCAAATATGGTACAGCAGATTAGTCACATGAGGAGTTGTTTTCTCCAGGATGTGCTGCAGGCAAAATAAACATTTATTAATCAATATTTATCATATACACTCACCAGCCACTTTATTAGGTACACCTGTTCAACTGCTCGTTAACACTTAATTTCTAAGCAGCCAATCACATGGCAGCAACTCAGTGCATTTAGGCATGTAGACATGGTCAAGACAATCTCCTGCAGTTCAAACCGAGCATCAGTATGGGGAAGAAAGGTGATTTGAGTGACTTTGAACGTGGCATGATTGTTGGTGCCAGAAGGGCTGGTCTGAGTATTTCAGAAACTGCTGATCTACTGGGATTTTCACGCACAACCATCTCTAGGGTTTACAGAGAATGGTCCGAAAAAGAAAAAACATCCAGTGCGGCAGTTCTGTGGGCGGAAATGCCTTATTGATGCCAGAGGTCAGAGGAGAATGGCCAGACTGGTTCGAGCTGATAGAAGGGCAACAGTGACTCAAATAACCACCCGTTACAACCAAGGTGGCCAGAAGAGCATCTCTGAACGCACAGTACGTCGAACTTTGAGGCAGATGGGCTACAGCAGCAGAAGACCACACCGGGTGCCACTCCTTTCAGCTAAGAACAGGAAACTGAGGCTACAATTTGCACAAGCTCATTGAAATTGGACAATAGAAGATTGGAAAAACGTTGCCTGGTCTGATGAGTCTCGATTTCTGCTGCGACATTCGGATGGTAGGGTCAGAATTTGGCGTCTACAACATTAAAGCATGGATCCATCCTGCCTTGTATCAACGGTTCAGGCTGGTGGTGGTGGTGTCATGGTGTGGGGAATATTTTCTTGGCACTCTTTGAGCCCCTTGGTACCAATTGAGCATCGTTGCAACGCCACAGCCTACCTGAGTATTGTTGCTGACCATGTCCATCCCTTTAAGACCACAATGTACCCAACTTCAGATGGCTACTTTCAGCAGGATAATGCGCCATGTCATAAAGCTGGAATCATCTCAGACTGGGTTCTTGAACATGACAATGAGTTCACTGTACTCAAATGGCCTCCACAGTCACCAGATCTCAATCCAATAGAGCATCTTTAGGATGTGGTGGAATGGGAGATTCGCATCATGGATGTGCAGCCGACAAATCTGTGGCAACTGTGTGATGCCATCATGTCGATATGGACCAAACTCCCTGAGGAATGCTTCCAGATCCTTGTTGAATCTATGCCACGAAGAATTGAGGCAGTTCTGAAAGCAAAAGGGGGTCCAACCCGTTACTAACCCGTTACTTACCTAATAAAGTGGCCGGTGAGTGTATTTTAGCCTACTGGCTCATTCTTTTATTCTTTGTTTTTTGTCTATTATATCTCTTTGAATAGCTTGAGTTGCCGACCCCTATTCTAGACAGAACTTTGGGCTCAGCTTTTAAACAGACCAAAAGTCAGTTACAGATATTATTTCAAATGAGATTTTTAAAGAGGTGTCTCTGCTTCATGTGTTTAGGCAAAACTTACCTGACCAAAAACTTCCTCATTCACAGTGAAGGTGAGGTCCAAGATGTCGGTAATGTCGTTGTCTTTCATCCACTGGAGAGACTGGTGGAACTCCTCATCCAGGTACTCCAGGTCAGACAGGTCTGTGGCTCTGTGGGTTTAAGTTAGATTATGTTTATTTGGCGCCTTTCAATGCAAGAGGATCTTGAAATACTTTATATAAAAGACTCTAAAATGTTAAAACAAAATAAAGTCTACAGCTTGACCTTGAACTCTGAGGATTATCAGCATTTCAGACCCAGGTTGGATCATGCCAGCCTTCTGGTAGCAAAATTCTACTTTTGGAGAGAAAGGTATGATACTAAATTAAAGTAGATGAGGAGAGTTATTCTTTTCCTAAATCAAATCAGGTCCAAACACATAAACCTAATTACTATTACCATTTAGTAACCGAACATTACAAAAGAAATTAACCTAATCAGGTTAGCTGTTTGAACCCATTTGTTTTTATAGATATTTAAAGCAGAGTATCGTCTGCAAAACATTAAACTGTATCTTATGCTGCTAATAAAATGTCCAAGCCTACTGGATAAAACAGTGTGATCTAAGGCAGCCAACTCCGCACAGGGTCTAAGGAGGACTCACAGAAACATGGCTGCAAACCTCTAAGGTACAATTCAAAATCAAACAGTTAGGTACACTTTTTTAGTGACAGTTTTAAAAACAGATTAAAACAGATTAAAAACTGTCTATAATTTGCTGAATGTCTTATTAACACTTGGACTGAAATTATAACCTTAAAATTGAGACAACGTAACCTGACGATAGCATTAGATTCAGTACGTCCATTATTAGGGCTATCTGTTATACAAAATATAGATCTAAAACATCTCAGCCAAGAAAAGGTACAATCTATTTATTAGAAATGTGTGTTGAAGAATATGAGCAAATTGAAGCTATGATTAGAAATACATTTAAGCATATTGATGGAGGTCTACAAATTCCAACAAATATATCAGAGTTAAACCCCCCCAAACTACTGTCTAAATTATACAGGACACTGACTAAACTGGATGATACAATATCTCTTCCTATTACTAAATGGGAGGAGGATTTGTCAGCCAGCTTTGAACAAAACATCTGGGCTCAGATATGTCTAAGAACTTTAACATGACTAGAAACCCCAATCGACAATTAATACAATACAAAATCCTCCACAGAGTGCACAATACAGGTCAAAGATTATTCAAGATGGGTTTTGCACAATCTAACATCTGTCCACAGTGCACAGGCAATCATCTTGATAATTATATTCACACGTTATGGTAATGCACGCCAGTTCAGAGGTTCTGGGTACAGGTATGTAAGGACTTATCACTGTGCCTGAGTTGTAAAATCTAACTTTCCCCTCCAGTTTGCTTGCTGGGTGACTTTGAGGGAAGCTCTTTGGAAAAAAAAAATTGTTTGCATGACCTTAACTGCATTATGTATCGCAAAGAAAACTATCCTCATGAATTGGAAAAGTAAGGATAAACTCAGCATCAATCAGTACAGAGATCTGTTGTTGGATCATATTAATCTTGAGACAGTATCTGCATCCCCATCAGACCGATCTCTCTGGACTCCCTTGATCTGCTCCATCACTTAGTGTAGTGGGGGGTTGTGGGGGGCGCGGGGGCTGGTTCGGGGGTCCTTGGGTCCTGGAGGGTTCGGGGGGTGCTTGGAGTGGGGTGCCTGGCGGGTCTAGCCCTGGGGTCTGTTGCCCCCATCGGGGCGGGGCTTGGGACGCCTCTGGGCGTCCTACGGCGGCCACATGCGGTGCTCTTGGGGGGTTTTGTGGTGGTGGACGTGGACTACTGGCCTGGTAGCTGTGCTGCTGCTGGGTGGGTCCGGGGTGGGTCCGGGGGTCTGGGATCCCTGGGGCGCGTTGCCCTCGGGCAGGGGCCCCGGCGGGGCATCGGGGGTTCGGGTTCTGTGGGGATTGCTGCTTGGGGTCTGGGCCGGTGTACGCCCAGCTGTCTGGCCCTGCCGGGGCCTCTGGTGTGCTGGGGGGCCTCTGGGCCTGTTGGGATGGGGGGGGCACAGACATTAACACCTATGGCAGATGCTTAGCCCCTCAGGGGTTTGCACTCTGGTAGTGGGGGAAAGCGAGGGAGGGGAAGTGGCAATGATCTCGGCCTGGATGTCTTTTCTTGCTTGTGTGGTGAGTGGTTTGAATGTTAATGTAGGGGAGGGATCACATCTCCGGAGGAGGGGCGGGGAATGGTGACGGAGGGAAGAGGTCTTAGAAGGACTTCGGGTCTGGCTCCCTGTCTCGGTCCTGGTGCTAGCCGTCCCCTGGTGGGGCTTAGTCCAGGGTGGGGGGCTCTGCGTGGTGTGTGCGGGGTGGCCGGCCAGAGTTGTCCCCCCTTTTTTATTTTTTGGATGGACAGGAGGGGTGGGGGTGTGGTCGGCCCTCTGGCCGGCTGGCTTGTAGGTGCTGCCGCCCCTGGTCCCTGGGCTTTGTGGTGTGACTAGTGGGGCCCCCCTCTCCGTTGGGGCTTTCGGGGAACGGGGGTGCCTATTGGAGTCAGCGGGGGAGCTGGCTCCCTGGGAGTGCATTAAGCACCCCAGTCCTTTGCTCCCCATCCCCGGAATCCTCCCTCTGTCTGCTCCATCACACTGCCACACATGTAGACACTAAGGGTTCTGGGTTGTCGAATGGGGGGGTGCGCTGACACCGCCTGTCTCCCGGAGGGGGGGTGAACTGTGCTGGACATCCCCTTTTGGTACTCCTAGTTTTAATTACGCCTGAGAGCAACATGCAAAAACACCACATTCGAGCAGGCGCAGGGAGGATTGGGGTCTTCTCACACCCCTGTTCTCCAGCTGCCATCCAGAGTCTGTGGTCTGGAGGAAAAGCGAGCCGTCTGGTCCGTGGTCTTGGCGGGGGGAGGCTGCGGGGCATAGGTGGCTTGCCGGGCTGTCACCTCTGCTCTCCTCGAAGAAGGTTGGACGGAAGGGCGTGTAGTGGCTGGTTGAACTAGTTGGGGGTTGGGGGCTCTGGTTGGGTGGCCTGCATGGGACTCCCCCCATGGGGGACTTCCTCGTGGCTGTCTCTGCTCCTCCCTTGGTGGGGGTCGGATTTCCTGGGCTGGCCCCTCCTTGGGGCCTTCGCTCTTGGGGTCCCTTTGGGTGTCTGGGGCTTTGGGTCTACTCTTTTTTTTCTCTTCTTCTGTTTTTCCTCTTCTGTTCTATTTACATTGCAGTGTCCATATAAACTGTAAACATCCCTGCATAATTATGATAAAGCAATTTATATGCATGAAACAAGTGGAACACTATGGCAATATTCCTACTGCTCCACTTGTGAAAGTAAAATCTGTTGGGCTCTTTTTGGCATCAAGACAATTATTTTTATTGCTGCATTGCCAGACAGGACACTGTTAAAAAAAAAAAAAAGAAATGTGTGTTGAAGAAATATATCTACGCTGTTTCTCCTAATGTGCTCTCTTTTACCTTTGATAAGCTCTATATGTTGAAAGAAGATGCAAAATAGTTTTTCTTGTACTAACAGTCTGAGCAGAGCCTTGTAGAAGGGTCTAGTGAAGAAGGCATCCAGGAGGTACTGATGGATCAGAGCCAGGCCCAGAATACGGCCACTGAAACGGAACCTGGATCAGAAACACATACATGTAAATTAGACCAACCTTAGTAGACACCAAGTTTGCATGCATAGGTGGCCTGCTTAATATGGAAACATCACAGTCTTCCAAGTTCTCCACAACCTGGGAGTTTTATTTGAATTTATTGAAAATTTAAAAAGAGGTAATGCAACTTACTACAATAGTCAGGTATTTAAGTTTAATGAAAAATTCATAGTAAAATGATTTTTAAAGATATAAAAAAAAAGATGAAGAAAACAGTGCAGTCTCAAGAGGTGGGGTTTCGTGAAAAGTAGATAATCCTAGATGGTTCAACTACAACCTTCAACCTGACATTAGCAGGTAGAACCAGATCCACATGTGGGTGGGAGAGAGGCTAAGGGGGCCTGGAAAGCAAGCCATGAGCACTGTACCTTTTAATTTTAATTGAGTAACATTGCTAGAAAGTATCACAAGCCTTAATTGTAATTTCTGGCTGCTCTACAGTAGAATCAACCCCCTAAAGACACCACGGGGTCTGTCAATTTTACAGAAAGAACTCTATTTCACTCATTGCATCCCTGTCACGCTGCTGTGTTTTGTTGTCAGAAATTTTTTTATTTCTCTTCTATTATATATTACTTTATCCAATTTACTCACTATAAAAGTTTTCACTCAGTCTGTTTCACCTTGAAGGCCACACCATTCTGTGCGGGATTGTGTTTGTAGACCAGACATAGCTTCTTCCTATAACAAATCAGATTCTTTCTAGAGGTTTATTCACAACATGTTACTGTTTAACCAAAGAGTCTGTAATTTTTTTTACTCTGACTACTTTCCATTGTTGTAAGAAAGGGGGAACGAACCCTGCTCATGCAGAACAGGGCAGAATGCTGTGCCATAATGGCTGTATGATGAACTGGTCTCTCTTTGCGAAGATATGAATAAATGTGCCGACTGAGTGAAATCCATCGATCTCCGTTTATTTAACTAGGATGAATAGTTGAATACTTTTTTCCCACAACAGTTTACAGAAGAATCCTTGTGTACATGCACATTGAGCGATTTGCCCACGACGGTCGGGACTCCTTCTCCTGACCTCACAATTCCTGATCAAGAGGTGGTAGTGAGAGGCTGATCGCCCCTTGTTACCCCCTGTAAACTACACGACTCACAACGCACAATCAGGCTAAAGGTCGGCTCGGTCGAAAGATTCTAGCATGACTGGAAAATCGGCCCGTTAATTGCACAGTGTACACCGGGCTTTAGTGGACCTGTTCAGAAAACACGTGGCCTGTCAAGAAAAGAACACAAGACTGTGCTCTCTGGAAAGTACACTAATGGTTTTCCTCCTGGATTGATGGCATACCTGTAAGGATGCTGGCATTAGCATTAGCCCGCCTTGCTTTCATCACTCGCATCTCTATCCTACTAAAAGGGGCAATTCCACCAAACAGGGACACTCACGACTTACTGTGTAAGAGACCAATTAACCATGGCTAGCTGCTAATGTTGCTCATGCTACATCCGCATCCAGATGGACATACCTTACCTTACATGGACATACCTTAGCCAGAAAAAAAGAGGTATAAAAAGCATTCTGAATGAGCTGTATTTAAATTTCTAAATGTTTTTAAAGACCAATTCATAAGGACTGTTGGTAAAATACCAGGCTATGACTCTTTCAACTCCACTTCCCATTTTTGCACTACTTGTCACATTAAAAACAGACCATTCTAGTTTCACACCCCAATAAAACTAAAGAACCTGTAGGAAAACGTCCCATTTAAAGCTCAATCTCGTCTATAGGACGGATGAAAACTAGTCAGATTATATACGGGGTCACAGTGTTTTTAGTTACTTTGTTGACGTTTACTCACCATTCCAGATGGTTCTCAACAAAAGCTGACATGGGGCTGATCTGAACGGTGTACGTGTCATTGGCTGAGTATTCAAAGAGGCCGTAATATGGATTAAAAAGCTCTTGGGACAGCAGGAAGAAGAATTCCCTGGATGGGCCACTGTAATCTAAGCTGCAGATGACAAGGAAACGTACAGGTGGGTCTCGAGGCTCAGGCCGAAGGGTTAACATGAGTAGCATGGAGCGGAGAAGCCAGGCTTACCCCTCCTCCCCTAAGAAGGTGACGTAGAGTTTGTTCCTCTGCAGCTCTTTGCGAGAATACGCCATCACTTGATTAAAGGTTCCCTCCAGGAGGTGTTCTCTTCGGATCAGAAGCCTGTAGGAACAATTGAAAAACACTTCACATCATCCTCTGCTTTTCAGTTTCAGTGTGAAGTAAGAGATTCTCCTTCTTACTTGATCTTGCCCGGTCCTTGGCCATAGCCTTTAGCCTCAAGTTTCCGGTAGAAGTTTCGGAGTTTGGCTTCAAAGTCTCTGCGGTAAGGAGCTGGTGCCCTGGCTCTTTGCAAGCCTGCAGTCAAACACATCAAATATTTCAGGTTATAATCTTAAGGTGTTTTGCCCAGCCACTAAATGGGATGTCACACCACAGAATATAGCGGGATTGCTTTGTGCAGTAAGCCTTCACCTTTCCTCTATATTGAGGCAACCTACTAAAACCTATAAATGCTATAAATGCAGGTAATATATTTGTCTATGTTTGTTCCCATTAGTCATTGATCGGCTAAATTTACGCCCAAACACCAGATGTCATTTAGACCTAGGATTTTAGGCTAACTCTGGTCCGTCCAACATATTCTTGATTAGTCCAGAAATTATTGATGAAAATTGGGCTCTGTTTGGTCGGTCTGATTTTCTCCCACTTTAGTCCAATAATAGACGTTTAAAATATGTTGAAAATCCAGTTCTCAACACCTTTTAATGTTCTGAAAAGTATGGCTTTTTGATCTTTACTTTTCAACCAAATGTAGAACGCATTTCATGCACAAATCATGTTGTCTTTATAATGTCTATTCAATCAGTTTTTGCTCTGAGGGAAGAAATTTACAACAACATTGTTTATTTATCTTTAATTGGCGTAGGTAAATAAGATGATGTGCAAATGGAATGATTACATCTTAAAATAAGATAATTAGATAATATGCACTTGAAACAAGACAATACAATTGTTTTTTCATATGAATGTAAATTGTCTTGTTCCATTGGCAAAGTGTCTCACTTTCCTCCTCAATTCAAGAAAAAAAAGCATTTATTTAGATTTAAATTTTTCGCAGTGTAGAACGTTTTTTTTTTCAGTCGGTAGCAAAAATCCTTATTTTTGCATTTTGCTTTTGCTTAGATAGCTTAGATGAGCCTTTGAATGATATATTACCTACTGTAAATAAAGTCAAAAAAAAAAAAAGTTAACAAGTCAAAAAAAAAGGTAAAAAGCTAATCGTAAAGTTAAAAAATTAATAAGCCTGGTTAACAATTATATTTAGGTTTATAAACTAAAAAATGTCAGTGCCTGTATCAGCATTAATGCCTTTAAAGGAGAATTCCGGTTTTTAACACTTTTAGCCCATTTTCTGTAGTGTCCAGGATGAAATCGAATGATCGACACCAAAATTTTGACAATTGGTCCTGTCTCTGCTTTTTGGCTCATTTAGAATCCACCCCTGGCTGCTTCAGAACGGCTTCCATAGTGCATGTCCGATAATGTCCTTAAAACAACCTTAAACGTTCTTTTTTTTAAATATGCTACTCACCGGGTCGTCAGCGCTGTTCAATGACGTTCCAAAAAAAGTTTCGGAAAGAAAAAACGTTCCTGTAGTGTTTTATTTAGCATTTTGTAAATCCCATTGAGTTCTGTTGGAATAGTCAATATCCCTCCGCCACCGGAAACGGAAATGGGGCCTGTTTACACAGTTGTAGTCTTTTCGCTTCAGTCTGTGTACTCCGACGTCGAGAATCAAGAATCCACCTTTCGTATTCCATTTTCAGAGTTTTTTAAAGTGTTTAACAGAGACGTTAGCACCTCGACGTCGGAGTACACAGAGTGAAGCGAAAAGACTACAACTGTGTAAACAGGCCCCATTTCCGTTTCCGGTGGCGGAGGGATATTGACTATTCCAACAGAACTCAATGGGATTTACAAAATGCTAAATAAAACACTACAGGAACGTTTTTTCTTTCCGAAACTTTTTTTGGAACGTCATTGAACAGCGCTGACGACCCGGTGAGTAGCATATTTTAAAAAAAAGAACGTTTAAGGTTGTTTTAAGGACATTATCGGACATGCACTATGGAAGCCATTCTGAAGCAGCCAGGGGGGATTCTGCATGAGCCAAATAGCAGAGACAGGACCAATTGTCAAAATTTTGGTGTCGATCATTCGATTTCATCCTGGACACTACAGAAAATGGGCTTAAAGTGTTAAAAACCGGAATTCTCCTTTAAGGTTATGTTGGAATAAAAAAAATTTGTTTCTTTCACTCTCAGAGTGTTATTTATGATTTTCGGTCAAGTTGGCGTTTCTCGTTATTACATTGTGACTAATTTCTGCCATCAAATTATCCATATATTTTTTTATGTAAAAAAGGTAATAATGTCTTTTCCTAGATTCCAAATATTGATTTTCAAAGTATTTTTCTTTTTCCGTTGTTTTCTCTCTGCTATGGCATAAAGCAGTTTATATCGTACATTAGAGCTGCAGTAGAGTCTCCTAGGTCTGCTAGTCAGGAGCATCAAGCGCCCCGCTGGTTATCTGGGGTCAAAGTTTACCAGAGCAGAATTTGTTTTCCTGCAAACAGGCAGAGCAGCTAGAGATCAAAGCCTGCATTCATGGTTTCAGTTTTTCAGACTCACGTTTTTTTCCAAAGACAATAAAAGAGGAGCAATTACAAGCTGAGCTTTCCTGCTCTGACCCACTTTCCTTTTTTTAGAAGCTCCCATCAATACACACACACACACACACACACACACACACAGACACTGCGGTGGTCTCCTTTAGATGTGCACGGGCCATTAGGAAAACAGGGACCCAGCAGGCTCAGCTGAACAGTGAGGACTGCTGCTGTTTGTTTGGTGTGACTCCATGAGAGCCGAGTCCTTCTGTCGGGATGAAGCGAGAGCGGAGAGAGAGAACCAACCAGGGGAGTTCTGCGGGGAGCAAACGGGCGAGCAGCGAGGGGAGAAGCCGAAGGCGGGGTGGATGGGATGTGGGGGGATGTACGACATGATCTCCTCTTCAAATAAACTGCAAAGGCAGAAGCAGAGGAAAAAACGGCATCGTCAGCACAAATTAAATATTTAGTTTGCAAATTAAATATTTACACATTACACATTATGTGTAATTTCCAAGCGTCTGTCTTTGTTTGGGTAAAGATGTGAAGGGCTTTAGCCTTTCTGTAGGGTTTTAATCAGTGAACAGAGCAGAAGCATCATGCTGTGGGGGCTGATGCTTGTACTTTTTTTACTTTGCAAAGTAAAAAAAAAGAGCCGACTGAGTGAAATCCATTGATTTCAGTTCATTCAACGGGAGTGAATAGTTTAATACTTTTTTCACACGTCACAAGGTAGTTCTTCATCTTCCAGTTGACGAGTACAACCAGCGCCATCTCTCAGGGCTGAGTCCAACGTGTAGTTTTTGGATGTGCATAGTGAGCAGGTAGATCGCATCACAGCATTGGGCCGAACAGTGTAAGAAGATACATCGTGATCTGGGAACATTCAAACCCTGCGCTGCCGTAATACAGTTTGAGCTGTAGCTGAGTACAATGATGGAAAATATCGTACAATGTTAGCCCAGCTTTAGTTCCAGGGAAACTAACTCTTTAGGATAATCTGATGGTCCTGATTCTGCAGGGTCTCTTTGGGAAGCGTGCCTTCTTGGGCAGTGCAGCAAAGAACAAAGCAAGAGGCGTGAAGACACGGATGAGCCACACAATTCAATCACAGTCATCATTATTAGATGCTGTTTTCCATCTCCCTGATGCAGCCGAGCATCTGAATAGTAATTCCATTAGACTTTAAAAGCTGTGAGCAGGTGCTGATTTACCTTAGCAGGATAACGAGGTCAGCATCACATGAAAGCTTCTCCACACCCTGAGGACCTTCTGTCCGAATGTAGTGGATCTTTTCTCTGAGGAAACAAAAATACAAAATGCAGTCATTGAATGGTGATGTTCCTGCCTGCAAACCTTGAGCTCTGCTGCTAGCATGAAGGCAGAATTCTGCCAATGGGGGAAAAGTGTTATATCATAACTATACTATACTCATAAAAGGCGATCTATTTAAAACACACACATTAGCTACTCTCCATTGACATTTTAAATGCTTTATGTGTGTAGATGTTTGTTTCTCTGTTTATTTTTGTATCTCTGCCTCTGTCTCCTCGTTCAACGAGTCGATGCAATCATCTGCTAATCAGACAGCTGGAAACGCATACCAAGGACCAATCACAGCTAGTTTTTGTCTGTGCACTTCCGCTTGAGGTTTGCGCAGGTTCGCGACCTTCCGACGCATAGTCAGGATTTTTTTGAGGTGCGCAACAACAGTTGCAGAATCTCTGCGCGGGGGCGTGGTCGCACATAGAGACAGATTTGATGGTAGCAGAGGCTATGCGTCAGAAGCATACATTGGCCCTAAGAGCATGCTTAAGACATTCCTTTTTGATAAAGCTTATAGTTAGAGTGGCTCAGGTTATCCTGAGCTATCTCTTTAGTTATGCTGCTATAGGCTTAGACTTATGGAGGACATAGGGACCCCTTTTTCATCATTCTGCTTCTCTGATAGAATCTGATAGCTTAATCTCTAACATTCTGCTCTCTCTGCTTTTTCTCATAGTAGCTTCATCTGGTCTGTTCCTGTTTGGCTGTGACTCCATCCTGGAGAGAAATATCAGCTGTGCTGCTGCCATCAACACCTTTGTTTATAGATGACGGAGATTGGCCTTTTTTCCAGTGTAGTCCTGTTTCTCAGACTGTGTCTGGCTGGATGTGCTCTCTTCATCCTCTGACATGGGAGTTGGCTCGGAGCTTGTCTGCCTGGCTGTGTTTACTGGATGGGGCCGCCTTTTACAGTTACCTTTTGTATCTCTGCTTCTTTCTATATCTCTGCTTCTGTCTCCTTGAACCCCAGTCGGCCTCGGCAGATGGCCGCTCACACAGAGCCTGGTTCTGCTGGAGGTTTCTTCCCGTTAAAAGGGACTTTTTCCTTTCCACTGTCGCTACAAGCATGCTTAGTGTGAAGGATTGCCTTCAAATCAATGAGTAGATGCAATCAACTGGTTTTAATTAGATAAAAAACTTTGAATCAATTTGACTTTATGATCTGGTTGCACTGTAAAATGCCTTGAGATGACATGTGTTGTAAATTGGCACTTTATAAATAAACTTTATTAAAATGAATAAATTCAATACCCTCAACATGTTGCATGTATGAGAGGGTACCCCTTCTCCGCACTCGATGCATGTGTAAAGTGTTAAGCCCTGAACACACCAGTTGTGTACGTCTTTTTAATCCCTGATTCAATTTTTATCTATGTCACATTGACTGCCTATAGGAAGGCAGGGTGAGCAGATCTGTGTGGATTGCTTTCACTTCTGTCTCTGTGCTATTCACAAATTAAAACAATTTCTCATATTCGACTTGGACAGATGAAAAGTTATTAAAAATAAAGAAACAAAAAAACAACCAGGGCAGCATCTCAAACCAGAACAGATTCACAATGTTCATACATTAAAAACATGCTGAGATCAGTAACCCTTGTCCAAATATTGACTTCATTCTTCCAGCTTTCGTACGGCATTCTTTCTTCAAACGTTGGCAGAACTCTACAGTCAGCAATCATCTTCTCGATGTTTTCAGAAGTAACAACATGTTAAGTCCACTTTACTTACAGACACTGACTCTTTTTCTCACCAATCCAACAAATGCCATTCCCGTTAACAACTGACACACACCAACAAAGGGAACAGCTATTAGCAAGATGCTTTGCTGACGCTGCTAACAGCGACCAATGAGAAAGTGGTACTGACTCAAGAGATGTGATCTCCTGAAAAGTAGCCAATCACAGCATGTTTACTTTCTCAGGCTGCTCAGGCTACCCAAACTGGGCGTTTGTCAAATCGGCAGAATATAAGGGTGAGAAGTTAAACTCAAAAACATCTCCATCCCATATGTTGCTGGAGTCTCTGAGAAACTCAAGAGGATTTTCTCTAAACACAAAACCCGAGAACATTTCAATCCAAACAAGACCCTTAAACAGAGACTAGTAGATCCTAAAGACAAAACCACCATACCAAATATGAGCGGAGTGGTGTCTGCCGTTCAATGCAGTGAGGATCTTTTATGCTCTGATCTGTATATTGGAGAAACCAAACAATCTCTCCACAGACTCATGGACCAACACAGAATAGCAACCTTCTCGGGACAAGATGCGGTACATCTATACCTGATGGACAAAGGACCACTTTGGACGACCAGAATGTTAACATTTTGGACAAAGAGGACAGGTGGTTTGAGAGAGGGGTGAAGTAAGCCACCTATGTTAAGAAAGAAAGAACAACCTTAAACAGAGGGAGCTGACTCACATTTCAAATACCTACAATGCAGCAACTGAGTTGATTCCTTCCTGCTATCATTGCAGCCCCAACCCCTTTACAGAGGAACAGAAGACCTCGCCTGTTCAGCCAGGCCAACAATTCCCTTTAACAAACCCCCCCTTCAGAGACATAGACAGGAATGGGGCATTGCACGCTAACAAAGAACCTAATCGACCCCCATTCAAAGGGGTGGACGCGTTCGTCCGTTTCTACTTGAATGTTTTCTAAACATAAACAAGGCTTTGTTTGGCTACTGTTCAGTTCAGTTCAGTAGCTTTTATTTGTCCCAGTAATTTTTGTGCAGTAGTAGTACACCTTTCACACACATGTTCACATTTCACAAATCACAGATTAAAAAATAAAAGAAACACATAAATATTTAAAAAGATAAAAGTAAGGTGGATAAAGTAACTCAACACTATTTCTGACTATTTAAATTGAAAAAGCTTCCTGGATGGGAAGCAAAACATCTTTAAACTTGGAAACAAAGTCCAGTGGGTTGTTTTTTTTTTTTTTTACTTTTTGGGAATTTCTAAAGCTGGCTATAAAAGATGACATTAGCGCATAGAAAAATGTGCAAACATGAGGAGAAGATCATCTACAGGAGCATAAAAAGCAACAAAGCACAGAGAGGTAGCATTAACCCATGTTGTGACATATCTGGGACCTCAGGGTTTAGGATCTGCACACATAGACTGCTCAAAATGTGAATGCTTTTCAAATAAACCTGCTCATATGGGTATTTATTGCAAAGAGCACTTTTGGCTGAATTCTGCCCTCATGTTCATGTCATTTGGAGCCGTTCTGAAGATATAAAGAATACATTATGAACAGTTTAGTTTCTGCCTTCAACTTGTTACCCATAGGAAGAATATAACCAAACGGAATATCTTCAGAACGGCTGAAAATGACACAACTCATATGGGTGAGTAGAACATGATGTAATAACATGAAATCAATGTAAAAAAATAAGCGGCGTTCTCCTTTAAGTCTAAATGCATTCCTGTTACTATCTTTGTTGAACTATAAACATCTGTAAAAGTCCGGTGCATTGGGGGCACAAAATGTCATTAAATCTCTTTGCATTTAGATTTTACAATTTATACTTTTTTGAAAAAGTTTTATGTAAACAAATGTTAAAGTTCTTTCAAAGCATATACAGCTTTCATCCTTCTGGTCGTCCAGTTCTGTAGATGCTTACCGTAGAGCGTGATTTCTGCATAGACTCGGCTGTCGCTCCTGTAGCATGTCGAATATGTTTGACTGGCGCAGGAACGCCACTATCTTGTCATTGTAAGCTATAGGAAAAACACAAGCTGTTAGAAGTTGCTCTATGCAGCTGGAAGCTGCTAACACGCCATGTACATTTTGTTCAATTATTGTTGGTAACAATACTGTAGGTAACAAATTTGTAAATGTAAATGCAATCCATAAATGAAAATTTGAAAAAGGATTTTAATCATTTTTTAAAACATTTCTTTAGGCTATTTTTGATGGATATTAAAATATGATGTTTCTATGAAGCAGGCTATCCAGAAATATCTCCATACTTCTGCTGCTATAGGCTTAGACTGCTGGAGGACAAAGGGAACCCCTCGCATCATTCTGCTTCATTCTATCTTTGAACTCCAGTATTTAGTTGCAAATTGAAGGATGAGGTTAGTTTAATCCCTAACGTTATCCTCTCCCTCTCTTTTTCATCATAGAAGCTTCATCTGGTCTGTTCCTGTTTGGGTGTGACTCCATCCTGGGCAGCCCAGTAGCCTGGTGTTCCTTCCCACTATTAGTTTCTACTATTAGATGCACTTTTTACCTTTATCCTCAGTTTATTCAAACCCTCGGTTCTTTTTCCAGCTCTTTATTACATTTTTCTCCTTCATTTGAAATGTCCTTATTCAGAAAAACAGCGCCATGTGTTTTCATATCCTGAACATCCGCCGGGACAGAAAGGTCCTCAAACTGCGATAGAACAGCTGATTCACAGTTACCAGCCACCTCAGGAGGCTTCAGTAGCTCTAGCTTATACTGTATCTAACATATTTTTTTTTTTTTTACAAATAATAACATCTGGCTTTTTTTCAGTGCTTAGTACTCTTTCTCTCCTAGACATATTTATATGACTTTACTGTGACTAACTGTATGTGCTCTCTCTTATCTCTTTTAAATGATAACTGAGTAACTGCAATCAACTGGTTTTCCATAGATAAAAACTGAACCAATGTGACTGTCTGATCTGGTTGAATTGTCTCTGTAAGGTGCCTTGAGATGACGTGTATAGTGAATTGGCTCTATAGAAATAAACTGAAATTGAATTGAAATTAAAACGGGCTCAAAGCTTGTATGATTAACTGTTTCTTTCCCAGACCCATGAAGCTAGCTTACTGTTACCTTTTCTAACATAGAAAGTATTTATAGATCAGTGCTTCTATGTTAATGTTCCATGTCTGCTTCTGTCTCCTTTTCAGTAGATGGCACTGACCCTGGTTCTGGTTCTGCTGGAGATTTCTTTCTTATTAGAAGGGAGTTTTCCTCTCCACTGTCACTGCATGCATGCTTGGTATGAGGAATTGTTCTAATTATAGTTACAGTGGCTCAGGTTATCCTGAGCTATCTCTATAATTATGCTGCTTAGACTTCTGGAGGACATAGGGACCCCCATTTCATCATTCTGCTTCATTCTCTCTCTATTCTCCCACTCTACAGAATCTGTTAGTTCAATCTCTAACGTTCTGCTCTCTCTGCTTTTTCTCATAGTAGCTTCATCTGGTCTGTTCCTGTTTGGCTGTGACTCCATCCTGGAGAGAAATATCAACTGTGTTGCTGCCATCAACACCTTTGTTTATAGATATTTGAGATCGGCCTCTTTTTCAGTGTAGTCTGGTTTCTCTGACTATGATTAACTGGATGTGCTCCCATGCTCTGGCATGGGAGCTGGCTCGGAGCTCATCTGCCTGGCTGTGTGTTTCCTGGTCTGTGCCGCCTTTTACATTTGCTGTTTCTATGTCTGCTTTTGTCTCCTTGAACCCCAGTCGGCCTCAGCAGATGGCCGCTCACACTGAGCCTGGTTCTGCTGGAGGTTTCTTCCTGTTCAAAGGGAGTTTTTCCTCTCCACTGTCACTACAAGCATGCTAAGTGTGAGGGATTGTATTTGAGTCAATGAGTCGATGCAATCAACTGGTTTTCCTTAGATAGAAAACTTTAACTGGAGGATCTGGTGAACTGTAAAGTGCCTTCAGATGCCATGTGTTGCTAATTGGCACTATAGAAATAAACTGAATAGAATTGAATTAATCTGACTGGATTATCTGATTAAACTCACTCTGTGAACTTGAGATGAGGACACATCTTCATATCACTGTATGTATCATAGCAAGGGCTAAATGAGAATGCTGGGCTTACAGAGAGCAGTGAGTTGCTGTGGGTCAGTATGATGGTGGCTCCGTATGGCTGCTGCCAGGCTGATACCGGGCCGGGCTAACAAAGAAGCCCCACGATTCCTGGACACCTCAGAGGCCTGAGAACAAAACACACACCTGTCACTGCCACTGCTGAATGTTTTAGGATCATTTTAAGGAAAAAAATAAAACAGAAACAGTCAACCCGTCCAAGACGAGCAGTTCACTGCAAAAAATATCTCAAAATAAGTAAAGATGCTTTAAATTAAATGTATTTATTCTTGATTTGAGCAGATAAGGTTATTTGTCAATGGAAAGAGTATTTTTACTCTTAAAAAATATTATTTGATAATATGCATTTGAAATGAGACAATGCGATATCTTTCTTATTTAAAATGTAAAATATGTTGTTCCATTGGCAAAGTCTCACTTACCACCTCAATTCAAGAAAAATATGCAGTTATCTTAACAATAAATGTCTTATTGAGATGAAACGTTTTGGCCAAATGGGAGCAGAACCATACTGCACCTCTCCAGCACTGTAGCTGCGGAGCCTCTGCAGGTGCTGCTTGTGGGCCAGGTAGCCCGGCAGTCGGCCGTTCTGCAGCGGGATGCGAGGGTCGATGAAGGTTGTCGCTCGGCTGTTGTGATCCACAAAGAAAGACTGGAGGAAAGAAAAGGCAGAGAGACATAAAAATGAATGATTGGTTCTGAAGCGATGTTCTGTCAGATGAGCAGACCTCGTCAGACCACCATACCCATAGTCAATACCAGTTTATTCCTTTAGTTTTGTAGAAAAAATACCTTAACGGGCGTGTATCCTATAGACGTACAAAAAATATATATATATATTCTTAATTACTTACTTTTTGGTGTTTTTTAAAGCATATGTTGATCTGACCTTAAATTGTTTTTTTCTACGCATGGACTAAAGGGAAACGTTTTGTCACAAAACTAAAGGGATAAGTGGAAATCTGGCGTCTTGCGCCTGCATATTGACTATGGGTATTCTGGTGTGGCAGAACACCGGGCTGTGTGTAGCAGTGCTGCCCATAATGCAGAGACAGAAAAAATCCTTAAGCTTCATTTACGACCAGCAGCATATATATATATATATATATATATATATATATATATATATATATATATATATATATATATATATATATATATATATATATATATATATATATATATATATATATATAGGACCTTTGAGCACGCTGAGATCACTCTCTGAGTAAGGAAGTCATCTTCACCACGACCCGTTCAAGTACCACAGGAAAACTGAGTTGCAACCAGCGGCTGCATTATTCCACTCCGTCCGAGTTCTGGGTAAACCCTGTTCCACCCTCCACTGAATCAAACTAAGGCCCCATCCACACGAAGTCAAAACGAACACGAAACGCTAATATTTTCCAGAACGTTTGTCGTAAAGACGGAGACGTAAAATAATTGTGATCGTCCACACGAATGCATGAAAACGCTGCAAAATGTATGCCAGGCCTATAAGTGGCGCTGTGGTGCCAAAGCAAAAATAGGCGACGAAATGTTGGGCATGCGCACTAAAATTTATACATGGTTGCCCTGCGGGTCCATTTTCGTGGTTCAGTCAAATTCAGGTGCTGAACTATGTCGTCGATATTGCTCTGTTCTTCCTGGAGATATTCCAGAAGAAGAAGATTCTGTTGTAAGCCCGACAGCAGGGTGAGTAGCATGAGCAGCAACCATTCAACACAGTACGGCGCCATTGTTGTTGTGATACTGTGTCGTGCATGCGTGTTTAGAGGCGACGCTATGACGCATGCGTGTAAGAAAAAAAATGCAGTTAGAGCTTAAAGATGGAAACGCAAAAACGGCATTTCAAAATCTTCCCACTCTGAAGGCTTTATAAAAAAAAGATCGTTTACAGACCCCCGAAACGCCGGCTTCGTATGGATGAGAGGCTGGTTTGGTGAAAAATTTGTGCGTTTAGGCCAGGGTTTGACTTCGTGTGGACGGGGCCTAACTCTGGAAGACCATCACACAGACTGGAGTCTATGTGTCTCTTCTTCTCTGGAAACATGAGTGGCAACAAATCCTCTCCTTCAAGATTAACAACTCCAATTTCCCACTGAGCTTGAATCTAACAGTCTCTCTTCCGCTCGTCTTCCAGTTTCCAGCTGAACTCTAAATAATCTTCAATAAAACCCGTTGAACTTTTATACTGTGTCTCTGTTTGGCTTCACTGCATGTGGGTCCGAGCCTTAGAAAAATCATGACAAAAAATACTCATTCCATTGGGAAATCATCTTATTTACCTGCTCAAATTGAGGGTAAATACACTTAATGTAAGACATGTTTGCTTATTTCTAAATCGGTCTGCAGTGTGTTTGTGTGGCAGGAATCAAGATGGGATGAAATTAGATCATTTTTTATATTTTAGTAAAATAGGCAGAAAGGCTTTCGGTAGTTAAATAGTTTGGATTGTTTTCCTACTTTAATGAATAAAAATAGTGTTATACATCCAATAAGTTGGACACTACATGTTTTTTTAATGATCTGAAACTACAAAAAAAAAAAAACTAAAAAACAGAATAAATCTGAGAAGGAGAGTTAAAGAAATGAAAGGAGGGATGCTACCTTTCCTTGGGGGTCGGTCTTGATTTCCCAGCCTCTTGGCAGCTCCAGCTGTGTGTCTGCAAACTTGTTGAGGAAGACGACCAGGTCCCGGTTGTGCTGATAGCGCTCAAAGTTCCTGGCGTCACGGCGGACCTTCAGGATCATGTGCTTCACGCAGCTGCTGCTGGTGAACATGCGGTACGCTGCCTGCAGAGGGAAACCGCAGTTCAGGAGGATGTTCCTGTTCTGACCAAACTCTATCTACCCTTAAGTTTCATGAGGAAGGCTCACATAGTTGCTGTGCAACACCGTGAAGAACTCGGGGTGTGTGATGAACTTGACGGCTGGCGACTGAAGGAGAAAGGTGACCTTCTGATGGTTGACGGGGGAGGAGGGGCCTGCAGGTGGGCAGGGAGACTGGTCAGGCTAAATCATACTAATCCCAAAGGGTGTGCTGCTGTTGGATGACAGACTGACTCACCTGTCTGAGGCAGCTCAGATTCACCGTCTGAACTCCGACTACTGCCGTCCTCCTCGGTGGCCATGGTCCTCTGGATGTTCTGGTACCTGCACAAAGAAGCAGAGTGTCCGGAGGGAGGGGGAGGAGCTTCTTTAACACGTTCAAACAGCTAAATCTGGCCTTTCTGACGCAGCCAGAGTCTGGATGAGTATCCTTAGTATTAGTTGGTTCTTCTTGCTGTTCTTTGCAGGCTTACTGTGGAACATTATAGTTCCTTTTCTGAACAGCAGGTGTCAGCCTCGTTCAATTGTCTGGGATGTAACTAGGGCTGAAGCGTTTCATCAGATTAATAATTTTTTAAAATAATCATCAACTAATTTAGTAATCAATTAATCCTTAACTGGACTATAGATACAGAAAAACATGCCTTAAGCTGACAGAGCGACCCACTCAGAGCAGTTATGTCAAAATTGTAAAACAGTTATGGTAGTGATATTATTTACAAAATATACAATATATAAACATTTTGCATAAAAAAAAAATGTTTTTGTCGGTCAATATGCTCTATGTAGAACTCAAGTGAAGAAGTTTTAATTCCATCTGGTTTAATTTAGTAAAAAAATCTTCCTTAAGGAATCTCCTGTCTATCTGATTATTAATCGATTAATCAAAAAATCATTAATCGATTTGCAAAAAAATAGTTCGTTGCAGCCCAAGATATAACCATTTATGCACTAAAAAGAAAGAATCTGGTTGCAGCCTGGATGCTTTTCTAAGCCATTTTAAAGGAGAAATCCAGTTATATTCAGAATTCAAACTTCTGAAAGTATTTTATATATAAAAATTAGATAACTGACCAACGGAGAGATGATCACTACTTTTTACTTCCCAATGGCACATAACTCCACCTGCCTGCACGTTACATGCGCCATCTTTGTTTTTTGCACCGCTACTACAAATCCAATCATGCTTTGCGAGGAGAGCTCTTGCAAAACAATTTGGGATATATCTGCTCATCTAGTGACCATAGATGATTGCTACTTTTGAGGGTACAATGTGGGAAAATGTAAGTGAATTACTTTTTCATCCACTCGATGTTCGGACACTCATTTAAAAAGGTCAAAACACTACATAGTGCCCTAAATTTTGATTAGAACTAATGTATGGAAAAGTTCATTCATCTCATCCAGCTGTTGCTGGTTAAATACTAGAAATAGGGCAGAGGACTGAGGTTGAGCTGCTGGAAAAAAAGCATTAGGATTCACAGACAAATCCACCAAAGGCAGACTTCAGCCACCAGTGCAGAGCTTAAAGGAATAGTACACCCAAAACATGATTAGCCTTCATTTTCTACTCACCCCCATGCTGAACAGCACTCTGGAGTACTTTTTTGATATCTTAAATGCATCTGGAGATCTGGGAGGCTTCTTGCTGTCTGCTGACATTCAAATAATGGAAGTCTATGGCGCCCGAGGCAGAAAGGTCCATAAAAGTCCACAAAAAACGTGTCAATATTCCTCCATACTGCTCGTCCAATGTATTCCAAGTGTCCTGAGTGGGTAGCATCCAGAACTTACTCGAAACAAAGTCATTTAGAATGTTTTTAGAGCATAAACAGTAGTGTATAGGATTTCCTAAAAGCGCATTCACGAGTCTACGGAAACCGCGGCAGACCAAACCAGATGAAAGTGCGCATTCAGCTCGGCAAAGAACTCATGCTCTTCCTCAACACTGAAGTCCTCAGACATTTTTCTTTCGTTGTTTCTTTCTTTGCACAGGTAAACAGCACATTTCTTCTTCTACGCTTGCATTATTGGCAGAGCAGACGCTGACGCTACCCACTCAGGACACTTGGAATACATTGGACGAGCAGTATGGAGGAATATTGACACGATTTTTGTGGACTTTTATGGACCTTTCTGCCTCGGGCACCATAAATCTCCATTATTTGAATGTCAGCAGACAGCAAGAAGCCTCCCAGATCTCCAGATGCATTTGAGATATCAAAAAAGTACTCCAGAGTGTTGTTCAGCATGGGGGTGAGTAGAAAATGAAGGCTAATCATGTTTTGGGTGTACTATTCCTTTAAGTAGCCAATGCATAACGCTGGCCTGGTGTTAAGAGCTGCAGCATAGGAGCTATTTTACTTCAAAATGGACAGAGTGGCTCTCTGTAGGCGGCCAAGAAACTTCCTTTAGACTCTCCAAAGATCAGATACTCCTGTCACACCAGGTTATGTATAAAGCCTTCTTCTGCTTACCTCCTGTTTAGCTGTTCCATCTGCTGGGTGGAACCAGAGCGAGGGATGCTGTGGTTACACTTTCCACCGTTACCAGGTCTCTGCCAAGTGGTGGTTCTGTTGACATGATCCACATAGAACACTCTGCCATGGCTGTCAACACGAGCCTCCCAGTCTGCAGAGGAGACAGAGGAGATGGAGGGGGAGACGTACTGAATTAGGGCTGGGCAATTAATTGCATTTGTAATATAATCACAATTTAGAAAAAAGCAATCTTCAAATCAAAGAGGCACTCAGTTTTAGTCACAATACCTTTACGAAGAGTAAGACACAAAATTTTTGTTAGGTGGCGTTAATACGATTAAAGTGAGCATGCTGTTGCACAGAAGGGAACAGAGAATTGCAGCTAGCACCTAGATCTATGCTTTATACTCGAAGTGACAACTTTTTAATGCAAATGTTTTAATGCAAATGCAAAAGTAAAGTCCTGCAGCACTGGATTCTGGAGAAGCAAGCTTTCACGGTTACGGAAAAACTAAAACCCTGGATTACAACATTGACATGCTTGTGCTTAGAGGTGCTGATCCTCATCCCGGCCGCTTCACACTTGGCTGCTCAAAGGCCCAGTGCACGCCGAAGGTCCTGGTTTGATGAGGCCAACGATATCTTTAGGTTCCCAAACCCTAACACCCTCCGGTCCCTGGCTTCGCCTAGAAATTCTGTCCATAAATGTATGAACAGAACCGGGGACAAAGGGCAGCCCTGGCGGAGACCAACATGCCCCAGGAACATGTCTGAGTTACTGATGGCCATTTTGAACCAAGCTCCAGCTGCGGTCATACAAAGGCTGCGTTGGTAGTATGCATTTTGAGGCCGGTGACGTCACAACGCTGCGCGGAGGCCGTCCCATTTGGCAAAAATTCTGAGGACACTTAAAATGCAGCCTCAAAATGCGTCCTCCTTTTCCCCGAATTCTGAGGATGCATCGCTACCGTCCTTAGTGGCCTCGCCTCCCACCAGATTTCCCGAGGTGCTTTGCGCGGTTCTTTTTTTTTTTTTTTTTTTTTTTTTTTTAAGTAGTTGAAGAAGAAGAAGAAAGTCGGATTTTCTTCAAGTTACGGACAACCGAAAGCAGCAGCAGCAGCGCCGACAGTAGTGCGGAGAACACCTTTAAATGTAAGTAGTTTGTTTTTTTTGTTTTTTTTTATGAACATCTATTAAAATACATGACGGTAACGGAGCCACCGGGATGTGTAGGAGCAGCTAAAGCTACAGCTAAGAGCTAACCTGTTGATACGTGATGTTCATCAACAATTAAAAGCCTTCATACAAATGTCACTAGGTTTTATTTTAACCTACATCTTACTGTACTGATAGCCGTATCCCTCACTAATCAGATCATTTTATTCTTAAACAGTTTATTACAAAGGATTAGAGCTGTTAAAGCTTAATGCAGCTGAAGAAAGTCCAACTGTACTGGGCTGTTAATACTGCAAACGTTTTGTTTTAATACTCAATAATGTAGTTTATTTACAGTACAGTATAATAAGGTTTAAAGTATAATTCGCTTGAAGAACAATACAGGCATAATTATACAAAACAGTCATTTTGCCTGTTGACTTAACAGAAATATGCTTTACATGTCATTTTGTTCCAGGGAGCAGACAGAGGAGTGGATAAAATGACCACCTTATCATCGGGGCCAAAAATACTGCTGCAGGCGGATGGAGGGAAGAGTTGAGGCAGAATTCCATCTACATGTTGCATTTCTATGTAAAAGTCACACAAGTTAAAATAAGTCCTGTTCAAACACCAACGTACAAATATAATCTTTTGATCACAACAAATGATGCTCAGATGCCACTCTTTGTAAATTTCATATTTGTGATAGAAGTGATCCTGGTGTGGGACAACTTAAAAAAAAAAATCTAAAGTATGTTCAGGTTTGGATAATGTATTGAAACACACACACCTATATACATATATATATATATTTATAAATATATATATATATATATATATATATATATATATATATATATATATATATATATATATATATATATATATATATATATATATATATATGTGTGTATGTATGTGTGTGTGTAGGGAAATTACATCTTTCATTTATTATATTCATGTTAATTTACACTTTCAGTAAGCTTGAAAAAGTAATCTCCAGGTTACCATTCCAAAGTCTTTTTCTGTAGAATTTCATCAATCCATCCAAATCATGAAACATTCCTTTTTTCTAGCTTTAAAGAAACACTACAGAAAATAGCATCTGTTGATACAAATTGTTTTCCTCTACTTTAGGAATGCAAAGATCCTTGGACAGGGCAGGGGGTCAGTGGGAATCCTACTGCTGCCACCTGGCCCTGGTTTGTCCTCATGGATGGGGTATTAGGACGGAGGTCCTCTGTTGCCCCACCTATCCTAATTGCCTCCATCCCTGAGGACACACCTGGGCCAGGTGCTGCAGAGGCTGAGCAGCATCAGGGTGACGATGAGGAAGAGAATGAGGATGAGGGAGGAGGGAAAGGATGAAGAGAAGAAGAAGGAGTGACGAGTTGGTGGATTTAATCAGGGAGGAGATGAGATGGCAGAGGGAGGCGGGAAAGGGTGGACAGATTATTTCATTGATTGGAGAGGATGGTGGACAGATATTATTTTTTTGGTGTTTTTTTTTTTTTTAAACAAGTTGAGGTTCTGTGTTGCTGTTATGGTTAAATTAAATTATTAAATTGTTTATAAAAGTTATTGTTGTCTGTGTGTTCTTAAAGTCTTTTAACCTTTTTACATTATCTGTTTCATCACTTCTTTGTAATTTAAGTAAACTTAGAACAACTTCTCAGTGACATCAGTTTATTTTTAGAGAAGCAAGTATTTACAATAAACTATTAAAAACATTTTTAACTATTGACATTAGATTTTAAAATTAACTACTACAACTATTTACAGAAGATATACAGTAAATATTACTAGAGAACATATATATACAATTGTGACTGATCAGGAGTCCCTGGTGGTGCTGGACTGGATGGGATGCCACACAGATGAGCTTGGAGTCTTCTGACTGCGAGTGGGACATCATCTGGAGGGTGGGGGTTGCCTCTCTCCACTGCTGATCCAATCGATGGCTGCCATGTTACTAAAAATGTTCAAGAAGACGCAGAAAATAATGACTTTACTAAAACTGTTTTTATAACCCTTAAATAAGAACAGCTAAAATGTGATTCTACTTGCCATCTAAATGTAACGGTGGTCGGGTAGACCCTCCTCCAGGGCAGACACCTCGGCAGACAGCTGGTCCCTCCATGGAGCACCACTGACTGCCTCCTACACGTTCTCCCCCTCCTCATCCTCTGGCATGTCGTCCTGCTCTTCATCCTCTGGGGCCATGATGTCACCCGCTCCCAGGCAGATGTTGTGCAGGACACCACATACTGTTATGACCTGTAGAAAAAAAAGAGAAAAATATTTATTTTTATTCAGTCATCTATATTTTTTCCTTATCTTTATTACATGATTTATTAGAAATTAAATTTTACTTCATCTAGATCCACTATTTAAAATATTTTTTTCGTTTTTATATTTTGATTTTTTTTTCTGTATTACGTTTATATATGTTTATATATATATATAAATATATTTTATATATATATATATATATATATATATATATATATATATATATATATATATATATATATATATATATATATATATATATATATATATATATAATCAGGCAGTAAGGGGATAACGATTTAGACAAAAAATGGTTTATTTCTCAACAGTTTGGCTTCTCAACACATTAGTGATAGTAAAAGTAGTGATTTAAGTCAGTTATTTACAGGGTTTGTACACATTCAACTATTCAATTCAAATTACTAAAGTTAAAAACAAATAAATCACAAACTTACAAATAAATATAAAACTTGATATTTAAACATATTCATCAATCTGCTGACAAGCGTTTGTTTAATAACTGGTATATTCTGATCATTAGCAGGCCCTGTGGGTTAGAATAATAGCAGGTAAATCTTACCTCTCCACTGCGCTCTGCCAGCCTGAGAAAAATCCGTCGCAGGTTTTGCTGCCGCCGAAGCCGTCAAAGCGACTCTCCTCTTCCAATAACAAGTAAATAAAAAAATAAACATTTCCATATCTATTTTTTTGTTGGTTCTTTCCGTATTTCTCGAGCTGTCGGATTTTGTTTCGCGCTGTTTGGGGTAAACGTGATGACGTCGTGTCGCAACCAGGAAGTGCTCCAAAGGCTAGACCGTCCCATTTACCAACGGCTGAGGATCCTCCGGAGCAGCCTACCGAGTCTGGGTCCTCCGGAGGCTAGGTAGGCTGCGTCCTTGGAAGTACGCAGCCTGCGAATTGAGACGCAGCCAAAGAACAGACAGCCCAGTGTGCCACGACCAAAATGTTCCTCCTAAATCAGAGGTTCCGCTATCGGCCAGATCCTTATTTCCAGCACCCTGGAGTAGACCATACCAGGGAGCTGAGGAGTGTGATCCCTCTGTAATTCGAGCACCCTCCGATCCCCATTTTTAAAGAGAGGGACCATCATCCCAGTCTGCCAATCCAGGGGTACTGTCCCTGACTTCCACGTGATGCTGCGGAGATATGTCAGCAAGAACAGTCCTACAACATCCAGAGACTTAAGGTACTCAGGATGAATCCCATCCCTGCCACTGAGAAGCTTTCTAAATATTTTGGTGACTTTAGCCTGGCTGATGGGCGAGTCCGGCTCTAAGTCCCCAGCCTCTGCCTCCTCCTTGGAAGAGGTGACAAGGGATTGAGGAGATCCTCGAAGTACTCCTTCCACCGCCCAACCACATCCCTAGTCAAGGTCAGCAGCTCCTCACCCACACTGTAAATGGTGCTGGTGAAGACCTACTTCCCCCTCCTAAGGTGGCGGACAGTTTACCAGAACACTTTCGTGGCTGACCGCTAGTCCTTCTCCATAGCCTCTCCAAACCCCTCCCAGACCACTCCACCCGACCCCTACGGATCCCTCTGTTGGTGGTGGGTCTACCGAAGGGCTGGCCCACGTCATCCATTCGGGCTGGGCCAGCAACCAGGCCCTCACAGCCACAACCCCAGGCCTGGCTCTAGGGTTGGGCTCCGGCTACACCATACCGAGCAATCTCACAGTCCTTGATTTTACCCTCTCCATAAGGGTATACCCAGGGTACCCCAATAATTGGCCAATAAACTTCCCAGCTACCCTGCTTTAAAACCAATCAGCATTGTTACACAAAACATGAGTCTACATATTGAAAGTGACCGGGAGAAAACAGAATGAGAAAAAAAATTAACAAAGAGGAGGTGGAATGGAGCAGACATGGGTAGCAGGCACATTGATGACACTCCAGAGTAAGAGCGGCAACTCTGGGTTCTTACTTGGAGGTAAAGCTGGGTCAGTGGCTGCAGGAAAATGGTTTGGGTCATTGCTGGGTCGCAGCACTGGAAGATGGCCGACAGGAGGGGAGAGGTCTGATCCTACGGGACATCACAGAGACAGATGGGGGGTGAATAATCGGATGCTTGGGGATTTCTATTCTAAAAAAATAAAGATTTTAATTTATTTTAACTACACTGTAAAGAATTGGGTGTTATAAATTCAGAATTAACCTATTTAACTCTAAATTGAGTAGTTATAACTATACTGGCTCTGCTCAAGTATTGGTGTTAATAATCACTGTAAAATGTTACAGCCATGCAGTGTAACTGTTACTCTGGATGCTGTCGATTACCTGCCAGTCTCTGAGAGGGCTTCTTGATTTAGATACCAATATGAGTAAAAAAATTTACTCTAAAAATCGAACAGCAGCTATAGAGTAAATATAACAATCATTTGGAGTAGGACCAAATATTGTCTGACGCTAGGGCGACAACTGACCCTTATTTTGCAAATTAAACTACTTTGTTGATTATTTTTTTGATTAATAATCAAAAAGCCAAAAGTTCCTTAAAGAATAATTTTTACAAAATTCTAACATATGAAATTCTGTCAGCTAGTCTCTATACTTCAGTTAACAATGAATCGATTGTTAAACTAGATAATTATTTCAGCCCTTTCTGATGCAGAGTTATATTCAACTTTCAATGCTATAATTGTAATAAAGTATCTTTTATTCTGCAGATCAAGTTCTAAACCCAAACGGGAGAAAAAAAGAAGCTGTGAAATTTCTGTAACACACGGCTTGTCCAGTCAGGGGTATAAACCTACCAATTTAACTTAAAGAAATGCCTGCCTCCATAATCACTGGGGATGAGAACATAATTACCGCTTAAACCATTAGTTCCTCAGCAGAGTAGCTTCCCTTGAGCTCCTGATGAATGATTTCTGATTGAATATTTGATCTGGAGGAAGGGAAGCGAGTAAACACAACAGGCTCGGTGGGATAATGGCAAGATCAGATGAAGCAAGGCTGATGGGAATGTAATTCACACAATCTGATGATCACATTACCGAGGCAGCCCCATCCACAGAGAAGACGTCACAAAGACAAACTAGCAGAAGCAGATTTCCTGGTAAGAAACAGGAAGGCTTCTGAAGACAACATCAGCAAAACTGATCAAATAAAACTCCTTTTTTCTGCCACTGCTCACAGCATAGCTCTGAGGTGAACATGCTCGGGGCCAAGCACTTTGATAGAAGTTTTAGTAAATATTTCATAGAAAATATGGAGGAATTTTATTAAATTATCGTAGAAAAGTAAGGACAATTATTAAGGAAAAATTTATAAAATACAACCCAGAAATGAAGCTTAAAAAGGGGTTGAGAGTAAGTTTGCTGATTTCTTCCATTTCATTATTTATTTACTTTTTGTTCGGATTTGCTATCCTAGTGAACTAGCCCCACCCGCCAGCGACCAAACTAATTTTTTTCCTGCGAGTGGGTCTCACCTCGAACAATGCCCCAGGCCCTAGAACTGGCGGGCCAATCACAACGCAGAGCTGTGTTTTGATTGTCTGGATGCAAAGTGGGCGGGGTTTTAAAGGGCGTGACGACAAACTGCATGACGCTGGAGAAAGCAAGGAAGATGGCAACAACTATTAAACAGTTCTCCTTTGACTCAGCTTGGAATCCGTTTTGCAAGGATTAGACTTGGGGTTTTCGTTGAAACGTAAGCAGGAAGAGGCTCTACGCTCATTCATTCTTAAGGCATTTTACCGACAGGCTTTTTGTTTACTAGTGTAAACACCAGCTTTCTGTCGCACTTACTACGCTACAGTCAGTTGTGCTCATTGGTCAGAGCGTTGGCCAATAGGCACAGACAGCGGTTTGAAAAACGAGTTGTTCTCATCAACAATCTTCTGATGTCTCATTCATCAGGGCCAGACTAAATTACACATTTAATCTCACAGTTAGTCTGGTTTATCAGGCTAAGTATTACTATTGGTATTACTAATGATGTGTGAGTTTGGTAAATCCTAATATTACCTGCCTTTTGTGTGTCAGAACTAATGTTACCCAAGTAGTTTAACTATTTAGTACAGTTAGGATATAAAGTTACCTTTAAAGATGTACGTGGCAAAGATTTGTGAATGGAATTAGAGCGGTGTCCTTGATTTAAGAACAAAGTGTAATATTTTGATAATGCTGGAGTCATGGATGTCTCCTCATTTACTAACGTGTATGATGTATGGATGTAATGATGTGATAATGTTGCATACTGGAGTTGTATAAAATGCTTCTTTAACTGGGATTCAAGGCCACTTCAATGAGATGTGAGTTGGTAAGCAATGCCTTCTGTAACTGAAAGCAACTTCTCTTATCTGAGTAAGATTACAATTTCTGTCAAAATCTGTTGTCATGTCTCATCCACATTGCTCTAAAATAGTGGAGAGCTAATTTGATCACATCCCAGTTTCTTCAAGATAAACTTTATCAACACAAAATCCTTACTAAACTGTGATATGGTTTTCAACCATGGTTTCCCTTCTTCTTTGTTTAGTAGTTTAGTTTTTGGTAAAGAACTGTTTTATTTTGAACAGACATTTTGGTGAATTTATTCCATGAATATGCAGAATCTGTGCCATGATCTTTGCGCTGATTCTGTTGAACTCTATTGTGACTGAACCTGGATCTGCCTCTTGACTTCGCCCTCTGGATCATCCTGCAGCCTGAAGTGACCCAAATCTGATTTTTTGGCCCACATGCGACCTGAATCTGATCTTTTCATGGCTGTCTGAACAACACAGATCCGATTTTTTCCAATCCGACCCAGGCCACTTGGCTCTGTGGTCCTGAATCCGATACGAATCTGATCTTTTCAAATGCGACCTGTGTGTGAACGGCCAGGTCGGATTCATCCGACTTAAACGTCATTAATAGCCGACAAACGTCACTATTATGCGTATTGCTACGCAGAAACGGCAAGAAAAACAACAATGATGGCAGATGATGATGTGGAGAGCAGCATTTATGTTTAACCATATTGAAAAGATTGTTTTTTTATTGTTGGAAAAGACCGCTTGATGCACGCCGGCACTACCATCCATGTTTACTTCCGGAAAAAAAGAGCACGCTGGCCTGTGACGTCATTGCGTCCTCTACTGCGCACACTTGCGTTGTATGACTGCAGTTCACACAGGAGATCACATACAAGTCGCATATATTTGGGAATATGAACGACAACGTAAAAAAATTCGGATTTCGCAAAAAATCGGAATTGAGCATCAAGGCCTGCAGTGTGAACGTAGCCTTAGTTATCAGGCTCCTCTCCTGTGGAACCAACTACCAGTTTTAGTCCGTGAGGCAGACACCATGCGCACTTTAAAGGCTAGGCTTAAAACTTTCCTTTTTGATAAAGCTTATAGTTAGAGTGGCTCAGGTTATCCTGATCTATCTCTATAGTTATGCTGCTATTGGCTTAGAGATTCTATCTCCTTTCTCCCACTCTACAGAATTTGTTAGTTCAATCTCTAACACTTTGATTTTTTTCATAGTAGCTTCATCTGGTCTGTTCCTGTTTGTCTTTGACTCCATCCCTGAGAGAAATATCAGCTGTGCTGCTGCCATCAACACCTTTGTTAGATGTTTAAGCTCGGTCTGTTCCAGTCACACAGAGAAACAGTGTAGTCCTGTTTCTCTGACTGTGACTAACTGGATATGCTCTTTTTCACCCTGTGACATGGGAGCTGGCTCGGAGCTTGTCTGCCTGGCTGTGTGTTTCCTGGATGCGACCGCCTGTGGAGCTGGTTGACAGTTGCCCTTTGTATCTTTGCTTCTTTTCCTGTCTGCTTCTGTCTCCTTGAACCCCAGTCGGCCTCAGCAGATTGCCGCTCACACTGAGCCTGGTTCTGCTGGAGGTTTCTTCCTGTTCAAAGGAAGTTTTTCTTCTCCACTGTCGCTACAAGCATGCTTAGTGTGAGGGCTTGCCTTCGAGTCAATGAGTTGATGCAGTCAACTGGTTTTCCTTACATAAAATTACTTTGATTTAATTTGACTGGATGATCTGATTGAACTGTAAAGTGCCTTGAGATGACACCTGTTGTGAATTGGCGCTATAGAAATAAACTAAATTGAATTGAGTCACTACAGTTGGACCACGATTTGAGCTCAATTCACACTTTCATTTGTTGTTCCAATACACAGCAACTTGGACGTGTATTTATATACAACATATGACGACCAAATAATATCTGATTAAATTATATATTTACCTACCGGGCTGGGAAATAAATATGTTAAAAGATGCTCCACAGAGAAAAAAAAAATCTTTTAGTTAAGAAAAGGTATTTACCCCATGCAAATACACTAAAAATCAGCCAAATATAGAGTCACTAGATTTTCTCTTTCATGTTGCAAAGCATCAGAATCCCTGATTTTTTGGCCCACATGCGACCTGAATCTGATCTTTTCATGGCTGTCTGAACAACACAGATCACTACATTGTCACATTAATAAACACTGGAATACAGATTAAAACATTTAAAAGGTGTGAACTAGGGAAATACACACCTGGGCAACCAGTTTATGATCAGACTAAAAGCAATGACAGAGTAAATATTTAGAGGACCAAGGTGGAACCTTTCAAACGAACAGTGGTGGTAGGGGCATCAAGCACAGAGTGAGTTTCTTTCTGCCAGGTGGGACCGATTGGAATGCATGTTAAAATACATGAAGAATCAACACATTATTTAACTTTGCCTCAAAACAACAGCAATGTGGTTCCAACTTAGAAATATTCTTTCTTTATTTTTTAATTCTTCACTATTATGTTATTCCTATACACTTTTCTAAGGTCCATATTTGTATGACCATTTTTTTCTATAATGTTTTTGCTGCTGTAAACACCAGAATTTCCCCATTGTGGGACAATATTCTATTCTACTCTGGAGCTGGCATCTATGACTGAGCACCTTGTTTCTTTTATTATTAATATATGAAGTGAATTTTCATTGAAATCAGAAAAAATGAATGGTTGAAAAAGCGAAAGAAAGATAATGTTTAGTCTCACCAATGCAGTTTTTGTCACTGGGCCCAGCCACCGCTGGCTCTTCCTGCTCCTCCCTTCTGATCTCTTTCCATCTGCCTATCCTCCTCTCACTTCCTGCCCCGCCTCCATCCTGACCGTCTGGCTGGACAGGGTTGAGGACAGACTCGAAGGCGCTCTCCTCATCTTCTTCTTCATCCTGGGACGAGAAGACGGTGCTGCCGGAAAGCCGGTTACTGTCCACCGAGGACAGGCGGTTGTGGCTACAGAAGCGGCCCCTCCCCTCATAGCCTGAGTTGCTGTAGCAGGACGTGCTGTAACAGGAGGTGCTGTAGCAGGACGTGCTGTAGCAGGACGTGTCGCAGAACTCGCATTCATTTTCGCCGGGAGGTCTGTGGCTGCTGCCGCAAACCCTGCGACCTCCTCTGAGATTGGAATCCCCCTCCTCACTATCCAGGCAGGATGGAGAGGTCCTTCTAACTGCTGGCCGTCCTCCCTGTCCTGCTTCACCTTCCAGGAGCTGGTTCAGCTCTGACAGACGCTCAATGGAAAGGCTGCGTGGCAGAGATCGCCGGCAGCATGGGCCAGGGCATTCTGGGACCTGCAGGAACAGAGACGTAGGCTGCAGGGATTATATTGTATAGACAAAATACCTCCAAGAGGTATAGTCATTAAACAGTTGTAAAGAAATAACTGACTTGTGTTATATATTTATATTATGATTAATTTGATTACATTTTGTTCCATCTGATTGATAATGTATGTTTCAATGTTTCCACCATCCACCAAACTCCTGTTCATTCTTACTGCCAGAGCAGAGGCACGCTACAGCAGAAAGGCGAAGCGATTTAGTCAGAGATTGTATACTATACAGTGGCATTGGTTGCAGGAGTTTACCCTGCAATCGGAGGGTTGATGGTTCAAGCCCCTCCCCTGCATTGCCTACTGAGGATGGGTCCAGTGGTGCCAATACACGGCAGCCTCGCTTATGACAGTGAGCCCCAGGGCAGCTACATTGTACTTTGCCATCATCAGTGAGTGTGTGCGTGAATGGGGTAATGAGGCCATTTACCATATTAAATGTAGACAAGGAAGCTAAATTACCTTTATTTTTATGCAAATATAAACATTTGATTAACTCCTTAAACTATTGTATAGATTCAGAAAGACAGATTTATTTTTGTCATTTAGTTTACATAAGTGTAAACAAAAAGAAATTTTGTTTAAAATATAGTGCCCATTTAGTCATGCTGCATGGAGGAGCAGCTTCTCTGTTGTGTTTGGAGAGCAAGGCTGTAATGATAGTGAACTTCATTATGTAAACTGCTTGTAACTTGACAGAAAAAAAGACAGAAACAAAGACAGGCGAATTTCTAAAAGTAGAATGGGAGGCAGATGTTTTAGTTATCAGGCTCCTGTCCTGTGGAACCAACTACCAGTTTTAGTCCGTGAGGCAGACACCCTGTCTACTTTTAAGGCTAGGCTTAAAACTTTCCTTTTTGATAAAGCTTATAGTTAGAGTGGCTCAGGTTATCCTGAGCTATCTCTATAGTTATGCTGCTATAGGCTTAGACTGCTGGAGGTCATAGGGACCCCTAGTTCATCATTCTGCTTCATTCACATTCTGCTCTCTCTGCTTTTTCTCATAGAAGCTTCATCTGGTCTGTTCCTGTTTGGCTGTGACTCCATCCTGGACAGAAATATCAGCTTTGCTGCTGCCATCAACAGGTTTCTTCCTGTTAAAAGGGAGTTTTTCCTCTCCACTGTCACTACAAGCATGCTTAGTGTGAGGGATTGCATTAGGGTCGAGGAGTCGATGCAATCAACTGGTTTTCCTTAAATAGAAAACTTTGAATCATTTGACTGTATGATCTGGTGAACTGTAAAGTGCCTTGAGATGATATGTGTTGTGAATTGGTGCTATAGAAATAAACTGAATTGAAACTGAATTGAAATTAGCAAAGGATAAACAAAAAAGTTGCTAATGCTTACCAAAGGTTAGTACTATGCCGCGCATCAAAATTCCAGACGGGTAGGCTAAATATCTGCTCATACCAATCTTTGGTTAGCACTAGTAAAATTAGCGATTAAGACCAAGCAGTACAGAACAAGATCTGTTAAATGTTAAGACGTCGCCAGGAGACGTCGCCAGGAGGTGTTATACTTGTCCATATCCCCTTCCAAAAAGCTTTCAAACATCAGAAAAATGTATGGACTATTTCAGTTCAGGCAACTGGATGTTACATCATCTAGAAGACGTTTCACCTCTAATCCAAGAGGCTTCTTCTGTTCTAACTAGCGGTGGGGAACATTGAGATTAATGTACTGCAGGTGGAACAAAGGGATTGGGGGGGCAAAAGATGGCTCTCTTCCCTCCTACTGGATTGGCTATGGAGGTCACAGACGGGGTGGTAATGGTCGTTAGGGGTTTCTGATGGGTCGTTAACTCCCTCATCAGAGTGGTTTAAGTCACATGCCTCATTGAAGTGTAAGTCAGGTGAGAGCAGGTGACGGGTGAATCTTCCGGGTTTTGTTTCTGGAAGTGCTTTTTTAAGTAGGTGAAAGGTTCTGATTTATACTCAGAAACCAGGTCATCTGTGTGTGTGTCGCCGTTAATGCAGATTTCCCCCTTACTCCGCAGACACTCTGCTGCACCTATCCAAAATTGTAGGTGACCGCAGACAGTGGAGCAGACAGAAGGCCTCTGATTGGTCAAATCTACATCCGCCCTACACTTTCCGTATTTCCTGTTTGGTACCTTACCGGCTTGTTTTGTTTGTTTTGATTGAGGAAATCGACTGGTGAAGATGGACCAACTAGAAGAGCGACGTATGTGAGAATGCTGGGACCCTTTTCCACCTGGATTCCCGCTCTTTTTCACTCTCATGTCCCTCCGTTGTCGCTCAAACTTGCCCCCACTTTCTCACCACGCTTTAAAATTGGGCATAAATCAATATGCATAAAGCTCACTGTGACTCACTGCTGCAGGAGGATAACCAGACCTTAAGACCGCCTCTTCTGTTGAGAGATGGCTTTTCCAGGGTAAGAAAGTTTTCCTTAACCCCTCTCTCAAACCATATTTCTTCCTTGGCCAGAGTGTGGATGTTGTCCTCAAACCAGAGTCTTTTAGCTTTCAGTTGTAGGTGAACAGCTGAGTCCTGTCCTGAGGAGTTGGCCCTCCTGTGTTGAGCCATCCACCTGTGTAGCGGTTGCTTGGTCTCTCCAAAGTACAGGTCTGTGCAATCTTCACTATACTGAACGGTGTAAAACACATGGTCGGCCTTATTTCTGGGTGAACCAGTCTCAGGGTGTTGCTGGGTTTGAAGTGCACAGGGACCCTGGTGCTGGTTGAAAATCCTGCTAAGTTTTTCAGAGGCCTCAAGGATGAGAGGCGAAACTTCTTCTAAAAAACTTCACGTCCACTCCTGCTTCAGTCAAACTGAATTTGTCAATATTTTTACAGATTTGTAAAAAGTAGTCCAGTTACTTAATACAATTCTGCGCTAGATTTATTTTACGGATATCATCTAAAAACAGTAGCCTGGGTGCCATTCCGAACTTAGTCCCGCCCACAACGTTTGAGGTCGGGAAGTTCGGTCTGGCATTGCTCAACAGTAGCGCGAGTATGCTAGCACAATATCTGGCGATCCAATCAAATTGTCAGGGCGGGCTTTATGCGATGATGGACAGATGATCAACAGTAACGTAATCAACCACGTGACCAATGCGCGCTTGGGTGACAACAACAATGGCTGCCGCTGGAGAGTTGAGGTGAGTAGATTCTGCTATTAGGTCTGTTCTAGAAGATATCGACAGCAAATAAATTTTAAAAGAGGAACAGAGAAACGCGATCAAGTCTCATCTTCTTATTCTAGGCGTGAAACTGCACGCTTTGATTTTTGTGGACAACAACTATGCGTCGCTTAACATACGTCACGCACTCTGTTGCTCTTATTGGTTGTAGGTCTATCCAATTGAGTGCAGAGGCATTTTTTTTCCTGGTTCGTTCAAAACACGCCCCATAATCACAGCTCTATGGAGCAGCATCAGACTCATATTCTGACTAGAATTGAGTAGGACTACGTCAGGCTATAAAAACAGCTGAATGCCCATACTTGCTGGTTTTCACATTGTTGCTCACCTCATAGTCACATAGTTTTTTTTGTAGTACTTTGCCATTCTGAAATTAAGATTGAAAAAATACATTTAAGTAGGGGGTATAATACTAACCGATTAATTAAAGTGGAGATTTTTTTGTCCAATTTACTAATATACATTCTCAAAGGCAGTTTTCATTGATTGTTTTAATGCTATACATTAGTATCAATACCAACTAATCTTCCTGATCTGTATGCTGGTTTGTTCAGCTTTTCTATTCTTTCACTGTGAGTATTTTCACCTGAGATGGAGATCGAGTCGTATCCTCCTCCTCCTCCTCCTCCTGCCCTTCCTCCTCCTTGGAGCCTCCTTTCAGGGTTGGTGACGTAGCCCCTGAGGTTAACTCCCCCTCCTCCTCCTGGCTGGGGGGTCTGGCTGAGGGGAGGCTGTGGAGGAGGTGATGAATCCGGATGTAATGGGATCGCGGTGTCTCTGGCTCCCCGCAGGCCGAGGCGATCACCGTCTCCAGCTCTGACACCGGCAGAGAGCAGGGCCGGGTTTTACGCTTTGACGGGGTTTGGGAGCTGCAGTTTGAGAATAGCGACTGGCAGGAGCTGGGTTTGGAGCTGGTTTCTCCTTCTTCGGTGACCTCCTGCTGGGCTCCTGGTTCAGGGTCCTCCTGTGGAGGGGCCCCCTGCTCAGAGGGAGCTTCTAAAGCAGCAGCAGCTCCTTCATTTGCCTCAGACTCAGGCTGGGCTGCACCATCAGCCTCTTCACTCTCCTTCTCAGATTGAGGAGCTGGCTCCCTTCCCTGCTCCTCTTCTTCTTTATCCTCCTGCTGTTCAGGGGAGCCCCCTTCCTTCTGCTCCGCCACAGGCAGTGAGGCTTCACCCCTCACTGTGTCCCCGCCCTCCGTCCCTCCTTCCTCCCCCTGTGCAGCTTCGCTGCCTTCCTGCTGCTCAGCAGGAGGCGCTTCCTTGGCGGTCTGGGCTGCTGGCGCTGAGATGTCAGCGTCAGGAGGAGCATCCAGGGGGATATCAGGCATATCCGGGCCCACACTTAGAGTGTCTTCATCATGGTTCTCTTCTGCAGGAGGCCCCTCCGCATTGCAGGCTGGCTCCATCACCAGGGAAACCTCCTCATCATCTGGGAACAAAATTCAAAGTTATTCAAATCCTCATTTAGAAGCTGAAGTTTTAAAGGACACCGATAAAAACACCCGGAGGATAGTTAAAAATGTTCCATAGCAGCAGCTGATATTCCCCAGACAATATTATATATTAACTTCCATATACATATTTAAACATATATTCATAGATATAGATCTATTGAAAGTTTACTTGCCCTTCCATTAAAGAAAATAATAATCTGATAGGAAAAATAAATTGAAAAAAGCAATACCAAAAAAATGATGAAATGATGAATGATGAAAGTCATGATACTGAGTTTGAATGAATTTCTTGTTGGATTGTGTGGCACATAAATATGTATATATTAATTAATGTAAACCAGGTGGATGGAGCGCCTGAACTATAATTTCTATGAGCAAACAATCACTGAAATTAGGTGTTTTCTTTAATGTTCAGCAAAGTGTTAGGATTATTTCTATTGATGATGTGTGAGTCTGTTAAACTCTAATAATACCTGCCTGTTGCATGTCAGAACTAATGTTTTCCCAAGTAGCTTATCTAATTAACTCTGTCCGGAGATACAGTTATACATTCTGCACGTGGCAAAGATTTGGGAAAGGAATGAGAGCGGTGTCCTTGATCTAAGAACAAAGTGTAATAGTTTGCTTTAACTTTAGCCATTGATGTCTCCTCATTTACAGACGTGTATGATGTAATGATGTGATAATGTGGCATACTGGAGTTGTATAAAATGCTTCTTTAACTGGAATTCGGGGCCACTTCAATGAGATGAGTCTGGATGGTAAGCGCTGCCTTCTGCAACTCTAAGCAAACTCTCTGGACTGAGTAAGATTACAATTTCTATCAAAATCTGCTGTCATGTGACAGGCAGAAGACCGTCACTCCATCCTGGGTAGAAATATCAGCTGTGCTGCTGCCATCAACACCTATGTTTCTAGATGTTGGAGCTTGGACTGTTTTTCAGTGTAGTCCTGTTTCTCTGATGGCCGCTTACACTGAGCCTGGTTCTGCTGGAGGTTTCTTCCTGTTCAAAGGGAGTTTTTCCTCTCCACTGTCGCTACAAGCATGCTTAGTGTGAGGGATTGTTTTCGAGTCAATGAGTCGATGCATCAACTGGTTTTCATTAGATAGAAAACTTTGAATCAATTTGACTCTATGATCTGGTGAATGGTAAGGGCCTTGAGATGACGTGTTGTAATTTGGCACTACAGAAATAAACTGAATTGAATTGATGCTTCTCCACCATATTTTAGTACAAAGATTGATGTATAAAAAGGAATTGTAGGGGACCAGCCAAGGGCCCATCATTACCTCGGTGGATTAAAATCACTGATGGCTGTTAATAATCTGGCACTAGAGACTGATCTGAGAGCTGGTTATATAGTCAGGTTAATAAGATGGAGGCTGATCGGAAAGCTTACAGACGTTTTGAATCCTAAATCAAACCAGCACTAGAGCCAAGAACCATGAGTCAATGAGTTGATGCAATCAACTGATGAAATTTGACTGTATGAGCTGGTGAACTGTAAAGAGCCTTGAGATGACATGTGTTGTAGATTGGCGCTATAGAAATAAACTGAACTGAATTGATGTAAGCAGAGCATACCTGGATGAATGGAGGAGCTCAGCTCAAAGCGGAACAGCAGCTGGCCACAGACGTGATCTGTCGGCAACCTGCGGCCCAGCGAGTAACTCACCACCCGGTCTCTGTTACACACAGGAGTGTTGGAGGAGAACAAAGATGGAAGATAAACAAAGTCCAGTCCAAGCAGAAACATTCAGAATCAAAGCTCCAACATTTACCCTATAGCATGTTTTTCCAGAAGCCTCTGGACGGGGACGGACAGCTTCCCCAGGAAACGCTTGATGATTGGCCTACTCTTTGCAAACTTGTCCTTCACCTCAATCTCCAGGACATCCGTGGGCAGAGACACAAAGTTAAACCTCTGCAGGGGCAGATGGAGAGAGGACAGAGGGTTGGACCACAAACAGCCAGAATGGAAGGGTTCTAAAGCAAGCTCCAGCAAGGCTCTTTTAAATATCATCAGCATGGTGTTGTCAGACTGAAATGCAGTTTTTTATAATGCAGAGGGTATAAATAATAATTCTGAATCTATGGTGGTTTTAACCTTTCAGACCCAATTCAGGCAACACCTGAACAGAGTTTTAAAAATAAGTGTTTAACTCCTGAACGGGCCTATGTACAGATCCAAACCAGCGGTGCACTAATTGCTGTTCTCTGGGGGATCACCAATCATTAAAAAGCCTCATATACCAATTTATGTTATAACAGCTGTTATGATTCACAATATACCTTCAATAGCCAAATACTCAGATCAAATTTCTGATCAGATCGAATAGGTTTCATCTAAACATGTCAGAATGAAGATTCTGATCCGGGATTTTCTGATCGCTATTCTGATTGGCAGAGATGGGAAGTAACGAAGTACAAATACTTGGTTACTGTACTCAAGTAGATTTTTCTGATATTTTTCCTTTACTTTACTACTTATTTTTATGGCGACTTTTTACTTCTACTCCTTACATTTTTACACAAATATCTGTACTTTCTACTCCTTACATTTTAAAAAATTGGCTCGTTACTTTAGTTTTGAATCATTTGAATCATTTGAATCATTTCAATGGAGTTACCGTTATTATTTTTCACGTCATCAATACCAAATTCAATCTAATTGGATGGGAATCTATGTTGCATTTGACGAATCGATAGATTTGGCGGTATTCATTGGCGGCAAATCAAGCAGCTTGGTGGCGATGGCGTTAGCATAGTAGCATGGACGACGAGATGATTGAAAATGAACACAACGGAGATCTAGTCCTATTGGCAGACATCCATTTAAAATGTAGGCAACGGCATGAAAAAAGTGGTCTCTACTTTTACAGTTTAATCAGTACTTTCACTTTTACCAGAGTATTTTTTAACACAAGTATCTGTACTTTTACTCAAGTACGGAAAGTGAGTACTTTTGCCATCTCTGCTGATTGGTGCCCTTGTACTCGCCCATTCAGATCTTTGGAGAAAAAAATGAACGTGTGTAACATCAGCATGCTCAAATGATTTCATTTGAGCATGCTGAGCATGCTTTAAACACATGCTCAAATGATTTAATCTAATCTGATTCTGGTACATGTATACCATGTATACATCCTGATCGGATGCTTTCATTTAGAGTCCATTTAAACAGATTCCGTCTTCAGTTTCCAGCATCGGCGTCGCCAGACCCCATTTACTGGGGCACGTGCCCCAGTGTAAATGAGCTGTGCCCCAGTATAAATCTCATGAATATTTGCAACAGTGATACATTTTTTTAATGCATCAATTTAGATAATTCCAACGGGAGGAGACATATATTTCTACTCAAATGCGTATCAAGTGTGTTGGTAACTCCAAATTGAGCATGTATTAGCCCCCCCCACGTCAGCGCATGTCACTGTATGAACTGCAGGTAAACTAACATGCTGCTCTCAACTGAATTGGATGGGACAGTGTGCGGCCGTGACACATTTTTTTTTAATTGACAGGTAAGAAACGTTGTTCTGGTAACGTTTCTTACCTGTCAATTTTATTATTTTCCCAGTGAAACCACATGATTTATAGGCTACTAACTGAAAATTACTGCATTGGTTTGTAGATGGATATCAGGAAATTCCTCACACGAAGGAGAGACAGGGAAGCAGTAAAACAAGATGAGAGAGAGGGAGGTAAGGTCCCGTGATGAATTAGTGATATAAGCTTACTAGTTACATTAGGAACGTTATAAGCAATATGATAGATATTTACATAAATATAAATGTAAGTTTTTTGATGTTTGCTGTAGAGAATGAGAATGCAGTTGCTGGAGTAAGAAAAGGAGGAGGAGGCGAGACTGACAGGCAAGACAGGTGAAAGACAGGAGAGACAGGACCATGAAGGTGATGAGGGAGCAACAACCAGCGTCCACAAACAAGAAGGGGACATTAGTGACTTAGGGGGAAAGCATGATGGTCCTAAACAAGTGAAGTTGTCCCACTATCCCCAGAACAAATTTGGAGTAAAAAAAACGTTCATTTAATTCAAAATGGTTTGAAAGCTTTTTATGGTTGAAAAAGAAAGCCTTGTCATCAAGGATATGCAGTGTGTTTTCAACTTGCTTGATAACATCATATTCCCAACACTAACGTAGGTCATCCAGATGTCCCTCACAATCACAATCAACAGCTGTAGTTGTGAAAGGTCATTCAGTGTGTTGAGAAGGCTCCACACTTGGCTGAGGTGCACAATGGGTCAAGACAGGCTCCATCATCTGGCTATTTTATCAGTTGAAAAGGAAGAACTTTCTAAGCTGAGTCACAAGTAATTGACCACTTTCCAAAAGTGAAAAATAGGAGGTACACTTTAATGCTCAAAAAATAAAAGAAAAACTTAGTTCGGGTTGAGTTAAACTTTCCCCTGAACTAAAACTCTGAAACCTAGGAATTAATGATTACTTCAGAATGTGTATAAGGACACTCTTTATTTTTGTAGTTGGTAATGTCTTATTTTTTATAGCTGCAATGTTGAAAATGTTCATGTTTGTTAAAACAAATATGCTCTTACACTCACTAATATCTCAACTGGTAATTTTGGTAGGAATGTATCAGGGTGGGGCAGTGTGCTTGTCTGTATTTGTGTATGGCAGGAGGGGCATATGCGGTAGGGGGCCAGTGCCCCAGTAAAGCTTTGTATATAGCAACGCCCCTGGTTTCCAGCGTACCAAGGTTTCGATCAGATCCGGGATGTAAAGCCATGTAAATGCATGTAAAGCCAGGTATACACTGAATGATTTTTTCAATCGTTGCATGCAGCTACAGCTCACACTTTACAATGAAACCGCATGGTTTAGGCAGAAGCAAGTGATGGTGGCGGAGACTTACAACCCAAACCCAGATGTCCGATGTTTTTGGGATGTTTGTCTATCATGTGTTTAACTCAGAGACTTTTAAAAGCTGCTCTGACATTAATAATTCAATAAAGTTACCTTTTACTTTCTGCTGCTTTCTTTAGTTCTATTAAAATCTGCCATTTATATTGTACTTCCCACAGCACACAAAAAATATCAAACACATTTTATTTCCTCTGCCAAGGAGGTTATGTTTTTAGAAGAGTTGGTCTCTCTCTCTCTCTCTCTCTCTCTCTCTCTCTCTATCTATCTATCTATCTCTGTCTGTGTACAGGTAAACTGGAATGGACCTGAAAGAATTTTAATATTTTTTTCACCAAAGGTGTCCCTCAGGCCAAGGAACAATCCATTACATTTTGGTGCATCATTTTAAACAGATTAAAATGACTGTATGTTGGAATCGGCCTGATTACACATTTCCCCCTATACTGGAAACGTGGCACTTTGTGTTTTTACTGCTGTTTGATTATAAAAAGATTGTGTCTTATAAACTGTACTTTTGTGAAACATTAAGGTTGTATGGCTTAGTGTAGCCGTCTTACTGATGGATGAGCAAATGCTCCGAATTTTAATCTGTTTAATCAGGAATGTGTTTTTTTAGTCAAGAATGCAACAACCAAGACCAAGAAGTACGAGACCAAGACCAGGCCAAGACCTTAAGAGGCCAAGATCGAGACAAGGCCAAGACCTTGAGAGGCCAAGATCGAGACAAGGCTAATACCTTTAGAGGCCACTATCTAGACAAGGCCAAGACCTTTAGAGGCCAAGATCAAGACAAGGCCAAGACCTTTAGAGGCAAAAGATCGAGCAAGGCCAATACCTTTAGAGGCCAAGATCGAGACAAGGCCAAGACCTTTAGAGGCAAAAGATCTAGCAAGGCCAATACCTTTAGAGGCCAAGATCGAGACAAGGCCAAGACCTTTAGAGGCAAAAGATGGAGTAAGGCCAATACCTTTAGAGGCCATGATCGAGACAAGGCCAAGACCTTTAGAGGCCAAGATCAAGACAAGGCCAAGACCTTTAGAGGCAAAAGATCGAGACAAGGCCAAGACCTTTAGAGGCCAAGATCAAGACAAGGCCAAGACCTTTAGAGGCAAAAGATCGAGCAAGGCCAATACCTTTAGAGGCCAAGATCGAGACAAGGCCAAGACCTTTAGAGGCCAAGATCAAGACAGAGCCAAGACTTTATAGGCAAAAGATAGAGCAAGGCCAATACCTTTAGAAGCCATTATCTAGACAAGTCCAAGACAAGGCCAATACCTTTAGAGGCCATTATATAGACAAGGCCAAATTTATTTTGGAGGCCAACAACAAGACCTTTAGAGGCCATGATAAGAACAAGACCTTTAGAGGCCAATTCCCTATTTGGGCTTTAGCTTGTCTGGTCTTGGTACCCATTGTTTGCTCTTGAATAGAATGCTTCCTCAATCATATCAACACAATTTAGACCGGCTGCCTGCTGCATAATGTCATGACCTTGGCACTGATGCCTGGCTTAATAGTTCATTCTATTCACCTGCCTGGCTCTGCCCAGTTTCTCATTACTGTTCATGTCATCAACCTGCTCCTGTCTCTATTTAGGCTGCTTCACTCAGTCATCCGTGGTTTTTTTGGATCGGGCCGAGTTTCAGCCTCAACGTGGGTCCTACATTGTGTAATATACATGGGGTAACAAGGGGCAATTAGGCTCTCACCACAACCTTATCATAAAGAATCATAAGATCGGGAGAAAATCCAACATGTTTGAAATTCAGTAGGCCCCTGTGAAGTGTTCGTCGACAAATCCTACTGTTGAAGCAGAGCTATAAGCCTATTTACCGAACCTTGTGCGTTGTGTATGTGCAAACAATTAACTTTTTTTTTCTTCTCCTTCTAGATTGACAAGTCTAAAAAATGTGTAGGATATTTGGCTGATTTTCTCCCTCTGTTTCCTTCACAAAACATGGGGACAAAAAAAATGTCTCCTTCGATTTTTTAATGAAAAGATGTTTTGAGTTTCGGATTTTTATTGTTTCTGGATTTTAAGCTGATTTAAATGCTTTATTTTTCTAAGTCTAAATGATCAGTTTTTAGCCACATTTGAGTCAACAGGACAAATCCCATTCTAGAAACATATATGCAGCTGTAAAGTTTTAAATGATTTAACCAAAGAAAGAGGTTCATTAAATTGAGAAACTTTCCTGTTGTCTATGAGCTTTTCATCCAAAATTAAATTCACTCTAGAAACAGCCTCAATAAATTGGCCCCTATAGGTCAAGCCCATTTTTACAGCACCAGATCTACGATTTTCTTCAAGACTGGGGCCGATGCCTAACCTGAGAGAAGCCATATTAAGATCATGTAGAATTCTAATGGAACTACATTTTCATTTTTGGGAGTTTGTGAAAATTCATTTTGCTTGTAAAGTAAAGCAGTATGGCTATTATTGCTAAATTGAGACATCATGAAAATTGTGGAATCAGTTCTTTTTCATCCCCTCTAAGAAAGCACCAAATCTTGTGAGGCAGAAAACTTGAACAGCTAGTCATCCTGACAGCCTCCTCCCATGTTGGAGCATAGTAATGGCACCACAGCCTGTCAGCGGAGTGGCAGCCATTAGAGATAAAGTGTCTGCAGGGAAGATAACTTTCACTCAACATGGACGCAGAAGCAAAGAGGCTAAAAGCTGAGTGGACGCTGCCAAGAGGAAGAGATGCCGAGTTACATCTATGTATGGAATCACCTGAGGGACAAAATAAACGGTTGTGAGAGTCATTTTGGGCAGCGAAGGCATCCAGCCTAAAGTGGTTCAAATCCACAGACAACCAGTTTATTGGATCTTTGTTGTTTTTAAGCGTTTCGCTAATTTTGGTTGTAAAGCAATTGGTGAATACTTTATTTCGAGTTTTTCCTTTTTGGAAGAACAATACAACTTAATCCAATAAAAAAATAAAAATATTTTAATATATAATATAGAAAAGGGAGTTGACAGCTTAATTAGAAATGTTGAAAGACGGAGAGAGAGGGGAAAAAAGTAAATAGTTATGAATGAAAAATAAACAAACACACAAACCAACAAAGGAAACAACAAAAGAAATAAAACAGATTCACATGTTCACATATATATCAAGTTTTTCAGCAATCTGAACATTACTGTTGGTTTATAATAGTACAAGCTCCACAGCATGTCTAAGGATTGTAACGGTAGTTTCTCTCAATGAAAGGTTACACATCTTTAAAAACTCATTATATTTGTTTTTCTTATGACATTCTGGAAATGTGTCTTATCGAGAAATGTAACCATAGATTTAGAATAACTACAGGGTTAAAATGACATCCAACAACATTTCAGGAGAGTTACAATATCTCATTCAATTATGATTTAAAAGCCCCAAAAAGAACTATACACATATCATTTATGGCTTCATGTCATGTTTAAACATCGGGGTGGCGTCAAATCTTCAACTCGGTTCTGATAAAATGTTAATTTCGTTTACTAAGCACATATAATAATAGCACAACATCGACCAGAGAGCTTGATATAGAATAAATGGCCATTACAGCAGGGTGATCTCTCTGCCTTTGCTAATTCCTTTTATCTGTGGAGATGAACCTTCCAGAAATGGACCGGCCTTTCCAAGAAGAAAATCAATGGCTGATCTTGTTTTCCTCAAAGGAAACCTGATCGGATCAATCAATCCTGTCACGTATAAAGACACTCTACCTTGATCCACATCTGGAGCCTTAGAGGAAGAAATTTTCATAAAAACCAAACTGGATTCATCTTCAGATCCTATTATCAAGCTGAATTTCATAGCAAATCTTTTAGTATTCAATTCATCTAGAAATTATCATTTTGATTTATTGAATTGGTTACTCTTACCAAAGAATTTAAACCTTATAGAACAAACATTAATTGTTTTATCTCCTTTTTATTTTAGAAATAATTTAATTGTGAAACGAACCCAGCATTAATTCACAGTGGTTATGGTTGAAAGGGTGAATAACACCACCCAGGTCTGTATGTTGAACTAACAGGGTTTTTAAGGTAGCTGATCTGATCCATCACTCCTCAGAATGTCGAGGAAAGAGAAAAGGTGATTTCATGGCAGCCATGCTTGTACCTCCATATTGGAGTTAGGTTCTTTCTCCATGGCGTCTCCTAGTTTTTGGTTTTGAGTTTTCTTGTTGATCTGCTCTGGACTTTGGATTCTGAATTTTTACTTCTTCATTGAATTTAGCAAGTAATCATCTCTGCCTCTTCTACTTTGGGTCCACAACAACATCCACCAACCTTGACAGCGTTGTCTGTGTGTGTGTGCTTACCTCTGAGCTCCACTGGGGGTTGATGGTGTTGCACACCACTTTGGAGCGTTTCTCCTGGCCATGATGCGGCAGCGATGGGAAGATGCTGTGTTTTCCAGGCTGAATGGAGAGTTTCAGGTACGGATCCGGATTAAAGAACATCCCTTTCTTCAGTCCAACCGCCTGGATGTCTGACACACGAGGAATAGACACACACAGAAGGATATTTGTTTCTAAATGACTGACCTAATATACAGTAGCAGCCATTCAAAATCGCCATTTCCAGTCAAAAGCCAGCCCAATGGAGGCCTACTCCACTGAGAATCCCAGCCAAATCCCCTCCAACTGCCAGCCACTGGAGTGACCCCTTCTCTTGGACATGCTTATTTTTTTAATATGAATCCACCCTTTCACTGAATTACAGGGTCTGACCAGGAAGATGACGCTTCTCTTTAGATCTTAATGTCCACAAATCATGACAGAAATAATATTTTAGTACAATGACTGATGTTTAAAAATAAATGTATAGGGTACCAGCCAGTGACCAAGCAAGGACCCATCAAGGAAAGTGGGGAAATTTTGAATGGCTACTACTGTAGGTTTTTTTAACCAAGGACATTTAACTATTTTCCTAATTTCTTTAGATAAAAAGCAACATAACATTGCAAACTTGGTCGAAATATGAATAACAACAAAATATAAAACTGCTTTGATTACATTTTCTATTTCCCTGAGAAAAATGAATTTGGGAAATGAACTTCTACACTAACGTACAGCGGATGTGTATTTATTTAGATGGCATCTCTTTTTTAGAGTACTTAAAGAAAACCCCTTCATCTCTATAGGAAAGGAGGATCAGGCTGGTTGTTTCAGCCAGATCCTGACTGGAAACCGCTTGTCTAAGCTCCTTTTAACGTATTGATCAGAGCCAGCCTGCGGTTTGAAGAGGGAAACATAAATCAGCTCTCATAAGGTCATAGCCTAACTCTGCTCATGTGATTTCTGAATATACTGTAGGTTAGAGAGGATGAATCACACACAAGAATGTAGAGTCACTTACAATCCCTCACAAAATTTGCACAGATCACAACATTACCACATAATTCAACCTGGGAGTTTTATGCAAAACTCTCTGATTGAAGGGGAACAATTGAAACTGCTGGAAGCCTTCAGACTTTCTGCTGCAGAATTAAGGAAATGGAGAAAAGACGAGACATTGAATAGCAGCCCTACCTGACAGGGAGAAGTTAATCAGTCTCCTGTTGCCCAGTCCGTGGTTCACTTCAGGACTAACCACCGGCTTTAACACCTGAGGACACAAAGACAACTGCTCCTGTAACGTGAAGAACAAGTAAAGACACCCTGTTATTGCTGCTTCACTGGTCCTGCTCCATTTTTATATCTGAGGTATGAATCTTTAATGGAGGGAAAAAGGCTGAGGCCAAACAACTCCTGGTAAAAACAGGAAAAACCAAGAAAACCTTCACATCTTTTATTCAACTGCTCCTAAAGCCCCTGTCACACTTTAATTTAGACAGCATATGCCTGACATCCCAGAATCTTCTAAAATGCTGCCATATGTTGAATGTTATATGTATTTTTTAAATTTTGGACGTATACAGAGAGTATTCATAACGAGTCCAGAGCGTATGTCCAACGACATTGCCAATGAAATGTCACAAACCAGTGTCCTGAGGGGGGCAGTGATGCGCCTGGCAAGCACCCGGCCTGCATAAAAAGATTTTATTGATCGGTATTAACCTTGCTGCTGTTTAACGCATGCCAAAAAAAGAATAAATAATAAGCAAAAACAAAAGTTAAAAAAAAGATGGTTTGCAGTGGCAGCAGATTCAGCGTCATGTCTGCTACGAAGTCTGTTGGTGGCGGGCGTAAACGCAGGGAGGATCCATCACACTATGTTTGCGCTCGTCTGCAACATGTCATTTACGTTGATATACGTTGGAGATAAATTCTGGATAGGTTATGTATAAGTTATGCACAAGTTACTCATAGGTTTTGGATAAGCTAGACGCCACAACTTATAAGTAACTTACACTTAACATATGTCAACGATCAGATAACTTACCAGTAACTTTATGGCCCACATATGGGTGTACTCTGGCATACGTCGGGAAATGCTGAAAATTTCTAAACGTACTCGGCATATGTCGACATGTGCCAGTGTGTTTCAGCGTACTTCAGTGTACCTCAGCATACTCATAACTTATACTAAGATTACCCATAACTTATCTAACGTATGCCAGCGCTTTTGCCAGATTTTTCTCGCATCAGGCACACACTGGTCTAAATCGTCAAGGTGTGACTTTAGCAGTGACTCTGGGATCAATAATAAACTGACATTGACTCTTCAGCGGCGGGAATGACATCATTAAATACTGCTTTGTTGGGCAGCGCATGGCTTTCTCAACATCAGGTAATAATTCCAAAAAAAGAAAATTAAAAACAATCCTTTGGACTTTATTTTCAAGTATGAAGACGTTTGCTTCCTATCCAGGAAGCGTTTTCAATTCAAATACCGGGAATAGCATTAATAGAGTGGAGGAACTCGTCTATTCAGCCAGGCCAACAACCCCCTTTAACGACCGACCAATCAGACACTTATTGGATGGGTATGGGGTATGACAGTCTAAGGCCCCGTCCACACGAAGTCAAAACGAACACGAGACGCTAATATTTTCCAGAACGTTTGTCGTAAAGACGGAGACGTAAAATAAATGTAATCGTCCACACGAATGCATGAAAACGCTAAAAAATGTATGCCAGGCCTGTAAGTGGCGCTGTGGTGCCAAAGCAAAAATAGGCGACGAAATGTTGGGCATGCGCACTAATATTTATACATGGTTGCCCTGCGGGTCCATTTTCGTGGTCCAGTCAAATTCAGGTGCTGATCTATGTCGTCGATATTGCTCTGTTCTTCCTGGAGATATTCCAGAAGAAGAAGATTCTGTTGTGAGCCCGACAGCAGGGTGAGTAGCATGAGCAGCAACCATTCAACACAGTACGGCACCATTGTTGTTGTGATACTGTGTCGCGCGTGCGTGTTTAGAGGCGACGCTATGACGCATGCGTGTAAGAAAAAAAAATGCGGTTAGAGCTTAAAGATGGAAATTCGAAAACGGCGTTTCAAAATCTTCCCACTCTGAAGGCTAAATAAAAAAAAGATCGTTTACAGACCCCCGAAACGCCGGCTTCGTGTGGATGAGAGGCTGTGTTTGGTGAAAAATTTGTGCGTTTAGGCCAGGGTTCGGCTTCGTGTGGACGGGGCCTAACAAAAGAAGCCAAATGACCCCCATTCCAAATGGGTGGACCCCTTTGTTTGTTCCAATTTGCATGTTTTCTAAACAAAAACAAGGGTTTTTTTGGGCTACGACATAAAGCCTGGAACTCATTGCTATTTCTGATATTTGAATTGAAAAAGCTTCCTGGATGGGAAGCGAAACAACTTCAAACTTGGAAACAAAGTCCAGTGAATTATTTTAAATTTTTAGTTTTGGAATGACTATTGACCTGGATGACTGAGAACCTTCACCATCAGGTATAAAAGAATAAAAATAGGAACAACGTGTCTGGTTAATTACATTCAGGGTCCTGTAATACTATGATAGATCCAAAAATCTCATTATAAAAGTATAGACACATCAGCATATATGGAGGGTTATTAGAAGAGACAACGTTAAATAAACTATGAAAAAACATAAAAAATATGACAGGAAACACATACATATACCATGAAATAATTAAATGGAAATGGACCATGAGATATCCTGTTAAATAACTAAATGTACTATATATTTATTTACAGTTATTAGGTGAACAATTCCAGCCTCTTTGATCTTTAAGATGTTAGTGAAGAACATCAGTGGGCGGGTCTAACTTGGCTCCTGCTTAGATTTTTGGCAGCTCCCTTTAGGCTACGCCACAGCTGGCTTTTTAGGGGACATAACTTCCTCAGTTAACAGTAAGCTTAATAGATAGAATTCAGACTAAAACAGAGGTTTTAATTATTTCATGATGATGAAACTAATAAATTACAAAATATATATTTATTCATTTCATATCCATTCATTCCAAATGGGCACAAGGCCTAACACCCTACCTGTGAAGCAGTGAATGTCACAGGCAGCTCCAGCTGCTTTAAATGCTTTTATATTTTCAGGATAAAGCTCAAAACTATCCATGTAACCCTTTAGTCACATTGTTTTTTTCTTTGATATCAGCGCTATAAAATCTGTAGAGAACTGCTGAGCTAACTGGGAGAGGCTTTGAGCACCACAGATTTCACGACGTGACAGTGGCGTTACTTTTTAAGGTGTAAATGTTGTAAAATGATCTAAAGTACCTGTAAGGCCAGCAACTATGTCGATCTGTAGGGGAAATTTAAGCTTTGCTTGTGACTAAGAGTTCTTAATTATTCAGGAGCAGATCTAAGACCATGTCAGCACATTAGAGAAATCACAGCAAACAGCTCCATAGAAAATTAGCTATTTTGCTAAAAGAAAGTAAAAAGTATATATATATATATATATATATATATATATATATATGAGGACATATCTTAATCCGGTTTTAAGTTTATATTGAACCACTTCTCTTTATAGTACTGGTAGCAATGCAGTGCATTGCTATGCTTCATGATAGATGGAGTTGAGAATTTGTAAAGAAGAAAACGTAGCCATTCTCTGTGAGCCAGCATCGTGTTTATGCTAACTCATTTTTTTTTTTTTTGCTCTGCAGAGCTCTAAGGTTTTGTTTACCATTTCTTTGTCATGATTCTTGACTCTAGTGCTGGTTTGATTTATGGTTCAACATGCCTGTAAGCTCTGCCCTGTTTCCGATCAGCCTCCATCTGATTCACCTGACTATATAACCAGCTCTCAGATCTGTCTCTAGTGCCAGATTATTAACAGCCATCGGTGATTTTAATCCACCGAGGTGATGATGGCCCCTTCGCTGGTCCCCTACAATTCCTTTTTATACACCAATCTTTGTACTGAAATATGGTGGAGAAGCATCAATTCAATTCAATTTATTTTATAGTGCCAAATTACAACACATGTCATCTCAAGGCCCTTACCATTTACTAGATCATACAGTTAAATTGATTCAAAGTTTTCTATCTAAGGAAAACCAGTTGATGCATCGACTCATTGACTCGAAGGCCATCCCTCAAACTAAGCCTGCTTGTAACAACAGTGGAGAGGAAAAACTCCCTTTTAACAGGAAGAAACCTCCAGCAGAACCATCAGTTCCCTGCAGGGATTAAAGCAAAAAAAAATCCTGAACCTGAACTTTTTCAACAAAGGCAAGAAACTGGCTATATGTATATATATATATATATATATACACTATATTGCCAAAAGTATTTGCTCACCTGCCTTGACTCACATATGAGCTTAAGTGACATCCCGTTCCTAATCCATAGGGTTCAATATGACGTCGGTCCACCCTTTGCAGCTAGAACAGCTTCAACTCTTCTGGGAAGGCTGTCCACAAGGTTTAGGAGTGTGTTTATGGGAATTTTTGACCATTCTTCCAGAAGCGCATTTGTGAGGTCGCACACTGATGTTGGACGAGAAGGCCTGGCTCTCAGTCTCCGCTCTAATTCATCCCAAAGGTGTTCTATCGGGTTGAGGTCAGGACTCTGTGCAGGCCAGTCAAGTTCATCCACACCAGACTCTGTCATCCATGTCTTTATGGACCTTGCTTTGTGCACTGGTGCACAGTCATGTTGGAAGAGGAAGGGGCCAGCTCCAAACTGTTCCCACAAAGTTGGGAGCATGGAATTGTCCAAAATGTCTTGGTATGCTGAAGCATTCAGAGTTCCTTTCACTGGAACTAAGGGGCCAAGCCCAGCTCCTGAAAAACAACCCCACACCATAATCCCCCCTCCAACAAACTTTACACTTGGCACAATGCAGTCAGACAAGTACCGTTCTCCTGGCAACCGCCAAACCCAGACCCGTCCATCAGATTGCCAGATGGAGAAGCGCGATTCGTCACTCCAGAGAACGCGTCTCCACTGCTCTAGAGTCCAGTGGCGGCGTGCTTTACACCACCGCATCCGACGCTTTGCATTGCACTTGGTGATGTATGGCTTGGATGAAGCTGCTCGACCATGGAAACCCATTCCATGAAGCTCTCTGCGCACTGTTCTTGAGCTAATCTGAAGGCCACATGAAGTTTGGAGGTCTGTAGTGATTGACTCTGCAGAAAGTTGGCGACCTCTTCGCACTATGCGCGTCAGCATCCGCTGACCCCGCTCCGTCAGTTTACGTGGCCTACCACTTCGTGGCTGAGTTGCTGTCGTTCCCAAACACTTCCATTTTCTTATAATACAGCTGACAGTTGACTGTGGAATATTTAGGAGCGAGGAAATTTCACGACTGGATTTGTTGCACAGGTGGCATCCTATCACAGTTCCACGCTGGAATTCACTGAGCTCCTGAGAGCGACCCATTCTTTCACAAATGTTTGTAAAAACAGTCTGCATGCCTAGGTGCTTGAATTTATACACCTGTGGCCATGGAAGTGATTGGAACACCTGATTCCAATAATTTGGATGGGTGAGCAAATACTTTTGGCAATATAGTGTATATATATATATATATATATACACTATATTGCCAAAAGTATTTGCTCACCCATCCAAATTATTGGAATCAGGTGTTCCAATCACTTCCATGGCCACAGGTGTATAAATTCAAGCACCTAGGCATGCAGACTGTTTTTACAAACATTTGTGAAAGAATGGGTCGCTCTCAGGAGCTCAGTGAATTCCAGCGTGGAACTGTGATAGGATGCCACCTGTGCAACAAATCCAGTCGTGAAATTTCCTCGCTCCTAAATATTCCACAGTCAACTGTCAGCTGTATTATAAGAAAATGGAAGTGTTTGGGAACGACAGCAACTCAGCCACGAAGTGGTAGGCCACGTAAACTGACGGAGCGGGGTCAGCGGATGCTGACGCGCATAGTGCGAAGAGGTCGCCAACTTTCTGCAGAGTCAATCACTACAGACCTCCAAACTTCATGTGGCCTTCAGATTAGCTCAAGAACAGTGCGCAGAGAGCTTCATGGAATGGGTTTCCATGGTCGAGCAGCTGCATCCAAGCCATACATCACCAAGTGCAATGCAAAGCGTCGGATGCGGTGGTGTAAAGCACGCCGCCACTGGACTCTAGAGCAGTGGAGACGCGTTCTCTGGAGTGACGAATCGCGCTTCTCCATCTGGCAATCTGATGGACGGGTCTGGGTTTGGCGGTTGCCAGGAGAACGGTACTTGTCTGACTGCATTGTGCCAAGTGTAAAGTTTGTTGGAGGGGGGATTATGGTGTGGGGTTGTTTTTCAGGAGATGGGCTTGGCCCCTTAGTTCCAGTGAAAGGAACTCTGAATGCTTCAGCATCCCAAGACATTTTGGACAATTCCATGCTCCCAACTTTGTGGGAACAGTTTGGAGCTGGCCCCTTCCTCTTCCAACATGACTGTGCACCAGTGCACAAAGCAAGGTCCATAAAGACATGGATGACAGAGTCTGGTGTGGATGAACTTGACTGGCCTGCACAGAGTCCTGACCTCAACCCGATAGAACACCTTTGGGATGAATTAGAGCGGAGACTGAGAGCCAGGCCTTCTCGTCCAACATCAGTGTGCAACCTCACAAATGCGCTTCTGGAAGAATGGTCAAAAATTCCCATAAACACACTCCTAAACCTTGTGGACAGCCTTCCCAGAAGAGTTGAAGCTGTTCTAGCTGCAAAGGGCGGACCGACGTCATATTGAACCCTATGGATTAGGAACGGGATGTCACTTAAGCTCATATGTGAGTCAAGGCAGGTGAGCAAATACTTTTGGCAATATAGTGTATATATATATATATATATATATATATATACGTCGAGAGGAGCCAGTTGAGGTGGCTTGGGCATCTGTTTAGGATGCCTCCTGGACGCCTCCCTGGTGAGGTGTTCCGGGCACGTCCCACCGGGGGGAAGACCCAGGACACGCTGGAGAGACTATATTTCTCGGCTGGCCTGGGAACGCCTTGGGGTTCCTCCTGAAGAGCTGGAAGAAGTGGCTGGGGAGAGGGAAGTCTGGGCCTCCCTTCTTAAGCTGCTGCCCCCGCGACCCGACCCCGGATAAGCGGAGGAAGATGGATGGATGGATGGATGGATGGATATATATATATATATATATATATATATATATATATATATATATATGTGTGTACATATATATATATATATATATATATACCGTAAATTCTCTAATATTGGCCTGTATTCCAATAGCGGCCGGGACTCTAACATTGGCCGGTCTCGCTGTCAGAGGAGGTAAATAATGGCCGGTCTCTAATACAGGCCGGGGCTATAAACGTTTTTTCTGGGCATACCTCAACATTATACTTGTGGTAGTAAGTAACATACAAGTACCACAGCCCTGCGCAGCTGGACGACAGGCCCTGACTGCTGCCCGTCTGCGCGAGGAAGAGAACAGACACGCAGCAGAACAGGAGGAGCGCGAGTGATGAGGAGATTAAAGGGAGAGATGAAGAGGAGGAGAAAAACTGAGGAGGAGAATTAAACAGAATTGGAGGATTTTTTTTTTTTTTTACTTCAAACCAAGCGAGACATGGTAACTGTACTTTTTCAATAAATGAACCTAGTGTTTTATAGGTTCAAATAGACACAAAATCTCATTTTTATTCATTCCACTGGTAGTCTGTTTTGCTCAAATAGCAATAGAGGCCTGTCTCAAATTCTGGCCTCTATCCAATAAAGGCCTGGACCGCGATGCACTTGAGTGAAATAAAGGCCCGGGCCTATATTAGAGAATTTACGGTATGCATATGTATGTATACATTAATATAAATCCAGATAATATCAGAGGGGGGGTGTCTGAATCATTTGAGGGAGGCGTTGTAGAGATTGATGACCACAGGCAGGAATGATTTCCTGTGGCACTCTGTGGTGCATCTGTGTAAAAGGAGTCTTCTTCTGCTGAAGGAGCTCGTCTGCTGGACCAGTGTATCATAGAGGATGTGAGTCATTGTCTAAGATGGACTGAAGCCTGGACAGCATCCTCCTCTCTGCCACGGTGGTCAGGATGTCCAGCTGCTCCCCCACAACATCACCGGCCCTCCTGATCAGTTTGTTCAGTCTGTTGTTGTCAGAGACCCTCAGCCCACTGCCCCAGCATGTGACAGCAAAGAAGAGCGTGCTAGCAACAACTGACTCATAAAACATCCTCAGCATTGCCCCACAGATGTTAAAGAACCTCAGCCTCCTCAGGAAAAACAGTCAGCCCCTTTTGTAGACCGCCTCGGTGTTTCTAGTCCAGTCCAACTTATTGTTAAAGTACTCTCCCAGGAACTTATACTCCTCCACAGTGTCAACAGGAACACCCTGGTTGGAAACAGGGGTCACAGGTGTTTTTGTCCTCCTCGGATCCACTATTAGCTTAGTGCAACAGTCGAAGTCCAAGGTGAAAAGGGTGAAGAGGAAGGGGGAGAGGACAGTCCCCTGAGGGGCCCCGGTGTTGCTGACCACCCTGTCAGACACACAGTTCTGCAGGCGTACATACTGTGGTCTGCCCGTCAGGTAATCAACAATCCAGGACATGATGGGGGCCTCCACCTGTAGAGCCGGGTGGATGGTGTTGAACGCACTGGAGACATCAAAGAACATGATTCTCACAGTGCTCGCTAGCTTGTCCAGATGATTGTAGACTCTGTTAAACAGGAAGATGATGTTGTCCTCAACTCCCCCTTTTTCCTGGCTCAAGACCATGGTCTCTGACTTGGAAGCTCATCCCAGCCGAAGCTCATCACGGCCTTTCACACTCAGCTGTAGTTCAGATCCCCTCCACAACTCCCTTCCACCGCCTAGAAATACTGTTATGAACAGAATCGGTCACAAAGGTCAACCTTGCCGGAGTCGAACGCTCAGTGGAAAGAAGTCCAACTAACTGCCGGGAATGTGGACCAGGCTCTGACACCGGTCGTACAGAGACCTAATAGCATTAAGGGCCCAGTACTCTATACTCCTGTAGTACCCCCCAAAGGACCCCCTGCAGACATGGTCAAATGCCTTCTTCAATCCACAAAACACATATAGACTGGTTGGGCAAACTCCCATACACCTTCCAGGATCCTGCTTAAGGTGTAGAGCTTATCCAATGTTCCACGGCCAGGACAATAACCACACTGCTCCTCCTGAATCTGAGATGCGACAGACCCTCCTTTCCAGAATTGACCTTATCAGGGAGGCCTTAAGGCGTGATTCCTCTGTAGTTGGAACACAACCTCCAGTCCCCCTTTTTAAATAGGTGAACCACCACCCCAGCCTGCCATTCCAGGGGAACTGCCCCCAATGTCCATGCAATGTTGCACAGTCGCATTAACCAACACAGCCCCACAACATCCAGAGCCTTAAATTACTGAGGGTGAATCTCCTTCACCCTGGGGCCCTGCTACCAAGGAGGACCAGAGATGGGAGATCCCAAAGCCCCAAGGTTCTGCTTCCTCAATGGAGGACGTGTTGGAGGGATTAAGGAGGACTGCAAAGTACTCCGTCCACTGACACAAGACATCCCGAGTCGAGGTCAGCAGCACAACACCCCCACCATAAATAGTGTTGGTACTACACTGCTTCCCCCTATAGAGAAGCCAGATTTTGGACCAGAATCGCTGTTTAAATTGTTTAAAATAATATAATTGCATTACAGTGGTTCTATTCTTTTATTAAATTTTTATTTATTTAAAGGAGATTATATCCTACTTAGGGCTGCAACTAATATTTTGGTAATTAATTAATCTGTCGATTATATTTTGGACTATTCCATTCATAATCGATTGCCAAAGGTTCCTTAAAGATTTTTATTAAATTAAACCAGGCGAAGCTAAAACTTTTCAACTTGAGGAATTCTTGATAGAGCAGATTGACAAACAAAAAGGTTTTATCTTAAGTGTAAAATGTTTATATATTTCTAATAATATTGGTATAGCTACTGCTCTAAGTGGGTCGCTCTGTCTCCTAAAGCCATGTTTTAGAGTATCTTAGAATATTTTAGAGGGGTATGAGGAGAAAATCGATTTGGCGATATATTGTGATTTTTGGCTGCCCAGTATAATATTGATCGTTCAGTTCTTTTTTCCTGCTACACAAAGGTAGGCAGCAGCTTCACAAAGCCATGATGGCAATTGTTTTACACACAATTAGTAGGCAGTTCTTCATATATACACACACACGTCAATTTCAAACAGATGGTATCGGTATGGTATCGGTATCGGCCAATCCTGAACAGCTGGGTATCGGGTATTGGTATCGGGGCCAAAAATTCGGCGCAACACTAATTTCAACCTAACATAGAGGGGAAATGGGCACTTCCTGCAACCGTCACTCTGGCAGATAGCACTGTGGAGCCATTTTTGCTGTGCGGCGCGGCACCATATTTGTACTTTAGGCAGTCACAGTGGAAGGTGTGGACTGACTCAAACCCAAACAACATGGATACCAAAATGATCAATATCCTCTTATAAACATATGCAGCATTAGCTTTCTTATCTATGAATACATTTTTGATAGCTAGAAAAAATATCACAATATATAGTGATATGGCAATATTTTGATATCGTGTTGTGACCCAAGTATAGCGACGTGTATCATATCGCAAAACCTGTGCCAATACTCACCCCTACTATGTATTCCAGTTATCCAGTATGCAGTTAATAAATTAGTTGATATTTCAACAATCAATTAATCCCATTAATTGTTTCAGTCCTAATTCTATTTTATTATATATAATTAGTTGCAGTTGGGTTTTCTTCGTAAACGGTTAAAGTTTGTAGGAGGGGGGACAGGTACTACAATAGCAGGAAAACTTGTAAACTAAAGAGATGCAAAGCAACAAAAATTTGGTAACCGCTGACTTAATGAATGGCTCAATTCAGCCTCTAGAATAACATCAGATCGGCAGACCCTCTCGACCTGATGTCACTGATTAAAACAGAAACAGAAGAGTCTGATCTCCAAAGTAGTCTCTAAGTTGCAAACACACAATAACTGCATGAGGACCTTTAGAAAAAAAAGAGATTCAAAATTAATTTTTTACTAATTGGAAAATTGAAGAGAACTAATGAATTGTCACAAATGGTTGAGATAAGCAGATTCAACATCAAATAAAATGCCCTGCCTTCCCCCAGGCAGGGCATAATAGAAGCTAACCGCAGGCCCAGTTCCATCCAAACTATTGGAAGTTTTTTGATGAAGGACACCTCATCCTCACTAAGGCTAGTCGTTCTGCATTAGACACCCTGCAACCTAAGACCAGATTAAAGCAGGAGCACATGAGCCGCAAAGAGTCCGTCCCTCTAAGCAGAGTCAGCTCTAAGGTAGAGCATCCCTAAAGCCGCTGCAGGAACATTCAGGATATAACTGAGAAGACGTGGGGAACACACTGTGAAGCTTTACCCGTGTTATCCCGCTGAGCCTCGTCCTCCGGCCTCTCCTCCTCCCAGGCTGACTGGGAAATAGCAGTCCTAGCTGGAGACACATGCTATCCATCACACCCACTCAAAGAGCACTGGTCCTTCTGTGGCTGTAGCTCTGCTCCTCCTCTGCTGAGGACCAGACATCACTGTCCACCCCTGGCCTCCAAAAGCTTACATTGGAGGGACTGAGTGCTGCGTTCTGTGCTTGCTCGCGCCCTGTATATTCCTGCATCCTCTCGCCAGGGTTATTTATATTCCTCCATACCCGGGAAGAAAGTGCAGATCAGGTTCTGGTCCCATCAGCATTTTCCATAGGCCCACGGCAGCACAATGCAAGGGGCCACCATGGAAATTCAATCAGCAGCTAAACATCCCCTCAATGACTCCAATGCTTCCAAAGGACAACAGGACAACAATAGTTTACTGTAAAAATAACTCAAATCAACCAGTTGCTCTTTATCCCCTTTTAGTGAAATTATTTGGAATAAAAATCCTGAAATACACAGTTATTACAGGTATTTGTGTATATTACTGTTGTATTAATGTTTAAAAACACTTTGGTAAGATTCAAGAATAAAATTGTGAAAGTTGCTGTTTAAGAACAACCTCAGTGAATAAAAGTGATTTTAATGAATACAAAAAAATATTATGACGGATAAAATCTTAGGGTTCAGTACAGAAAACCATACTGTACAAACCCCAGCCCCCACACCCCAACCCCACCCCACCAGAGTTGTGCATGAATGCATTCAATGAACGGAGTTCACTGAATTTGTTTATAGTTTTAATAAACTGTGAATTGGTTGGATCAGATTTGAAGTAATGAACATGTACGAGAGCGACTCTGAGAAGAATGAGCAACACACACACACACACACACACAGCTCACGTTTGTGTTTTTTAATCCATAACAACACTTTACATTAAATAACTTCAGCATTGACGGTTCTTATAACGGCAAACAGTCTGACAGAGCAGCATGTCTGCTGCTAGTACTAGTCTGAGCGATTCAGACTCATCTGCTGGTATTTGTGATGCAGGTTCTGCACAGCACTTGGCAGAGTTTGATCAACTAGCAAAGAAAGAATCGGACAGAAAAGAAAGTCATGTTTTTGTGCAAACTCTCCCAAGTGGAACTTAATAAAGAAGTCCGTATATCAGCCACGTCCACTTCAAATTTTAGGAGACACATCAAGTTAAAGGTACACCATGTAACTTTAACAACTAGTTATGCTGCTATAGGCTTACACTGCTGGAGTACATAGGGACCCCTTTTTCATCATTCTGCTTCATTCTACCTCTATTCTCATAGAGAAGCATAAACTGGCCTTAAGAGTATGCTTAAAACATTCCTTTAATGATAAAGCTTATAGTTAGAGTGGCTCAGCTTACCCTGAGCTATCTCTATAGTTCTGCTGCTATAGGCTTAGACTGCTGGAGGACATAGGGATCCCTTTTTCATCATTCTGATTCATTCTATCTCTATTCTCCTACTCTGCAGAATCTGTTAGTTCAATCTCTAACGTTCTGCTCTCTCTGCTTTCTCTCATAGTAGCTTCATCTGGTCTGTTCCTGTTATGCTGTGACTCCATCCTGGAGAGAAATATTTGCTGTGCTGCTGCCATCAACACCGTTGTTTATAGATGTTGGAGATCAGCTTATTTTCCAATGTAGTCCTGTTTCTCTGACTGTGACTAACTGGATGTGCTCTCTTCATCCTCTGCTTCTGTCTCCTTGGAACACAGTTGGCCTCAGCAGATGGCCACTCACACTGTCTGTCTCAAGTCTGCTCTGATGCATGCTGGGTAAAGAGAGAGGTGTGAGAACAACATCAGGGGACTTTGTCCGTTCTCTGTCTTGTGTTCTTGTGAATTGAAACAGTGGTAGGGCTGAGGCTGATGACGGTTCACGAGCAAATGAGAACGCACAGATACACAGATTGAGAAACGTCCTGAATCACACAGACGAGTGCTAGCAGTAGACATGCTGGTCTGTCATGCTGTTTGTTCAATTGATAAGTATCCTTATCAATTGAATGCCAACGTGAGCTGTGTGTGTCGCTCATTTTTCTAAGAGTGAACGCCACTCTTGCTCACGTTCATTAGTTCAAAACTGTTCCATTCAGTTCATGGTTCACTAAAAATATGAACTGATTCGGGGAACACTGTTTATTGAATTGGTTCATGCACAACACTCTTGCCAGAGGACATGTTAGGGGATCATTAAGTGAAATGAAGTGAACTAAGACTCACAGCTGGGCAACCCTTCTTGATGGTGACACTGGGTGTATTGGCCCTCAGAGCTCCACTGACACCATGGTAGTACCTGAAGCAGACCTGAGTCTCAGCTGGGGAAAAAAGACATAAGTCAGAAGTGATCTCTTGTCAATATTTTCTGTACCTACATGTCACAGTATGTGACAAAGGTTCCTGTGTGTGACAAGTCTGAAAACATTTCTAAAATGTTCCATCATAACCTTATAGGGATTGCTTCTAGTATGATAAAAACAAAATCATACATGACAAAATGCAATGTTTACACTACTGCAATGCCATAAAAGTGAGTAATAACATTTCATTACTCGTTTACACACTGTGTAAAGATGGGACAGGTCAGATCTGTTGGAGGACCGATTAAGGGCGCAGTAAAGCTCCATGCCTCACCTTTAATAGGTCACTCAGTGAAATACTTTGAAAATCAACATTTCAATCTTATTGTGTTAGTGGAATCCAGGACAAGACCTTATTACCTTTATAACATAACAAAATATGGATATTTTTATGGCAAATTTAATGTCTAAGTAATAACAACAATTGCCAACCTGCACGAATATATTAAGGCAAAAGGGCTTCTCTACGAACTCATGAAAACTCTCTGAGAGTGAAAGAAACATATTTATTTGTTGGTCCAACATAACCTTAGAGGCACTAATGCTGATATTGGCACTTACATTTTTTAGTTTATAAACCTAAATATAATTGTTAACTAGGCTTATTAACTATTTAACTTGACTTTTTATCTTTAAGTAAGGGCGACTGTTGGTGCCAACGTACGGTAGCCTGGCTTCTGTCAGTGTGCCCCAGGGCAGCTGTGGCTACAATGCAGGTGGCCACTGAATGTAATAGAAATCACTATATTAGTAGAGGCCATTTACTATTTTACCATACATAGACCGAAAGGTTTGGACTAATTGAACGCATTAAGGTCCCTGAACCCTTATTAGATACCTGCCATCTAATGTTTTCAGATAACAAGTTAAATATTTCTCTGCTGGTCTTTTCTGTTTTTCAGATACTCACAGCTTCTAAAGTTGGAGTTGGAGTCGATCTTCCAGACTATTTGTCCCTTCTGAGATCCACTGATGCCTCGGTTTTTGTAATCAAGAAAGTTCTCAGAAAGAGTCTCGTCTAGAATAAGAGATAAGATTAGAGTCCTAACATGATAGATATTTGTAAATGCATTCAGATGTGTCCAACTTACCCAGTAGATACATTCCAATCCAGTCTCCTGCGTCCACTTCCTCCTTGATGTCCCATGTGACCACCAAATCTTCAGACTGGCCGATGGTGTAGTGGGCAGAGCTAACGGTTAGCGTGGAGCGGGCGTCAGGAGAGACCAGGTCGGTGTCACTGGTGGAGCGCTGCAGTCCCACCACGAAGGCCTCCTGGTTTAGACCGTTGACCGCGTAGGTGTCTGGACCGCAGCTGTGACGCGCCGCCCCCTTGCAGCGCTGGCGGGACTGGCCACTGCGGGTAGGGGAGGCCATGGCAGACAGGCTCAAGAGCCGGTTCTGGTACAGGTTCTACATCAAAAACAAAGCAGTACATGTAGTGGTTGGATCATTTGCTGGTTTCACTGTGTTTGTTGTCTAACTGAGCAGCTGGAAACAGTATTAATAGTCTTTAGATTTGATCACTCTTTGACAAAATGTAAAGGTCTGTGTGTGTTTGGGTTTCTAGTTAATTAAGCAATGGGCCAAGTTTTAACCACTGTTTACGAATAAAAATCTGAATTATGTGGAAAACTATTTTTTCAGTGCCGATGAAAACATGGATTAAAGCACAGTGTGGCTTCAGAAGAAGAACAACTTCTTTAAACTCCGTAGATTTTAGTCCAAGAGGGAGGAGAAACCAGAAGAGACCCAGAACTCTCTGGGGGGCTTTCTAGAGGACAACCGGGTGTAGCAAATGAGCGGATGTTCTCACTACAGTAGTAGGCATTCAAAATTTCCCCACTTTCCTTGATGGGCCCTTGGCTGGTCCTCTACAGTTAATTTTTATACATCAATCTTTGTACTAAAATATGGTGGAGAAGCACCAATTGTATTCAGTTTATTTCTATAGCGGCAATTCACAACACATGTCATCTGAAGGCCATTCACTAGATCATACAGTCAAATTGATTAAATTTTCTATCTAAGGAAAACCAGTTGATTGCATCGACTCATTGACTCGAAGGCAATCCCTCACACTAAGCATGCTTGTAACAATAGTGGAGAGGAAAAACTCCCTTTTAACAGGAACAAACCTCCAGCAGAACCATCAGTTCCCTGCAGGGATTAAAGCAAAAGTAATCCTGAGCCTGAACTTTTTTGACAAAGGCAAGAAACTAACTCGCTACATATATATATATATATATATATATATATATATATATATATATATATATATATATATATATATATATATATATATATATATATATATATATATAACTCAGTGTTCTAACATCCGCAAACGGCAGCTCCTATCACAACTAGAAATTGACGAGGTACAACTGACATGCTGCAGCAAGGGGGAGTCAGGACAACAGGTCAGTAGGGAAATATCATCAACCCAACACAAAGAGACTGGGTCCCCAGCCCCAACAACAAGGCCACTAAACGTAAGGGCAGCTGACCTGCGACAGCAGATCATAACGAAACCGGATCCCCTAGTACGACGACCAAGACTGCCAAGGCTAAGTGACAGAGTACCCTCTGAAAGTCTTCTAGAAGATGTAAATGCAGCACTACATACTATCCCTACTAAAGATATAACTGAGACCAATGAGCTGACCTACGCCACAGCTACAGTGATCCTAGAGATGCTTGGCTATAAGATAAACACCACAGGCCACAAAGCAGAGCCCCCATGGAGAAGAAGGCTGGAAGCCAAGATCAAGGCAACACGAAGAGAGGTTAGTCAGCTCTCAGACCTGCAGAAAGGTGTAGGGAAGAGGTTACCTAAGTACAACAAGCTGTCGATTCCTGAGGCTCTAGAAACTGCCAAACAAAGACTCGCCGCCCTGGCCACCCGCCTAAAGAGATACAAGGGAGAAGCAGAAGCCAGGAGAATAAACCAGGTGTTCTCCACCAACCCATCCAAAGTGTACTCACAGTGGCAGGGTAATTCAAGATCAGATCCACCCAGGGCTGAGACTGAACAGTACTGGAGAAACATATGGGAGAAGGAGGCATCCCACAACACCAATGCTCAGTGGCTGGAAGATCTAAGAACAGATCACAGCAATCTCCCAGAACAAGAACCAGCAACCGTTACAACGGCAGATGTCCAAGAAAGAGCGGCAGGTATGAAGAGCTGGACAGCACCAGGCCCTGACATGATCCACACCTACTGGCTGAAAAAACTAACCGCACTTCATGCACGCCTCACAGCACAAATGAACCAACTGCTGATGGATGGGACCCACCCAGAATGGTTAACCCAAGGACAGACAATCCTGATCATGAAGGATCCGCAGAAGGGAACAACCCCATCCAACTACCGGCCAATAACTTGCCTATGTACAACATGGAAGCTCCTGTCAGCCATCATAGCGGCTAAGATGAATAGGCACATGGCTCAATACATGCACCCTTCCCAGAAGGGAATAGGCAGCAACACCAGAGGAGCCAAACACAAGCTACTAGTGGATAGAGCAGTCACCCGAGACTGTAAGACCAGGCAGACAAATCTGTGCACTGCCTGGATTGACTATAAGAAAGCCTATGACTCATTGCCACATACATGGATACTGGAATGCCTGGAAATGTACAAGATCAACAGGACTCTAATAGCCTTCATCAAGAACTCAATGAAGCTGTGGAAAACAAGTCTGGAAGCCAATGCAAAGCCAATAGCACAAGTCACCATCAAGTGCGGCATATACCAGGGCGATGCACTATCCCCGCTGCTGTTCTGCATAGGCCTGAACCCCCTCAGCCAGATCATCACAAAGACTGGCTACGGATACCAATTCCGAAGCGGAACAATCATCAGTCACCTCCTCTACATGGATGACATCAAGCTGTATGCCAGGAGTGAGCGAGACATCGACTCACTGATCCACACTACCAGGATCTACAGCAGCGACATTGTGATGTCATTCGGACTGGACAAGTGCGGTCGGTCTCAAATGGTCTCAAAGAGAGGGAAGATGATCAGAACCGAGGGGGTTGAACTACCAGAAGGCCACATAACAGATGTTCAGGACAGCTACAAATACCTTGGGGTGCCACAGGCTAACGGAAACCATGAGGAGATAGCAAGAAAGACTGCCACAGCTAAATACCTACAAAGAGTAAGGCAGGTCCTGAAAAGTCAGCTGAATGGGAAAAACAAGATCCAAGCGATCAACACATATGCCCTACCAGTCATCAGATACCCCGCTGGTATAATAAACTGGCCAAAGGAGGAGATAGAGGCTACTGACATCAAGACGAGAAAGCTCCTCACAATGCATGGAGGGTTCCACCCCAAATCCAGCACTCTGAGACTGTACACCAAACGTAGCGAGGGAGGCCGAGGGCTAGTGAGTGTCAAGACCACTGTCCAGGCCCCCAAAGACAAATGGCTCGGTGAGTACCTCAGGCAGGAGAAAACCGAAAGTGAGGACAAGAAAGAGGAAGGAGAACCATCATAGAGGGACAAGCCGCTGCACGGCGTATACCACAGACAAATAGAAGAAGTGGCTGATATCAAAAAATCCTACCAGTGGCTGGAAAAGGCTGGACTGAAGGACAGCACAGAGGCACTAATCATAGCAGCACAAGAACAGGCACTCAGTACAAGATCAATAGAGGCCAGGGTCTACCACACCAGGCAGGACCCCCGATGCAGACTGTGCAAAGATGCCTCTGAAACAATACAGCACATAACAGCGGGGTGTAAAATGCAGGCAGGAAGTGCATACATGGAACGCCACAACCAGGTAGCTGTCATAGTGTACAGGAACATCTGCCATGAGTATGGGCTGGAAGTCCCAAGGTCAAAATGGAAGACACCTCCTAAGGTAGTTGAGAATGACCGAGCTAAGATCCTATGGGACTTCAAGATCCAGACTGACAAACGGGTGATGGCTAACCAACCAGACATCGTGTTGATCGACAAACAGCAGAAGAAGGCAGTAGTGATAGATGTGGCAATCCCAAGCGACAGCAACATCAAGAAGAAAGAACACGAGAAGCTTGAGAAATACCAAGGGCTGAAGGAGGAGCTAGAAAAGATGTGGAAAGTAAGAGCAGCAGTGGTGCCAGTGGTAATTGGAGCACTGGGGGCTGTGACCCCCAAACTGGGAGAGTGGCTAGAGCAGATTCCAGGTAAAACATCAGAGGTCTCTGTCCAGAAGAGCGCAGTCCTAGGAACAGCTAAGATACTGCGCAGAACCCTCAAACTCCCAGGCCTCTGGTAGAGGACCCGAGCTTGAGGATGACACATACCACCCCACGAGGGGTGAGAAAACAGTAGTTTTTTATATATATATATATATATATATATATATATATATATATATATATATATATATATATATATATATATATATATAAATTAATCAACGGTTTAATCAATTTGTATAATTGTTAGTTGCAGCACTAATCTATAAATTTTCTGATAGGTGCCGATAAAGCAAATGATTGCTTTCATCGGGACAGCTGGAGTTCTCTCTCCTGATATTAGAGGGTGGTCTGATTTTCCAGCATTCACAATCAGCCACTTAGCTGATAGCTCATGGTACACGCCGCTATGCGTCAAACTGGAACAGCAGCTCTGTCTCAAAATCACATAGAGAGATTTTATCTTCAATAAAAGCTTTTTGAGTTCATACACCACATCAAGTTAATGTGGTGATAAACTATCTACAGCACCTGGGAGACAGACATTCAAGAAGAAGAAACACCTGCATAAACCAACAGAAACCGTCCAGGCACAAAGGGAGCATAATGGCATGCAGCGAGCATGCAGGCTGTGCAGCGAGCATTCAGGTAGTGCAGCGAGCATTTAGGCCGTGCAGCGAGCATTCAGGCAGTGCAGCAAGCATGCAGCCAGTGCAGCGAGCATTCAGGCAGTGCAGCAAGCCTGCAGGCGTGCAGCGAGCATGCAGCCAGTGCAGCAAGCCTGCAGGCGTGCAGCGAGCATGCAGGCGTGCAGTGAGCATGCAGGCGTGCAGCGAGCATGCAGGCGTGCAGCGAGCATGCTGTATTCAAAATCAATCAACTACGACTGGGTTATTAATTGCATCAACACCTTTGTTTATTTATGTTGATCGGCCTGTTTTCCAGTGTAGTCCTGTTTCTCTGACTGTGACTAACTGGATGTGCTCTCTTCATCCTCTGACATGGGAGCTGGCTCGGAGCTCATCTGCCTGGCTGTGTGTTTCCTGTACAGGACCGCCTGTGGATCTGGTTGACAGTCGCCTTTTGTATCTATGCTTCTTTTTCTATGTCTGCTTCTGTCTCCTTCAACTCAACTCAACTTTATTGTCAAATGTGCTACATGTAAACATACAACACAGATGAAATTTCCATCCCCTCAACCCCACGGTGCATAATAAAATATATAAAAAAAAAAATAAAAAAAAATGTTATTTATATATATATATATATATATATATATATATATATATATATATATATATATATATATTAAATGAGCCATAGCACGAAAATAAAAACCTAAGATATAAAATAAATATTAAAATATTAAATAAGTAAACAGTAGTGAGAATGGTGCAAATAGTGCATAGAGTAGCAGTCCTGGGGAGAGTAGTGGAAAGTAGTGGAGGATGGGGATATTGGGGGGTCAGGGGGGGGCGAAGGGGGGCAGGGCAGGGAGGGAATTGAGCATCCTCACTGCCTGATGGAAGAAGCTGTCTCTGAGCCTACTGGTTCTGGCCCGGAGACTCTGCAGCCTCCTCCCGGACGGCAGCAAGGTGAAGACATTGTGGGCGGGGTGGGTGGGGTCACCTGCGATCCTGGTGGCTCTGCCGGTGAGGCGGGAGTGATAAATGTCCAATAGAGAGGGGAGGGGGACACCGAGGATCTTCCCAGCTGCTTTCATGGTGCGCTGCAGTGTCTTGCGGCAGGCTGCAGTGCAGGCTCCGTACCACACGGTGATGCTGCTGGTCAAGATGCTCTCGATGGTGCCCTTGTAGAAGGAGTGCAGGATGGGGGACGGGGCTCTTGCTCTCCTCAGTTTCCGCAGGAAGTAGAGTCTCTGTTGGGCTTTCTTTCCCAGGGACGCGGTGTTGGTGTCCCAGGACAGGTCTTGAGAGATGTGGACACCCAGGAACTTGGTGCTGCTCACCTGCTCCACCTCAGCACCGTTGATGATCAGGGGAGCGTGCTGGGCAGGCCTTCTCCTGAAGTCCACCACAATCTCCTTTGTCTTCTCTACGTTCAGATGGAGATGGTTGTCCTGGCACCACGTGGCCAGGCGGCTCACCTCACTCCTGTAGTTTGTCTCATTGTTGTTGTTGATGAGACCCACCATAGTTGTGTCGTCTGCGAATTTTATGAAGATGTTGGAGCTGAATGTTGGAGTGCAGTCGTGGGTCAGCAGAGTGAAGAGGAGGGGGCTCAGCACACATCCTTGGGGGGCCCCCGTGTTCAGTGTGATGGTGCTGGAGGTGTTGCTGCCGACCCAAACAGCCTGTGGTCTCCCCGTCAGGAAGTCCAGCAGCCAGTTGCAGAGGGAGGTGTTGAGTCCCAGCTGGACCAGTTTGCCGATGAGCTGCTGGGGGACGATGGTATTGAATGCTGAGCTGAAATCGATAAACAGCATTCTGACATGTGAGTCCCTGGTCTCCAGGTGGGTGAGGGCTGAGTGGAGGGCGGTGGAGATGGCGTCATCGGTCGAGCGGTTGGACCGATATGCAAACTGGTAGGGGTCCAGATTGGGGGGGAGGGCAGACTTGATGTGTTGCATGACTAGCCGCTCGAAGCACTTCATGATGATGGGGGTGAGTGCGACAGGGCGAGAGTCGTTGTGGCAGGTGGGGGGCGACTTTTTCGGTACCGGGATGATGGTGGTGGCTTTGAGGCACATCGGGACGACAGCTTGTCTCAGTGAGATGTTAAAGATGTCAGTGAAGACATCCGTGAGCTCTGCAGCACAGTCTCTGAGGACGCGACCAGGAATCCCGTCGGGACCGGGGGCTTTCCTGGCGTTGATCCTCCTGAGGGTTCTCCTCACGCAGTCCGAAGACAGTGACAGCATCTGGTCGCCGGGGTGCGGAGGGATCCTTCGTGCTGGGGTGCTGTTGTCTACCTCAAAGCGAGCCAAGAAGTCGTTCAGCTGGTTCAGCAGGGAGGGGGAGTTGTCACAGGTCTGCGGTGGGGGCTTGTAGTCCGTGATGGTCTGGATGCCCCGCCACAGGTTTCTGGAGTCTCTGCTGTCCCTGAAGTGGTCGGCGATCCTCCTGGAGTGCTGCCTCTTGGCCTCTCTGATCCCCCGTGACAGGTTGGCCCTGGCTGTCCTCAGGCCTGCCTCGTCCCCAGCCCTGAAGGCAGCGTTCCGGGCCTTCAGGAGCCTGTGAACGTCCCCTGTCAGCCAGGGTTTCTGGTTAGCCCGGATGGAGATGGTTCTGGAGACCGTCACGTCATCCATGCACTTCCACATATACGCTGTGACGGTCTCTGTGTACTCCTGGAGGTCTACAATGTCATTGTATGTGGCTGCATGTCTGAAAATTCTCCAGTCATTGGTAGAAAAGCAGTCCTGGAGAGCCTCTCTTGAGCCCTCTGGCCACACCCGGATCTCCTTCTTGGCTGGTTTAGTCACCTTAACCAGCGGTCTGTATGCAGGGATTAGTATAACAGTGGAGTGGTCTGAGGCACCAAGGTGGGGGAGGGAGAGGGCTTTGTAAGCTCCCTTCTGAGTGGTGTAAACATTGTCCAAGATGTTGTTACCTCTTGTGGGTAAGTCAACATGTCCATGTAGTTGTGGAAACACACTCTTGGGGTTGGCCTGGTTAAAGTCCCCAGCCAGAATGAGGAAAGCATCAGGGTGGGCTGTTAGCTGCATGCTAACTTGTTGGTAGATTTCCTGTAGGGCCTGGTTCTGGTTTTGCTGGAAGTTTCTTCCCGTTAAAAGGGAGTTTTTTCTCTCCTCTGTCACTACAAGCATGCCTGGTGTGAGGGATTACCTTCGAGTCAATGAGTCGATGCATCAACTGGTTTTGCTTAGAAAAGTTTGAATCAAATGACTGTATCATCTGATGAACTATAAGGTGCCTTGAAATGACGTGTTGTGAATTGGCGCTATAGAAGGAAAGTGAATTAAATTGAATTTGCGATATAATCCCAATTAGGAAAAATTGCAATTTTCAAATGGGAGACACTAAATTTCTCCCTCCAGGTATTCAGATGGCAGTAATTTGATTAAAGTGTGCATGCTGTTGTACAAAAGGGAACAGCGAGTTTCAGTTACCACCTAGATCTCTGCTTTATAGTGGAAGTAAGAACTTTTTCATGCAAATGTTACAGTAAAGTCCTGCAGCACTGGATTCTGGACAAAACATCAACATGGTCGTGCTTTGTGCAAAGGAAAATCGCAATCACTATCAGCACTACTGATAACCATGAACAACTTTAGTGACAACAAGGATTCATCCAAAGTTTATAAATGACTGCAGACCTTTAGTTTGTATTTCCATAGCTTTGAGATGTTTGAAATGTGTGAGTCTTTTTGAAGATCAATTTCTTTTTATTTTCTGTTTTAAATAATCGTTAGATCTGTTCATTTCTCTATCTGTTCCCTCTTCTGTGTGGGTCAGCCGAAATGGACATTCTTAAACTAAAATATGTTGGCCAGAGCGTCTCCAGCATCATCTTACATGCTAATGCTGTAGGCATTAGCATGTAAGATGGTGGGAGAGAGACATGCTGACTGACTTTTAGATAAAAACGGCAGAAACTCTGCTTTTTCCAATGGGTTATTCCCCTGGAAACGGCAAAAAATGGTAAAAAAAAAAAAAAAAAAAAAAAAAAGGTGCAACAACAACAATCCGACTTAGAAAAGAAAGGAAAGGACTTGGTTACATAATGGAAGAAAAAATAGCTCCATAGCCTTCTTCCTTTCCCCTAAAACGGGTTTGGATGTCATGCGGAGTGAAGGCATGAATTCAAACATCCAGAACCCTCTATTTATGAATTCATTGAGGTTATCTGTTGTTAACTCTACTTGTAACCAAAGCAGTTATCAGGACAAATCCTGCAGCGAGGCACATCTCCAAGCTGTGCTGTGTTTCGCTTAAGGCTCTGATCCTGGTGTCAGAACATCAACGCATTAGACAGATATAGAGAGGCAGCTGACCATGATGGAGGCTCTGATCTGATCAGAAGCCTCTCCAGTTAGAAAGCAGCTTCAGGGCACGGCTCCGTCCGCCTGGACCGGTCCAGCTAAATGTCCAGATGAAGGAAGGCTGTCTGCACAGCAAAAGGAAACTTAGCCTTTTTTCTTACTGGGCCAACTAGGTTAGCTGAATAAACTATGTAACGTGACTCAGCCAAAAACACACTTTTTGCTGATAAACTGTAGAAACTGAGCCCAGATTAGGGCATTTAAATATATTTGCAATAAAAAAAAATTTAACAAAAGCCAATTTTCAAATACCAGAGGCGCTGATTTTTAATCACACTATATTTAACAATAGTAGGACATTAAAATTGTCCCTCCTGCCCTTTATGTGATTGTTAAATGTTTAAAGGGGGTTGGTCACCGAACGGAAACGTACAGAGCTTAAGCCAGGCATAAACTGTACAATTTTTTGCCCTTTTCGGGCAGATTCTCCAGTCGTGCGAGGATTTTTTTGATTGGGACGATTTTAGCCTCCAGGGTCGTGAAGTATACAGGGGGCAATGAGGGGCGATCAGCCTCTCATGACCACCACCGACCAGGGATCGTAAGGTCGGTAGAAAATCAAACATGTATGAAATTTAGTCGGCAGTCCTGAGGTAAATACTGCTGTTGAAACAGAGTTACAAGCTAATTTACCAGAACCTCGAGCACTGCACATGTAGAAAGGTCTTCTTCTTCCTGATTGTGTTTTTGCACTTTTGGCACCACTGTGCCAAAATCCCATTTCCGCCCAGCACACTGCACATTAAAACCTTTATGGAACAAACATGCCTCAACTTATTCAGTCAAATAAGCTTGAGTTATAGTCAAGATGTGGATCTATATAATCTGAGGCTTTATCCAGAGTTCCTGTTGGGTTTTCATGGTGTTTTGCATTGTTTATTTTGTAAAAAATATTTTTCATTTTTTTCTTTGTTTAATCATCTATAAATCAAACATGGTGACATTTAAAATAGTGGTTCCATCTATTATATTTCTCCATGCCTTTTGTGCCATAGAAATACAAAGAATATCTAATTCCCCCTTATTTTTCTCTTAAAACACACTAAATACCCATAAATATTGCTCCTAATTTTTGACTGCTTAACTTTAAAAACTGCACTCCATAATCTTTAAATATAATTAGACAACTTTGTACTAATAATTATATTTTTTGCAATTATCTCTACTTTCTGCTCCTTACATTTCAAAAATAGTTTCATTGTTTTTTTTCATTTCAGCTCATTTTTGTTATGGTCTGTTGGTATTTAAAAAAAACAAGAACCATCAGAATAATTTGTTTTATCTGGACAATTTCTTTGCCTGGAATTTGTTTGTCGACAAATACCAAAATAAATTGTTTTTCATGAACATTTCATGAAATGCTGGAAAGTAAAATTTGACACTGTTGCCATTAGTTATAAAAATAAGAGAAATAAGGAATTTATCTTTCAGAATTGTAGAAACATCTTCCTTTAATAGGCTAGTGCAGTTAAGCTGCTGTCCTTAACATTTTGTCTTTACATTTATACTATTAAGTAGTAAAACTAATACATATTTTGCACCCTTCTGGAGATGCATTACTTCTGAAAAAATTAGGATCAGGGTATTTTTATACGCGGTGTCAAAATCATGAGAGCTCAGAGTTCTGTGATATTCTAAAGAGAGATGCAACAGTGAACGGGGGGGAGAAGGATGGGGTGGGTGGGGAGGTCACTAACCTTGAAACTACAGAGCTGCATCAGCATAATGTCCCGGCAACCTAAAGGAGACCAAAACCTAAAGGGAAGGTGGGAGGAGAAGGGCGGCGTGTTACAATCCACAGGAACAAAGCAGTGGAAGCAGCAGGTGAGAGTCAAGCATGCTACACTGCTGCTTCCTCACATCGGAGAAAACAGAAAACAGCATCATTCAGGTGAAACGAGGAATGGACAATGACTGGACACAGTTGGACAGAGGAACCAAGCTAGAAAAATATGAAGTATGTTAAATTAATATTGAGCTTGGTGCTGTCATTACCCGATCCGTCCCAGGAGCATGATCCATCCTGCAGGAACAGAATAACCTCCGGGTGGGCAGTAATTCATTTTTCGTCTTTTGTCTTTTTCACATCTAGGGCTACTTTTGAATAATTTTGTATTTGCGTAAATATTGCATATTCTAAAAACCAAAAAAAGCAATAAAAACGTTACAGTGGCTGATCTGAGCATGTCCAATGATGACGTCACGCAATACAATGCAAACTTATCCATTGCGCTATGGATTGCGCTTCTGGGACGGATCGGATAGAGACAGGTACTACCTAAATATATAATATGCAGATCAGATATTTAGTTTGTTATATAAATATTTAGGTTAGAGCTAAATATTTATTTAACAAACAAAATATTTAGTTTGAAAACTAAATATTATGTTTGGAGCTAAATATTTATTTAACAAACTAAGTATTTCGTTTGGAAAATAAATATTTAGTAAACATAATGAATATTTAGTATGGAAATAAATATTTAGCTTGCCAGCCTTTTTTTAACTGACAATCTAAATATTTAGTTTGGAACTTTGATTTTTATGAATGAATGAAGGACATTGTGACATAGTATTTTTCTGTTAAAACACTAAGCAACCATAAATATTGCGCCTAATCTTTGACTGCTTACCTTTACAAACTTCACCCCATAATCTATGCTTTACTGGGAAATGCATATTTTAGACAACTTTGTACTAATTACGTTTCAAAAACAGACTCATCTGTTTTTTTCATTTCAGATCATTTTTGTTATGGAGTGTTAGTAAAAAGACAAGAACCATCAAAATAATTAGTTTTATAGTTACACCTTCTTTGCCTGGAATTTGTTGTTCGCAAAATACCAAAATGACTTATTTTTCAAGATGGAAAGTTGCAAAATGGAATTTGACATTGTTACCATTAATTATAAAAGTAAGAAAAACAAGGAAGTTATACAGAATTGTAGAAAAATGTTCCTTTCATAGGCTAGTCTTTTAGTTATCAGGCTCCTCTCCTGTGGAACCAACTACCAGTTTTAGTCCGTGAGGCAGACACCCTGTCTACTTTCCTTTTGATAAAGCTTATAGTTAGAGTGGCTCAGGTTATCCTGAGCTATCTCTATAGTTATGCTGCTATAGGCTTAGACTGCTGGAGGACATAGGGACCCCTATTTCATCACTCTGCTTCATTCTATCTCTATTCTCCCACTTTTACAGAATTTGTTAGTTTAATCTATAATGTTATGCTCTCTCTGCTTTTTCTCAGGTCTGATCCTGTTGGCTGTCACTCCATCCTGAAGAGAAATATCAGCTGTGCTGCTGCCATCAACACCTTTGTTTATAGATGTTAGAGATCGGCCTGTTTTTCAGTGTACTCCTGTTTCTCTGACTTTGACTGTGCTCTTTTAGACCACTGACATGGGAGCTGCCTCTGAGTTCATCTGCCTGTCTGTGTCTTTCCTGGACCGTGCCTCCTGTGGAGCTGGTTGACAGTTGCCTTTTGTATCTATGCTTCTTTTTCTTTGTCTGCTTCTGTCTCCTTGAACCCCAGTCGGCCTCAGCAGATGGCCACTCACACTGAGCCTGGTTCTGCTGGAGGTTTCTTCATGTTGAAAGGGAGTTTTTCCTCTCCAATGTTGCTAAAAGCATGCTTAGTGAGAGGGATTGCCTTCGAGTCAATGAGTCGATGCAATCAGCTGGTTTTCCTTAGATAGAAAACTTTAATCAATTTGACTGTATGATCTGGTGAACTGTAAAGTGCCTTGAGATGACGTGTGTGGTGAATTGGCGCTATAGAAATAAACTGAATTGAGTTGAACAGCGCAGTAAAGCTTCTGTCCTTAACATTTTGTCTTGCATTTCTTTTACTTTTATACTTTTAAGTACTTTTTAAAACTGTATTTTTACACTTTTAGTGGAATAAAAAGTGTAAAAATCTGTGTTTTTTTTTCATTATCTTATGCAGACCAGTTAGTTATACGTCAGCCTGAACACCTAAATTCGGCCAATCATATATCAACGGTCATCTGTCAATTAAAATTTTTCGTTCATAACTTCTTGATTCATATGTCGCAACTAATATACGCAACGGTTGAAATAAAAATAAGAATAATTCCTTTCCCATTGAGTTCCGTCCCAGTGTTCACGGGGATGGACGTCTGTGTCTTCGGCAGGCGTAGAGCTAACAGAACTGGCAGCGTTGCGAGGCAAGGGCTCAAACATGTACGGCTGGAAGCCTTCTACACCAAACCAAGCTTCTGCCGCCCTGGCGTCCTCTTCCACAACATCTTCGTCCCGCTTTCCTCCTCTAAATAAAAAATGGATGATGGAGGAGACTCATCCACGACCTCCGACACTAAACTCTCCTCCTCTTGCGTGTTTCCGCTGTCCATAGCGTTCCTTGACAGTGTCGTTTCTAAGTCACCAATTTAGTGCTACTTGGTCCCAATGAAATTTCCCATTGGGAACCTACTAGCACTAAGTTGCTAACTGGTTAGCAAGATGCTTCTGAGAATCCGGCCACAATCAAACTTGCTTGCAAACCTTCTCCACAACAATCCCGCCCTCTCGACAACAACAATCACATTCACTTTATTCACTGGTGTAAAGTTGGGCACCATTTGGGAGAAAATCGGAAATGCAATGGTTGGAACGGCCGCTACCCTATGACTTGAAGGTGTTTGGGAGCTTTTGCAATCTGAACAGAAACAGAATACACCTAAGAATCCTGGCTTTCCAAAAGATATTGTTAGTGAATCAACACAATGCAATGTCATTAGTTGTCCCCTAAGCTAAACCAAAGTAAATCATTGGACCTGGTGGCTGCTGTTCAGCCAAGGTCAACCAATAGAAACAATAACCCTAAATAGTTTCTCAATAACTCCTCTCTCTCCTTCTAGATTTGACCATCAGCTGATAGAAAATGTCTGAAGATGGGAGTCAGAGGAAACTGTCATATCTTATGCTGTGTTCAGACCGAGTACGTTTCGGATGTGAAAGGGTCTGATTTACATGCAAAGTCTGTGGGAGGTCCAGAACCACATCCAAGCATTCAACGCTGCATGTATCCCTTTAGTCATGTACAGAAAAAAATCAAGCTCTAATCAAATGCACCTTGGTCTGAGTTAAACTATGAAACTGGATATTGTGTTTCTGTTTCTTTCTAGCCCAAACTGGAGCATATATGCTTCTGAAATTAAAACCTCATCCTAAACTGGGAATGTCGTAGCGTATCTACGCGTGTAATACGGGCGTTGAACAACAAGTGGAAGGGAAGGATAAAGGTAGCAGAGAATCACAGGATGACGATCAAACCATCTTCAGCCATGGACAGTTTGACATGTGATGGGAAAACTGTTGGTCAGAGGAGGATTCTCAGCTTCTTCCTCATCTTGAAGCTGTTGAATAATAAGTGCAGGTCCTTGGATCTGTCAAGATTTCCAGGAGGAAATGAACTTAGTTTAGACTGTTGCATTAAAACTTCAGAACTTTGACCCACTAATACATATCCAAAGACTTCCGCCTCACAGTTTGCTAAAAAAATTTGGAGCCTTTGCTAAATTCAGTGTTGTTTTTCATAATATATGGGACTCTAAATCTGTTTTATCCAGCTGAAATTCTTTATTTCCTTACTTGATTTGCAAAGCTAAAATACCAGTAAATCAGTTAGCACAAGAAGTATCAGCAAAAGGATGCAAAAGTACATATTAATTTTCATAAGACAAAATGTAAAGAAATGATTAAATCAGAACAGTTTTCAGGATAGTTTTTCTCTGAAGTTTTGCAGTCTTATTGCATATCGATGTGGGAGTATAGTGATTCCCATCCTTAGACATAACTCCAGAGGCTCTGTTGCTTTGTTCTGACAACGCTTTAATTAACCCAATTCATGTTTAGACTGAATATGTTTAGTATTTCAGTCCACATGGGATGCAGCGGGGGGGGCTGGAAGTGGAAATGACCTCATCCAGTATGGTAGACAAATGGTCTCCAAGACTCTCTGTCCGACTTGTTTCAGTTTACTGTTCAGCTCGATGAGGATGAGTAACCATCGATGTGATCTAATCATAGGCGTCTGTATGAACCTCGGCTCTGCAGCTGCTCCACATCTCATTTCTAATGCAGGCTGGTACATTGTGTACTTCATGCCTCATAAAGTACTGTAAAGCATTTCCTACAGATTCATTGAGACGTTAAAGAAACAGTCCGGTCAGATTCAGAATTCAAACTTCTGAAAGTACTTTAAATATGAAATTATTACATGCTGTTCAATAAATGATAAGTATTTTTAATTAGAAGTAATTTTAATTTGAATGTGTTTTACTGGAGGCATCCATGTTTGTCAAAGAACACTACTGCCACCTACTGGTTTGTGATGTCACGGTGCGGCATCGGCTGTTGATCAAGTCCCAGTGCTGTATCTGGTGTTTGTCACAACGCGCTATTATCCAAGTCATCTTGAAAACATTCTTCTTCCAAATGTTGGCTACATATTACGGGTTTTTTCTCTGGCCAGAAGTTCGATGGCAAATCCTCCCTCTTCAAGTTGGCGATCCAAAGACGAACCCGTCCGTGGATAATCAGGAATCAGAAAGGTGGAATAACTCTTTTTTTTTTTCACTTTTACCCGATGTATTCCAACATCCAGCTGCCATGCACGTGGGCATTGTCAGTTTCACTATAGCTCTGGTGAATTTCAATGGTGAAGTCCTCTGGAAATCTTCAATAATTGTTGTTGATTGCAGATGTGTCTAGTAGTTCCCATTGATTTAGCTTGTAAAGCGGGGAGAATGGCGCTAGGCTTACCGCACCGTGACGTCACTGCTGGAAGATGGCAGGAGGGAGGAGTTACTATATGTGGGCAAAAATGGCCGCTCCCAGACTCAGTGATCGCAGCCAAAATTATTATTTTCATTCTTTTACTGATTAACCCTAAATTCATTAAATCCCTGCAAACACATTATTGTAGATAATGATCCATTCCTTGCTGACTGGACTTTTCCTTTAATCCTCCAGTTTTAGCTGTAGGTGTATAGAACACCTGTGGTGTACAAACAATTTGGGCTACATTGCAGCAAGAAAAAAACAACCCTTCCACAGTGAATTAATCTGCTACATAAGTGATTCCCACTCATACCCATACCCCTAGTGGTCTGTGAGTGCGTTGCAAGAGGTACATTAAATATTTTATTTCTTAGGTAGTGAAATAAAATTTTAATCTGTGGAGTCTTATGGACGAATGGAGAATAAACAGTTGAAGGTTGGATTTATGAAACGGCTTCTGGACGCCTTCAAAGGCATGTTGTTGTGGCTCTTTGTCATGTTTACATTTTGAAATGTTCCTATATCTGTGTTAATTGTTCTTTGGTGCTCGCTGTGTCCATAAAATGATGTTGGTGGATGAATAGTGGAGAATCTAAGCTTTCCAACGATGTCTAACATGTCTACATTGTTAAACATTTTACCAGTGGAATTTTAATGCTTTGAAACGGTTTGCCAGTGACCCGGTGGGTTTTGAGGATAAATACAGATTTATAATATGATTTTATTTTGTATTTATTTTGATTCCTTACTAACTTCCATGCAAAAGATTTATATTGGGTTTTTTTTATTTAAGACATATAGAATAACCTGCAAACAATTAACTGCTCAAATAAAAAAATGTATTAAAAGAGTTGATATTTTATAATCAGTTATTTTACTTCAACTTTTGTTCATCTCTACTGTCCTTTTTGTCTCTGTGTTTCCCTGCAATAGACTGGCGACCTGTCCAAGGCGTATGATACCTGTCCCCCATAGACTGCCAGAGACCACCACCGGCTCCACGGCCGCCATGACAGGGACTAAGCAGGAAAAGATGGATTCTTTATGCTGATATTGCTTTTTCTCTGCATTTACATGATAGAAAAGATACAATGATAACAAAGCTTAGCCAAGTCTCAGTTTAAACAACAAAGAAATATTGCTTAACACATGAAAGAAAAAATGAACAATAGGCCGTAAACAGAGGAAGACCCAATGCATGCGCTTTCCATGATCTCAATGCATGGCTGCTGCATACACTAATGAATCGGCCAAAGATTGCGCGGATTTTTCTAAGCCCAAATCAAAAAAAGGCTCTGTATGGATCTATAGACCTGCTAAAGACCAGGTGTTCACTTTCTAAATATGGATATAGATATACGTCCTGATTACTAAGTCACCTAAATACATTATTGGCACAAGGCCCAGTCAGCAAACACATGCGTGTTCTCTGGCCAAAGATCGGAACTGATCAGAACCCCTCCTTCATCACTATGATCTGCTGTTTAACGGGAAGAAGCTCCTTTGTTTTTCCAAGTTTTCAGAGCATCGCAGTCTCAGAACTTGTTGGAAGATCTTTAGAACATCCCCTTTGGAGAAGATTGGATGTGACAAATGTTTTACCCTTTCCTTACTGATGAATGTGCGTTGCATTGGGGTAAAACAAATCTGATCCATCCCAGCAAAATGTTCCGGTCATTTAGTTTCCACATACAGCTTTCACACAATTGCAGCTCATTTATTTGAATTATTTGCGTTATTTGAATCCTCCTGAGATGAAACACAAAATAGAAACAAAAACTAAATGGGATCAAAGAAAAAAAGCAAATCACACTTCTGACAGAAAACTTTTTACATTGATTTTTTTTTTAACTTTTGATTGATTTTAAACTTTTTAGATTGATTTCAAACTTCTTCAAATTTTTTTCAGACTTTTTAGAATTAATTACAATTTTTAGATTGTCTTAAAAAATTTAAAAATTGATTCAACCTTTTTAGAGCGAATTAAGATTTTTAGATTGACTTCAAACCTCATAAAATGTATTTCAAGCGTTTTAAAAATTATTTCAAACTTTTTTAGATTTAATTAAAAATGTTTAGATTGATTTCACACTTTTTAGATTGATTTCAAACTTTAAAAAAAATATATTTTAAAACCTTTTTAGACTGAATTAAAATGTATTTGATCACAGATCTTTAAAAGCCTGATTTGCTGATTTTCACCGTTCCTTTTCTCTCTTTTTTCTTCATTAACTAACACACCATAAGACACCTTTAATATTTTCATCTTATCTCACTGAAAGGCATTCAACATTGCCTGTAAAATCTCTCTCTCAAGTATAAAAGGCAGGAATAGAGCATTTAAACAGTAATATTGTTGGACCAATTTATTTTCCAAAATGAAGGAAATGGCCGACTGATTGATGCATCCTCTTGTTTTGCAAGAAAAGAACCCAGAGGGGATTGCTTAAACTTTGGGAAATATCCAGAAGCTCCTCTGATTAATATGACACTAGAGTTTTAATGGACCTGCCATTTTTTGTTAAAAACATGGGAATTAATTAGTGTTTGTATTTTTTTATTATTTATTATTATTATTTATTTTGTAATTTATAAAGAATGCAGCAAAAATCGAACCACAACCTGCTACATGTCGGCGTGTAAATGTATTTATTAATGGGGGATTGAAAACCCTGAAAAGTGCTATTAAAGTAAAGAACGTTTATCATATCAACCACTGTTGGTGCAAAATGAGTTCAAAGTTTTTGAAGACCTTAATTTCACCTCTTTTTTATTGCAGCTGTTACTTATTGATTGATAGTTTAAGGTCAATATTTCTTCTTTTTTTATAAAAGGGATGAGAAGTTTTTTTGTTTTTTTTGCCCGCAGTAAAGTAACTAACCTCTAGTTAAATTAGCTTTAGCCATTTTTATACTTCATTTAGTAACATGTTGCCCTGGTTAGTTCACTTCTATTGAAGTCATTTTTGTTTGATCTAAACTCAAACTTTCAGACTTTCTTTATTTTCCTTTAATCCAACAGAAGCATTATAAAGTTCTGCGCTATGGGCATTTGGAAAAGTTTTAGTTTCCCCTGGTTTAATTCTGTAGTCCATTGGTCAAGAAAATAATGAGCAGATTACGCCATTATCACACACATAATCAGTTGCAGCCCTGATATAAAACAAACATGCCAGGTTCTAATTATAAATGTTTATCTGGAAGTTGAATGTGAATCACATACATTTTTTTTCTTTTCCATGTTTTCTTTAAAAGATAAGAATAATCTATCTTATCATTTTTTTCTCATCTTTCTTAAACTTCTTCCTATTTTCTCCACATGAGCTGAAGCTGCAGATGTTCAGATTTGCTGTTTTTTTTCCATCACCTCCAGCAGAAATACGACAGAGCATTAGGGCCAGACTAAAGATTTGGTTTTTATTATTATTTCAAGAATAAAGTCATAACATTACGAGAATAAAGTCGTAAAAATACGAGAATTAGCTCGTAAAATTATGAGAATAAAGTTGTAAAATTATGAATATAGTCGTAAAATTATGAGAATAAAGTCATAAAATCAGGAGAATAAAGTCGCAATGAGAAAAAAGTAATACAATTCCGAGAATGAAGTCATAACATTATAAGAATAAAGTAATAAAATTACAAGAATAAAGTCGTAAAAATACGAGAATTAGGTCGTAAAATTATGAGAATAAAGTTGTAAAATAATGAGTTTAAAGTCTTAAAATTATGAGCATAAAGTCGTAAAATTATGAGTATAAAGTCTTAAAATTATGAGTATAAAGTCGTAAAATTATGATCATAAAGTCTTAAAATTATGAGTATAAAGTCTTAAAATTATGAGTATAAAGTCGTAAAATTATGAGTATAAAGTCGTAAAATTATGAGCATAAAGTCTTAAAATTATGAGTATAAAGTCTTAAAATTATGAGTATAAAGTCGTAAAATTATGAGTATAAAGTCGTAAAATTATGAGCATAAAGTCTTAAAATTATGAGTATAAAGTCTTAAAATTATGAGTATAAAGTCCTAAAATTATGAGTATAAAGTCTTAAAATTATGAGTATAAAGTCGTAAAATTATGAGTATAAAGTCTTAAAATTATGAGTATAAAGTCGTAAAATAATGAGTATAAAGTCGTAAAATTATGAGTATAAAGTCTTAAAATTATGAGTATAAAGTCGTAAAATTATGAGTATAAAGTCGTAAAATTATGAGTATAAAGTCGTAAAACTATGAGCATAAAGTCGTAAAATTATGAGTATAAAGTCGTAAAACTATGAGTATAAAGTCGTAAAATTATGAGTATAAAGTCGTAAAATTATGAGTATAAAGTCGTAAAACTATGAGTATAAAGTCTTAAAATTATGAGTATAAAGTCGTAAAACTATGAGTATAAAGTCTTAAAATTATGAGTATAAAGTCGTAAAACTATGAGTATAAAGTCTTAAAATCATGAGTATAAAGTCGTAAAACTATGAGTATAAAGTCTTAAAATTATGAGTATAAAGTCGTAAAACTATGAGCATAAAGTCGTAAAATTATGAGTATAAAGTCGTAAAACTATGAGTATAAAGTCGTAAAACTATGAGTATAAAGTCGTAAAATTATGAGTATAAAGTCGTAAAACTATGAGTATAAAGTCGTAAAATTATGAGTATAAAGTCGTAAAATTATGAGTATAAAGTCGTAAAACTATGAGTATAAAGTCTTAAAATTATGAGTATAAAGTCGTAAAACTATGAGTATAAAGTCTTAAAATTATGAGTATAGAGTCGTAAAACTATGAGTATAAAGTCTTAAAATTATGAGTATAAAGTCGTAAAACTATGAGTATAAAGTCTTAAAATTATAAGTATAAAGTCGTAAAATTATGAGTATAAAGTCGTAAAATTACGAGTATAAAGTCGTAAAATTATGAGTATAAAGTCGTAAAACTATGAGTATAAAGTCTTAAAGGCCTGGTTCACCAACAACTTCCTTCAATTAAACAGTAGTAAAACCGAGGTTCTCCTCATTGGTACCAAATCAACTCTTTCCAAAACCGACAGTTTCCAAGTCACTATTGATAGCTCCTCCATCTCCCCCTCCCCCCAGGTTAAGAGTCTGGGTGTCATCCTCGATAGCACACTATCTTTCCAATCCCATATAAATAACATTACCCGGTCTGCCTACTTCCACTTAAGAAACATCAACCGCCTCCGTCCCTCCCTTACCCCACACACTACTGCCATACTTGTGCACAGCCTTGTCACCTCCCGACTAGATTACTGCAACTCCCTCCTCTTTGGACTTCCTCAGAAATCACTCCACAAACTACAACTGGTCCAGAACTCAGCTGCTCGCATCATAACAAGAACTCCCTCTATCCACCACATCACTCCTGTCCTCCGACAGCTCCACTGGCTCCCCATACAGTTCCGCATTCAATATAAAATTATCATGATGACTTTCAAGGCACTTCACCATCTTGCCCCCCCATATCTGTCAGACCTCCTGCATGTTCCCACCCCCTCCCGTGCTCTTAGATCCTCATCTGCTTTGCACCTGTCTGTCCCCTCCGCCCGTCTCACCACCATGGGGAGCAGAGCATTCAGCCGCTCTGCCCCCCGCCTCTGGAACTCTCTACCACCCCAACTTCGAAATACGGACTCAATTCTCCATTTTAAAATACAACTCAAAACCCATCTGTTCAAGATTGCTTATTCTCTTTAAAAATATCAATTTCACTGTCACAGCCTCTGTATTTTTAAATGTTTTTAAATGTTTTTTAATTATAATTTTTATTTTTTCTGACACTTTTTATGTTTTGTACGGTGACCTTGAGTGTCCAGAAAGGCGCCTTTTTAAATAAAATGTATTATTATTATTATTATTAAAATTATGAGTATAAAGTCGTAAAATTATGAGTATAAAGTCTAAAAATTATTGGTATAAAGTCGTAAAATTATGAGTATAAAGTCTTAAAATTATGAGTATAAAGTCTTAAAATTATGAGTATAAAGTCATAATATTATGAGACTAAAGTCATAAAATTATGTGAAAAGTTGGAAAATTACGTGAATGAAGTGGAAAAATAAAAAAATAAAGTCCTAATATTATGAGAAAAAAGTTTTATTTTATGACAAATCTTCCAAGAAGCAGTTTCTTCACTAACATGAGGAATGTTGAGCATCATGTGAAGTTAGACTTTAGCATCAGTTTGATAAATAAGGAAATCTTTTAGCAGCAGCATCTAATTGGGCAGGAGGTCAAAGTGGACTCAGGTCGCTGATAATGACTTGAGATTTTTAATCCTTAGCTTATTACCAAATATAGGTTAGTTTGCATGGGATTTGATTTAACTGGTTCCTGTATTAGTGTCAGTAATCCAGTAATAACTTATTAGTTCCCCATTGGTTATTTTACTTGAACTGCAGATAATAATTAATTCAATTCAGTTTATTTCTATAGCGCAAATTCCCAACACATGAAGGTACTTTACAGTTGACCAGATCATCCTGTCAATTGATTCAAAAAATTTTCTATCTAAGGAAAACCAGTTGATTGCATTGACTTATTGACTCATCAGCAATCCCTCACACTAAGCATGCTTTAAGGCAGTTTACAGTTCACTATCTAAGGAAAACCAGTTGATAGCATCACCTTATTAAATCATCCCTCACACTAAGCATGCTTGTAGCGACAGTGGAGAGGAAAAACTCCCTTTTAACAGGAAGGAACCTCCAGCAGAACCAGGCTCAGTGTGAGCGGCCATCTGCTGAGGCCGACTGTGGTTCAAGGAGACAGAAGAAGACAGAAAAGGCAGCTGTAAAAGGCGGCCCCGTCCAGGAAACAAAAAGTTGTGAAATTCCTAGTTTAAAGTATATTTAAGATGCAAATATTTTAGTAGGGCCCATTCTTTTTTACTTCAATTTGCTAAAATCAACAGAATATAGAAAATAATGTATATTGTGTGAAAAATGTTCCACATAACTACAGATCACTTATTGTTATTCAGTAACATTTACTGTGCTGAAAAATTCAACATTTTGTTCCAGTTAAATCCCATGGAAACCTCCAACCTATAGCTGCTCCTGTCCTCAGAGCCTTTCAATCTAACCCTGACAAGTTGACTGTAGGGTTGCCAACCGTCCCTTGAAAAACAGAATCGTTCCGTATTTAGTGTAAAAGGAAAGTGTTGCTCATGGAGGAGAGAGCAGGAGACAACAGAGCAGGATGGGGAGCAGGTTAAAGGGAATCCTGGCAGTCCAAAGGAACAGCAGAAAGCTGGATGGAGGTTCTTCAGGCAGCTGACCTTCCCATCATCAAGCTGCTGCATCCTCAGCATCTCCCACTGGTATTTGATGAGAAGATTTTCTCCTTAATGAAGAACAAATAGGCTGATGTGCAGAACAAATGTTCCACTTAATGAATTAAAGCTGAGCTCATAGTCAGTCTCAGACATGAACTGTCCTGCTCGGTTTTACTCTGCAGCGCTCAAAGACACACAACTCCTCACTGCTGCAAGAGCTGAGAGGAAAAACAAGTGGAAAACAAATAGGGTTATAGCCACATAATGGGGCATTGAGTTCATGATTTATTTTTGTTTTACAGCTGTAGCCTACGGTCATTTCATTTAAGGCACAAATATGTTACAAGTTTGCACAAGTTTGCTGTTGCACCAAAAATCTGCACTATTTATTTATTGTTTTATATTCATTTTTACAGTTTGAAGTTAAGCAGGACCGGCTTAGGTTTAAGATACTTATTTTATTCAGCAAAGTGTGTATTAAAGTCAATTGCTGGATAATAATTTGTTTTGCAGTGTAGTCCTGTTTCTCTGACTCTGACTAACTGGATGTGCTCGCTTCATCCTCTGACATGGGAGCTGGCTGAGAGCTCGTCTGCTTGGCTGTGTGTTTCCTGGACGGGGCCGCCTTTTGTATCTATGCTTCATTTTCTATGTCTGCTTCTGCCTTCTTGAACCCCAGTCGGCCTCAGCAGATGGCCGCTCACACTGAGCCTGGTTCTGCTGGAGGTTTCTTCCTGTGAAAGGGAGTTTTTCCTCTCCACTGTCGCTACAAGCATGCTTAGTGTGAGGGATTGCTGAAGAGTCAATGAGTCGATGCAATCAACTGGTTTTCCTTAGATAGAAAACTTTGTATCAATCTGGCTGGATGATCTGGTGAACTGTAAAGTGCCTTCAGATGACATGTGTTGTATATTGTTGCTATAGAAATAAACTGAATTGAATAGAATTTTCATGTCATTCACAAATATGCATGTAATTCAATGCAGATTTGAGTGAAACAGTTAATAGAATAATTTCACACACAAAGGGGGGCCAACCGGGTCAGCTGGCACATGAGGTGTCCATTTGTTTTTGTTTTCCATGGAGTGGGCAACCCTAGCTGCCTGTCCAAACTATTTCAAAACCTCCCTCCAAGGTTTGATGAGAAGTTTGCTGCCCTGTTTTATGACTTAATTCTCCAAAATCAATCTCCAGCCTGGTCCTAACCTTCCATCATAGCAGCCAAACACTGAAGCATAAAGAGGATTTGGATGGGAACCCCCCTACACCCCCCCAAGGGAAGCCCTTTTCGTCCAGCAGGAGAAACTAGGGCAACATGACGCCCTGATCCCTAAGCCCTACTGAGGATGCCTCAGTGTTTCCTCTCCTAGGTCCCTACTATCAGCCCTCGTCTCCTAGCCTGGATATAATGCCACCTTCTGATGCGGTAATGATGAGGCAACAGGAAGCCCATATATGGTGTTGATCTGACTCGGTATTAAACGCTGTTAAAGCGGAAGCTGGTCCCCCTGATGTGGGCTGGATTCCCAGCATCCTAGTGATGGAGCGCAGGGCCGCTGGCTGCCAGCATCAACATTACAGCAACAATGGAGGCAGCTTACCTGGGACAGCAGCACCTGGCGGTGGATCATCCTCCACGGCTACGGAGGGAGGAAGGGAGGAAGGAAGGGGGAGGTGAGCTAATGTCCTCCAGGCTCCATGTTTAAAGGTGGAACATAAACAGCAGCGCTTCCTCAGGCTGGGCTCCCATCCTTTCCTCTGAGGACCACCTGTGAAGCTGGACGCAGCGCAGCGAGCAGTTTCCGGTCACTTTCAGAATAAGAGTCCCCCCGCTCACTGTTCCTTCACTGAATGAACCAACCAGTGTATTTGATCAACTGCACTACAGACATGTTTGTCTCATTTCCTACTATTTTCAATTCTATTAATTTTATTTCTATAGCGCTAATTCACAATACATGTCATCTCAAGGCACTTTAAAGTTCACCAGATCATCCAGTCAGATTGATTCAAAGTTTATCGTCTAAGGAAAACCAGTTGATTGCATCGACTCATTGACTCAAAGGCAATCCCTCTCACTAAGCATGCTTGTAGCGACAGTGGAGAGAAAAAACTAACTTTTAACAAAAAGCAAAAAAAGGCTCCTTCAGTGACAAACTGCGGCACCCTAAATGTACCAGTGAGCGTTATCACAGATCCTTCCTCCCAGGAGCTGGAAGGCTTTAGAACCACCACTGTTCCTAACAACCTCAATACTTAAATACCCTGCTGCTGTCACTTTTCCAAATCTCTGGTGTTGCTGCTATTTTCACATATCATTACTGTAAAAATGTCCACAGCTGTATATTGATTTTTTATTCTTTCCAGGTCCACAATATTTATACTGTAAAAACACTGTATTTTATTTGGTTAGTGTTTTAACTCTACCATTTATTCTGTTATTTTACATTTTTTAAGGCCCATATTTGTGACCACTTTACACAATAACGGGATTCTATTCTATTCTTTTCTATTATATTATTTTCTTTTTTTATTCTTTTATTTGATTTTCTGTTCTATTCTTTTCTTTTCTGTTATATTATTTTCTTTTTTTATTCTTTTATTTGATTTTCTGTTCTATTATTTTCTCTTTTTTCTATTTTCTTTTATTTTTTCCATTCTTATTCTATTCTTTTTTCTATTCTTGTTATATTCTTTTCTATTCTATTTTTTCCTCTTCTTTTTTCTATTCTATTCTTTTCTCTTCTATTTTTTTTTTTCTTTTTTTTTTTTTTTTATCTTATTCTATTCTATTCATTTCGAAAGGATTCGCTTCCGGTTGCAGATGCTATAGGTAGCTTGATGTAGCTGACTGTAGAATCCCTACAGCCAATAGGAAAACGTTATTCCCAACCCTCGCGTGCCATCTCCCACTACCAACATGGACGGAGGGCGTGCACGCGCTCGGGGCGCGCGGAAGGTCCTCAAGGATCAAACAATAACAAACGGAAACTCGACTGGGGTTAAAAGAGCGTCGACACAATAAATATAGAAATGATTTAATCATTTTATTTGAGGTGTTTTTAACGAGCAGAAAGGATGCGCTGCAGTATGGAGTAGTTTTTATTATTTTTATAAAACTTTATTTATATAACAAACCAATAATGTACAAAGACTCAATGAGGAACAAACATTAAAACATTGGTAGAGCAACAAAAAGTAAAATTAGTGGGAATTACTTTTTTGGCAGAAACAGATTTCAAATATTTCATTTTGGTGTAATACAATTTAAATTAATTAAGAAAAAAATTCAAAACAAGGAGTGGAACCTTACCATTTACAGCAATGTATGTATATTATATTTGACAAACAATAAGACAATATTAATCATATCTGACATTTTACCATTAAGATCAGCATCATAATACAACAGCTGGGTAATTGTTATTTCGGGATGTCCGCAATTTTAAGGGACAACCTATTTCTAATGTCTCTCCATAGTTTAAAAGAATAGAGACAGGAAAAAAAAGATGATTAATGGATTCATCCGGACATTCACAAAAGGCACAGCATGTTAAATCACATTTAAATCTTTTGTGCAAAAATTCTGACACTTAATTACTATTATAGTAATTATTAAATAATTTAGATTTAAAGGCAATCACAACAATTGTATTATTAAATTATTTATCAATCACAAAATATTCTCCAATTTTCTATTTGGGTAAATATGGAGTAACATTTGAATATTTTAAGGTGTTTAAATGAGATGGATCAGAGCTACAGGAATAGCTTTACATACTTTTAGGTATTCATTACAAGTACAGAACAGATTAAATTGGTTAGTAAAATCTCTATGATTTAGGAAAACACCTAGACTGTCCATTAAGTCAGTTACAAATAAAATAACTCCTTCATAGCAGTCAGTTTTAAAAATAGATTTCCTATTTATTAATATTGCTCTGTTATTCCACACCAGGGATCCATGAGGGGTGAAGTTAGGAGTAAATATCATCTTCCAAAATTGAAACTTTTTTATGAAAATTAGACAGTGAAATGTTAATCTTGTCCTTAATTCAAAATCACATTTAAGCAAGAAATCCAGCCACCAAGTGTATTAAATATAGATTAGGAGATATGAAACCACATTGAATTGGAATGAGACAAAAAGGTCTTTAGCCAATTTATCCTAAATGAACCAATCAGAGCCTCAGCATCTAAGGCTCTAATACCACCCTTATCATAATCTTTAACCAGATGTGATCAACGTAGAGAGTAAGTTTTATTCTCCAAATAAATTGAAAGATTAATGAATTGGCTTTCCTAATATTCTTTGCAGAAATAAAAGCAGAATGGCATGGATAACTAATTTAGATAATCCTTCAGCTTTGGACAAAGGAGTTGCACTTTAAAATAGATTTAAGCACAATGTCTACCATAGTTTTATCACTTAGAAAAATTGTTGTGTCCAAAGCAAATTGACTTATTTTGAATTCCCTATAAAAACATTTAAAACCATGTAAATTGGAGTTTTTCATAATTAGTAATGTATGGAGGAGTAGTTTTTGACTTTGGTCAAGTTAGAAAGATATTCCCAGATGTTCAGAGAGATGTTCAGAGGGATTCCCAGATATTCCCAGATGTTCACATAGATTCCCACAGACCGCAGCAAGGCAGACAGTGAGCTACAACCGTAGTTTCCTCAAAATGAGCCTGAGAACTGCATTGGACTCTATGATGAGAGTAAATGCTTAGGGATCATCTGCAAGTTCCAATACTAGGAAAAAATGTGTATCTGATCTCACATCTTTCATACTACCCTTATTGGATTGGAAAATAATGCATTACATTTGTGAGGAATTACCCAAAGCCTAAATGTAAAAAAAACAAAACGTCCCTTTGGTGAGATGTAGGATAGGGAAGAAGTCCTTTAAAAATAAATGTTTGCACTATAAATCAAATAGATTTGGATAAAAGGTGTTCATTATAATAAGGTTTTATCATTTAGATAAGTTATACCTACCCTTGCACGTTTTGTATTATACATAGGATATGTATAAAATTAGCAATAGCTAAACTATAGATCATTGTAGTGCCTTCAAATGTGTAGCACACATAATCTCACCTGGATCATACTACAACTCTTACTTTGGAAAAATGTGCATAGATATTTTTTGCGATTTTTCCATTGTTAGTATAAGCATATAATGGCGAGTAGCTACATTCAATTAAATTCAGTTTATTTCTATAGCTCCAATTCACAACACGTCATCTCAAGGCACTTTACAGTTCAACCAGATCATCCAGTCAGATTGATACATAGTTTTCTATCCAAGGAAAACCAGTTGATTGCATCTTCAGCAATCCCTCACACTAAGCATGCTTGTAGCGACAGTGGAGAGGAAAAACTCCCTTTGAACAGGAAGAAACCTCCAGCAGAACCAGGCTCAGTGTGAGCGGCCATCTGCCGAGGCCGACTGGGGTTCAAGGAGACAGAAGTAGAGATACAAAAAGCAGCTGTAAAAGGCGGCTCCATCCAGGAAACACACAGCCAGGCAGACGAGCTCCGAGCCAGATCCCATGTCAGAGGATGAAGAGAGCACATCCAGTTAGTCACAGTCAGAGAAACAGGACTACACTGGAAAACAGGCTGATATCCAACATCTAGAAACAAGGGTGTTGATGGCAGCAGCACAGCTGATATTTCTCTCCAGGATGGAGTCACAGCCAAACAGGAACAGACCAGATGAAGCTACTATGAGAAAAAGCAGAGAGAGCAGAACGTTAGAGATTGAACTAATAGATTCTGCAGAGTGGGAGAATAGAGATAGAATGAAGCAGAATGATGAAATGGGGGTCGCTATGTCCTCCAGCAGTCTAAGCCTATAGCAGCATAACTATAGAGATAGCTCAGGATAACCTGAGCCACTCTAACTAGAAGCTTTATCAAAAAGGAAAGTTTTAAGCCTAGCCTTAAAAGTAGACAGGGTGTCTGCCTCACGGACTAAAACTGGTAGTTGGTTCCACAGGAGAGGAGCCTGAGAACTAAAAGATCTGCCTCCCATTCTACTTTTAGAAATTCTAGGAACCACTAGTAAACCTGCAGATTGAGAGCGAAGTGCTCTGCTAGGAACATAAGGAACAATCAGATCTCTGATATCAGATGGAGCTTGGCCATTTAAGGCTTTATATGTGAGAAGGAGGATTTTAAATTCTATTCTGGATTTAACAGGAAGCCAATGAAGAGAAGCCAGGATAGGAGAGATATGATCTCTTTTTTTCATTTTCATCAGAACTCTGGCTGCAGCATTTTGGATCAGCTGAAGGCTTTTAACTACAGTTTGTGGACTTCCTAATAGTAAAGAATTACAATAGTCCAGCCTTGAAGTAACAAATGCATGGACTAGTTTCTCAGCATCACCTCTGGAAAGGATATTTCTAATTTTTGCAATATTCCTCAGATGAAAGAAGGAAATTCTAGAAACCTCTTTGATATGGGATTTAAATGACAGGTCCTGATCAAAAACAACACCCAACCTAAGATTTTTATTGTCTGAAATCAGTTTAATCGCATCCAAATGAAGTGACTGACTGCGATTTCTCCATTGTTATTATAAGCATATAATGGCCAATAGCTACACTATAAATCACTGTAGTTCCACCCAACATGTAGCACACCTAGTTCCCTCACCTGGATCATACTACAACTCATACTTTGTGAAAATCAGCATTACTCTATATTTACGATTTCTCCATTGTTATTATAATCATATAATGGCCAATAAGTACAATATGGGTCATTGTAGTTATACCAAAGTCACTGCACACATAGATAACTGTAACATGTTGAATAAACATAGCATTGGCTTTATTGATTGATTGACTATTTATCTTCTTCTCTACTGTTTGCATTGTTTCAGAGCTTGAGATGAACCAATGTAGCATGAGTAACAGCTTGTTCATACAAACTAAAGCAAAATTAAATCCCAGTGTATAATTAAACCCCAATATTAAAGTTTATCATAAAGCTGCACAAAAATGTCTATAAAGTTGAAAATCCCTTTCTGTCTTGCCTGCTAGGAGGTCAACAGAACAGCAACCTCCACATCACTAAAATTACTCTGTGACAGTCAGCAGCAGTTACCCTGAGATCCTCTAGATGGTGCAGAACACACAGTACCCAGGGGTGTCACAAGTTTCACACTGTATCTACAGCATGGTGATAAACGTGTAAAACTTTGGACAGAAATACATTTGTAGAGAATAAAATGGCATTGTTGTTATGGCATTAGTATTTAATTGGTGGGATTATTCTACTAAAGATTTTAGCCTCACCCAAAGGGCAGCAATGCCAGGAGGGAGCAGTTGCTCATTTCCACAGAAGGAGCAGAACTCACCTCTTAAAATTAACAGAACAAAATAATTTAGGATTATTATTAGTAACAAAACAGAGCTTTCATTTGCATAAAGTATTATTTGATAACGTGATCCTTTGAGTCTTTCTCCTGCCATATTTTTTAGTCTGTTCCGGCACATCTTGAAGTAGTGTCTATGGGAATCATGAATACTTAATTTTGCATTTTCAAGGTTTGTATTGTTATGCTTTCAAAAATAGTGTAACTGTTCACTACAATAAAAACAATACTTAAATCTGTAGCCAGCCTCTGTGGAGTCCTGAGCCTCATTTAAATCTTGTAGAGGATCAACCACAAAAATGTAGTTTAAAAGGGCATGGAGATACTATCTAATTAAGATCCATATAAATTAAACAAAATCATATTTAAACAGTAGCAAAAAAAAAAGGCAACAATGTTACAGCATGTAAACACAACTTTTTAATGAATCAAAGCAACAGAGGTTTAGAGTGATAGCAAAGTTAAGGTTACAAGTCATGAGGACAACCTATAAAGCATTGAACTTGATGTTGAGGAATTTGAAATCTCTCCAAATACTCCGATACCACCAATACTCAGGAACTGGAAAAGCATTATATAAATTAGAAATGAAGAACACAAGGACATATAAAATATACAATATTTCCTAACATAAACCTAAAACATAATTCTCTTTTCTGCTAATCAAACATGAACAAAAACGACATTTTCAATTTATTATGTTATTTTTTAGAATTCCAGACTTAGCCTTTTATCAGAAAGAGCACCTGAGAAAGAGATCTTGGCACTGATGACTGGCTTAATTATTTATTTCATTCACCTGTCTAACTCTGCAGTACTGCTCATCTGATCCACCTGCTCTTGTCTGTATTTAAACTGCTTGCTACCAGTAATCAGGTCCAGATTATTTCTCTCCAGTCTGTGGTGTTTTTAGCGAACCTCAGTGTTTCTGATTACCTGATCCTGTTCTGCCTCTAAACCTCAGAGCCTGCCTGTTCCTGATCTGATCTGTTTGCCTGACCTGTTTTCAGACTCCTGCTTGTTTTTCGTTCTCCGGGGCTGCAGCATCTGGGTGGTGCAAACCGCATCTTGTTGCCACCCGTCCGGCTGAATCCTACCTTGTTCTCTGGGCAGGGACTGAACTTGTAAATCAGGGAAGTGACTAACCTGTGTTTCCTCTCTCTCCAGCGTTTCCTGGCTCAGACACCCTAGCAGCTGCTACTACAGATCTGCAGTTTATTTCAATACACGCTTTTTGAGTAACACCGCTGTCTGTCTTGCCTGAATATTGGAATATTGAGCCGTGACATAAATAGCTCATTCCAAGACTTTGAAGAAATACAGAAGTTATAAAGTCACCACAAACTTCCAGTGCACATTGTGTTGAAAAATCCAATGATTCCATCAGTCAGCAAAAGCAACCTGTAGAAGCGTTATTGAGGAAATGTTTGTATGACCTTTTTTGATGTTTTTTTAAATCAACAAAAATGATTTAAAAAAAAAGTACTTGCCTTTCTCAAGGGAAGTAAAACTAAAAGGTGCACATTCCTTTTTCAACATGGATTAATTAAAAGAAATACTGAGTAATCACAACAAAGACCATGAAAAACAATAATGGCAAGATTTAAATTCTTTATTCTAGAAGTTGTACTCACTCTTTTTAACCCTTGCCTGCTCACCGCTCTCTTGTAATATTGTTCCAATGGTGCAGTGATTTAATTGGTACAATCATCTGGCAACATCATTTGCATTGAGGATGACTGTTAGATAGCTTTCAATCATCTTTAAAAGAAAGTTTAGCAAATCCAGGAGGAGAGAATACTGCAAAGACAATGTCTGGATGCAAATCAGCTGGATTTCCTTAAAAAAAGCTTTAATCAGAGTGAATCGTCTGCAAAGTGCCTTGTGAGGAGCTTTATAAATAAACTGAATTGAACCATACTTTGCCCTCCAGATGTTTGGCTTTCTTTGCTTGTATCTGGGGAGAAAATCTGGCATTTTAGTTTCTCTAAAAACCATCAGCCGTGATCTTATAACGTTGTGATGGGTTCGTTTCAAACTGTTTAAAATCGTATCTGTCAACATGATGCATCTGCTAAAAAAAATGTCTAATCTTTTGAGGTTTATCATTAAAATTATCAACAATTTTGGAGCAGCCTCAATGGAATAGTTTCAGGTGTTGTGTTTATATTTCAATTTTCTCATTGTGTCATACTTTTCCTCTGTTATCAATCAAGTTATCTGAATTAAAGTTCATTTTAAATTGACTCTTAGTTTATTTATTGTTTTTAATGTAGTTATTGTTTTAAAAATATGATTTTAAATCCTAGTCAACAATCATCCTTATTAATTTTCCCGTAAATTATATTTACACTATTTATAGGCTGCATCTAAAGATATAAAATAGATTTTCAATTTAAACACAGACGTGGAATAATACAATATAACCTACATAAAAGGCCATCAAGTCAATTCAGTTTAGTCTGTCCAATAAGCTGCCTGTAGTGTCTTTAAATGTCCAGCAGGTGTCAGTATTCTGTGAGACAGTATCAACTCTGCATGCCTCATCAACCCATCAGTATTATAACATCACTTTACCCCCTTCAGCCAGACATGCACTGTATTATTTTTTGTTTTTTTTCCGGGCCGATTTTCCAGTGATGAGAGAATTTTTTCAATCGGGCCGAGTTTCAGCCTCATGGTGCGTCCTGCGTCGTGTAATATACAGGGGGTAACAAGAGGGGATCAGCCTCTCACGACCAACTCACCATCAGGAATCATAAGGTCGGGAGAAAATTAAACACATTTGAAACCCAGTCAGCCGTCCTGAGGTGTTTGTGGACAAATCTTGCTGCTGAAGCGGAGCTACAAGCCGATTTCTTCTGCCAGATTGCCATCTCTCGGCGCCCAGTCTGACTGGTATGGCACAGTGTATGCCTGGCATTATATGATGTAAAGCGCTGCCAGTTGTGGGGGACGAGGTGTTAACAGACTGTAACTCCTCTGCTTGATAGGAATCCAAAACAAACAGAACAGTTTTTCCTTTTAGTGTTTAGTAGGTAGCATCACATGGCGACTCCTGGGAAAACCCCACTGCTGCGGGGGGCACCAGGCAGCATTATATCAGCATGCACAGAAAAAAGGATTCACTTCCAACCATCAGCTTATTCCCATCATTCAAGTTACGCAGAATGCGACACACACGGAGAGAGAAAACACATTTAGACATCAGACAGACGACAGGCACCAAAAGCAAACGACAGGAAACATGCAGAGGCGGTCAGGTTCTTAAGCATCAGCAGTTCAGGGTGTGGAGGGTCCTAAATATTGTCCCAATCAGCTGATAATGGATCCCAACGAGGGAGGAGGCTTCAGGGTCTGATTTCTTCAGCCTGAAGCTGCTGGAATACTTTGCTGCCCCCATGGGAAAAAATGTCCTTCTTTATCAACACTCATCCTGCAGTGGAACCAGCCTTGGTCTGTCAGAAACACATCCAGCAACAACAAACATGTCCGCATCCCGTCTTGTCTGCTGTCTCAGCTCCTCCTGATCCTCAGCCTCCTTCCTGGGTTAAAGTTCAAAGGCAGGGAAGCTGGCTGCTTCAGGGTTGGCCATCTCCGATAGGTAGTGGATGGTTCCTGCCATTCCTGAGGAGAGAAAAGAAGCCCAGCTGACTCCTCGCTTTGATAATAATCCATTAAAGCAACAGTTTAATGCTTCCATCTTTAGAGGACAAAAGACCCCCAAGCTGCCAGTAGGTTTAAAGTGATTCTAGGACCTCTGCTATGGACACAAAACAGTGAATAAATATGAACTGTTCTGACTGAATCAGTGTGGAAATAGAATTTCACGAAATTAAAACTGAACCGAATTCATTTCAACTGAAAATTCTCCTTTTTCTTTCCGTTCTATTGTTTAATTTCAGCTTCTTTGTGTCAGACAGCAGATTCGTTAGGCCACAGAGCGATAGAGCAAAGATTCACTCTCATGTATAAGGAATGTAATTCAAAAAAGCTGAGCTAAGGATACGTGTAACATCTACAAGTAGCTGTTTGCTAAAGGCGCTAAAGAGGGATAGTTGCCACCCCACAAGAACTTCTTGTCACCCCTGTTGCCACCCGGCTAAAAATATTAATACAGCTTGAATTTTTCGAACATTTGCAAAGAAAACAGTCAAATTTCCTAGCAGACTTGAATGCATCCTCAGGCAGCACGCTTCTGCTACACTTTTAATTGGTTAAGCTGACATGCAGCTCCTTCGTGCTCCATGCTCCAAAACAGAATGCATTTCCTTTGCTGCGATGCACGTTTATTGGTACTAAATCAAACAAAGTGCTGTTTTTACAGGAAGTAAGAAAGACAGTGCACCACAATGCTTGTGTTATTACCTGAGTATTACCTATTAGTATTACTGGTCTCATGAAACGGACAAATACCGTCACACTGGCTTAAAAGAACATGTCGTTAGCAAAATGTTCAGCAACAGTCAGAAAATAACTAGAATTAATCATCTTAGTATGTTTAATTCAGCACATTGGTGCATTGAGAGCCTTTTTTTCTTTATTGAGTTTTTATGGCACTAGTGGTTCGTTTTTTGGACAGTAGGCTGACAGGAAAGGGGTCGACCTGGGTTCTATCCCAGGTCAACCGCGTCGAGGACTAACGCTACATTCACACCTAAAGCAGCAGGAGCAGCAAAAACGCTCGTGCTGCTTAATTTTTGATGCTTGTTCAAGTTTAGTTCTGATGTGTAGCTAAAGCTTCTTCGCTACTCCAGCTGCGCGGTGGGCGGAGCTACCCTATGCTTTCTGTGCCTGCAGCAATGGCAGCTATATTTGCTGTGATCAGGGGGTAAAAAGTAGTTTTAATGTTTTTAAGTGACAAACATCCTCTGTGCCGTCAGTTTATTCAGATCCTGCCTTCAAATATTATTGTCAGAGGGGTCTGAGCGGCCCCCTTTCTACATTTTAAGTTAAAATGGGCATTAATAAACTGTTTCAGAGGAGTGATCATAGCACTCTGCATCAGCAGTGCTGTGTCTGTCTCCCTGCAAGCTCCCAGATCAGCTTCTCTGATTGGTTGATGAGCTGCTGCTTCTGAAGCGCACTACGCTCCTCAGAAGCTCATGACACTACGGGGCACTCGAACCAAGTCGTAAGGTCCAGGGCAGGTCTGGGAACCCCAGCAAGGGTGTAACTTTGTGATGAACATTGGTGGGGACACTCGGGTGGCGAATCATGGACCTACAGTTAAACTTTCATTAGGCCAATTTTCCAAAATATGAGCTCAAACATCCATTTATTGAATGCTTTCCTATTTCTGAGAACGCAAGACCACAGCACACTGATATTTCTATTTAGAGATGTTAGATGCCTTCTAGTGCATTACAAATATAGGACCCTTCAACATCAATGCATGAAAAAAACAATTGATAAGAGCCAAAACTGATATATCATGCATACTAAGAAGTACAATATCAATTCCATCCAGACAAAATTGGATATGCTGCATTTTAAATATGCATTATAGCATATTCTTCTCTTGTAAACTAGATATAGAAATATATTTATTACATGTCCTAATAAATCTGTTTTACCTTTAAATCTGCAGCTCCTTCTCTCTGTGCTCAGTTTAAAAAAGATTTATGACCCTCCTTACTAATATAATGAAGCCAGAAATTAAATTTCAAGATATGCAGAAGCTCTGCAGTCTGATTCTATCTGTACAATAAGAAAACATGTTAATTTAAACCTGGAACTGGGAGTCATGGTCTCTGAGAAGCCCAGATTTGTTAACTAGTAAAGAAGAACAAACTGTTTCCTAAAGCTTCTTGCATTATAATACTAACTTGTTTAAACTTACAATCTGTCACTATTTTAGCTGAAAAAGCTCCATTTGTCTAACAAACAGATTTTGGATTCAGTGGCGTCTCCAATTTCTTTAACCGTCTCCTAACTTTTACTTTAACATCAAAGTAGCTGCTGGTTAATATTCGCTGTGTGTCTCTGCTCCTCCACCTAGCTACGCTCTACGCAGTGAAATGCCACCGATTCTCAGAGCGTCAGACCCGATGAAGTTAGACGGAGATGAGGGACACAGGAGCAGCGAGAAAGGAAAAAAACACAGACTCAAAACGCTCTGAACACAGATAGCTACACCCAACGCTGGCTCCCTGCCCCCGTCCATCGGTGTTCTCGGACCAGCCCCGGAGCTGACGGCTCGGTTCCAAAAAGAGAAGCCTCTGCTTGCTTTGGGGAAAACATTCCAGTCAGACTTAGAAGACCTGAAGCATGAGCAAATGAGACAGCTTCTTTTAAGAGGGGAGTTTGCTGTGTTTTTGGAACCTTACAAAGAGGTTTTCCATGAACTTAGTAAAATGAGGCTGTGATTCCAGTTAGCATCCTGTGAAATAAGTGTGTCTGCCTTTAAATGAACAAAACCCCACCTTAGGTCAACAATGATAGATGAAGTCACCTGGGAAAACTCAGTGCTGAGTCCAGGAGGGCATATTCCCTAAATATGGACGACTTTGTAAAACATTTTGCTTCATCTCACCAGAACTGCAGGATTTAGCTGCTCTGATTGTTTTTGTGAACCTGGTGTTGTCATATTACTGGCCAGTGGTCAACTATAGTCATTTTAAAGGTCTGTTGTTCTATTCTTCTTCTTCTTGTGGTTCATATTTTAATGTTCACCGCTGCTTGTTCTGCCTGTTTTCAAAGGTCCAAATTAACCTCAAGTTTTGTTTACTACTGGATTTAATTAGTCCCAATGAACACATTAAGTACTTGTTTATTACTATTATTGCTGTTTACTCTATTTATAATACATGGTACAGTACATCATTTTATACATTTTAGAAAATAAACAGCTTTATTTTAATCAATGTACATTTAGCAGAAAATGTTTATTGTTTGTAATCTCAGTGAATTCTATATGTTGACCCCTCCAAATAACACCTTGCCACCCGTTTTAAACGCCCAGCTCTGCCGCTGCACTAAATAAGCACCGTGTGTCAGCAGTGTTCCTTTGCTCCGTTTCCCTGTCGTTATGTTTGACACAGTGAGCAACATCTATAGAGCTCTGACTGACATAAAAAAAGCTTAACGCAGTGGAGGGCGGTCAGGGTCTTCACTGCTCGCCTGACATCAATCACAAACCTACATTCACAACCTAAACCCTGATTTTCTGCAGGGTTTAGGGTGGACCCTTTCATCCGTTTATATTTCCATGTTTTCTAAAGAAAACAAGGCTTTGTTGGACTACTGTATAAAGCCTGGAACTCTCCAACGTCTTCAAACTTGGAAACATAGTCCAGTGGATTGTTTTTTGGAATAACTTTGACCTGGATGACTGAGAATATTCACCAGCGTTTCGTATTAAATAGAGTTTCACCGATCATATTCACTTCAAACCAAATCAAACTCTGTGTTGTTGATAAAGTCCAGGAGACCAATAAAAAGTCAAATGCAATTTGAAAAAACAGGAAAGTTTGAAAAATGCAATACCCTTAAAAAGAAAAAAAGAAAAAATACGCTGAATGTAGGAATCTGTAAATCATTTACCAGTCTTATATTTACATTTGATCCCTGCTGCCCTTTAATAATGGAAATGTCTTGAGAGCTGTACTGAACGAAGTTTCGTTTTGTATACATTCTGTGTGAATAAAATTACAAAAGCCTAAAGTCTTAATGTGGCCAAATCCAAACATTTCTGAAATGATCGCTCTGAATTAATAGAATGATCAGCCAAAAAATGAAAAGCTGTTTCCATCAAACCATAAAGGTCAACACTAATTCATGATTTATCAACCAGCATGACGTATCCTGCTGTCATTTTTGAAACTCTTTAATGATTAAATATGTATTGGTATAAAGTCTATTTAGCTAGCTGCATGTTTCCCATATTAAACCCCACTGAAGCAGGATGGTTTTTGGACTCTCCAAAGGGGAGATAAGGTGGAGGTGTTTGTACCTTCAAACAGAGAGTACGGTCTGTCCGGGATGCGACATCCATGAGTCCCATAGTCCAAGCACCACTCGGCAAACTGAAGGAACAGACCGGAGGTCAACAGCTGGTAGAAAGGGTCACTATGGAGCGGCTCGGCTGCTGACGGCTTCCTCACCTTGCACGCTCGATACAGGTACTTCTTCTCCTGGGTGAGCTTGTACAGCGTCAGGAAGGCGTAGCCGTTGCCAGCGGTGCCATGACAAATACCGTAGCCTTTTCTTAGTAAGCCCCGCTGCCAGATGACCTCAGCGCAGTCTGCTGCCTCCTTCAGGTATTTCTCCTCTTTGAACACCTGCCAGGAAAAGCAAAAACGGAAATACAGAATCAGTCCTTTGATCTAAGCGCCTCCTCCTCACAGGCACGTTCCACCAACAGGTACACCTAAAGAAATATGAATCGTCTTTCCAAAAACAATCCAGTGGGATATTCTAAGGAACAGATTTATTTATTCATTTAACAGGAATAGAGTACATTAATAAGCATTCCTGCAAATGCAGCGGAATTAGCCCAAAGGCTATTTTTCATCTGCTGTCCCGAGACAACTGTCTACCTAAAAACACAACAGTAAAAATTTTACAATGAAAAATACAAACATAAAAAATAAACTTATATAAATACAGAATTAATGTTCGGTAAACTACAGAGCTCCTCTCCTCAGCTGCTGTGACTGTAAAGGCTTTATGACTAAAAGCACTTTGAGGCAGAGGAGCAACAGTCTCCTCTGGCTGACCCTGGTGTTACTGTCAGTGCGTTCCTGATCTTTACAAACTGACTGAGACGAGGAGATGATAGACCAGGGATTATCTGGCAAAACAGGCTGAGGTTTGAATACTTGATAACATTTTCCCAGCTTAAAAGCTTAGGTTTGATATTTTGATGAAAAAGAGCCAATTGGATCAACATTTTCCTACTGATGCAGTCTCAAAAATAAACTTTGTTTTAAAGGATAAAAAAAAAACACTTTGTTGCACAGTGTCGCCCACGTTCACTTCCTGGTTCCTGAGCCAATCAGAGGGTAATATTTCCCATCTTTGTTGGCAAAACAGCAGCAGTCTCAGAACATGGATGCAAACACGAGAAGCAGAGCAAAAATAGTCTCCTGAATAGATTAGAGACCTAGGGAGCAGTGTGGGGTGAAGGGACCCAGAGTGGCAGTCTGTGGGAGTGGGGCTTGAACTCAGAACCTCTGGATTCCAAGCACAATGTCTAGGGCTGGGTACCGAACTTCAGTTCTTTTATGGTACCGACCGAAATGCTTCGGTTCTACAGAGTTTAGAAACATGCCTCGTCTTTCGGTATCAAGTTTCGGTGATTGGCTGTAACACTTAATGTGATTGCGTCATCCAGGAAAAATACACAGGTGGTCCTGCCTACAGCCAGGGTTCATGTGTTTCTGTTGTAAACTGGTTGCGAGCGTCGTGGAACCCCTTTAAAATGCCCCCCAGGTCAAAAGTGCGGCTTCACTTTATTAAGACTGATGCCAATAGTGCGCAATGCAATACATCGTTCACGGAAACAATTTAAGAGCAGAAAGTTGCTCGGTGTTTGACTGCAAGAAGAGCGGACCGCAGCCGGCGCGACCATCCTCCTCTCAGCAGCCCGTGGGCAGAGCAAAGCCAGAGCGGAGTGAATCATGCTGCTTTCAAACTGGACGCAGCAGGAGCAGCAAAATCACGTCTGCTGCTTCCTTTTTTGCTGCTTCTACCAGTTAGTTCTGACGCGCGGCTGAAGAAGCTTTGCTGCTCTGGCTGCGCGGTGCAAAAGTGTGTCTGACGCGCGTTGGGCGGAGCTACTCTATCCTTTCTGTGCCTTGCAGCTATATTTGCTGTGATCAGTGGGAATAAAGTAGTTTTATTATGTTTTTAAGTGAGAAAATCCACCTGAAAACTTAATCAGTGGAGTCAGTTTATCCTGCCTTCCAATATTTCTGTGGGAGCCGCTCAGACCCCCACATACCAGCGGTGCGCTGTTAGTACGATCCCATTCAACGGGCTTGTTTGTCAGACATGGTAATTTTTCTAAAGGAAAACTGCTAAGTAAAAAGGTCCTCACAATGTAACAGTGAAAAATCAGAGCTTAAAATAAAACTCAAGATTTTATGTTGGGTAATTTTCTTTTTCTTCGAATTGATATTATAAAACTGGTATCGAAAAAAGTATCGTTCAGGAACCGGTATCGAAGTGAAGGTATCGGTATTGGTACCGGAACCGAAAATTTTTGAACAATACCCAGCCCTAGCAATGCCCTAACCACCATGCCACCATTCCTTCATCTCTTTAATCAATTCAATCAATGAAAACCTTTTAGCCTATGACTTTTTTATATTAAATTGAGAAGAATTCTCACCTGATGCCTGTTTGCGTTTGTTTACAACCGGATTTCTTTTTTCTCAATGTTCTGATTCCTTTTTGAAGGTTGTGTGGTACTGCCAGCAGATGGCGCCACATCTCTGTGTCCATCTGAACACTACAATGAGGGATTCTAGGATTATAGAAAATCTTATTTTATGGAGATATGAACCTTTAGAGGTTAGTCTTTTTCCCCATCGGAAACACTCGACATTAGCCAAAGCCATGAGGATGGCAGAACTGCTCCCTACTGGGCCAGAAAAGAGGAAAGCACTTCGCTCTCAATCTGCAGGTTTACTAGTGGTTCCTAGAACTTCTAAAAGTAGAATGGGAGGCAGATCTTTTAGTTATCAGGCTCCTCTCCTGTGGAACCAACTACCAGTTTTAGTCCGTGAGGCAGACACCCTGTCTACTTTTAAGGCTAGGCTTAAAACTTTCCTTTTTGATAAAGCTTCTTAGTTAGAGATAGATCAGGTTATCCTGAGCTATCTCTATAGTTATGCTGCTATAGGCTTAGACTGCTGGAGGACATAGGGACCCCTTTTTCACCATACTGCATCATTCTATCTCTATTCTCCCACTCTGCAGAATCTGTTAGTTCAATCTCTAACGTTCTGCTCTCTCTGCTTTTTCTCATAGTAGCTTCATCTGGTCTGTTCCTGTTTGGCTGTGACTCCATCCTGGAGAGAAATATCAGCTGTGCTGCTGCCATCAACACCTTTGCTTATAGATGATGGAGATCGGCCTGTTTTTTCAGTGTAGGCCTATTTCTCTGACTGTTCCTTGTTGGATGTGCTCTCTGCATCCTTCTGATCTGGCTCAGATCTCGTCTGCCTGGCTGCAATCAACTGCTTTTCCTTTGACTGAAACTTTAAATCAATCTGACTGGATGATCTGATTGAATTCTGGATGTAAAGCACCTTGAGATGACGTGTTGCAAATTGAAATAAACTGAGCTGAATTGAAAGTAGCCTGCAGAAAGCTGCAGCACTGAGCACGGCCCACAGAGGCTGAAAGTGTTTTAGTCAAAGAGGCTTTCATCTCAGTGTGAACTGAAGACGTTTAGAGAACAGACACACTGCTGCTCCCAGTAAACATGCATCTCACCTTGTAGGCCATGACGAGCATGTGGATGACTCCAGGAGCGCCGTGACACCAATGAACCAGACGGTCGCTCTCGTTGCTCAAAGACGAAGGGAAGTTCCCCGATCGAAACCTCCTGTGGCGGACGTAGTCGATGCTCGGCCGAACCAGCTCTGCCAGCATGGTGGGGGGGACCATGGCTCCGGGCTGAATGCAGCAACAAACAACAGGTCACCCCCCATACTGCTGCCCCCCCCCGAACTGAGCCTGCGCTGACAGAGCGCTACTTTCTACCAACTGGGGAAAAACCCTCCAAGGTAACCGAGTACCGAGCGGACAGAAGAGCAGCAGCTCATTGATCAGCTGGAAATGCTGAAAATGTTTAGAGGTAAAAAAATAAATGCACCCTGTTATTGATTCATTTCTAAACGTAACATCTTAAAGGCTAATGGGGCTATGAGGTCAAACAAAATTAGCTTATTTTATCATTTATTTATTTAAATACTTGTAGATTTGTTCATTTCTTTAAAATATATTTATCAATTTCAGGACCTATTTATTTATTATTTAAAAGGGACTTTTATTTTGTAAAGCTCCTTTATATATTTTGTCGACTTTTATTTTATGAATCCATTATTTCATGGTCCAGAACAAAATAAAATAAATAAATCTTGAAATAAATAAATGGATAAACGAGAAAGTATTATATAAGCAGCATAAATTTTATTTTCAAATTTGTTGGGAGAGATTTTCCTTTATTAATGTGGAAATGTATATTTCCACATATGAATTTAGATCCATTTATTTATTTAAACAAAAATCATGTTTATGAATTTCAAAATTATTTTATAATTTCAAAATGGACTTTTATTTTGTAAAGCTACTTTATATATTTTGGCGACTTTTATTTTATAAATCCATTTTTATTTCAAGCTATTCTTATCTCATGGTCTTAAAAAAAGGGTTTTAAATTAAAATAAATAAACAATAAATCAGAAATTATTTTAAGTGTTTGTAAATTTTACTTTAAATTTTATTAAACATTTTCCTTTATTGATATGGAAATGTATATGTTTGATGGAATATTTAATGAATTCAAAACAGTTATTTAATTTGAATTTAGATCCTGAAGTTTATTTGTTTAATTTTTAAGACACTTTCAATAAACTAGATGTCAATCCAAAGCTGATATCCTTTTCTACTCGATGTAAAAAAGTTTTTTGGGGGGTTTTTCTTTCCAGGAATGAAAATCAAAGTACAGCCTTCGTAGCATAGTGAGCGTGAAAATGTTACTGGATTATGCTTCCTGGATGGAGACGAGCAGAGAGACCAAATTCCCCTGGATGCTAGTGATGTGGTTAAGCGGTCAAGAGCTGAATAAACGTTCAGGTAAACGTGCTGCCTTTATTGTTGCTGTAAATGATTTCTGTGGACAGTCTAGATGGCAGTAGTTTTCTAAAGTATACCACCTGCTCGCCGCCTTCAAAGCAGCTGCGCTTCGAGACGTTTCGTACCTGCATCAGCATGTAATAGATGCCAGCGAGGCCGTGGGCTGCGCCGATGTACTGCTTCTTGTGCCATTCATAGAGGAGTGGACAGCGATCCGTCTTCTTCTCCGCCGCCGACATGTTCTTCCCTGACTCCACGATGGCCGTCACCACCTACGGTTGGGTGAAACAGACAAACATGAAGAGTTCGCAAAACGTATAACACTTAAAACCCTGCGAGCCTCACCAACACCAGGCCTTCATTAAACCAAATGTTTTAAAATCATTCTTTGATGTTATCTTCAACACGAAAAATCAAAAGCTGTTCAGAAAAACAACCCAATAAAGGTGGAAGTTTCCTTTTCTCACAAGGTAAACATTTCCATCAGGCTCCTCTCCTGTGGAACCAACTACCAGTTACGCTTAAGGTCGGGTTATCCTCCTGCAGCAGTGTGTCGCAGTGAGCTTGTCGCAGATATTTTTGATTTATGCTCAGTATTGAAGCGTGGTCTGCGCTGTTATTCCACGCCACAATGCAAGAGCGACAATCATTAACTAGCTGTGGGTCTAGATACGGCCGAGGAGGTGGGCGAAAGTTTGTGCGACCATGGAGGGACATGAGGAAAAAAAGAGCAGGGATCCAGGTGGAAAAAGGGTCCCAGCGTTCTCGCGCTCCTCGCTCTTTTAGCTGGTCTATCTTCACCAGTCGTTCTCCATAATCGCGGTCACACAAACAAAACAAGCGGTAAGGAACCAAACTGAATAAAAAAAAAATGAAAAACCTCACTGCCTCCATTTGAGTCTCACCGTGGAGCCTGAGGTCAGAAATGTCTCCAGCTTTCAATGCCCAATAGAGTAGCAATCTGTTGGAGGAGTTGGTGCTGATGTTATGATCCCTCTTTCTCTTTTAATAACCGCTTATCTTGAAACAAAAGCTTTAATTCAGAGCAAAATATGAAAAATTTGATTTGATTTGCAAGTTGTAGAAACACTTTCTTCTGTGGAGCAGCTTGCAAACTGTTGGAGGCATCATAATCACCAGATAACAGCACCGACACATTGGAGTGTAGCTTAGCAACAACTAAGCTGATAACATCACATGCAGCTTTAGTCTGTAATGTCACCAGATCAGGGATGATGTCAATGAAACAGAAATCTGACATCCCTCCAGCCGCTCTGCCAGGACCAGGTGATAGTCAGAGGTCATCCAGGTCTCTAGTCTTTTTTAGCCGTGCCCTTCCCCCGTTTTCTGGTGCTCTGCATTGATATTCTCTAGGTTGTTAAAAACAAATAAACAACCGAGTTAAGAGTATCAGCAAAAATCCTCCTGGCTCCAGATAATCCAAAAACCAGAGGGATTAATCCCCCGAAACATCAATGTCTCAGTCAGAACAAGAGGAAAAACGCATCAGAGCTGCTCCACATTTAGAGTCTGCACACAGACCTGACAGTATGTTCATGTATATTTTTGGAACAACGACATTTTATAAGTCAAATTGTTCCATAATGAAAAGCACAAATTATGAAATAAAAGGAAACAAAAGAGTAATGTATGAGTACGGACTCGTGTTCTCGCCAAGTCTGTTCTTGAGAAGAACAAAGGAAAGTCTGGACTCGGGGAGAACGCAACATAAATATGGGTCAACATCACCACATTCAACGCTAGTCTGGAGCTGCGTTTCAACTCCTGTTATCAATAGTCTCTTGATAATTTATTGTTACTTTTTTCTAACCTTAGCCCTGGCTGCTGCAGACGGGCTAACCTCAGCCCTGGCTGCTGCAGACGTGCTAACGGTAGCCCTGGCTGCTGCAGACGTGCTAACGGTAGCCCTGGCTGCTGCAGACGGGCTAACCTTAGCCTTGGCTGCTGCAAACGTGCTAACGGTAGCCCTGGCTGCTGCAGACGTGCTAACGGTAGCCCTAGCTGCTGCAGACGGGCTAACCTCAGCCCTGGCTGCTGCAGACGGGCTAACCTCAGCCCTGGCTGCTGCAGACGTGCTAACGGTAGCCCTGGCTGCTGCAGATGGGCTAACCTTAGCTTTGGCTGCTGTAGAAGGCCTAACCTTAGCTTTGGCTGCTGCAGACGTGCTAACGGTAGCCCTGGCTGCTGCAGACGGTCTAACGGTAGCCCTGGCTGCTGCAGACGTGCTAACCTTAGTTTTGGCTGCTGCAGACGTGCTAACGGTAGCCCTGGCTGCTGCAGACGTGCTAACGGTAGCCCTGGCTGCTGCAGATGGGCTAACCTTAGCCCTTGCTGCTGCAGACGGGCTAACGGTAGCCCTGGCTGCTGCAGACGTGCTAACGGTAGCCCTGGCTGCTGCAGACGGGCTAACGGTAGCCCTGGCTGCTGCAGACGGGCTAACCTTAGCTTTGGCTGCTGCAGACGTGCTAACGGTAGCCCTGGCTGCTGCAGACGGGCTAACCTTAGCCTTGGCTGCTGTAGAAGGCCTAACCTTAGCTTTGGCTGCTGCAGACGTGCTAACGGTAGCCCTGGCTGCTGCAGACGGTCTAACGGTAGCCCTGGCTGCTGCAGACGTGCTAACCTTAGTTTTGGCTGCTGCAGACGTGCTAACGGTAGCCCTGGCTGCTGCAGACGTGCTAACGGTAGCCCTGGCTGCTGCAGATGGGCTAACCTTAGCCCTTGCTGCTGCAGACGGGCTAACGGTAGCCCTGGCTGCTGCAGACGTGCTAACGGTAGCCCTGGCTGCTGCAGACGGGCTAACAGTAGCCCTGGCTGCTGCAGACGGGCTAACCTTAGCTTTGGCTGCTGCAGACGTGCTAACAGTAGCCCTGGCTGCTGCAGACGGGCTAACCTTAGCCTTGGCTGCTGCAGACGTGCTAACGGTAGCCCTGGCTGCTGCAGACGTGCTAACGGTAGCCCTGGCTGCTGCAGACGGTCTAACGGTAGCCCTGGCTGCTGCAGACGTGCTAACGGTAGCCCTGGCTGCTGCAGACGGGCTAACGGTAGCCCTGGCTGCTGCAGACGGGCTAACCTTAGCCCTGGCTGCTGCAGACGGGCTAACGGTAGCCCTGGCTGCTGCAGACGGGCTAACCTTAGCCCTGGCTGCTGCAGACGGGCTAACCTTAGCCCTGGCTGCTGCAGACGGGCTAACCTCAGCCCTGGCTGCTGCAGACATGCTAACGGTAGCCCCGGCTGCTGCAGACGGGCTAACCTTAGCCCTGGCTGCTGCAGACGGGCTAACCTCAGCCCTGGCTGCTGCAGGCGGGCTAACCTCAGCCCTGGCTTCTGCAGACGGGCTAACGATAGCCCTGGCTGCTGCAGACGGGCTAACCTCAGACCTGGCTGCTGCAGACGGGCTAACGGTAGCCCTGGCTGCTGCAGACGGGCTAACCTCAGCCCTGGCTGCTGCAGACGGGCTAACCTTAGCCCTGGCTGCTGCAGACGGGCTGACCTCAGCCCTGGCTGCTGCAGACGGGCTAACCTTAGCCCTGGCTGCTGCAGACGGGCTAATCTCAGCCCTGGCTGCTGCAGACATGCTAACGGTAGCCCTGGCTGCTGCAGACGGGCTAATGGTAGACTTTGTTTGTTCTTTGTCTTATGTTCTTGTGAATTGGAACAGTGCTAGGGCTGAGGCTGATTACATTTCACAAGGACATGAGAACACACCGATCGAGAAACGCCCAATGATTCAGTTCCATCTAATTTACATTTATTTGTATTCACTGTATGGGCCTGGCAGTTGCTCTGCCTTATTTTGGCCATTTTGACGTTAACATAATCAACAGCTTTTTGGAAAACTGCCTTTAAAGTCTGGAGAAATGTACAGACTGATGTTGACAGTTAGTGAAGGGGACTCTGCTGATGGTCCACACCTCTGTAATCATCCCATCAGTCCTGCTCTTCAACTCATGCATGACAGTGATCAAACATAGAGTTCAGCAGCTGATGTTAAGCTCTTGGTCATGTTTACGACACGCAGGGCTTACCTTTGTAATTGTGTCATTATCCACTGTGTCAGCTCCAACTTCTTTGTTGACATAGAGCAGAGCATAAAGGTATCCAGCTCGACCGTACAGCAGTTCGTCTGGCATCTCAGCATCTGGAGTCAGGACTGAGTGCTGCAGCTGAAGGAGGCTGAAGGAGACCCAAAGAGCCGGAGGAATCATTTAGGAGCAGAGTAAAGTTAACACAGAGACACTCCTCCCACAGAAAAAACGATCCAACAAGGAGTAAAAAATGCCTTAAAGGGAATTTACCCCCAACCCGTAGGTAAATACCATGATGGAATTAGTACGTTTACCTTTTAAATAAGACCATTTAATACTACCCACTTGGAATAAGAAACTGCAGTTGTTTTTTTATTTAAAAGAAAGGTCCGGTCAGCAAGGAATAACCAACGGATCATTATTTATAGCTAAAACTAATATGCAGCGATTTAATGAATTTAGTTGAATAATTTTCATTGTGACCACCGAGTCTGGGAGCAAATATAGTAACCCCTCCCTCCTGCCATCTTCCAGCAGTGACGTCACGGTGCGGTAAGCTTAGCGCCATTCTGCCCGCTTTACAATCAAAATCAATGGGAACTACTAGACACATCTGCAATCAACAACAATTATTGAAGATTTCCAGAGGACTTCACCATTGAAATTCACCAGAGCTATAGTGAAACTTACAATGCCCACGTGCATGGCAGCTGGATGTTGGAATACATTGGGTAAAAGTGGAAAAAAAGAGTTATTCCACCTTTCTGATTCCTGATCCTCCACGGACGGGTTGGTCGTTGGATCGCCAACTTGAAGAGGGAGGATTTGCCTTCGAACTTCTGGCCAGAGAAAAAACACGTAATATGTAGCCAACATTTGGAAGAAGAATGTTTTCAAGTTGACTTGGATAATAGCGCGTTGTGACAAACACCAGATGCAGCACTGGGACTTGATCAACAGCCGATACCGCACCGTGACGTCACTAACCAGTAGGTGGCAGTAGTGTTCTTTGACAAACATGGATGCCTCCAGTAAAGCACATTCTAATGAAAATTACTCTAAACTAAAAACACTGATCATTTATTGAACAGTATGTAATAATTTCATATTTAAAGTACCTTTAGAAGTTTGAATTGTAAATATGACCGGACTTTTCCTTTAAACAATACGATGTGTTGAACCAGATCTGCTATTTTAACAACTTTTGTGAGACACTTTTTTATAAAGTAGGGAATTCATTCATAAAAAAGTTTATTTGAAATCTAGAAATCAAAGTTTTTTCTTCCCAACAGCAATGCTGAACTGCATGGCAGCGTTCTATATCCAGCTATTGTAGCATCTAGGCTAGAGCTGTCAGTCTGGTAAAGGATCTGGTTGTTATTCCAAACTGCAAAGGTTAACTTCTTTTTGCTACATAAAACTAACAAAAACTTTTTTGAGTTTAAGTCGACTAAAATCAACTAAAACTATCAGATATCGTAATAACTAGAATGTGACAAAAGACTTGATCTAAGATGGCTGTCAAAAACCAGACTGGTTGGTTGATTAGTGGACTAGAGACATGCTGAGTGTGCAGACACCTGGAAACACTCGGTTTATTTCTGGCTAATATTCGGGTTCCACTCACCGCGACACACACTCTTTCCTCTCCTCGATGTTGTTCAGTTTGTGGTGGACCACGGCGCCAACGGCCAGGGGCCCTGCGTCGCCACAAAGGAAAGTCACTTTGCGGCCGTTCAGGATCCTCATGGCCCTCTTCACATAGTCCAGCGCCCTCTGCAGGTGGGAGGCCTCGGCGGAGACACGATACAGCTGAAGGTACAGCAAGGCAATGCCTGCAGATAAAAGGGAATAATTCCTTCAGACACATTATAAACCGCTTTAAGAAGAGCTGATCAAGAACAGGGCGACTAAAATAAGGGCCAATAAATGTCAATTATTGGCTAAACACTTCAGAGATTAGACTGTTTGCACATTTGACACTAAATCCATTATTTTCTTCCAAAATAGTGAAGCAAGCTGAACAGAGGGTTACTTTTCAGAAGATGCTTTTCACAATGGAAAAAATCTAATCTAATCTAAATAAGTAATTTTTTTCTTAAAATAAGTGCATTTTGTCTTGAATTGCGATGATAAGCGAGACACTTTGCCAATGAAACAAGAAAATGTCACTTTAAAACATATAAAACAATTGCATTGTCTTATTTCATGTGTATGTTATCTAATTATATTATTTTCAGAGTAAAAACACTCATCATCTTATTTACCTACTCAAATTAATGGTAAATACACTTAATTTAAGAAGTGTTTACTTATTTCTAGATGTTTTTTTCAGTGCTATCAAAGTATTTTTCTTTAAATTATATTTAATTATATTTAATTTGCACATTTGATTTCATTTGACCTTTAAAGTTTTCACTTGATGGTTTACACCTCTTAGAATAAGCCTCAGGACTCAAAACACAATTTAAAAAAATCCCTCAAAAACAATCTTCCAAACTCTTTAATTCTCCTGTAAGAATCAAACAAATCATAAACGTTTCTAAGAACCTCTTCAGAAGTTCCCCTTGGATCATTTTTAACAGTCATGCATAGACAATATATCTGTAGAACGCCACATTGGACGCTGGCTGAGGTGCCTAGAGGGCGGCCATCTTGGATCAGACCACAGCTCAGACAGCTGCTGTGAGAATGAATAGGAGGCGGCTGAGATCTGATTTTAATGACAATAATAATATTACAGTAATCTCTGATATGTCATAACACCTTCAAACTCTAAAACAAACGTTAAAATTACCTTTCAGTTAGATTTCACATATTTATTGAGATTAAAAACTATTTAAACTGAACTCAAACTGGATGAGATGTATGAAAAGTTATATATTTTGCAAATAAATATTAATATGATAAACACAAAGTTTTATATTCTTATAAGATTATATTTTACAAATATATATTTATTTATATAATATTATTATTCAGTATTTTTAAGGATTGCTCTGAGTATTATGATCTATTGAGGAACATTTGGTGTAATGTGATTTACAAAAGAAAGTAAAGTTATTTTGTTTTTTTTTTATTTATTTTAGATAAATTTTTATTTAGTTTTTTTCGTTGAAATCGTAGTGAAAGGTAAATTGATGGTGTTTCTAATTAAAGGCTTTATGTTGTTTATATGTTTGTCTAAACACCTTCCAAAACTCTTTTTCAAACAGTTTTTTTTTTTTTTATTATGGATATCCACTGAACTGGGACTCACCAACACTACTGAAGCATTTCTAGATGGTGCCAACTAAACCTGAACCATGATGGGTCAGAGGTCAAACATGGCTGGAAATGATACGTTGGACAAAAACAAAACCAACAAAAAGCGTAACAGACCTGTCCAGCCGGTATATGTGGAGAAGTCATGGGGGTTGGCAGTCTTCAGGCCCTCCTCCATCTGCTGGAGGAGATCTTTGATCTTACTCTGCACCTTCTTTTGAAAAGCTGCATTAACCTAAAGATGAAAAGACAAATCCTGCTGATAACAGGGATTCAAAATGTACAGTTTCAATTCAATGTTTATCATGGACCAGAGTGTCGATGCATTTGTGCTTTTATTGCTTTGTATTTGCTCTGTTCTCTGTGTAGGAATGAACCGTCCAGTTTTTGAGTTAGAGTAGATTAAAGATGCTGAAGGGAGGAAAATATTAAGTGGAATCGCCTTTTACTGCTTTCCCAAATCAGAAGTTAACTTCAGCTTCTTCTCCTAAATATTGTGTAAAAAGTTAAAACAGCACAAAAGATCTACTAAATAAGGTTGTTCATTTAATCCAAGGGTGTAAAAGGGAAAAAGTGTTTAAAACAAATAAACGTGCGCCTGGATATTAACACGGCACAATATTCTGAGTGTGAAGTAAAAACATCATCCAAACAAACCGCAGCAGGGTGGCAAACACTGATCTCTGTTTATTCCCTGTATCGCTGATGGCCTGTTGGTAGTACAGGGTTGAGGTGACGCCACCGGCGGCCATATTGGTACTCACTAGTCAGACCGGTGGCAATGTAAACAATCAGTGCGCTGCAGCATCGAACAACGATGATGATCTAATTTTCAGGGGGACTTGAGACTTTTAAAATAAAGATAAATTCATCACTTTGACACAGACTGGCTGTTCCATAGCATCAGCAGATTAACTGTGACTTATAATAAAATAAAGGCACATCCATTACATAGTCATTATGAAGTCAATGAAGTCTATAAAACATGTAATATAACATATTATTTAGATCCGTCACAATAAAATGAATGTGTTAATGGAGCAGAATAATACAGATTAACCAAAAGTGCTAAATTAATGATGTACATGTAATAGACATGTATTGATGACATTGTTACGGTAATTATATCTTACATATAATTGCAAGATCTGACATAAAGACAGAATTACAAGTATATATCTGTTAATGCTATAGTATTTTCCTATTTGCATATTATGCATGCATGTCACACACAATATATGTTATGCATGCACAATATGCAAATGGAAAATACTGTAGCATTAACAGACATCTATATATCTAATGAGTGTATAGATGAATTTATTGGTTATTTCATCCATTGACTGTGAAATCACCTGTGGATTATCTTCCTACAGCCTGAAAACTGCTGGTTTTTGCAGCCAAATGCTGCATTTTCACTGCGTGTCTCCATAGGAGCGGGGAGTACCAATATGGCGGCCGGTGGCTTCACTTTTTCAGGCAGTAAATAAACAAAGATCAGCGGTGGCAAAGCTAAGCTAACTCTAGCTATATTTAGCCCGTAAAAAGAACAGCACAAAGCGCTTCCTCACGTTTCCTTCCGCGTCAAACGGGTCGTTATGATCCAGCTGAGCTGCAGTGCTGCAGGCAGCCAGTCCAGCCTCCCAGTCAGCAAACTGGTTATGGAAGGAGCGCTCCTCCATCTCTGCTTCCGTAGCCGATATCAACTTTAGCCGCTTGGACACGTTCTCTCCCATCGCTACGGCGGCTCGGCAGGGCCACTAATCCTCGGCAGCGCTGTTGGTAGAAGGGTGGTACGAATTATTATCAGCTAATTTATTTTACAAATCATTAAAAAGTTAAATGGATCACCCCAAACTGTTGATTTTCCAAAAATAAAATCTTTTTGTATTTTTGTATCTACATCAGCTGTAATGTTTTCCGAGAACAAAATCATAATATTACGAGAATAAAGTCGTAAACTTACGACAATAAAGTCGTAACATTATAGGAATAAAGTTTTATTTTATGACAACTCTTACAGGAAGCACGCTCTTCCCTTAAAGGAGAAATGTGGAGCATCAGGTGAAGTTAGACTTTGGCATCGGTTAGATAAATAAGGAAATCTTTTAGCACACCAGCTTCTCATAATATTACTGAACTTAACTCAAACTTTATTTATAGAGCACCTTTAAAACAACGGGGGTTGACCAAAGTGCTGTACAGGAATCACAGTTAAGGAACATAAGATAAAAGCTGAAGGCTAAAATACATAAACACATAAAAATAGAATAGGATAAATGTTTCAATTAAAATACATTTTAGAATAAAATAAAATTTTGCCAAATGTCCACTTAGACATGTCAGGGAGAAGAAATGTGATTTTAAAGAGGATTTAAAACCCTCAAAGGAGCCTGCTGATCTAACATGCCAAGGCAAGTTATTCCAGAGCCTCTGTGCCATAAAGGCACGATCACCTTTGGTTTTAAGTCTGGTTTTAGGCATCACCAGTAGCAGCTGATTAGAGGATCTCCGTGTTCTGGCCGGGGCATGGATTTGGAGAAGCTCAGTCAAATACTGGGGGGCTAGACCATTAAGAACTTTAAAAACGATAACATTTTAAAATCTATCCTAAAAACAACCTGGAGCCAGTGCAATGAGGCTAGAACAGGTGATATGTGGTCATGTTTTCGTGTGCCAGTAACGACTTTATTGTCATAATATTATGACTCAATTCTCGTAATATTACAACTTTATTATCATAATAGAATGATTTAATCCTTGTTATGTTGCGACTTTATTCTTGTAATATTACGTCTTATTCTCAAAATGAAAATAAAAAAATCTCTAGCCTGGCCCTAAAACTCCAATACAGTATCTGTGTTGCTTTGCCAAAAACTAAAAGACCAGGCAAAAACAGTATAAAGTCAGGATTATTAAAACCTTTGATAGTTATTATCTGTATTTTTGTTTTTGATCCATTTAGGGGATAAAAGAATAACTTCCAAGTACAGTGGTAGGTTTGAAATGCTTTTAATCACATTGTCCTCACTTTTTGCCATTTTGCTTTTTACGATGTAACAACAACATGCAGATTTTAGCTGCTTTATCAGTTCGGTCATCAGCCTGTAGCAGGCCTGCAGTAAACTAGATCCCACACAATAATATAGGATTTGCATCCTGCCCCGCAGACATAACTGATGTTCCTCGATGTGATTAGGGTAATGGTGGAAAGTAGCAAGTACATTTACTTGATTACTTTGATCTAATTTTAAGGATAGGCTCAACTTTTCTTTTCAATAAAGCTTATAGTTAGAGTGGCTCTGGTTATCCTGAGCTATCTCTATAGTTATGCTGCTATAGGCTTAGACTGCTGGAGGACATGGGGATCTCCATTTCATCATTCTATCTCTATTTTCCCACCTTGCAGGATCTGTTAGTTCAATTTCTATTCAATTTATGCTCTCTCTGCTTTTTCTCATAGTAGCTTCATCTGGTCTGTTCCTGTTTGGCTGTGACTCCATCCTGGAGAGAAATATCAGCTGTGCTGCTGCCATCAACACCTTTGTTTATAGATGCTGGAGATCGTCCTGCTTTTCAGTCTAGTCCTGTTTCTCTGACGGCGACTGGCTGGATGTGCTCTCTTGTCTGCCTGGCTGAGTTTTTCCTCTCCACTGTCGCTACAAGCATACTTGGTGTGAGGGATTGCTGAAGAGTCAGTGAGGTGATGCAATCAACTGGTTTTCCTTAGAAAACTCTGAATCAATTTGACTGTATGATCTGGTTGAATTGTCTATGTAAAGTGCCTTGAGATGAATTATTCTATAATGAAAGTGTGAGGAGAATCAGGACTCTCCTGTTCTCATTTTGGTTTGTTTTTAATTTTGAAATGATATCACAAAATCAGTAATCAGTAAAAAAGAAAAAAAAAAAAAGCAAACTCAGTGATTGTTGCGATCACCGAGTCTGGAAGCGGCCATTTTTGCCCAAATATAGTAACCCCTCCCTCCTGCCATCTTCCAGCAGTGACGTCACGGTGCGGTAAGCCTAACGCCATTCTCCCCGCTTTACAAGCAAAATCAATGGGAACTACTAGACACATCCTCAATCAACAATTATTGAAGATTTCCAGAGGACTTCACCATTGAAATTCACCAGAGCTATAGTGAAACTGACAATGCCCACGTGCATGGCAGCTGGATGCTGGAATACATCGGGTAAAAGTGAATAAAGAGTTATTCCACCTTTCTGATTCCTGATCCTCCACGGACGGGTTGGTCGTTGGATAGAGGGAGGATTTGCCATCGAACTTCAGGCCAGAGAAAAAACCCGTAATATGTAGCCAACATTTGGAAGAAGAATGTTTTCAAGATGACTTGGATAATACTTGTTGTGGCAAACACCAGATACAGCACTGGGACTTGATCAACAGCCGATACCGCACCGTGACGTCACAAACCAGTAGGTGGCAGTAGTGTTCTTTGACAAACATGGATGCCTCCAGTAAAGCACATTCACATGAAAATTACTCTTAATTAAAACGCTAATCATTTATTTAACAGTGTGGAATAATTTCAGAATTTTGAATATGACCGGAATTCTCCTTTAAGGGAAAATTAACTTTAAAGCCTATAGTGTCTAAAAAGGGAGATTATATCCTTTGATTATTTCTGTGTCACCTTGGATGTAATAATGGTTCAGTAGAGCTTTATATCTATCCCATTTCCAATACAAAAATTAAGGATGATTGAATGTTTTTCACCCTAGCTGTGAGAGAAAAGAGGAAAAAGTGAGATTGCAGGAATTATTGCTGTTACCACTGTACAGGTACAGACAGGTGGAGCTTACCTAATGCTGGGAGACCAGATCCCTGCTGTCTGCCTCCCACCGCAGAGCCTCTCCCTGTCCGCGTGGAGCCGCAGTCACAGCCAGCAGGCAGCCATGTGTCACGCAACACCGTGTCGCTCCCTTCTCAGGTCCTTCTCCTCCACCAGGAAGCCTTTCCCTTCTTGAAATCCGCTCTCTGCCTCCAGCTTTCTGCTGCCTGACAAACCCCGCACTGCCCCGCATGCAGCTCCTGGTGCGAACAGTGACAGATGGTGTTAGTGCGGTTATAAATTCACAATCCCCTGCCTTATTCCCCCCTCCCCCTCATGTTTCTAAATCAGTTTTATATTTCTCTTCCAAAAGGTTTCATAATTCACCAGTATAATGCATATATTTACACTGAAACAGAAAAACAAACAAAAAAAATCACAAAATCATAGAATAAAGTAAAAAAAGAAACACTTTAATAAACGAAATTAAGATAAAAAACAGAAAATTAAGCCTAAAACTTGCGAGCGCATAATCTGGGCATTTCGCTTTCATTACTACTGATGGATTAGAAACAGTTCCAACTTTTTGCATTTACTGTTTTACTCAGAGAAAATAATATTTATATTTAGCTCTAGGTTAGAATGGATCCTGAGTACATAGATCCAGGGGCAGATTCAGGAAATCTGGGGCCCTAGGCAAAGACAGACAGGGGGCCCTCTGAATTGAGAAGACAACACATAAACAGTCCCCTTAATACAGATAGAGAAATGTTAATAGAATAGACATCAATTATCTGTTCTAGGTTTTGTCCCTCTTTTCTTGTCCCTTTTCTTCGTTTTTCCTCTCTATGTTTTGTACTCAGATGACTTTTCATGCTGTCTCAAAAGTAATGAAAGATTTTTTCTATAAGCATCTCCCTGAAATTAGTTTTTGGAACTTGGGATGTCTGCAAAAGTAAATAACCCAGTCCTTCTTTTCACTGTAGACAAGCCATGATCTGCTTATCTGTTCTCCATTTTTCATTTGGATGAAATAATAGCTGCATGAATCATGACAGCAGACAAGATAGAGGAGAGCAGGAGGCGGGGTTACCAATCTACTGGCTCTGGAGAGCAGAGTTCGCTGCTTTTAGATGTTGGCGCCAAAGTCTCCAGTAGCAGAAAAAAGTCGCTATTTATTTTATGTTATTTGGCGCTAGGCGCTTTTTTGAAATCAAAGTGCTAGAGGGGTCTGAAAAGTTGCTAAATAAAGCAACAAAAGCGCAAAGTTGGCAACACTGCTCTTTGCATCGTTTGTTTTCAAATGGTTTGCTGCTGTCTGTTTGGACCTTTCTGAACATGTGGAGCAAATGGACTGATCCAATATGGTGGACACTGGGAAGCTAAATCAGAACATTTAATATTATCAGCATTTTGATTGCATTTTAGCCAAAGGAGTTTTATCAAAAACATAATTAATGAGCTCAAATAAGGATTAGTTGTATTAAGTTTGGCAACTGACTAGTATTGCCTAATGATAAATCCCCCTCTGGGTCTAGGCATATATACAATCCTATATGTCATGAATATGTAGATGCCTAATTGAGTGGTTTGGCTAGTAGACATAATATTAGATTAGATTAGAATATTAGAGTGACTGTTGCTTCACAGGGATTAGGAGCGCCATCTTGGGGAGGTCAACCTGCTAACCTAAGCTGCTGCTGTAAGCCGAGCAGAAGAGGGATTCCTCAGCACTGCAGCATATTGTTGTTAAAATCAACAGATTGTTGACATCAGGGCTGGAGGGATAACTTCATGAAGGTATCAGAGCTTTGGAAGACATTACTGAATAAACAGCCTACATAGAATAGAAATTCACTTTGTCTTTCCACAGTGAGTAAATTGCGCTGTTACAGCAGCAAAGGATTACAGTAAAAGTGGTCACACAAATGTGGACCTTAAAATTTGTATAAAAATAATATAATAAATTACAGAATCAAACAAAAATTCCAATCTAATTTTATTTAGTAAATAATTTAAATACAACCACAGCTGACCAAAGTGCTGTACAGAAAAAAAATAAATAAGTAAAACATTAAAAAAAATATATGAATAAAAAACAAAAAAGCTAAAACTGTTAAAAGGGTAAAAATGACTTTCACATAAAATATAAATAAATACATATAAAAAAATAAACAAATAAAAAACTACTGTACAGGTTTTTTTTTAATATAAATACTGTGCACCTGAAGAATTGATAATCAATATACAGCTGTGGATATTTTTACAGTATAGTTATATAGAGATACACCCCCCACACCCTGCCTCCGACAAAAATCCCAAATATTTGTAATAATATTTGTGATTTTTTTTCCCCAGGGATTGGCCAACTTGAAGAGGGATCATTTCCCTCATTTTTATGGAAATAAATGCGTTGTGGTAGTTCACGATGAAAGTTTTGCTTTCTGCGTAGTGTTCCCGTTGAGGTTTAAGAAACGTTGCTCAACGGTTTCTATATCTTAAACCCGACTGGCTAAACCAGGCGTGTCCAAACTACGTCCCACGAACCAACTGCGGCCCGCGGTCCAGTTTTTATTGGCCCGCAGCAAATTTTGAAATTACAATTGAATATGGCCCGCACAAGAGCTTGAGCTCAACTCTCTTGCACTTCTCAGTTTCAACACTAGATGGAGCCAGCCACACAAACGAAATTAAGCAAAGAAGAACTGTTACCTCCAGTCAGCAGCAATGGCAGCGCGGAAGAAATGCAAAATAGCAAGTGAGTGTAGGAGATTTCAAGTACAGTGGGAAAATGAGTATTTTTTCAAAGAAATGAATGGAAAGTGTGTCTGTTTGATTTGCAATGAAGATGTTGCTGTGATGAAAGACTATAATGTCCGTCGGCACTATGAGACCAAACGCCGAACGAACACAGAAAGTCAAGCAAATGGCAGCTAGCCTGCAAGCTTAACAACAGCTTTTTTCCGTGCTAACAAAATTCAGGAAAACACCACAACAGCAAGTTATGAAGTCGCTAAACTTATTGCCCAGCACGGCAAACCGTTTTCAGACGGTGATTTCATAAAGCAGTGCCTCATCAAAGTCACAGAAATAATGTGCCCAGAAAAAGTGTCTGATTGCAACAATGTGAGCTTGTCCTGAAATACAGTGGTGTGGAGAAAACTTCAGCTGAGAGACAAAGCTTGTGCTTTTGATTTTTACTCAATAGCATGTGATGAGAGCACAGATGCCACAGACACCTCACAGCTGTTCATTTTTTGATCATTTTTGCTGTACGGAGGAGCTACTTGATATGATGAGCCTAAAAGGCACAACAACGGGGAAATATATTTTTGAAGCTGTGTCAGAAGCAGTTGAAAAGATGGGGCTTAAATGGGAAAAGCTCTGTGAAGTAACAACGGATGGAGCTTCGGCCATGATGGGCGAGCGCAAAGGAATGGCATCGTTGGAGTGCGCCAAGGTAAAGGAGAGCGGAGGTGAGGCTGTTAAGATGCACTGTATAATCCACCAAGAAGCACTGTGTGCCAAGACTGTCCAGCTTGGCGATGTTATGAACACTGTTATAAAAACTGTCAACATAATTCGAGCTAGAGGACTGCACCACAGAGAATTTCAGGCTTTCCTGTCTGACTTGGATGCGGAATATGGGGATGTACTCTACCACTCTGATGTGCGCTGGCTCAGCCACGGCTCGGTGCTGCAGCGGTTTTATTCGCTGAGATCAGAAATCGATCAGTTTTTAAAAGAGAAGGGCAGACCTCTTCATGAACTAAGTGACCCTCTGTGGCTGGCAGACCTGGCATTTTTAGTTAATCTCATGCATCAGCTGAATACACTAAACAAGAACCTTCAAGGCAAAGAACAGCTGGTGCCACACCTGTTTGTGCACATGAAAGCCTTTTGCGTAAAGCTCCGCCTTTTTGAGACGCAACTACGAGGCTTTAATGCTGCGCACTTCCCTGCGCTGTCTGAAATCAAGTCTGCTTTTCCAAAGGCCGACCTTTCTGCTAAAAAGGAAACATATGTGTGTGTGATTACATCTCTCCTGACAGAATTCAACCAATGTTTCCAAGATTTTTCTGTCATTGAAAAACAAATCAAGCTGTTCTCGCCCCCTTCCTGGTGGATGCAGAAGAAGTGGAAGAGAGTCTGCTGTTAGAGCTGATTGAAATGCAATGTGATGATTCTCTGAAGAGGCAACATCAGCTTCTCTCCCTCCCTGAATTCTATCAGATTTGGATAATGCCAAGTTTCACTGTTAAATCAGAACTAAAGCAGACTGCGAACCAGAATGACCGATAGCCATCTCTGTGCAGTCCTTCGTGTCTCAACCACCAAACTTTCTCCTGACATGTCCACCATCCTTCAATCCAAAGGACAGCATCACTGCTCCCACTGAGTGCAATGTTTTTCACATTATAGGCGAGTTAGAAATAAACACAGTATTCATGTGTTAATATGCCACCTCTGGGTTGTGTGGCCATGCCTCTTTTTTATTTTTCTGTATTTGGCCCTCATTAAAAAAAGTTTGGACACCCCTGGTGTAGATGTACTGCAGAGTCTTGTCCTGAGGAGGGCGCTCTTCTGCATTGAACTGCATGAGTGGAGTAGTGTCTGCAGTTCAATGCAGGGAGGAATGCTCTGATCTTTATAATAGACGCATGGCCCAAGACAGAAGAGCGCCCTCCTCTGGACAAGACTCTGCAGTAGTCTAATCAGCAAGTCTCAAGTCACCCTACTGTTCATTGAGCTTCTCTGGTTACCCTTGGCTGCCCGCATCCTGTTCAAGTCCCTGATGTTAGCATACAAAGTGTTTAAGGGTACGGCTCCCTTCTACTCGAACCCTCTTGCAAAGGCTTATGTCACAACTCGGTCGCTCTAGTCATCAATGGATTGCCGTCTAGCAGTGTCTACACCCTGCTTCAGACAATCCAGACTGTTTTCATGGGTTGTGCCAGGAAGGTGGGATGACCTACCAAGTGCTAAAAGAACAGCAGCGCCCTGGTTCTATCTTTTGGAAACTCTTAAAGACCAACATCTTCAAAGAGCATCTCTTACCCTTACTTCTGTACCTCTCTACTACTCTTTCTGCATTTCTCTCTCTCTCTCTTTGCTGTCCCCACTGATTCTGCCTAAAGATTTTTCCTCTAGAGAAGTGATTGTTATATTGAAGAAAACTGTAAAATTGTGTCTACCTTGTAAATCACTTTGGATAAAAGCGTCTGCTAAATCATAAACATGGACATAGTTAGAGTTGGCAAAACAAACATGAAATAGAGGAAAGAAGGTAGAGAAAAGGTACATTTGGTTACAGGATAATTGGTTGAATGAAGAAGCAGATCACTGTGATTTTCTGTGACTGTCTGAGCCTGGAATAATGAGAAGCTGTGAGCCAATCATCTCTGTTTCCTTCATCTTCTCTGCTTTGGTTAAAGTGCTTCTCAGTTCTACCATTTCTTTAATAATTAATAATCAGTCCATCCATCCATCCATCCATCCATCCATCCATCCATCCATCCATCCATCCATCCATCCATCCATCCATCCATCCATCCATCCATGTTCTTCCTCTTATCCGGGGTCGGCTCGCGGGGTAGCAGCTTCAGTAGGAGGCCCAGGCATCCCTCTCCCCAGCAGCTTGGGTCAGCTTCTCCGGGGAAATCCCAAGGCGCTCCCAGGCCAGCCGAGTAACATAGTCCCTCCTGCGTCCCCTGGGTCTCCCCCTGGGCCTCCTCCCTGTGGGACGTGCCTGGAAGACCTCAGCAGGGAGGCATCCAGGAGGCATCCTAATGAGATGCTAGAGCCACCTCAACTGGCTCCTCTCGATGTGGAGGAGCAGCGGCTCCTGAGTGGGGCTCAAACCCAGAACCTGAGGATTTCTTGGGCACAGTAAACAGGTTTACTGTAGGAGCTCTCTTAAGGCCTGGGCTTGGTTTTTGCAAAGCTTTTATCATACGAGCTAAAAACTCTAAAAATTGTTCTTAGAATTGCAGAAATTCTAGGATTTTTCCTAAAGTGACGTCACAAGAAGCTACTTTCTGCTCAAGGAACAAATAAGGGTTTCCCACTGATTCACCAGGTTTTCTTTTAAATCACTGCATTGGCTGAGCGTGTGAAGGATTATTTCACAAGAAGCCTTGTTTCCCACTAAGCCGTGGGGTGTCAGAGGAAAAACCTTCAGTTCACATGATGTCTCAGGTTGTTTTTGCAGAAACTGTGGAATTCCACCTCTGATTTCCATTGCAGCCTGTATGTTTTCCTTAGTGAGACAGCAGCACTCCCAAGTGGATTATTTGCTTTACTGCAATATGTCAGTTAAATTTGACAATGAGATTTATTATTATGTTAAATTGAATATAACTGTATGGATATATATTTTACTTAAAAAAAAAAAAAAAAAAAAAAAAAAAAAAAAAAAAAAACATATGTAATGTGGCTTTGATCTTTACATTGTAAAAAATTAAAAAAGTCAGTAAAATAGAAACAGTAAAAGACTGTGAAACCAAAAGGGGTCCTTTACTTTATTAAATACATTATATAACTGTTAATCAGGTGACTGGGAAAAAAAAACTGAATATTGCTCTAAAAAATATAAAACTCAAAGTGATATACTGTGAAAATTAATGAACATGAATACATTTTAAAAGAAACTGTGGTACAGATAAACATTTCCTAAAAGCTTAATTGAATTAAACTTTACACCAAAACACTACATCTTGCACATGTATTGTAGTTTATTTTTGCCAGGAATTTACCATTAAGTTTAACTGGGAGAAATAAAATGTTTTACAATTTTACTGTGTTTTCCATTTCATCAGCCTTTAAAAGCTTTACTACATTTCAGTTGTTTTAAATGTAACAACATTTATTCCACATTGTAAAATAAATAAAAAGTTACTGTAAAATGAACTCTAATGTATCTGTTGTTTTACAGCGGATAAGAATCTTTGGAAAGGGCTATTTGTTTCACAGGACATTATACTTCAAGGGTGTACAGTAAAAAAAATATGTTTTTAACTGTAAATTTTACAGTTACCAAAACAATGGACCACATTGTCTTGTACAGTTTTCCCTTTTTTTAACGGTAATTTCCTGGCAACCACAGCTGCTGGCAGTGTTGGGAGAGTTCTCTTTCTACGTGAACTAGTTCAAAGTTCAGTTCACACATTTTAAAATGAACTAGTTCAGTTCATAGTTCATAATTCAAAACCAAAAAATGAACTAGTTCATAGTTCTTTTTTTTTTCTCATATATTGCTCAATTACACCATAGCCTACTGTAGAACCACAGACAGCAATTATTTTATCAGTTGTAACTCTGAAACTGTGCGTCAGATTTCATCTTCATATCCAGTTTTGAATCCTTATCCAACCAGGGTTTACATTAGCATTGAAGGGACAGCATTTCCCCATTGTTGCTTTAACGCTTTGTTGCTGTCCATTCACTTCACACTAGTAGCAGCTGCAGCTTTCACCCCTACAGTATATTCTCAAAAACATCAGGAAAAATGTGCTGCTTGAATGGTCTTTTTTATGAGTAATTATTAAAAGAAAAATAGGAAAGTAGTCTTTAAGGTGCAAATGTTTTTTTTTTTTTTTTTTTTATAATTTTTTCCATTTGAAATTCCATTTCAATACATACTAAAAAGGAATACTGGAATCCTGGAAAATTATACCAGGCAGGTTTAACAAACAAGTTACATGGATAGTAAAACCCTCAAGAACAGGGGTCTTCTATGTTTTCCAGACCAAGGACCCCCAAACTGATGGCGAGATGGAGCGGGGACCCCCTAACTATATATATTGTATGAAATTGTGTCCTATAGTCACTCTATTACAGATGGAGTAATGTAAAGAAATTAATTTCTCCCTGGGATTATTAAAGTTTTTCTGATTCTGATTCCTGGTTGATGGGACAGGTGTTGTGAAGGAAACGGTGCCCAGCTTGAAAGAGCTCCTGTGTGCCGCTGAATGTGAGCATTGATGACTGAAAGACATCTTCTGCCTCCATTTATCTGTTTACTACAGTGTGTTGATTTCATGTTAATGAGTATTTAAAGACATTTCAATTAGTGGGGGGAAAAATTGCAGGGGGGGAATATAAAAATATCAACTAACCATGCAGACCCTCATGCAGTACCTCCGTAGACCCCCTAGGGGTCGCGGATCCCCTGTTGAAGACCTCCGCTCAAGAAGATTTTACTAACACAAACTGAGGGACCAGGCTGAGGGTGGAATTTAAGGTTACTGAAGTGCGGATTTTTTACTGAAAGCCGGCGGGCAAACTTGTTGCCATCATCCTCACCGACCACCTGGTCATAAACCTGTTTTAAGTGATCATACTGCTGCTTTGTCGCCTCCATGCTGCTGTGGCTTCCCCGCTGCATTTTGTTTTGATGACGCACGCGGCTGTAGGCTACTGGTAGCTGGTGTTGCCAGATTGGGTGTTTTTCCCGCTACATATTAAGGCCTGTTTACGGTTTGATTTAGCCGGGGTTTCGCCTGGAGGGCTTTATAGAAATCTGGCAACCGATTGAACGGAGCTGAACTGAGAGAGCGTGCCGTTCACAGACACCAGAATGAACGAGTTCACAATAACGTTCATCAGGCAGTAATGCAGTACGTTCAGTTCACGTTCGCCCAAAATATGAACGAGTTCATGAACTTTCGTTCAATGAACGCGTTCAGGCACAACACTGGCTGCTGGTACTTTACGGTCATTTTGACGTTTGTTTTTTTACAGTGTAGGCTCATCTGAGGCACCTCCTGGAGTTATTTGGTTATACAGCTGAAAACAAAGCCTGCAAACCTGGTTTGAGTTCACTGAACATTTTCTCTCATCCAGACAGGATGCAAAAAATGCATAAATTCACAAATATCACACGAATAAATAATTCAAGTTAACTTTCTCTCTTGTGAAATAAACCCCAAGCTAATAAATTCATTGTTTTCTGTCAATCCCACATAGGAGTTATTTGTTAAAGTTTTAACAGCCTCCAGATTAACCTATAAACAAATCTATTCTGCATTAGTTTAGATCATATCTCCTCATTAGCCTTGACATTTGGTTAACTACTGCACTCCACTCATTCTTTTATATCAGTTTCCCATAAATGTTAAAGTTCTAAATAAATGTCACTGAAGGTTTCAGAAAGATAACTATGACATAGTTTAATCATTGTGATAAGTTTGTCATGACTAGCGTGAAAAACAATGGTGAATAAGCTGAAAAACTACTTCAAATCTGATCAATTTTAACAGACAGTATCTTAATTATAAAACTTAAAAAAAACCTTTTACAATCTACCTTAAGAAGGTCAAGAGGTGCCAAAGTGATGAGAAATTATACAATTTTTTTACCATTTTTACTGTCAGTGGCAGATTTAGTAAATTTGGAGCCCTAGGCAAAGACAGGCAGGGGGCCCTCTGAAGTGACAAGACAACACATAAAACAGACCCATTATAGGCGTCTGATGGCATTTTAGCCAAAGGATTGATGATGCCCAGCTCTATTTAGCTCGTTAGCCTTAATGTTTACTTCCAACCCCTTATTTCATGCACTTCCTGCTGATTTAATTTGAAAAAATTTTGGTTCCCCATCTATCTTCCTCAAACAAAAATTAAGAGTCATATATATATATATATATATATATATATATATATATATATATATATATATATATATATATATATCTTTCTATTGTTATTTCCTATTTGGCTCCAATAAAAAAAAAAAAAAAAAAAAAAAAAAAAAAAAAAAAAAAAAAAAAAAAAAAAAAAAAGAATCCCATCCCAGTCAGAAAGACCCAAACCAACAGTTAAGCAAATGCCAAGTTTAAAACCTTCTGCCAAGACTGCAGAAGACTCATTGATTGTTAAAAAGGAAGATGTTTAACTTTTCATGGTAGAAGTGATCAGTTGTAGTGCTCAGACAACAAAGAAAACTGAAAAAAATAAAAGCTCCCTAAAAGTATCTTGATGTTAGAGATTTAAACTATGAAACGATTGAAAGTATGATGGGAAAACAAGTAGGACCATCAGAAAAGGGCAGAGTGACAAAAGCATAAAGACAAACTAGTAATTATGAGGATGTTTTATTTATTTTTTATTATTTATTTATTTTTTCTGGGGTGAGTCTTGTTTCCTGGTTCCTCCTTAAATTCTTTGTCAGTTGGTGGCAGTAATGCACTTTAACTAGTTTGCCAACCGCCATAAAACAAGAAGATTCTCAGCCCAATCAGTGATCACCTACATTATATTTGAGGCCGTTTGTCTGCCGTACACAACTGTGGTTGTCTTAGCATCTAATAAAATTAATTTTCATGTTTAGATGGTTTTTGTAGGGGAGAGCTGCATTTTGTTAACAAAGGTTATTTGGTTGGTTTGTATATTTTGGTTTTAGTTTGAGTTAGGTAAATCTACTTTTCCTTTACCCCCAGATTCCACATACTCCGTCAGCGCTCCGCTCCGCTACGCCCCGCTGACGTACGTCGTGCGGAGCGCTTGTCTTTCATGGAAATCAATTAGAGCTCCACGTACGTCTTCTCCGTTCGTCACCGACAAATTACGGAGCCGAGCTATTTTTTTGCTCCGCTCCGGTCCGGCCAGGTCAAGATCCGCAATTGCAATCGCACCAAACAGGAAAAAGAACATCGACAAATTCCGGTTCGTCAAATTAAAATATAGCAGCAACAGATCGGTGACTAGAAATTATAGCACAATTCTTATATATAAAAAAAAAAAACTAACACCGTTTATTTAAATGATTGGATCCAAACTATTGGTTATTCACCAACGAGGAAGCAGATTTCTCATCTCCATCAAAATATTTATTTTATACCGAGGGACTTAAAGTTTAATGAAATCCATTCAAAAGAAACTTCTTATTACAGGAATGAAAAGAGATGCAGAGTTTGGGAGTAGAGAACAAGTTCATTCAAAAAAAGCAGTTTTGAATTATCCTTATCCCCGTTACAAAAATATATATATATATTTGGGCAGAAACTGAACATATGCTGGATGATGGTGGGATTTTTTAAATATGTCATATTAAATTAAGCGCTCACAGGGTTCATACAGGAATGAGTGACTCTAATTTAATGCTATTTTAATGCTATTAGACATTATTTTAATGCCATCAACAAGAACCATGTACACAAGTTATAGTGTACATGAAATATGAAGGAGCTGTAAGCAGAGTTCCATGACTCCTGTATGTATGTAAACACACACACACACACACACACACACACACACACACACACACACACACATATACGTATATATATATATATATATATATATCCTCTAGCTTTTTCTCCGCCTCGAGCTTCCTTTCCGAACATACATACGGCTTTATGATCAGTTTCACGCAAATTATAATATATCTGACGAAATTGTTTTTATAAACATTTTTATTAAAGAATCATAAATGCCACAATAAACATATTTAATTAATTTTAGTGCCAATTAAGGCCTTCATTTAAAAAAAGAATTATGAATTGGAATTATTTTTAATGATCTGCGGAAACCCTTGTTCATCTCGCGCATGCCCTCTACGATCTCCAAGGAACTCAGAGCGGAGGGGACGGAGCCACAGCGGCGGCTGTAGGCTTTGCTTTGTGCAGGCGGTCTGGAGCGCAGCGGGGCGGAGCGGAGCGCTGACGGAGTATGTGGGATTTCAGGGTTAGGGTTGTTTAGTTTGTTATTTCGGCCTGAGCTCTCCCTGAAACTTTTACCATTTTACATCATAATGTATTTATTTAAAAGAAATGGCAGAATAAACATATTTAAATGCCTTTTTGACTCCTTGGTTCCCTGTCTAAATGAATGTTGGTCCCTTATACCTCCCAGACCCAGTCAGGGGACATAACACTAGTTTTACTGAGTGAATTTTTGTTTTTTTGGTTTTAATGAATATATAAGGTTTTGGTCCGTGACTCACTTGGCTTGGAGGATTTTGGAGCAGCCGACAGTATTTGAGATTTCCTAATGCCATGAAGTAATTTTGGGGTTGGCTGCTATTTAGTTTACCTATATGTTGAAATAGCTTAGGTCTGACTACACGCGATAGCTACTCAGACCTATCAGGTTTTGTCAGAGTGACAGGATAACAAAATACTATTTAAAAAATAAACCATTCAGGATGAGATCACTGAATTTTCCAAGGTTACCAACCACTCATTTTCAAAATTAGGTTTTATATGATTAAAGCAGAACTTGAACAGGATTTGCAACTTTTTAAATGTAAGTGACCTTTGTCACATTCATATCAACACAGCATGTCTAAAACTATTACAGTGGGGCAAAAAAGTATTTAGTCAGCCACCAATAGTGCAAGTTCTCCCACTTAAAAAGATGAGAGAGGTCGGTAATTTTCATCATAGATATACCTCAACTATGAGAGACAAAATGAGAAAAAAAAATCCAGAAAATCACTCTGTCTGATTTTTAAAGAATTTATTTGCAAAATATGGTGGAAAATAAGTATTTGGTCAATAACAAAGGTTCATCTCAATACTTTGTTATATCCTTTGTTGGCAATGACAGAGATCAAACGTTTTCTGTAAGTCTTCACGAGGTTTTCACACACTGTTGCTGGTATTTTGGCCCATTCCTCCATGCAGATCTCCTCTAGAGCAGTGATGTTCCGGGGCTGTCGCTGGGCAACACGGACTTTCAACTCCCTCCAAAGATTTTCTATGGGGTTGAGATCTGGAGACTGGCTAGGCCACTCCAGGACCTTGAAATGCTTCTTACGAAGCCACTCCTTCGTTACCCGGGCGGTGTGTTTGGGATCATTGTCATGCTGAAAGACCCAGCCACGTTTCATCTTCAATGCTCTTGCTGATGGAAGGAGGTTTTCACTCAAAATTTGACGATACATGGCCCCATTCATTCTTTCCTTCACACGGATCAGTCGTCCTGGTCCCTTAGCAGAAAAACAGCCCCAAAGCATGATGTTTCCACCCCCATGCTTCACTGTAGGTATGGTGTTCTTTGGATGCAACTCAGCATTCTCTCTCCTCCAAACACGACGAGTAGAGTTTTTACCAAAAAGTTCTATTTTGGTTTCATCTGACCATATGATATTCTCCCAGTCATCGTCTGGATCATCCAAATGCTCTCAAGCAAACTTGAGACGGGCCTTGACATGTACTGGCTTAAGCAGGGGGACACGTCTGGCACTGCAGGATTTGAGTCCCTGGCGGCGTAGTTTGTTACTGATGGTAGCCTTTGTTACTTTGGTCCCAGCTCTCTGCAGGCCATTCACTATGTCCCCCCGTGTGGTTCTGGGATTTTTACTCACCGTTCTTGTATCATTTTGACCCCATGGGGTGAGATCTTGCGTGGAGCCCCAGATCGAGGAAGATTATCAGTGGTCTTGTATGTTTTCCATTTTCTAATAATTGATCCCACAGTTGATTTCTTCACACCAAGCTGTTTACCTATTGCAGATTCAGACTTCCCAGCCTGGTGCAGGTCTATAATTTTGTTTCTGGTGTCCTTTGACAGCTCTCTAGTTTTGGCCATGGTGGAGTTTAGAGTGTGGCTGTTTGAGGTTGTGGACAGGTGTCTTTTATACTGATAACGGGTTCAAACAGGTGCCATTAATGAAGGTAACGAGTGGAGGACAGAGGAGCCTCTTACAGAAGAAGTTACAGGTCTGTGAGAGCCAGAAATCTTGCTTGTTTGTAACTGACCAAATATTTATTTTCCACCATATTTTGCAAATAAATTCTTTAAAAATCAGAAAATGTGATTTTCTGGATTTTTTTTCTCATTTTGTCTCTCATAGTTGAGGTATATCTATGATGAAAATTACCGGCCTCTCTCATCTTTTTAATTGGGAGAACTTGCACTATTGGTGGCTGACTAAATACTTTTTTGCCCCAATGTATATTCATTATAAAGTATTCAGCTCCAATAAAGCTCTGTTTTTTATTTTTTTATTTTATTTATACTGGGTACAAAGTCATAAAAGTATGGAAATAAAAGACTAATTATAAAGTAGGAGAAACCAAAAACACAGGGCTTCTCGTAGTGACATGGATAATTCAGCATTATCAAACTAATTTCATCCAGCTGTACACCACTGTTCAGCATTTTGACATGTAGGTTCCAATAATTTAAGAGTTTGACAAATCTAAGTTAGTAAAAGAAGCCAAATATTCTCAAAAAGGTTGTGTTTTGATTTCCTTGCTGCTTTTTTCTCCCAACAGCCTCTAATCAGACCACTTGGTGGCACTATTACTGTTGATGTTCTTCCAATCCAAACCTATACACCAGGGGTGTCAAAGTCATTCCAGAAAGGGCCGTGTGGCTGCTGGTTTTCTTTCCACCCAAGCAGTAGCACACCAGACTCAATTCATCCCATCAAGTCATCAGGTTAAGACTTGACTCACCTTGATGAGATGAATGGAGTCTGGTGTGTAACTGCTTGGGTGGAAAGAAAACCAGCAGCCACACGGGCCTTTCTGGAACGACTTTGACACCTGTGCTATACACCCTCTTGTAAACAAAAGTCTTATAACTAAAAAAGTGTACTCTGTCCTAGTAAATCTACGTTCCTCTGGGTATAAAAGCTAGTATGGATCATTTAGGCTCCAATTCAATTCAGTTCAGTTTATTTCTATAGCCCCAATTCCCAACACATGTTGTCTCAAGGCTCTTTAAAGTTCACTAGATCATCCAGTCAGATTGATTCAAACTTTTCTATCTAAGGAAAACCAGCTGATTGCATCGACTCATTGACTCTTCAGCAATCCCTCACACTAAGCATGTTTGTAGCGACAGTGGAGAGGAAAAACTCCCTTTGAACAGGAAGAAACCTCCAGCAGAACCAGGCTCAGTGTGAGCGGCCATCTGCTGAGGCCCACTGGGGTTCAAGGAGACAGAAGCAGACGTAGAAAAAGAAGCATAGATACAAAAATAAGAAGAGAAATGTCCAGGAAATACAGTCAGGCAGACGAGCTGTGAGCCAGCTCCCATGTCGAGGATGAAGAGAGCACATCCACCCAGTCACGGTCAGAGAAACAGGACTACACTGAAAAACAGGTCGATCTCAATCATATATAAGCAAAGTTGTTGATTGACTCAGCACAGCTGATATTTCTCTCCAGGATGGAGTCACAGCCAAACAGGAACAAACCAGATGAAGCTACTATGAGAAAAAGCAGAGAGAGCAGAACGTTAGAGATTGAACTAATCACTACTTCAGAGTGGGAGAATAGAGATAAAATGAAGCAGAATGATGAAAAAGGGGTCCCTATGTCCTCCAGAAGTCTAAGGCTATAGCAGCATAACTATAGAGATAGCTCAGGATAACCTGAGCCACTCTAACTATAAGCTTTATCAAAAAGGAAAGTTTTAAGCCTAGCCTTAAAAGTAGACAAGGTGTCTGCCTCACGGACTAAAACTGGTAGTTGGTTCCACAGGAGAGGAGCCTGATAACTAAAAGATCTGCCTCCCATTCTACTTTTAGAAATTCTAGGAACCACTAGTAAACCTGCAGATTGAGAGCGAAGTGCTCTGTTAGGAACATAAGGAACAATCAGATCTCTGACATCAGAAGGAGCTTGGCCATTTAAGGCTTTATATGTGAGAAGGAGGATTTGTTTTTTCTCTGTGTTCACACGTAGTGAGAATCTGCAGAGGTGCAAATGTTGTTTTCTATTTGTAAAAGATTATCTACAATTGTCCTCTAGCAACCTCGAAAGAAAAGAGAAAGAATTGATTGAGAGTAAACACATACACAGATGGTGAGGCTTTAAATTCCAGAAGCTGCAGTTTGTTTGGATGAAAGGTGCAGAAGTCCCTGAACAAATAAAGTGGAAAACTTTTCAAAAGACTATTCACCTTGAGGATAATTGATTTAATTTTTTATCTCCTTTCCTCAGTAAACAGACCATGAAAAAAAACTGATTAAACTTCAAGGTTGTTTGCTGCTGTTTGTAGCAGAGGTCTGGCTCTGCTCTGCAGTCCTTTAAATGTGAAATACTCTGCATAACAAGAGTGTTATTTCTTTTTTTTTTGTGTGTGTGGTGATCGTGGGGGTTGCACAGGTCTTAAAAAGGTTTGTCTTGTGTTCCAGTCTTATTTACGGTAAGTCCTTTCCCATCTGTGTAATCAAGCCACTTTCTCCAAAGTTGTTTCAGGTATTTGAACTTGATCCTTTGGCGGAAGGTCATTTCCTCCATTGTGAAGATTTCCTCTACTGTAGATATTCATTGCATCAGGTATGGAGGGTCACTTTTTAACCATTTTCTGGTTTTCAGCTGCCACTATAGATGATAGATGTCTTTCATGTGTATCTCTTCACTATCCAGCCAGCCCAAGTACACAATAACACAATGGGTCATTGGGTATCTTGTATCCTATTATTTCTTTATAGCCTGAAAAAACTTGATCCCAATAGGTTTGTATTTATGAGAGTGACTGGCATTCATCTGTCCACATTGCCTCCAACATTGTTGTTGAGTATGAAGTAATTTATTTTCCAATTGAGATGTTATAAAGTAGCATATTCAATTTTTCCAGCCAAATTCCCTCCAGCCTCTAGAGCAGGGGTCACCAACGCGGTCCCCGCGGGCACCAAGGGGCCCTCAAGGACCACATGGGGTGCCCTCTTCATCTTCTGAAAACAGAACAACTCACTCAGTGGGTTAAGTTTAATTTTTTTTTATTCTGTTGCTCTTCTTTTTAATTATTTATGTATTATTTCATCATATTAACTATTTCATCATATTTCAGTGGTTTCAAAATGACTATTAAAAAGAAAATTAGAAATGAATAGAAGAATAAAATAAGAATAAAAATGAGTTTTTATGGATGAGATTTACTGTAGGTGAACACTGATCCCTCCAGTTCATAGGTCAGTATTGGTAGCCCTTACTATGACTCAGTAGCCATGAAGTAGCCCTCAGCCTTAAAAAGGTGGTGACCGCTGATCTAGAGTTTATGGAGGACTGTTGCGTTTTACACATTGAAAGCCAGTCACTCTTTGAACTCATTGGTATAGAAGTGTATGAGCTGTAGGTATCTGAAAAAAATCTCTGTTATTCAGTTTAAAGCCTCTGCTGATTTCATTAAATGTTTTGCCTTCTAGTGTGTAGATCAATGTTTTATCCGAGTCTTTTGGTTTGAATCTCTCTGACTGATCCCCTTCTGATTTGTATTTTTTAAGTACCTCATACCATATTTTAAGAGTTTCTTCTAAAATTGTTTCACTTATTCTTTCTTTTTCTCCATGCCTGGTTTGTAGTTGTATTTGGGATATGTTTAGTTACATTTGTTTCCATTTGGCTTCGTACCCAGGAAAACACCAGTTGATTACGTATCTTAGTTGTGCAGCATAGAAATATTCTTTAAAGCTAGGGAGGGCTGAGCAATCATTTGTTTTATCTAGTTGAAGAAAAATTTCACTCTCGGTCTTTTACCTGCCCAAATAAATCTGAATACGTATTACATTGGGCTTCTGGAATCTTAAAAAGTAATGATAGAAAGAGATATAGTAGTCTAGGCAGTATATTCATCTGAATTATTCCTACTTTTGAACTAAAATCCAGTACTAACTTTGAAAACAAGAGTGTTATTTCACTGGAGAATGTGCAACTAATTTCCAGGAAATAACAGACTCATGTTTCACCCAAATGGTGCAATTCGGTTCGGACACTTAAGCCGAAAGAGGAAGTGTGTCACCAGTCATGATGATAAGTGCTGGCAGTGAGGAAAGAAGAGGAAGCAGGATCAATATTTCCTTTAGCATGAGGACCTGCTGGGGCTTCCTGACGTAAAGCTTCTATGTGTGGTAAAAGCGAAAAGGTTGCATGAAATGAGTTGCGCAACAAGAAATATAGGCAAAGCCCAACTTAAGTAGCATTTTGCTACATTCGTTTATGCAGTTCATGTGTCTTTTCATTGCCTAATGACGTCTGTGGAAAGATGTAATGATTTGAGCCTAGAAGGAAGCCATCTATGGTAAGAAAGAAAAACCGCCCTTAAACAGAGCAGGTGGAGTCAGATTTCAGTTTTCAAAAACCTGCAATGCAGCAATTGAGTTAATTCCTTCCCCAACCCCCATAGAGGGGACCAAATCACCTCGCCTATTCAGCCAGGCCAACAATTCCCTTTAAAGAGCCCCTTTTCAGAGATAGGGTTCGGGTATTACTGGCTTATAAAGAAGCCAAACGTCCCCCATTCCAAAGGAATGGAGCCGTTTGTCCGTTCCAAGTTGCATGTTTTCAAAAAAAACAAAAAAAAAAACAGGCTTTGTTGGGCTATTGTATAAAACCTGGAACTCGACGCTATTTCTGACATTTTGAATTGAAGAAGCTTCCTGGATGGGAAGAGAAAAACCTTCAAACTTGGAATTGATCCTAGAAGTAACAACGTGTTTTATTATCCACACAACTCATATTTAAGGGGTTAGAAAGACATAATCTTTGAAGTAAATGTGTTCCAGTTTTCTGCATTTGAACATATATGTACCATGGCTGTGCAAACATAGCTGTTACGGCCAGTGACCTTTTCTGTGTTTGTGTTTTTATTCTTTTTTTTCAGAGGCCTGATCAAATTGACTGCAACTGGAAGCGGATGTTTTCCTGTGACACACCTTTGGGCCTACCGTGATTGGATCACCAATTGCCGGCTCCACCAATTATTGTTGAGGCCTCCATTTAAAAACAAAGGACTTCCAAGGGGAAGGCGTGGCTGATCCTTTGTTCAGACAGCTTGCCATTTTGTGGGGTGTAGGTTTGATTGCTGTAAAACTTGTGTTAGCTTTGATAGCTTAGTCCGCTCTAACAGATTTTCTTAACCTTGATATCTTGTGTAACTCGCTTTGTCCCGGTGGGGGAACTTTGAAACGCCGTTAGAGATTTGTATTTTTGTTTTGTTTTACTTGTTTTGAGAGATCATTTTTGTTTGGTTAAGTTCTTTGATTTACACCTCTGTTTTGTGGATTTTGTTTTAGTTAATACTCTGTTGTTGAGAGTCCCTATGTTTTGATTATTGTTACCCCTTTTTTTTTATTTTGTGAGAAACTCCAAACAATAAATCCTAAAATTGTTAAAACCTTACCACCAGGGTTTCATTAATGTTACTTCCCTTTTCCCTGGCTGAGCCGGGTCGTGACAATAGCAATGACAAAAGCCCTGTTCAACATAGTTTTCTGGGCATATATGTAAAGATGCTGTAAAGCATCAGCATCACGCTAGGAAGCTGGGATGAAAATGGCTGTAAAGTGCATCTAAAGCAATCCTACCTAATCTCGAAAAACTGTTAACTGCTGAAAAAAAAACAACCAATATAAAACATAAGAAGATAGTAAAAAGAAATCTAGATTTCTTTTTAACACGGTTTCTAAACTCAAATATAGGTCTGTCCGTTTGAGCCTGTGATTTTAAGTGATACAGGCTCAATTCATCCTGTACATCACAGCAATGACTTTATGGTTTTCTTTATAGGTAAAATATCACCAAATGTAGGATAACTGGAGCCCTTCTAAACATGATTAATTCCTCCCAAGAAAGTGAGGCATCATTTGAGCAAACTATACAACCTTAAATGTGTTTCTGTTCTGATCCTGTTGAAACTTCAGTTATCAACATTAAATATCCTTAAGGAAGCTTTCAAATCATATATTAGACCCAGTTCCAATTGGAGGAAGTATTTCCTCTGATCTCTACTTCATTTTTAAAGCTCTGGTGAAAGTCACTAATGATATCCTCATGGCCTGAGATGATATACGTATAGTTACATGGTAAATATATGCTCCCATTTGGTAGAATAGTCGGACAGCATAGGATTAAATTAGATTATTATGCTGACAATACTCAGGTATCGATGAAACTAACTACAGTATCTTTACTAGATGAAGTTATAATTAATACCAGGCCAATGGGTATTGTTAACAGGTTGAGAAGTTTTGAATTTGATGTGACTACATGGCGCGTCCATGTTTGCAACCATGCTGCGGTGGAGGTGAATAAATAGACAATCTTAACAGCCTTAACTGCTGAAGAAAGATTTGACCAGAACATTTTGTGGTCCAATTTAAACATTTCACACAAGTAGAAATCTATAAATGGGATCAAGTGTGAGTGGAGTGAAGGTATGGAAAGCCAAACGTGCTGCACATTTCATAAATTAAAAACTTGAAAGATCTATATTGCAAAAATAAACATTAAAATGTTCATTGAGATGCATGCATTAAATAGTTTTTTTTTTTTATCCTAATAAATAATTCAATATTTTTCACTTATTTTACTATTAAAAATGTTTCACTCTCTTCCAGAAAATGTCACCCCCACTTGATTTTGTTCCGGCTATTAGATGGCCTGGATGGGAATATGCAGCAGGACAGAAAATCTGTTGATCTGACCAGGAAGTGGAGAAATTTGCAGAACTGTAACACCTCACAATGAAAGAGCAAGAGACAGATGGCATAATGAAACCTTCTTTATTCACACAATTTTCTACTGCAGCTATGTTAGAAATTAACATAATTGTCGACCCTCGAGTTCCTATGTTGGTCTCTCATTCTTCTGTACACACTATATAAAAAAACAGACTCGATAGTTTGTTTAAAAATCCGAGAGGGTTTCAAGGTGAGGAGCTTGATAGTTGCTGAGAGGTTTCTGCTTCTTCAGTCTGTCCCATCACCTCTAGCCTCCTCTTCAACTCTTTTGTTCTTTATTTTTCTTTGCTAAACGAAAAATAACCGGAGAAAATCAAGCCGTCATACCCAGAGCTCAGAAAGGAGGCCTTCAATATTTGTAAAGCACTTTGACTGTACAGTTCAAGCAGAACAAAACCAGGTGGTATACAGAGCGTGGGAGAGGAGGAGCGGCACGTTACAGACAAAATACAATGCCACTGGACAGACGGTACCATTAAAAAGAATATTTTTAAGCATTTCATACAAAGAGAGAGTATTTGCAAACTCAGAATAAACAAGAATATACACAGTGAGGTAAAACACATTGGTCTTTAATTGGAGGTATTTTCTTTTTGAATAGTTTACCTTTTTAACGTTACTTTAGGCTTTTTGAAGATATTTCATCTTTTGATCTTTTCATCTATAAAGCAGGCAATGCAGTCACACACAATCACATGCAATCCTGTCTTTCCAGGTGAAAAGAACAAACAAATCTTGTCAAAATTAGGCACCACATAAAACATGATAAAGCTTTCAGCTCCACACTGGCCTGACTGCAGCCCTGCCGACCCCGAGCCCCTCAGCGACTGCAACCAGGAGTCTGACGGGGCTAGCCTAGATAAGCTGTTACATTTCGGATCCAGTAGGAGACGATTTGCACACAATTTGCATAAAAAGACCCGTAAAGCAGACAGTATTGGACTAGCCTGACTCTTCTCTAGAAGAACTTATTTTTAATGGAATCATCTGACTGAATCTGCCTTGCTGGGTTTGGGTGACTAAACAGTTTCTACACATTCATACTGCCTGATGCTTGACCTTCTTGTATTAATGCTTTTCTACCTGCTTCTTATTGTAGCCAAAGTTTTGTGTTTGCCGCCGTTGCCTGTTGATGCATATTTGACGCAAATCAAGGATTGCACCGGATGCCGTTTGCTACCATGCAGCCTGAATATCCAAAGAGTGTGTGAGCCTACATTCAACTATCTTAATCTAATTTAGAAAGCAAAAGCCCAGAAAAGTAAATCTGACCATTGAACTGTAGGTAATCAACCATTCCGTTTCTGAGACGCAGATGGGTATTCTGAAAAATAAGGTTACAGCATCTGGTGGTTTATGACAAACACTTCTTAATGCCTCTTTAATGAAATCGCAAATTCCAGGGGAAAATGGTAAATTATCCATCATCGCTGTGCCTGTCCAAAGCCTGCAGTCAACATGTTTGGGACCAAATGGAGGTAGCATGTGTAACATCCAGCAATTTCATGCAATACAGTAGCAGCCATTCAAAATGGCCCCACTTCCCTCAAACTTCCAGCCACTGGCCTTCTCCTAGGCGTGCATATAATTTTACTCTGACTCCACCCTTTCACTGAATTACAGGGTCTGACCAGGAGATGACACTACTCTTTAGATCTTATGTCGACAAATCATGACAGAAAAAATATTTTAGTACAAGTATTGATGTTTAAAAGGGAATTGTAAGGGACCAGCCAAGGGCCCATCAAGGAAAGTGGGGAAATTTTGGCTTCTACTGTAGCAATCCCAAAAAAAAGCTTTTTTTTCAATTAAAAAGTAGCTTTAATCAAATTTGATTAGACGGCAGGGCTGAAGTGAGGCGAGGCTGTTCGTAGCTGGCAAATGTTAAATTGATTTAAGAACATGGAATGATTAGATAGAAAGGCAAATAAGAACTCAGCAGAGATTCCCGTACAAAGACCACAAGAGTTTGACAAAAACATTAGTTTTTTTTTTGTTTACATTGAAATCTTTTTGAAAAAAAAAAAGAGTTACAAGGCTGCTGGTGACTTTAAGACAAAATGAATATAATCATTGTAGAGGCATACTAGAGGTTCAGTTGAGTTGAGCCTGTCGATTATTTCCCAGAGAAGGATTTTGCAATGAAGTAAAGCTTAAGCCCACAGCTCAGCCATGGTTTCTTAAAGGGATACTCTGAAATCTCTATGTCCAATTGTTGACCAGTAAACCCAGATAAATCCAAAAGATATTTGTGAGGACTTGAGTCATTTCCCCGTCGGCTAAAATACTTAAACGCTTCTGTGACATAAAACTTTCAACCAGTAATTCTCTCTGTTCCCGATTTTGAATCTGGTTGAAGTCGATATTTTACCTTCTTCATAATCTGACTAGGTTTTTCTTTCATTTAGTCCCCTACCAGTGGTGGCCATTTTCAATGTTCACTGAGCCAATTGAATGCCACTGATGGCACACTTAGATAGGTACCTTTTATCAATTTATCAAAGTGCGACTGGTGTTGGATTCAGTTCCCCACTGATTCAAAGGAATCAAAAGGGTGAAATAACAAATTTTTTTCCACTTTTACCCAATATATTCCAACATCCAGCTGCCATGCACGTGGGCATTGTCAGTTTCACTATAGCTCTGGTGAATTTCAATGGTGAAGTCCTCTGGAAATCATCTATAATTGTTGTTGATTGCAGATGTGTCTAGTAGTTCCATTGATTTTGCTTGTAAAGCGGGGAGAATGGCGCTAGGCTTACCGCACCGTGACGTCACTGCCAGAAGATGGCAGGAGGGAGGGGTTGCTATATCTGGGCTAAAATGGCAGCAGTGATCGTGAGGAAAAATTGTTTTCATTTTTTTACTGCTCAAAGCTAAATTCATTAAATCACCGAGAGCGTATTCGTTTTATGGTGTAGATAATGATCCATTGGTTCTTCATTGCTGACCGGACTTTTCCTTGAAATGTGGGGTGACTAAAACTGAGAACCTCTGATTTGAAAATTGCGTTTTGCTATACATTATAAAAGAAATTAATTGCCCAGCTCTACTGGGAAACATGTACAATTAACATTTTCAAACAAATCTGTCTTTGTGATTCTTCATATTTGTGGTTCAAAGCTCACTTAAGAGTTCAAAACCGGGTTTTGCCTACAAGGAAATGAACCAAAAGACTCCAGTCACCATCAGTACTCTGCTAAACCAAGGAGCATCTCAACGCAAACAGAGGGATGTTCTGGGGGGGGGTGGGGGGGGGGTAACATGGCATGATGGCACCAACATCTTGAGATAAGGAAAAATTTGATATTTACATCGAAGCACAGTCCACTCACAGAGGCAGGTAGACATTAAAGTAGCAGCACATTATTACATCATGGATAACAGAACAATGATAAAGAGACAATCTGCCATACAGGTAAACCGCACAGTAGGACTGAAGTGCACTTATTGCTGAACAATCAACAGACTGGTTTGGTTGTGCAAATTACAATCTGGCAGATAAAACTAGAAGATCTGATCACGTTCGGTTTCTGATTGCAGACTTGCTTTGGACCTGTGGATTAAAGCCAAGTGCCCCTGATGAAATTCATCGAATCAGTTTATCTGTATGGCAACCAAAAAAAAAAACAACCAAAAAAAAAAAAACACTGCAAAATATTTAAATCTAAATAAGTACTTTTCTTCTTAAAATATGCCATTTTTTCTTAAAATAAGTGCATTTTTTTCTTGAACTGAGGAGGTAAGTGAGACAGTTTTCCAATGAAAGAAGATAATTTACATTTAAAATAAGAAAATACAATTCCACTGTCTTGTTTCAAGTGCATATTATCTAGTATTTTTTTAACTATATAGCGCAGCTCACTATAAAGAGGGCATACACTGTACGATTTTTTGCCCTTTTTTTGGCCTATTCTCCAGTCGTGTGAGAATTTTTTCGATCAGGTGTAGTGTTAGCCTGATCGGGCCTCCTGCGTCGTGTAGCATAACGAGGGGCGATTAGCCTCTAACGACCACCTCCCGGTCAGGAATCCTAAGGTCAGGAGAAAATCCAATTTTTTGTAATTCAGTCGCCATCATGAGGTGTTGGTGGGTAAATCCTGCTGTTGAAGCTGAGCTACGAGCAGATTTACCAGAATTTACAGCACTGCGAAAGCAAAAAACAAGGGAGTTTTTCTTCTTCTTCTTCTAGATTGACGAGTCCGACCAGCGCCATCTATCGGTGTTGATTCCGACGGTTGTTTTTTCTGCATAGCAAGTAGATCGCATCAGAGTGTCGGCTCGCACAGTGTGAGAACATACGTCATGATCTGTGAACTTTTAAACCCTGCGGCTTCACCCACAGTTTGAGCTAAAGCTGAGTGCAACGATAGAAAATATCGCACAGTGTGTGCCTGGCTTAAGCAGATGATATCTACCGAATAGTCCCAGACCAAATCTGTAGGGGGAGCTCTAAAAGAAGCCCATTGGGTAGGGACCAAGAAGAATGCTAGCTCCCGTTAGCTTGTTAGCTTGCAGCAGTAAGAGCTTCTGCTGAAAATGGGGCTTTATCAGCTCTTTATTTCGGCTCTGAGGAGTTGAGCCCAGTCTCTTCATTAATTCGGCAGCTTTAATAAATGTCAAAATATGAGCATTTTGGACATTTGTTCACCGGCATGCCTGCTGCTAGCTAGCTAGTTGTGCTAAAGGAAAATTAGCCCCTTATTCTTTCATTTCCAACTTGTGGCAGTTTAGAAAAACCCACAGAAAACCAGCGTCTTATAGTCCGGAAAATATGGTAATTATCTTAACAGTTGACAAATCATCTTATTTACCTCCTCAGATTACGGGTAAATACATTTATTTTAAGACATTTTTACTTAGTTCTAGATCATTTTTGCAGTGAAGGCTTAAACTAATTCTTAAATCAGGTGCTACATATAAATCTTTTTTTCTTTCACATAGAACCACACTACCATTATCATAGTAATCAATATATGTGTATATATTTATATGTATATCTCTATATATTTTATTAAAACAAAACAACAGAAAGGTATTAAAAAAGAAACTGACCCTTTTGCGTTGGTCCCTTAAGGCTTGCTCAGTTTGTTTTTTTCCTTTTATGCATCGACAAACGTACATTCTGGCTACGTTCACAAAGCAGCCCGAAGTGACCAAATCCGATTTTTTTGCCCATATCCGACCTGTATCCGATCTTTTCAGGACAGTCTGAACAACACACATCCGATTTATTCTAATGCGTCCAAGCCCACTTGACTATGTGGTACTGAATCCGATACGATCTTTTTAAAACATCAAGTTCGCATTCATCCGACCTGAACGGCATTAATACTGAACAAGGTCACTATTCTGCACCTTGCTACGCAGAAGCGGCAAGAAAAACAACAACCATGGTGGACTAGGATGTGGAGAGTATTATTTTGTTGAAAAGATTGTGTTTTTAATCTACTGCATATGCGGGACGCTTGCGTTGTATGAATCCAGTTCACACAGGAGATCACATACAAGTCGCATATATTTTGAACTGAGCAGCAACGCAAAAAAAATTCATTAAAAAAAATCGGATTTCACAAAAAAACGTAATTGAGCACTAAGGCCTGCAGTGTGAACATAGCCTCTGATAAAACCAAAAACAAACAAAGACACCATGCGACGAAAATGAGAGGAAACCCCTGGAGAAGCTATGGCTTAGTCAATATCAGGTTGCTTTCACTGAATGAACCTTTTCTCCAGGTTAATAGGAACTAAAATCACTTCCAGAGAAACATCCGTAATGCTCCATGTGATCGCCACTTTAAACAACAGTGTTTTCCAACTGCAGCCAGATGCTGGAAGGCAGCACGCCGTGGGGCGGGGCTGGATGAGAAGCCGTTTCTGTGAGGAGGAGGGGAGGATATATCGGATAAAAATGGCACCAGAGCGTCGGCTGGGTTGTGGATGCTGCCAATGTTTTATGAACCAAACGCGATTCCTTGTTTTGCTACCCGTCCCTACATCAGGGGGTGTGCATAGTAGAAGCTCGCCATACTTTAGATCAGCACGCACAGACTGCACATGTGTGTCGCATGCACACGGAGAGGAAGCATGCCACAGTAGCCGACATGAGAGAGGAGTTGGGTTTTTAAGCACTGGCACTTTCCGGTAACAGCTGGTTTGGAAGGCATGGTGGCAGCTGATTGTTGTTGGTCTGGTTTATGGTTAAGCAGAGCAGAGTATAGAAAATAGACACATTTATCTACTGTATATTGCATATGTTTCAGCTTGTGCACCAAAGATGAATGAGGTCACCACGTCCGGTTGAGTTGAAGCGGAAAAAGTCCCCTGGCACCAGAAAAAGAATTCACAATAAATTAAATTGACCTGTTCGAGTCCCCTGACAGCACAGAGGGGAAGAAAACAAACACGTTACACAAAAGAAGAGGTTCATCAACAAAGATGAGACGTTCAGTTGCTCATCGAATGTGGGAGAACTCGACAGCAGGGCTGCAGGGGTCGGGACTGTGACGCTATGCCATCGGCTAATGGGGAAAAATGGGCCAGCTTCAGGATGCCAGCGGTTCGTCACCACAGCTCCTTCACTCTGAGCTGTGCACTGCCAGTCAGCTGGCTGCGGAAAAATAGCTTCTGTGCTTTTTTTTTAATATTTACAAGAAAAACTAATCAGATCATCTGAAAATGTAGAAAACCTGAGTATTTATAAGTTTAGCAGCTAATAGGGGGTTTAACATCGAATGAAGATTTAGTCTGTAAAATTTAGAGGTAAATAAAGTTTAAAATAATAATAAAGTCATACAAACTTTCAGTACCCGTGTAAAGGCAACATTCAAACGTATTTTCTACATTTAATATTGCTTACATATTACTCTGCCTGCAGTACTTTTATATCCCACTAGGTGGCCCGAATAGAAGACCTCTGAATCGGATTCTTACAGATGGACTCACTTTTCTCTTTGAATGTAACAAATTCAGGAAACAGGTGAGGTTCTTTCAAAGAAACATTTTTTCTTTCCAACATAAAGTAAAACAAAAAAATTTCCCTTTGAATAGCCAAATGTTTTAGGAAATTCTTTAACTTTCAGTCAAACTAGAAGGATGTAGCTGGCGGATGCATTTCTACACTGATAATAGAGGGATTTATTAGCTTAAATCATCTAAAAAAAAACATCTGATTTTTCCGGAATCTGAAATGAAGCCCAAATTCAAACAGATTTTTTGGTCTCATCAGTAGTTTATAGTGTTTCTGTCCCCCTCCCCACAGGTTACTGACTGCTCAAAATTCAGTGAAGGTTTTACAAGCTAAGATCAAACATTCAACGCTGCTGCCGTTTCCCTAAGCAACAGATTTGGACTGAGAAAAGATCTCGGCTTGCAGCCCTGCTGGAGAGGTTCTGCTCAGGGTCAGAGTGTGAGCACGAGCTTTAATGGAAAGAGAGCGGCGATGATGATGATGATGATGATGATGATGACGACGTTAAATAAACAGAGAGATGAGTGACCAGAGGTTTCCTTTAACACCTCCATCATCCCCTTCAGGCACGAGTGTCCTCCATCATATCTATCCATCCAGACATCACATTCCTCAGTCAGTGGAAGGAAACCATGAAACAGGAAATGTCTTTAACTTCCCGTCAGAAGAAGAAGATGGGATGGATACTCATGATGACACATATGAAGTGATGCCAGTCAGATGTGTGCATCTGGACTACATCTTGATTCCCTCCTGTTGGCTGAGCTGAGACAATGTCTTCTTGATCCGCAGAGCGGTGAGTCGGGCGGCGCCGTTGGCGTACCAACACTCCCTCATGATCTTAGCCATCACCCGCAAAGCCTGCAAACAAGAGCAAGACAAACGCATCAGTTTCCTTCTTCAGAGAAATCTGCAGCCTGACAAGAAACAAACAATAACCCAGAGCTTAAAGGTTTCCAGCCAAACAGATACAACAGAAAAATCCTTAATTGTTCAAAAAAACAGAGAAATCCAGGTGTGATGGTGGCAGAGCAGCAAAGCAAATGGAGGCAAACACCTTCATGGGAATAAAAACAAACCATGAACAGAATCAATACTGTTTGGCTAAACACCAAGAGACAACAGCGTGATTGCATTTATGATCCAATATAAAAAAATTATTTTTTTTTGTGAAATTGTGTGTGTGTTTTTTTTTGGATATTACTGGAAAATCAACAAAGTTCTGCAAACATTTCTAATGGAAACACAGCTTGTGATGATGGCAGCTTCTATGGAGTCATATGAAAACTACTAAAGGTGACAGCTGGTTGCCTAACCTGTTAACTAACCACAACAAAAATCACTCAATTCAGGAAAAATCCTCAAACTCATTAACAAAATCACCAAACATCACCAAATAAACCAATAAAATGACAAAAACAAAACATAAAAATAAGCAAACACAAAAAAATCCCCAAAGCCACCAAATGCATAAAAAAACAAATAAGCAAATTCAGCAAAAAAAAATAAAAATAAAAATAAAATCACAGATAATCACCAGAAATCAGCAAATTCGGTTGAACAGGCTGATGATGTTTAACCCTTTCCAGCCGGTCAGATAACAGCTAACCAAGGCAGGCTGAAGCTGAATAGTTCGAGGCATAACTTATATCCTGTAGACATTTAGTACGTTAAACAGAGACAGAACCAGACCTACAGAACCAGAACTATTAAAATGAGCCAGGCTCTTTGAAGGCCCACTGCCTTTCTGTTTATCGATGAACTGATGACGGATTAAACATCCATGATATCAAGCAAAACCCTATGTACAAAATAATTAAAACTTTATTTTGCATTTTTTTATGTATTTATCTTATCAGTTATTCAAAATATTTAGGTGAGGTCTCCTGTTCCCCTGTAAGAGGGTTAGGGTAACGAGAATAGCGCGAAGGAATCAGCAAACAATTGACCTGATTCCTTCCTGCTATCATTGCACAGGAACAGAAGACCTCGCCTATTCAACCAGGACAACAATCCCTTTTATGACACCCTTTCAGAGACATAGACAGGTATGGGGCATTGCAGGCTAACAGAGAAGCTAATTCCACCATTCCAAAGGGGTGGACCCGCTCATCTGTTTCAATTTGCATGTTTTCTAAACAAACCCAAGGCTTTGTAGGGCTACTGTATAAAACCTGGAACTCAACGCTATTCCTGACATTTGGAATTTAAAAAGCTTCCTGGATGGAAGGAAAACATCTTCAAACTTGGAAACAAAGTCCAGTGGATTGTTTTTAAACTTTTATGGTTTTCATCATCAACCTTTTTCCTGAAAGGCAAAATTTTACCTAAATGAATCCAAAATGAAGCGATACAAACAATCGCTAGGAAAATATTTAAGATGTATCCTCATCAAAAGGTTTTAGTGAGATTAAACCTCAGATTAAACAAGAGTCTTTAATCTGACTGAATGCGGATCAAGATTAACGGTCATTCAGGTTTATCATTAAAAAAAAGTTTAAAAAAAAACAAAAAAAAACAACTTTGTTTTGAAAGTTTGAAGATGTTTCGCTTTTCATCCAGGAACCTTTTTTCAATTCAGAATGTCTGGAATATTACCGACTTCCAGGCTTATAGAGCAGCCCAACAAAGCATAGGAAAAAAAAGACTAAAGACTCTTATTTCAAGGGCATAATATCTAATTATCTTATTTTAAGGATAACAATAGTAATTCCATTGGCAGCTCATCTTATTTTCCCACTCAAAATAAAGGTAAATACATTTGTTTTAAGACAATTCTACTGATTTTCAGAATGTTTTTGCAGTCTAAAAATACTTTTTGAATAAAGCAACTTTTAGTGAACTTTGGGTTAAAAAGGTCTGTTCCTGTTTAGCTGTGACTCCATCCTGGAGAGAAACATCAGCTGTGCTGCTGCCATCAACACCTTTGTTTATATATGATTGAGATCGACCTGTTTTTCAGTCTAGTCCGGTTTCTCTGACTGTGACTGCCTGAATGCGCTCTCTTCATCCTCTGGCATGGGAGCTGGCTCGGAGCTCGTCTGCCTGGCTGTGTTTCCTGGACGGGGCCGCCTTTTATAGCTGCTTTTTGTGTCTCTGCTTCTGTCTCCTTGAACCCCAGTCGGCCACAGCAGATGGTCGCTCACACTGAGCCTGGTTCTGCTGGAGGTTTCTTCCTGTTAAAAGGGAGTTTTTCCTCTCCACTGTCGCTACAAGCATGCTTGGTGTGAGGGATTGTATTTGAGTCAATGAGTCGATGCAATCAACTGGTTTTCCTTAGATAGAAAACTTTGTATCAATTTGACTGGATGATCTGGTGAATTGAGATGACGTTTTATGAATTGGCGCTATAGAAATAAACTGAATTGAATTAAATAAAGTAAGTTCTGCATTTTTTATTATTTTACTTGTTTGTTCGATTTGTTCTCTATTTAACAACCTCTAGTCCAAAGATCCTAACCTTCTGTTCAGCTTTCAAACCGATAACCTCCAGTCTATAAACAGCAGCTGGTATTGATGCGTCACTGTCTGTGCCTTTTTTCTCCTGTCTGCTTCCTACAGCCATTATTAATACAGCAGACACTTCTATCCATTAGCTGGAAAAAGCAAACAGGCACAACACCCACACGCCTCCACGCAGAGCTTTACTGCCTTATAAAAAACACAAATGACAGAAAATAGAAAAGGGAAAAAGCTGCAACTGGAAAAACACAAAACCCAGCAAATTTAAAAAAGCTGTAAATTTGCTCCGCAGAACAAAAGTTGACTCGACAACTAGATTTCTATGTGACACATAAAAAACAAAAATGGAAATGTTTGCATTTCTGTTTTCATTTGCTGTCAGGTAGATTATCTGGTTTGTTGCTTTAAAATAAAGCGATGGGCTCAGATGTTATCTGATCCCGGTAACCATCTAGTTCTCTGCACACATTTCCAAAGCCAATGGAAAGGGCCGTAGGTCATTTTCCCCTCGAGGTGCACAGCTGAGGGTTTTCCTGAGGATCTCCTGCGTGGAGCCGCAGGTCTGTGGAGAAGTTCTTCACTTCCTCTAGTTTAGACGACTGGACCTTCCTTCCTCCAGCATCCTGCTCATGTTGCGTTTAAGGGCTGGTTGTCCTCCTGTAGCAGTGGATCACAGTGAGCTTGATGCAGGCATTTTTGATTTATGCTCAGTATTGAAGCGTGGTCTGCGCTATGTTATTCCACACCAAAACGCAAGAGGGACAATCAAGAACTAGCTGTGGGTCTAGTTACGGCCGAGGAGGTGAGGAAGTGGGGGCAAGTTTGTGCGACAAAGGAGGGACATGAGGGCCAAAAAGAGCGGGGATCCAGGTGGAAAAAGGGTCCCAGCGTTCTTGCGCACCTCGCTCTGCTAGCTGGTCTTCACGAGTCGTTTTCCACAATGGCAGTCAATCGGGGGGGGGCCTTAATTGTGACACAGGACCTGGTTTCTGAGTATAAATCAGCCTTTAGTGCCTAAGCAGAGCAGATGAGAGCTGTCGGGTCTGAAATGCAACACAGATGTTGTGTTTGAGGTAATCAGGTTTCCTGGAACCGCTCTGTTAGGATATCCACACCTTTGGGAAGAATAGGAACCATATAAAAAAAATTATAAAGAAAAATAACTACAAAAAATTAATTCCAGTTGTTTTGTTTTCAACTTTATCTGGAGTTCCTTTTTACCTGCAAAAGGAAAATTCTAAACAGATCCAGTCTGGAAGAAAAGAACGCTTGGTGCTTATGGGGGAGATAGGAAACAGAGTGAACAGGATGAGGGGCGACTGCACTGCTAGAGGCTAATGAGATAAAGACACTAAACATCCGCTAACAGAAAGCTAATCCTTCGTCAGGATAAATCATGACCTGAACTCGTTGTTCAGCTGAAACGTTTTAGAAAGCCATTTCATCTCAGGCTGTTCAGCGGGATAATTCCCCCAGAAACACAGAGTAAGGTCCAGGCGTCTCATATCGTCTGGTCTGCTAGAGACAGGCTGCAGCAATGACACTGATGAGGAGACCTAATATTCCTCCTGGGCTGCAGACGCTTCCTGAACTCTTTCAGATAAGGATCTAACCCCCCCGCCCCGGGTTTTATCCTCTCCAGCAGCAAAAATGCTTTGTTCCAGTGGCCAAATTTAGACTAATGCTACGTTTAGACTGCAAGCAGCAGAGGCAGCTGGTTTACATGCAAAGCCAATGGTTGACGCGCATCAAGGTGCAGCAAAAGGTCCTGCAGCAGCAGCGCCTCATGAGCTTCTGATGCGCTTCAGAAACAGCTGCTGCTGGAGTTGGAAAAACGGAACCTTTGCTGCTGGACGCGCCACATCAACCAATGAGAGAAGCTGATCTGGGAGCTTTGACTGACTGCACACATGAAGTTCTCAGCTGGACTTTCTCACAAAAATATTAGAACTATTTTTTAACCCACTGATCACAGCAAATATAGCAAAGCTGCTCTCTGCCATCGAACACAGGAGCAGCAGAAGCATCAGACAAATCTTTTCCCACTTTACTGGATGCTCTTCAGGAGCGCCAAAGATGCTCTTAATCTGCGTCTGACCTTAATGTGGACTAGCATCAAAAATGCAGCAGCAGAAGCTTTTTTGCTGCTTTAGTCGCCTGCGGTCTGAATGTAGAATTAGGATCTCAAACTACACAGCTGGAACTAAAACGCAGCAACATTGATGCTGGTATAATATTAACATTCAACAGGAAATCTAAAATTTAAAGCTCGTTAATGGCGGCAGTAGGAGCCAAACCCCTTATCTAATTGTTGAGACAATTTTTTAGTTTTTTTTAAAACCAACCTTTGGTGCTATGGATCCATCTTCAGGAATTAATGAGAATCATTCAAAATTAGAAAAAACATCTTGACCATCTTGGTGGTCCATCCTTTCATTCAAACAGTGGCTGTAATCGCTGATCAAACAGCAGTAGCCTGGTCCTGTATAGCTGAGACGCAAAGAAGGGAGGCATCAGCTGGGCTGCAGTTCAGTGATCAGTCCGGTGTTTCTCCCATATCCGTTTCCCACTGGCTGAAAAACCCGTTTGAACCCGGAGGAAAAACGGCTTTTAGTGGCAGTGGGAAACGCTCACTGATGCAGAGTAAATCCAAGCTTTTCTACCCAACTCTGCATTTAGAAGATGGATCAGCAAGTGACCCCCGTTAAATCGCCTCGGGTCTGATCAGCATGCTGCGGGAACACCAGGGCCCGTCTTCTGTCGGCTCAGCGTACCACGTCAGGCCAGCTTACCTTTAGTAACATGCATGCGCACATGATCATTATTAGCGGTTATCAGTCCCGTTGAATGGCTTTAGATTGCAACAATCCTATCCCAAAGTTTCCCCCCTGGTAATTAATTTATCTATTTATCCATAATCTGAAAATAATTTCAGCAGTTCTTCATGTGCTGTAAAAATAAATAAATAAAAATAAAATGATCCCGGTGGGATATGTTTCTCATATTAAACAAACTAAAACAAATAAATCTCCTATCCTGTCAACTGGGTTGTAGAATCTTCTATACATTTAATTCTCTGTGGAAAAATCATGATCATTCTTTTATGAAATCTTCATCAAAAGGACTTGCAATGTTTGTTTTTTTAAAGCTAATGTGTGTATTGGACCTAGTGAAGTCTACTACACACTAGTGTTTTTTATTTGTACAAAACAACGACAAAAACCCGACTAAATCAGGAAATAAAAGAGAGTGATTGGCTGTAAGGAGAGCGGAGGCAGAGGACACTCTTTTTAATGCGTATTACTAAGGGTATGCTGGCCTGACGCGGTATGCTGAGCTGAGCTGATAAAACACTGGGTTGACCGTCTAAATTACACGATACCATTCAACGCAGCATCCAAACGTCTAACAAGAAGAACCAACTCTGTTTAGATTGGAAAAACACGGAGCAGCTCTGGAGAGAGGGATTCAGACCGATAGAGAGAAACAATAAGGCACACTGACTATGCCCTGGCTTCCTTCCATGTTGCTCTCCATTGTTTACTTTCCTGATTTCTTTTGCACTGGTGACATCAGTGGTGACCAGACCACAGCTATGACGTGGATGACAGAGGCCATGCAGCTGCCAGTGAGGGGTTAGATCAGCTTTTTTTGACCATGTTTGAAAAACAGGTGTTAACCGGTTATCTTCAGAGGGAAAGAGGCTGTAGATGTATATCAGAAATGTCAGAAATAGCATAGAGTTCCGGGCTTTATACAGCAGCCAAACAAAGCCTTGTTTTTGTTTAGAAAACATGCAAATTGAAACAGATGATCAGGCCCCCCCCTGTGGAATGGGGGATCATATGCCTTCTTTGTTAACCTGCATTGCCCCATACCTGTCTATGTCTCTGAAAGACAGGTTTCAGAGACATAGACTGGTATGGGGTATTTCAGGCTAACAAAGTGACTATGACCTGGATGACTGAGAATCTTCGCCAACAGGCTGCACCTTTTTGTTTCTTTTCTGTCTGTTAGGTGTTTTGTTTCCAGGGTTTTTTGTCTTCTCTTTTTTTTTTTTTTAAATAGCTAACTTAATTAACTTAAATACTCAATTAAAATAGAAAAGAAAAAAGCATGTCCATCCATCCATCTATGTTCTTCCTCTTATCCGGGGTCGGGTCGCGGGGGTAGCAGCTTCAGTAGGAAGCCCAGATGTCCTTCTCTCCAGCACCTTGGGCCAGCTCCTTCGGGGGAATCCCAAGGTGCTCCTAGGCCTGCTGAGAAACAAAGTCCCTCCAGCGTGTCCTGGCTCTCCCCCCTGGGTGTCCTCCCAGTGGGACGTGCCTCTCCAGGGAGACGTCCAGGAGGCATCCTAATCAGATGCCTGAGCCACCTCTACTGGCTCCTCTCGACGTGGAGGAGCAGCAGCTCTACTCTGAGTCCCTCCCCTAATGACTGAGCTCCTCACCCTGTCTCTAAGGGAGAGCCCAGACACACTACGGAGAAAACTCATTTCAGCTGCTTGTATCCGGGATCTCCTTCTTTCGGTCATGACCCAAAACTCTTGACCATAGATGAGAGTAGGAACGTAGATAAAGCGGTAAATCAAGAGCTTTGCTTTTTGACTCAGCTTCCTCTTCACCACAACATACCTGTACAGGGCCCGCTTCACAGCAGACGCCGCACCAATCTGCCTATCGACCTCCTGCTCCATCTTCAAGACCCCAAGATACTAAAACTAGTCACTAGGGGCAGTATATTCTCCCCAACCCAGAGAAGGCACTTTACCCTTTTCCAGTTGAACACAATGGTTTTAGATTTGGAAGCACTGATCCTCATCCCGGCCGCTAGGGGTGTGCAAAATGATCACCATGACGATGCATCGCGATTCTAATTCTTGTGATCTACTGCATCGATTCTTGAAGGCAAGAATCGATTCTTAATTAAAAAAAATGAACAAATAAAATACATGAATGGTTGGCGCACATCAGCCAAGCCAAGTGGAATACAACTTCCAGTCCAGCAGATGTCGCTGCAGATGTGTTGACGCCCGCTGCTTTGTGTCACTAGCATTTCTGGCCGTGGGATACTGCGATGAGTCATATGAAATAAAACATGGAGGACACTATAAAAATTTGCCCCGCAGCTCCATCACATTTCAAGTCAGATGCTTGGATGCATTTTGGCTTTAAAAACAAAGAAGGTAAAAACGAAATTGATATGATGCACGTCATTTGCAAAAGGGGAAATATACATTTGAATGTTTTCGTTTCATTGGTTTAAAGGACCACTGAGGCCATGTAAACGGCACTGATTATCCTTATTTTGTTATTTTAAGTTTTATGAATCCTAAGATCTTTTTGTCAGTGTGTCCACGCCAGTAATAGTAATATTTCTGTCCAGTATTTGCTTTCATGGCAACACCTCCAAAAGTCATTTCAATAAACACAGCTATGTATGAATTCAGTTGCTTTCAGTTATGTATCAATTGAAGACACGATCCAGATCACACCCAGCCAGTCAGCCACTGGTAAGGGCTGGATCTTTTTCTTACAGTGTTCAGTGAAAATACCGCAATGCATCGCAATATTTCAAGTATCATGATGCATCGTGATAGAATCGCATCGTGTCATGTGAATCGTGATTCGAATCCAATCATGACTTCTTTGCCAATACCCACCACTACCGGCCGCTTCACACTCCGCTGCAAACCGCTCCAATGAGAGCTTTAGATTACGCCCTGATGAAGCCAACAGAACCACATCATCTGCAAGTAACAGAGACGCTATGCTAAGGCCACCAAAGCGGATCCCCTCAACACCTTGGCTGCGCCTGGAAATTCTGGTTCTTATATGGTCTTGCAGTTACTTTGTTCCCCATAAACAGATTTTTTTTCAGTTTTGTTATTGATCAGGTCATCTGTCATGACACGCCAACATTAAAGATGCTTCTGACTCAGCACACGGACGCTGTAGGATGTTATCATTGTCTAGGCAACCACAATGTTTTACGTCATCTGGCAACATTCAGACAATCATGGTGGAATGAGCAGGACCCGAGCAGATGTTATTTTTACATAGCTTTTATCCTGCATAACACCTTAACCAAAAAGCTTGGCCTCTGTGCCGGCCTTAGATCTGGATCCAATGTCAGTTATCACTCAGATACAGCATGCTGTCCTACCTCGCAGCTTTGCCAGCGGTTGGGAATATTTGGGCGAAGTTTCTGCTCACAGACCACCTTCCTCATCTCCTCAACTGATGGATCTGACTGCACCAGGTCATAGTAGGGCAGCTGGTAGTCCTCATGGATGCCTGACGGGAAAAACACAGAAAACCATGAGGTCAGAATAATCATGTTAGTTCACTTCTGCTTCTGAAGACCCAAACAAAACTGAAGTCCAACTGTTCTCACCCCCCACAGAGCAGCGGCTGGCGATCTCCCAGAAGACCAGGCCCATGGCGTAGATGTCAGCTCTCTTAAACGACTCAAAGTGCTTCATGTTTATGGAGTCGTCCAGCACCTCTGGAGCCATATACCTGATAGGGGACAACATGGAGTCACATCAAACCAAGCTGCACTTTATAATCAAACATGTGATGTCACAGTATTTATTTTAGCAGGTCCAAATTTTTCATTGGCGATATATCGAATATACCCGATGTATCTTGAGGGATTGCCTTTGAGTCAATGAGTCGATGCAATCATCTGGTTTTCCTCAGATAGAAAAGTTTGAATCGATGTGACTCTATGATCTGGTTGAATTATAAAGTGCTTTGACATGATATGTGTTGTGAATTTGCGCTATAGAAATAAACTGAAATCGATTTGAGATTTTAATACAATTATTTTCTCGCACAATACAGCACCCAGGAAACGAATTATGGAGACAGCAGGTGTTTCAGTAATTTGTAAGACGTGCAACAAAACCATTGCGGCGAAAGGCCACAGAACAAATTTATTCCACCACATAAAAAGTAATCCGAAAAATGAAGAATGTTGTTAACCTGCAGACCAATTAAATCAGCTGTGAAGCAGATGACGTTGGCTTCGTCGTTTGAAAAAGCGATACATATGAGAGAAAAAGGAAGCGCTGCGTGTCCCGAGCCCGTAACATCAATCAACATAACATCAATGACCCCTCACCCCCCCACCGTGGACTGTTCTCCCTGCTGCCCTCTGGGAAAAGACTTTGAATCATTGGATGAAGGTCCAGCAGATTCTGCAACAGCTTTTGAACTGATAAAACTCTAAACTGGACTCTGTGTGACACTTGAAAACATATTTGCACTACCAATGTGGCTGAAGCTTTTATTATCCTTTTAAATAAGATACAACTCAATGTTATACTGAATTTTGACCCATTATTTTTTGTTTTAAACTGGTTTTTCCTTTTCTCCTATACTGTTTAATGATCATTTCCCTTTTGGAAGCTGTAAGCAATATAATTTCGTTTTGATTCACTTTATGTATACAAAATGACAAAAGTTTGTTTAGGTCAGAATGTAGGCCGCAATCGTCCACAACAGAAGCTCATATTCCCTCTTTAAATGTGTGATCATGAGATATAGAATGAAATGGAAGATCCTGGATGCAGTCCAGGTTTACTGGATGTCCAGTGAAGCCTTTATTTAGCCACATTAACTTCAGGAACATTCAGGTTCTGCCTAAAACCTCTGGATCCAAATTCATTCCTTCCGTTCCTCATTCAGTAGCAGATTTTTCCCAAGATAGCTCGGATCCTTTAACTCGATGTGTCGCTTTAAATGTGAAGTGAACGTGGCTGACGTACAAACTTGTATGTTAACCCTTTATAGCACACTCAGTGACAAGACATTATTACCTTTGTAACATAAAAAAAAAATATAGATATTCTGATGGGAAAAAAATGAATGTCAAAGTAAAAGCAAACTCCAACTTGCCCGAATACATTAAGAAAAATAATAAAAGTGCTTCTATAATAAATTCATGAAAAACACAGAGTGAAAGAAACACATTTTTTAGTACAACATAACCTTAGAGGCATTAGGGCTGATACTGGCACTTACATTTTTTGTTTATAAAACTAGGCTTATTAACTTTACTTTTAAACTTTTTAATTAGCTTTTTTTCCTAGACTTTTTTAACCTTTTTTTAACTTAATTTTCAGTAGGTAATTTATAATCAATCAAATGCCAAAATAAGATGGGGTATGCAAGTCATCAAAAACACTAACTTGCCCTATAAAGGGTTAGTTATAGGATTTCCTAAAAGCGCGTTCATGAGCCTACGGAAACCGCGGCAGACCAAACCAGACGAAAGTGCGCATTCAGCGTCTGCTCTTGATAATGCAAGCGTAGAAGAAGAAATGTGCTGTTTACCTGTTCAAAGAAAGAAACAACGAAAGAAAAATGTCTGAGGACTTCAGTGTTGAGGAAGAGCATGAGTTCTTTGCCGAGCTGAATGCGCACTTTCATCTGGTTTGGTTTCCGTAGCGTCGTGAACTCGCAGGCGCGCGCTTTCAGGAAATCCTATACACTACTGTTTATGCTCTAAAAACATTCTAAATGACTTCGTTTCGAGTAAATTCTGGACGCTACCCACTCAGGACACTTGGAATACATTGGACGAGCAGTATGGAGGGATATTGACACGTTTTTTGTGGACTTTTATGGACATTTCTGTCTCAGGCGCCATACACCTCCATTATTTGAATGTCAGCAGACAGCAAGAAGCCTCCCAGATCTCCAGATGCATTTGAGATATCAAAAAAGTACTCCAGAGTGTTGTTCAGCATGGGGGCGAGTAGAAAATGAAGGCTGATCATGTTTTGGGTGTACTATTCCTTTAAGTCCCCGTGGAAACAGTTTGCACAAAAACATGTTTTTTCTGTCCCAGTCTTTCTTTGTTCATCAAACTCTGCCAGCGCTCTGCTAAACTGGCATCAGGAATCCCAGCAGATGAGTCTGAATGGAGCAGACTAGTTCTAGCAGTAGATACGCGGGTCTGTCAGGATGTTTGCCGTAATAAGAGCCATAAAACCTGATGTTATTCAATAAAAAGTCTTCTTATCACTGGAACGAGAACGTGAGCGGTGTGTCAATCATTCTTCTCAGAGTGAACGTCACTCTCGTTCACGTTCATCACTTCAAAACTGATCCGTTCAGTTCACCGTTCACTAAAACTATGATGAATTCAGTGAACTGCATTCATTGAACGCTCTCATGCACACCACCTGGTAATGAGCTGCTCTGAGATGTGAAAAAAAACAACTTCTCTTGTTTGCTTCGTTTCTGCAGCATAACACAAGTGGCCAAAAATGTAAAGACATTAGCAAATATCCTTTCAGCTGCACAGCATCCCACAGCTGAGGTTAAAACCTGGGAAAAATTGCATTTTGTTCCAGAAAGGGAAGAACTGAATATCAGAAAGAGCAGGAAGTCTGAGCATCGCACTGCCAGGAGACGGAGTAACCCGTACCTTTTGGTCCCGACTCTGTGGTTCGGAGCAATGTCGATGGTATCAGTGGCAGAGTCGTGTCTAACAGCCAAACCCAAGTCAGCGATGCAGCAGGTCCCGTTCTTCTTTACCAGAATGTTCTTGGACTTTAGGTCTCTGTGTGCAATAGCTGGCTTTCCTGTAAATAGGGATTATATGCATACATGATAAAACTGGACAAACGGCTAGAAGTCATCCCAGAAATAAATCTCCCTGATTAATAAACGGTTCTGAAAGAAGGGCCAGCTGAAGCTGGAACCGTCGTGCTCACCCTGTGTTCCTACGATCTCCATATGGAGGTGGGCCAGGCCGCTGGCAGTGGACAGCGACAGCTTGATCATACCCTCCACGGTGACGGTGTAGCGGTTCAGGTAGTCAAACAGGGAGCCGTGTTCATGGTAGTCTGAGACCAGCCACAGCTGGGTCCATGTTCCGTTATCTGAGCAAACATAGAAACAAGCACACCTCAGAATGGACCATTTCCCTGATGGCCAAACTGATGACTCAGGCCTCTGGGTGAACCGTGCTACATGGGGCCGCGGCTACAGTCACCGGGTCGGGTTTGGTCGCTCTCTCCCCCGCTGGCTCCCTGTTCCGTCTACGTGCTGCACTGTAGTCGACCAAAATCCCGGACATTTTTTTAGGAATGAAAAGTAGAACATATCCGGGAAAAAGAGGACGGCTGGTGACCCTACCTCCCTACCTGATCAACAATTTGATGTTTCAGTGAGTGAGTGCTTGTTGCTATGATACGTCTTTGCTCAGCAGCTTCGCTCGTTGTAAACCAACCAATCAGAGCACAGCTCATCTAAATATTCACGATCATACCATAAAAGGAAGAAAACCTGTCATTTCATTCTAGGGCTTTTAACCAGGCTTCATTAGGGAGCACAGATCAGCAAATATGATGTTTTCAGCCCAACCAATGTTACACACCCTATTCAGACCTTAAGGACCAGCACTAAATACCCTCAATAATCATTCTATCACCCCATTAAAACTGGGTTTTAAAGTATTTTAAACATCTATTATTGGATTAAAGTGGGACGATATCGGACTGAACAAACAGCCCAATTACTCCTACAACTATTCCTGGACTAAATCAAGACTATGACGGAGCGACCAGAGTTAGCTTAAAAAACAGTGGTTAAATTAGCGTTCTATGTGACCGCTGCTTTTAGGAATTTAGAAATCAAAGTTCAACTTCTGATTCCCAAAATGGTTTCATAAAGACATCTTTTACTTCTTCTAATGACCCAGATTATTTTGTTATAACTGACACAACTCAGGTATCCTTTTTTATATATTATTTGTTTGTTGTCAGTGTTTTTTTTTTGGCATCTAATGTTCCTAACTACGTGGAACAGGGTTTATGGAGCTTTTATTTTGAAGGTATGCCTCTCTATTTTTGGCTTTCTAGAGGACATTACAGGTTTCCATGCATGTTTTATTTGGAGAGCAGGTATAATTTTGCAGTATTGGGCGATTATAAGTTTGTATTTTGTATGCAAACAAAGTTTAAAGCTAGCTAATGGGAGAACATTTGAGTCAATCTGTCGATGCAATCAACTGGTTTTCCTTAGATAGAATCAATCTGACTGGATGATCTGGTTGAATTATTTCTGTAAAGAGCGTTGTGATGACATGTTTTGTGAATTATATAAATAAACGGAATTAAAATGAATTAATGGCATTCATCCTTTATGGTTTGGTTGGCTAAATGAGAATTGCAGTCATATGTAAATGGAGTCATTTTTCATTTTCAGCTCTTATGGTGTGTCTGTGTTGTGTTTTCCTGTTTGATGAATAACTGGGTTTAAATAAAATGGCGTCACATTTATTTCAAAATGCCCACGAGCAAATTAAGCATACTATACATGTTCAACTATTTCTGCACTTGGTTTATCTACCATCGCACAACAAAATCACATGCGTGAGAAACTGCCGCCCCAAAAGGAGAAAAATCGCTCTCTGCGCTCACCAGCTCCTCCCAGGCGCGCTCGGGATCTCACCGCACGCTGTTTTTTATGAACATAAAGACAATTTAGATACACATTGCTGTTTTCCTCACCTTTGTTGTCAGCAGCAATAAAGCCAAGGATATTTTCATGCCTCAGCATCACAGTCTGGTAGATCTCAGCCTCGCGGAACCAGGAGCGCTCCTCTCTAGATGAGAAGATCTTTACTGCCACCTCCTCGCCACGCCATTTTCCCCGCCACACTTCCCCAAAACGCCCCTTCCCAATGCTCTCCTGGAGGATGATGGTTCTGGCGATGGTCCTCTGGACTAACAGCGGAAGGCCTTTAAGGGAAATGGGAAGGGAAAAAAAGGAAGACGTCAGACCATCACTGCTGTGCTGCTGGAAATCCAGAATCAGACATGAAGAGAGTAGAGAGGGTTCTGCTTAGGTTCTGAGGCAGAACCTCAACCCTGAAAAAGACACTTAGTCTGATTGCAATCCAACAGAGCACAGCAGCTGTGTTCCAGCTCCTGCAGAGAGGCAATGTAAGCTGTTCTAGAGGCTCACAGCACAACCTGGGACTCCCAGTAGTGCAGAAGCAGCCATTCAAAATGGCCTTTCCCAGTCAACGCTGGCTGAATGACAGCCCTCTGCCCTGTGACCAACTAAACTTGTCTTTTTGGGAAATGTTCAGTTACACTGGTTTCTACACATGTTGACAGGAAAAAGCACATGTGGTCAAATATTTACATAAAATGAAACTTTGTTAAAACATGACTTAAGGGTTATTGAAAATGTAGCTTTCAGAGTTTCTTCCTCGTCTGCATTAACTTTCAGCTAAACGCAAACATAACTCAGTTCTATTAGTGACAACAAAACAGGTTCAGCACTTCCAGCCGAACCCATTCAGCGTTTTTCACTGAATAACTGATATACAGGAGGTTGAAATGGTTGAAATGGTTGAAAACACCAAAAAATGACGCTTTTCCTTTTCCCTCTTTTCCATTTCATTTGATCAATGTGAATGAACCACATTAAATCCAAAAGTAACACTCTTCTGCGGGTTTTTGGAGCTTGCCATTTATTACTTTGATTGTATATGCTGAGATCTTATTTTACCTTATTTCATTCTTATATCTTACTTTTATAATGGAGGGGTGTATTATACTATACTCTGTTCTACTAGAAACACATTTCCCCCACAGGATTAACAGAGTAATTCTGACTCTGCTCATCCATAGATGTTGTAGGGGAAAAAATACCGCGATAAAAAGAGTTGCAATGTTTCTGAAAGATCTTGGGGGGAAAAAGCAAAGATAAAACTGAACAATGTGCTTTTAAAGGGAAATGTACGATAACATGTTTAGCAGATAACAGGAAGGCTGAGCAGAGAAAAGCAACGTTTCCATTTGAGTTTGGTTTTTTGTATTTGGAAATCTTGGTAGATCTCAGAGTTTAAGGCACTAATCTTATTCCCTATAATTAGTACATGGAAACTTTGAAATTAGTAGACTTTAGACAGATTTTATTTGTCATTTTGTTTACACAAGTTTAAAACAAAAAGAAGTTTCATTTGGAAACAGCTCACTGGACAATTTCATCTTTGTACAGTGCAGCCTTGAAAAATAGAAAAAATAACTGTATAATTTACAGTTCTAACACACATATATATATATATATATGTTTTTAATTTTCTTTATTTGGAATGACGATGACCTGGAAGAATGGGAATCTTCAGCAGCTGAAAGACATTTTTAGTTTTGTTCTTTTCTTTTAATTATGAAGCCATTACAAACAGAACAGGCGTGATAAAAACCTTCCACTGCGATTAGGGGTGTCTGCTTTTTGTAGGCTCCGTCCTTTTCTTCTAAAGAATAAAAAAATAGTTTCACATTGACTCAGTCATTTTTTGCAAATCCAGAAATATTTGCAAAGGTTTGCAAAAAATGACTGAGCTTACAAGAAACAATTTTTTTTATTATTCTTCAGAAGAAAAAACAGCTGACGAGAAAAGCAGACAGATGTTCTGCTTTCAACAGAAAAGCGGCTGTGAGTCAGTCAGCACTACCCAACACCCACACAGACGACAGCACATGGGGAAAAACATGGCCGACATCCCTACTGGCATTCCAGATCTAGGAATCTAATCAGGAAGGCGCCTACATGGCATGAAAACACAGAGAAGCTAACATTTCAATCAGGCAAAGCAAAAGTTGTCCTTTGACCGCAGCATTTGGAAAACAAACTGCTTCACTAACTGGGAATCATTTAACTGGCCTATGCAGATAAACTAATGGCGTTACCTTAGCTCAGGGGTCAACGACCGGCCGCTCCACAGCCACACGGGGCTCTTTAGTGCCCCCTTGTGGCTCCCTGGAGTTTTTTAAAAATGTATGAAATGTACAAAAAAGATGGATTTTTTTCCTTGTTTGTTTATTTTAAACCTTAATACAATTAATAAACCAATGTAAAGATTTCTATCAGCAAAGATTTGCATTGTAGCCTTAAAACACCTTTCACCGCGGCGCAGTGCCAGGCAGGTTGCTGTTGGAAGCAAACCAGTTAGTGACCTGTAATTAAATTAATATTTGTATTTTTGTTTACTTAGCCTACTTACCTTTTTAAAAGGCTGCTGTAATAGGCTGCCTTTTATTTCACTATTGCCCCAATAAGGAGGGGAAAGTTATTGTATTGTTACTGTGGTTTGAAGAAGACTGCATTTTATTTCCACATGGAGGTTTGAAATTAAATAAAGTCCTATTATGCAGATTACATTTTTTAAACCTTTAAAATAAAATTAACACCAAAAATCAGATTTCTTTATTGTATTTCTACAATTCCATTATATTACATTAATACTAGGGGTGGAAGGGTTCACAAAATTCACTGTTCGGTTCGGTTTGGTGGTCACGGTTTTCGGTTCGGTATATGTTGATTGTTAGCCTGACATGTTGGTCGTGTTGCTGTTAGCATAAACAAAACGTGTTGCACAATGCTTGCACACTGTTGCACTTTTATCCACAACTTTCTTTCCGCCGTCATCGTAGGTCACTCTAAATGCAAAGTGGTCCCATACAGCAGACCTATAAAGTGCTGCTGGCGCGTCTTCCAACTCCTGTTCTTTCCCACTCGCCATACCCACACAATTCTCCACAACAACTGATTTTTTTTCTGCTACACCCGGCTAAGCTGCTTCGCGTCTTCTTCTTCTTGTTTACTACTGGTGGTTGGCTTTGGTCGCAGTACCGCCACCTTCTGCTATGGAGTGTAAACGCTTCGCCTATGAGAAAAAGGAGCAGCGCATGAACCGAACGAAACACACGCGAACCGGACCGAGACAGTCGAACCGAACGGTTCGGACGGTTTTCATAAACCGTTCCATCCCTAATTAATACTGTGATGGAAGTTAAAGCATCAAATATTTTACAGCAGATTAATCACATTTCGGACATAGTGTCATTTTCTCCAGGATGCCCTGCGGTTTAATAAACATTTAATCATCAATGCTTATTAGGTATTTAAGCCCACTATGTCATTTTGATAATGGGCTATTAAACACTTAAGGCTGATTTATACTCAGAATCCAGGTCGTCTGCATGTGTGTCACAGTGAACGCAGATATGCCCCGCCCCCTCCGCAGACACTCCGCTGCACCTCTCCAATACTGTAAGTATCCGCAGACAGGAGGCCTCTGATTGGTCAGATCTAAATCCACTCTACACTATACATATTTCCTGTTTGGTACCTTGTTTTGTTAGTTTGACCGCCATTGTGGGAAACGACTGAAAACGATTGTCCCTCTTGCTTTGAGGCTCAAATCTGTTGTTTGATAACTAGGATGACTAGAAATGTCTATTTTCCCTTAGGTGCCTGAAGACGGCATTTATTGATGCTATCAACAGAATTAAATAAAAATTTAAACTGAAAGAAAAACAAACTGTGTATTTCTTTCTGCACATAAAAGCAGCCAGAAGGGCGGCGCTGTTCTTCCACACCAGTGGAAAGACATGAAAACACCTTCAATTATTGCCTTTTCAGACACATATGGAAGCAATAACAGGTCTACACACAATGTTGAAAGTGTTATGCTGTCAAATGCCCCATCTCAGAAAAAGCCAAGGGTATAAAGAGCAAACAGTACCGGATCCAGAGCCTGAGGTGGTCATGTCATAGATGAGGTCTTTGAGGGTGGTTCCAACAGTGATGAAGGGATGGTCCATGGACGGGTCCTCCTCATTAGGCACACGGTGGTGGAGGGCCCCCGCTCCTCCGGCACCCAGACCGCGTTGGTAGTGGCAAACGTAGAAGGCCAAAACCAGCAGCAGACCGAGCACACAGACTGGGCAAGCAATCACAGCTGCAAGGGCCACGGGCCCCAAGGTTGGGGGCTTCTGTTCTTCTGGTGCTGCAGAACACAAAGAACAGAGCAGATGAAATAACACCGATGCTGCACATTTATTCAAATATTGGTAAAGATTTGAGTAAATCTGCTAATGGAATTAGGATATTAAGACATTATTCATGTGAAATCATTTAATGTGGATGTTTCTTTCTTATTTCCTATGTAAACCATCTAAACTGCTGAAATTAAAGGGAAAATACATTCATTTTAAGAAAAATGGAATTACTCATACTTTAAAGGCCCACCGCAGAGTTTGTGACCTAAAGAGTTAGACTTACATGATCTTTATTGTCATTATATTTTATAAAGATGTCACTTAGTACAACTGTTCAGACAGTAAAGGAACATTTCCATCCATTTTATTTGTTTTCCAATACAGAGTTACAATCAGAGTTGGAAGTGTCTTCCAGATGGTGTTTTTTTTTTTCTTCAAACGTTTTTTTTTTTTTTTTCACAACAGAAAGAAACGGTTTCTTTCAGAAGAAACTTTGAAGGTGAAATTTCCTGGAAAGTTAGGTTTGTTTTGGTGAATTTTGCCTTAAGCAGGTTCAAATCCAATAATAACATTGAAACAGGATTCAATATCTATAAACCAGGGGGTTTAGGGGCTGGAAGAGCGGAAGAAATTAAAGAGAAAGAAAACCAGCTGGAATCTGAGTATACAAGGAACCATTTTGAAGGTTAATAGTGAACGATCACTTTCCTAAAGCAGTGTTTCAACACAGTTGTTAATTTACAAGTTTTTTAATCAATAGTTACTCATGTATCTAGATTTGTATTAAAACCACCTAATAAAAATGGTATGAATTCTGTATATTGTGTCAATAGCTACGTTTACATGGACACAACTAATCGGATTGAAGGCCTGATCAGATCAAAAATGTTTCATGTAAACATGTCAGACTGAAGATTCTAATCCGATTCGGTCCGATCAGAAATAAATTTAATTCCGAAAGAGAGAGGTGGTTTTTGCCGATCGCCATTCTGATTGGCGTCCATGTAAACACCCATTCAGATCTTAAGAGTAAAATAATCTTCACTGTGCATGTGCGCGACGTCAGCGTGACGTTTTTCCGCCTTGTCAACAACAGGAAACCACCGGTCGCTCTCGCTCTTGTTGTGAACAACATGTTGGGAGGAAAGTCGAAGTGGTCTGTCACCGACACCTGTTTCTTGCTTGAAACGTTAAGGGAGCTCAACATAATTGAACGCCTTGATGGCAGAAAGTCTAGGAACGCCGACTTATACACTCAAGTTCATTTAAAGCTGCAGGAAGCAGGAATTGACAGAAGTATCGACCAGATAAAAAAGGCTATTACAAAGCCAAAACTCAAAACTGCAAAAGTGGGTCTGACCCAGCCTGCTTTGAGTTCTATGATCAAATGGATGAAATGATGGGAAATAGGCCGTTGTCAAAAGCCGGTTTCTTCTTCTACTGCTAAAGCCAAAGTACACAGTTCTGCGCATGCTTAAAAGGTTTAATCTGATCCAACGCTTGGTACATGTATACACACGTCATGATCGGATCATTTAATTTAGTGTCCATGTAAACGGAGATTTTGAATTTCCGATCAACCAAGGTTTGGATCGGATCGGGGAAATTTTGCGCATGTAAACGTACACTGCAAAAAATCTAGATCTAGATAAGTCATTTTTTCTTAAAATAAGTGCATTAGTTCTTGAATTTAGGAGGTAAAAGAGACATATTGCCAATGGAACAAGACAATTTACACTTAAAATAAGAAAACACAATTGCATTGTCTTATTTCAAGTGCATATTATCTAATTATCTTATTTTAAGAGTAAAATTACTTATTCCATTGGCAAACTATCTCATTTACCTGCTCAAATTAAGGGTAAATACACTTAATTTAAGAAATTTTTATTTATTTCTAGATCATTTTTGCAGTGTAGCTACTGTGTTTTCTCATAAAGAGTCCTCCTCGTGTAGCCCAGTGGACACATCGAAGCCCGTCACACTTGGCCGATTTATCTAGCGTATGCATGATGTCCCAGAGTCTTCTCAAACGCTGGCATCCGCTGAACTTTCTATGTTTTTTTTTACCATTTAAGGCATAACTTTCTATGCATTTTTTCAATTAAGGGCGTATACAGAGTATTCATAACAAGTCCAGAGTTTATGTCCCACAACAGCCTAACTTATGCATAACGCACGGCTGCGTAACGCCCATGAAATGATGCACAAGGATCGTTTCATGGGCGTTATTCTGCATCAGTTAAAGCTGCTCTCCTCAGGAGCAGCAATGCTCCAGGAGGCGCCCGTTCTGCAACAAAGATGTCTTTGACCGTGATATTAACCTAGCTGCTTTTTATTGGCCACTCAGGAAAAAAATAAATATGAAAAAAGAAAGAAGGTTTTTGGTGGCAGCAGATTCAGCGTTGTGTCTGCTAGGAAGTTTTTTGGTAGTGGGCGTGAACACAGGGAGGATCCATCACCCTCACCTTCTGGCTCACCCTATGATGGGGAAGAAGTCTGGAGGAGAACTGACGGTTTCCTCCTGTGAACCCCCTTTATTCCAAAACGCTGCCAATACGCCATTATACAGTAGCTGGAAGTTAGAAACACGTTCAGCGCTCGTCTGGAACATGTCAGATACCTTGATGTACACATTACCTCCACCATGCTTAACAGATGGAGTCAGGCATTCTTCCAGCATCTTTTCATTTGTTCTGCGTCTCACAAACCTTCTTCTCTGTGATCCAAACACCTCAAACTTGGATTCATCCGTCCATAACACTTTTTTCCAGTCTTCCTCTGTCCAATGTCTGTGTTCTTTTGCCCATCTTAATCTTTTTCTTTTATTGGCCAGTCTCAGGTATGGCTTTTTCTTTGCCACTCTGCCCTGAAGCCCAGAATCCTGCAGCCGCCTCTTCACTGTAGATGTTGACACTGGTGTTTTGCGGGTACTATTTAATGAAGATGCCAGTTGGGGACCTGTGAGGCATCTATTTCTCAAACTAGAGACTCTAATGTACTTATCTTCTTGCTCAGTTGTGCAACGCGGCCTCCCACTTCTTTTTCTACTCTGGTTAGAGCCTGTTTGTGCTGTCCTCTATACATAGCTAATGTGTTTACCACATTAGCTATGTATAGAGTGTATTTCTTTAAAGTTAAGACTAGTTTAAAGTTATCTTCATTGAGAAGTACAGTGCTTTTCCTTCAAAAAAAAGGAAATTTCAATGTGACCCCAAACTTTTGAACGGTAGTGTAGGTTGGAGATAAGTTCTTGATAAGTTACACAGAAAATTATGCAAAACTTACTCAGAGATTTAGGATAAGCTGGATGCCACGACTTATGAGTAACTTACACTTAACGTAAGTCCACCATCAGATAACTTATCTGGAACTGACGGCCAACGTATGGCATACGCTGGAATACTCTCAACATACTCACCATATGTCAACGTGTGCCAGCGTGTGTCAGCGTACTCATAGCTTATGCTAAATGTAGCCATAGCGTATGCCAGCGTTTTGAATGGATTTTCTGTATGTCAGGCATACACTGTCTAAATAGTCAAGGTGTGACGGGGCTTGAGTTGACTTTTCAATGGATCCATCCCAGTTCTGGAAATATTACCAGGACTTTCTTCTAGTTTCTTCAGGAAGAAACTCACCCCTGGTTGCAATGTAAAATGTAAATTGATGAAAATAATGAAAAGAGGACAATAGTGAGAAAGAGTGAGAAAATATCTGGATTAAACTGCAGACCTAGAACCTATGAGTTTTACAGGGAATTACGGCTCCAAGCATCTTTTGTTTCAGCCCTTTCAAATATGCCTTTTTATTCATGGCGTACATTTGTAAAAAAAAAAATAAAAATAAAAAAATCATTTAAATGTACTTTGGCTGCTTCAGTTTTACCTTGAAAACAAACTGAGGTGTTGGTGTGGATACCTACGAAAGACTTCGATTTTGGGCTCTTTGTTGCAGTAGTCAGAGGAGCAGCACATAGGGATGATGCTGGTCGTCCCTCTAGAAGACGGAGCGCAGACAAAGGGCCGGTCTTCTGGGATCAGTTCGCTCTTGGGGATGCACTGCCGCTGCTCTGAGATCCGCTGGTTGCCCGACTTCTTGATGACCACATAGCACATGCCGTCCGTGGTGCAGCTGGAGTTGGTGCTGCAGCGATCACAGTAACACTGAAGGGCTGCAGAGGAAAGAAGTTCATCACAGTTAAATGTCTGCCGCTCATTATTTCTAATCCTTTAAATACTATTAAAAGGAAAATAACAGACCCAGGTTAATGTTATTTCATTTATTGTCTAAACAAGTAAACAAAGACAAATATTTGAAACTCCTGAATGAAACGGAGCAGAAAAAACCTAAAGCTATGAGTTTACAAAGAACTTTTTAATACAAAAAGCATCAATAAAAACAGATAAGCTTTAAAATATATTTAACAAAAAAGATATCTTAGCTCTGAAACGGATGCTTTCTTTTCTCCATTCTCTTAAAACAAAACATAACATTTGGACATATGCTGTTGAAGGTTCTCAGTCATCCAGGTCATAGTCAATCCAAAAAAGTTAAAAAACAATCCACTGGACTCTGCTTCCAAGGTTGAAGACATTTCTCTTTTGATCCAGGAAGCTTTTTCAATAATAAAGACCTGAAAAACATTCAAATTGAATCAGACGAACTTGGTTCGAATGCCTTCAATGCAGTGAGGAAAGCTCTGATCTTTATATTGGAGAAAGCAAACGCATGGCCCAACACAGAAGAGCGCCCTCCTCTGCACAAGACTGCGGTACATCTACACCTGACGGACAAAGGACGTTCTTTTGGGGACCAGAATGTTCACATTTTGGATAAAGAAAATAGATGGTTTGAGAGGGACGTGAAGGAAGCCATCTATGTTAAAAAAGAAAAACCAACCTCAAACAGAGGGGGGGGGGCTTCAGATTTCAGCTTTAAAAAACCTAAAATGCAGAGATAGGCAACGTTCACACTGCAGCCTGAAGTGACCCAAATCTGATTTTTTTGCCCACATGCGACCTGGATTTGATCTTTTAATGGCTGTCTGAACAACACAGATCTGATTTTTTCAATCCGACCCAGGCCACTTAGCTATGTGGTCCTGAATCCGATACGAATCTGATCTTTTCAAATGGGACCTGTGTCTGAATGGCCAGGTCGGATTCATCCGACCTGAACATCATAAATACCCGACAAAGGTCAATATTCTGCGTTTTGCTACGCAGACGCGGCAAGAAAAACAACAACCATGGCAGATGATGATGCTGAGAGCAGTATTTATGTTTCAACATATTGAAAAGATTGAGTTTTTAAGGTTAAAAAAAAGACCGCTAGATGCGCGCTGGCACTACACTTCCGTAAACATGGAGCAAGCTGGACTGTGATGTCATCGCGTCTTCTACTGCGCATGCGCGACACTTGCACTGTGTGCGCTGAGTTGATTCCTTCCTGCTATCATCGCCTCAACCTCGCCTATTCAGCCAGGCCAACAATTCCCTTTAATGACCCCCCCATTCAGAGACGGACAGGTATGGGGCATCGCAGGCTAACAAAAGAAGCCAAACGACCCTCATTCTAAAGGGGTGGACCGTTCATCTGGTTCAGTTTGCATGTTTTCTAAACAAAAACAAGGCTTTGTTTTAGGTCCACTGTATAACACTGCTTTATATAACCCAGTCATGTCTGGGTTTGTTTGAAACCTTATTTCAATCTAATTTCATTTGCTACAAAGCCAATCAGCCCACATGGTCTTAACCAATAACAGCAGGACTCTATGAGGCATAATATCGCTTTACTCGGTGAGTCATTGGCTGACTGTCCCTGACGCAATCAAGTCATACTAAGATGCAAATACTCTCGTCTTGTACGTAAGAGAAAAAAAAACCATACCAAACATTGCGAGCTAATCCGCCAGGAAGTCAGCCTTATTAGCAAGATGCCAAGCGTTAGCTATGACTAGCTAACTTTTCTGATGTCAACAAACGGACTTTGTGGCGATTTTCTCATCATGGAATATTTTTATTATGAATATTCTGGATTACTTTTAATCTGTGGACCCTTATGGACGAATGGAGTATGAATTGAAGATTGGATTTACAAAACGGCTTCTGGACGCCTTTAAAAGGTAGTTGTGGTTGCTTTGTTTGTTTACATCTTGACATGCTGTTATATCTGTGTTAACTGTGGTTGGTGCGCGCTGTCGCCATAAAATGATGTTGGTAGTTGAATTGTGGAGAATCTAAGCTTTCCAACAATAATTAACATGTCTAAATTGGTAAACATTTTAACGGTGTAATTTTCATGCGTTCTGAGTTGTTAGTTGTGAACGTTATTGAAACGTTCGCCAGCAATAGGTGGATTTTAAGAGGTTAGACATTGTTTAATACTGTAAGTCTACAAATTCATGACATTTGAACATTTTTAAGTGAAGAAAATTGAGGTTTTGCAGCACTATTGTATGCACTTAAATGCATTTGAATTTTAGAATTGAATTATTTAAATTTTATTTAAATAATGATCAACAAGTTGAGTAATTGATTGTAACTCAAGTATAGTTCTTTTAAAATCAAATATCAAATACACAACAAAAACTACAAGTATAATAAATACATAAAGAATTAAAGCATAAATGAATGAAAGATAAAGAAGCTTTGAGTAATCTCTGCATACGGATAACATCCACATCAATCGCTGCTCTGATTTTATGTGAAAACCGCGAGATCTGAGCAGACAGACAACCAGGACTTCCTCTGGTGACATTTAAGCAGAACAACGACGGCAGACTACTGAGCCACAGTCATGAAATGAATTATAAACAGGAGAGCAGCCAAATCAGTGGAACAGCATAAGCTGGAATTTGTAGTTTGTCTGTAAAATGAGGTCATATGACACCAAGAGGGCGTGATGTGACAGAGAAGAGACCAGACGGGAGAGTTCAGTCAGACAGGATGTGGTTGATTCAGACATTGAGTAACACCACAGACAGCCAGACTAAACACAGAACGGCCTCAGCGAGCCGACGCTTCTGGCTTCTTTCCACATGTTAACTGATGATTTCCCCGTTAGAGCAGCAGCTCCTCAGCTGAGCGAGGAGCACTTCCTCTAGTGGGAGCAGCGCCTCCAGGAGGCTAAGGGGAGTTTGTTGATTTGGTTAAGCTGATATTGATTGCTGGTTTCCAGGGTCATTGTGTTTCACCATCTCTCTACAGTGAATTAGATTAGACTGCCTCATCTTTTCATTTCACTCATCTCTTGGGGCTCCCTGCTCTCACATCCCCATGCTCTACTGTTTCTGCACACATTGCTACCCATTTATCATAATTAGAAATGACCAACTAACATCTACTCACTGGAATGCAGCGACTACATGAGTCATGTATGTTTCTACATGGTTATATGCAGGCCAGCTGACAGCGTGGAACCGGCCGGGACAGAATGAAGCCCAAAAATGTTTTGTAACCTTTTCTGGAAGCGAGAGCAGTGTTTCCCAATAATGGACCGCCACAGTCTGACACAGACACACAGAGAGAGAAAACAACAACAAAAAGATCAGCTTATCAGACCGCTCCACAGCTGTACTTTCATGCCGCCCGTAACCCAGCGCCATAGAGAGACAAATTGTTTGTTATATTTTTTTCAAAGCGCGCGTCCCGCCCTCCTTTATAAAAATGCCGCACCGGCTGCCCGGTGTTGCCAACTCAGCGCCGTTGTCGCTATATTTACCGACTCTTCAGACCCCTTCAGCGACTCTTTCTCAAAAAAAGCGACTAGCGACAAATCTAGAGACTTTTCTGGCGTCACTGGCGGCTTTTGGAGACTCTTAGGTGAAAGCACGTATCCTTCCTGATGTAATAACATAAAATCAAGGGCCCAATGTAAAAAACAAACAAAACAGCGTTCCCCTTTAAGTGGGATACGCCACGCTTAAAACCCCCGAGGGTCAGAGACTCTCCCACCACCGTCTCCTAAAATCCTGTGGGAAACACTGTAACAGAAACATATTTGGTCGTTTTTATTTCAGCATTTTCTTGTCATTACTGTCAAAAGTACAGAGCAACAAAATTCCCTCTGCATTTAACTCAGCCCCTTGGGGAGCACTGGGGGGTTAAGGGTCTTTGCTCAGAGACCCACAGTGGCAGTCTGTGGGAGTGGGGCTGGAACTCAGTTTCCAGCTCTGTGCCCTAAGCACCAAGCCGCCCCTCCCCACAGTTAATTAAAACAGTGAAATATATTTATTCATTTAATAAGGATTAAAAAAATACATTTATTTAATGCAAGCATCTCAGGTAACATTTAAATGTTTATATTAGAGATCTTCCCAGTATATATTTTATGAAATAAGCAGCATTTTGCTTTCCACACCTGCTCCACTCCCATTTGATGCCATTTCTGGATTTCTACTTGTGTGAAAAGTTGAAATTGGACCAAATCTTTCTTCAGCAGTTCAGAAAGATTGTCTATTATTCCCCTCCACCGCAGCATGTTGCAGCCATGTATTCACGTCAGTCAGATTCCAAACTTCTCCACCTCTTAACATTAGCCATTGGTGCTGAAGCTTTGCTCCATCAGAGAGCTTTAAGCAATGACCGCCTTCTCAGGCTTTTGCAGGTGAGGTTGACCTAAGGTAAAGCTTTTCCTGCAGCTTCTTCATGTTAAAGTGACGGAGCTGCTGCCTGGCCGTGTGCAGAGGGAAGATTCAGGTTCTATATTTACCTGCACATACCTGCCTTATGTTTATCAGCTGGACAAACTTCAGAGAAACTGCATCAGCGGCATCACCAGTTAGAAGGAATGGCTGCTGGGGGCACTTCCCATGCTGAAAACTATTTAATACAGTAATACAATAAAAAAAATCATGAAACTTAAAGATAAAGCTTCAACTTCTTTAAAAAAGAAGGATATTGCTCTGTGTGGGGGAGGACCAGGTGATATTAATCAAACACCCACCCCCAAGGCATTTACTCCCACTCTGCTGTGACATCTGGACGCCTCTGTGAACAGCTGAGACGTTTCTGATAAGCAGGCATTCACACGGCGCCCTCCCCCATTAAACACCGACACCCATATGTGAGACTAGAAAGACAGAATTCATTTCTCCGTGTCCTGGAAACATTTCCATAGGTCATGACACTCCCCACCCAGCCCCCACCCACCCATTATGATGGGCCCTTTGTCTGCACCAGATGTGATGGGTTGATGGTGGGAATGGGGGCCCACAGCCACTCACGCCCTGAACTGACCCCTTCAAAGGAACCAAAACAAAGAGAGAGGCAGCTATCTGCCCTGCTGAATTGTTTACAGGTCCAACCTTAGTGCCACAAACCAAATGGCCCAGCGACACATCTGACTCACTGACAGAGGCCCAGCAAACTGCAGGTCAGGAAGCAGGCAGGAGAGCAAACAAACGGCAGAAACAGGGTTGCTACAGCATTAAAGCAAGGTCAAGATGTTTTAAGACTTATTGCCACTGGAAAACTAAAGACCAACTGTACGATTAAAACAAGAAAAACCTGGGTAGAGACATCTGAACATGAACCATTACTTTCTGGCCAGTAGAAAGGTTGTGAATTTAAAAACACATCCACAGAGGAAGAAAACTAAAAACACAAAATTAACAGATGAACTGACTTTGTTTTACTCCAGACTCAAAGTCGGGCAGCGACTAAGGATTATTTTGCAAATAGAATAATCTGTGGCAGTGGTTGATGTTAAGGATTTTTACCACTTGCCCGACTTTCACATTTCATTTGCCCAGAAATATTTTTACTTGCCCAGTATAATGTTTGATAAATATAGTTCCTAATATTCATTTTTGTATATATACCAATAAAACATGTTTGTTTTTTAAATGTTTTTTGTAATTCATTATTTTTTAAGTTTCCAGGTTCCTGGTGTGTGTATGCATGCGTCAGATAAGGAACTCAAGCCTACATTACCGTGTTAACATGCTTTTCAATCCTTCCTGCACATTCTTTTCAAAATAACCTTTGCTTCAAACTGTTGTCTGCTTGGAAAAATATAAATTGTAATGTTAAAAATTAAGATAAACCACAAGACAGAAGTCAATGTCACAAATGAATAGCTTTTATTTTAGAGTCACGCTATGTTTATAGAAGATAATACTATTAATATAATGTGACTTTTCTAGAGAATCATTATACAGTTATTTTATTCAGGGTTTCCACAGTCTGACATCATTTCAGAATTCCCTGACTTTAACGGACTCAGGATCAGTTTTCCCTGACAAAATAAAAGCAGCAACAAGAAAATAATAACATCACAGGTCACCAATCTAACATGTTTAGCTCTATAACATTTAAATGCACCTCTCCAATGTCTAAGAGAAAAAATTTTATGAATATTTTTTAATGTATGACCTGCATCACTGTACAGAAGACTGCTATATGATAGCGCTTTCTGGCTTGTTTGTCGTTTTGGTAACTACAACAAAATCACCGCTAGGTGGACAAAAATCACGCCATCTAGCTGAAAATCACCTGGCTTTTTCAAATCACGCGAGAATGTGCAGTTAGCCAATTTTCCTTCACTTTACACTTCCCCACATGTCCAGATATAAAATCGGTGACGTAATCACCCCGAGGTCCGGCTGCTGCAACATCGTTTTTATTAGTTTTGCTTTCGGGACGTTGTAGGAACCAGATCAGCTCGGGTCCTGCTTCATGCAGTGACGTTATGCTACATGACTGGTGGAACGTTGCCACATGACGTAAAACATTGTGGTTGCCCAGACAAAGATAATAGCATCATCTGTAGCGTTAGCGTGTCGAATGACCAATGAAGTTTTACTTGATCGATAACAAAATTGAAAAAAGAAAAAATCTTTATGGTCAATCAAGTAACTGTTAGACCTTATAAAGGGAGAGAGCTGGGTAGCGCTGTGGCTAGCTGCGTACAGTAGCTAACAGGTTAGCCTATATTAGCTCGTTCAATAAGCCATATTAAGCTGCACTACTTTTAAATTCATGTCAACAACAACGGTTTGTTTCCTAAAACTAGAATAACGGTTTTATGTCTAAAATCTCGGCTAAAGTTATTTATTAAGATGTTCCATTTGTCCTCCTTTGCCCTTAGATCTTCATAAAAAGAATAAAAATAAGCAGAGACTTTTTTGTCACCTTGTTAAATGGCAGAGCTCAGTCTGTCTTAGAAGGCAGCACTTTCCTTCAATCATTGTTTTCTACTTTCGGCTGCATTACATCACAGATAAAATGTATAATAATAACAAATAAAGGTAACAACATGATTAGACTCCAAAAAAGATTTGATCCTAAAAAATGGGTGCGATAAAGTTTGTCCGAGTGGAGTTGCCATATGATGACGCCATAAGAAGGGGAGGGGCCTAAGCAGATCTGGTACCTACAGCGGACCCAATTATGTTTACAGCGAGCCGTTGGGTAAATGTAAAAAAAAAAAAAAATATTTTAATGTTTGATATCATGGATTCCAAAAATAAAATCCTATTTATGATGAGGTAACAACCTTAAGTCCTATGAACGACTGATTAAAGACGTTTTAATACTAATCAAGGGTTTAGTCTTATATTAATGCCTTTTAATGCTTTATTTTTTTTATTTTTAAGTTTTTACGGCACTAGTGGTTTGTTTTTTTGACAGTAGGCTGACGGGAAAGGGGAAGTCAGAGAGGCTTTTTAAGGATGAACTGTTTATGAGGGAGAAAGCATTTACAGACAGCTTCAATTATTACAACTTTATATCATGAAAAACTGTTTAATCCCATAAATCCATCTAATGCAGAGAAACAGGCTGATTGGTGCGACAAAGGAAGGAATGGATGGCCGAACAGACTGACGGATAATAAAGGAGAAGGCAGAGCATCTTATAAATATGTAGAAGCTTCATCTAAAGGATGGACAGCTGCTCCACACCCCCACCCAACCACAGCAACCAGGAGAATCTAACACTTTTAAAGGGAAGAGACTATTAAAGAAAATGTCATTGTCGTCTTAGAATAGTTTATTCAGACAGCCACAAATATCCACAGAAATCTGAATCAATCTTCTTCCCGTTAGCAGCTCTGTGGGTTTGTTTGTGTGTTTAAGGATCATTTCCAAAAATTACAAAAGCTTGAATCACATGCATGTTAAAAAGAAACAGAACCAGAGACAAACAAGCCCCAGAGTTCAGCAGGGATGAGGGAAATAAGGGAGGAGGAGAGGAAGGTCAGGGATCTATCATGCTTATGGTATGTAGTGCTGAATCTAAGGAAAGAAAACAACTAAAATGCAGATAAACATGGTTTTGTCTGTTTTGTCGGACTACTCTGAGAATGTCTGATGATGACATCAGAGAAACAGTTTAACGGAGAAAATGTTAAAATCATCACATTGTCTCAGAAAAGTCATAAATAATGTTTATAATATGTATATCTGACAAGTACATTCTTTAGTGAGTGAAGGACAGAAATAAATACTTTTAGTACCATATTTACATTATTTATGGCGACCTGGATGAATATCTGCTTGCACATGCGTTAAATGAGCTGATGGTACGTATCGGGTAGTGAGGGTCACACCAAACGTCTGCTGAGGAGCACAGAGTCGGTCAGACTGTATTTAGGCCTTTGAATCCACCTGCTATTAGCATCTATAAAACCTTTCCATTTAGCCACGGTTCGCTGCACCTGGACAATCGGCAGCCGGGTCACAGACATACTTGAAATTCCTCCACTCAGACAGAGAGTCACAGAGTCACATGAGCATGAAGCACAACAACAAACCACAAACAAAACAGTCTCCCTGCAGAAACAAAGAGGCCAGGAAACGTCACATACGACGAGAGGAAGCTATCACTGCAGGTAGGGCTGCAACTAACGATTATTTTAAAAATCGATGAATCGGACGATTATTTTTTCGATTAATCGATGAATCGGACAAAAAATATTTTTTATATTAAGCTCTTTATTCCAAAATAAACATTTTAGACAGAACAAACAAGCACACAAGTACAGGTTGCTCATTAACTGTACTGGTGCAATATCAAAAATAAATGTTTGTGTTAAAACTACGCAAACTTACATGAGAAATGTAGCTGTACATCCACAAAATATAGGGTACTTTGTTTCATAAAGCGCAAAAAAAGACATTTTTGTTTTTAAAAGCCCCTAAGGGGTTCAAACAATACGTCCCCCCATTTCAACAAATTAGTTTTTTTAGACTAGAAGAGTTCTGCCTTTTAAGACAGGAAAGTATAGCAGTTAAAGTTGCTACTTGAGAAAATACTGAACCATAGAGATAAAAATAGCCCTGTGATTCAAATTATAAATTGTATTTGGAATAAAAATGAGAGAACTAGGGGTGCTAAAAAACACATCCTCCAAAGACTCCAATTTACAGGTGCTGGTCATAAAATTAGAATATCATGAAAAAGTAGATTGATTTCAGTAATTCCATTTAAAAGGTGAAACTTGTATATTATATTCATACATTACATACAAACTCATATATTTCAGATGTTTATTTTGTTTAATTTTGATGATTACAAATGACAACAAATGAAAATCTCAAATTCATCATATCAGAAAATTAGAATATTGTGAAAAGGTTCAAAATTGATGGCCCCTGGTGCCACACTCTAATCAGCTAATTAACTCAAACCACCTGCAAAAGCCTTTAAATGGTCTTTCAGTCTAGTTCTATAGGCTACACAATCATGGGGAAGACTGCTGACTTGACAGTTGTCCAAAAGACGACCATCGACACCTTGCACAAGGAGGGCAAGACACAAAAGGTCATCGCTAAAGAGGCTGGCTGTTCACAGAGCTCAGTGTCCAAGCACATTAATAGAGAGGCGAAGGGAAGGAAAAGATGTGGTCGAAAAAAGTGTACAAGCAAGAGAGATAACCGCACCCTGGAGAGGATTGTGAAACAAAACCCATTCAAAAATGTGGGGGAGATTCACAAAGAGTGGACTGCAGCTGGAGTGAGTGCTTCAAGAACCACCACACACAGACGTATGAAAGACATGGGTTTCTGCTGTCGCATTCCTTGTGTCAAGCCACTCTTGAACCACAGACAGCGTCAGAAGCGTCTTGCCTGGGCTAAAGAGAAACAGGACTGGACTGCTGGTGAGTGGTCCAAAGTCATGTTCTCTGATGAAAGTAAATTTTGCATTTCCTTTGGAAATCAAGGTCCCAGAGTCTGGAGGAAAAGAAGAGAGGCACTTCATCCACGTTGCTTGAAGTCCAGTGTAAAGTTTCCACAGTCAGTGATGGTTTGGGGTGCCATGTCATCTGCTGGTGTTGGTCCATTGTGTTTTCTGAGGTCCAGGGTCAACGCAGCCACATACCAGGAAGTTTTAGAGCACTTCATGCTTCCTGCAGCTGACCAACTTTTTGGAGATGCAGATTTCATTTTCCAACAGGACTTGGCACCTGCACACAGTGCCAAAGCTACCAGTACCTGGTTGAAGGACCATGGTATCCCTGTTCTTAATTGGCCAGCAAACTCTCCTGACCTTAACCCCATAGAAAATCTATGGGGTATTGTGAAGAAGAAGATGCAATACACCAGACCCAACAATTCAGAAGAGCTAAAAGCCACTATTAGAGCAACCTGGGCTATCATAACACCTGAGCAGTGCCACAGACTGATCGACTCCATGCCACGCCGCATTGCTGCAGTAATACAGGCCAAAGGAGGCCCAACTAAATACTGAGTGCTGTACATGCTCATACTTTTCATGTTCATACTTTTCAGTTGGCCAACATTTCTATAAATCCTTTGTTTTTATTGGTCTTCAGTAATATTCTAATTTTCTGATATGATGAATTTGAGATTTTCATTTGTTGTCATTTGTAATCATCAAAATTAAACAAAATAAACATCTGAAATATATGAGTTTGTATGTAATGTATGAATATAATATACAAGTTTCACTTTTTAAATGGAATTACTGAAATCAATCTACTTTTTCATGATATTCTAATTTTATGACCAGCACCTGTACATGGGAATGTGGCATATAATTAATTGACATATTACTGATCTTGCTGGATTTTATTCTGCTTTACTTCCATAAATTGCAGGATCTTCTTTACTTTATCTTCACCAGAAGATTTAAACTTTAAAAGCCTTGCCCTCATAATTTGCAAGTTAATTTTCTTTATAAAGTAATTGTAAACGCTGCTTAAGTTAATTCAAATGAAATTAAAAGTAAAATAAGTAGCCAACCTTATCACTGTCTGTAACCTACTAACAAGGTAAGGAAAGCATCAGATGAGCTACCTGAGAAACTAACGCAACGTTTCCCCACTTTAAAACCAAACAAACATGGTGGTTCCGTGCCATGTTAATTTCTTTTGAAAAAAGTTGCATGTTATCACTTTTTTCGCTTTACAAAGCGCAGGCTATTTTAATTATTGTGATCAATTTGCGATCAAAATCCTAGTCCACAAGCATCCTCATCAACATTTTCCCCTAAATTTTCATGTTTTTTTCTAAATGTTTACATTATTTACTGGCTGCATCTAAAAACACCAAAGATGTTTTCTATTTATTAATAGATGTGAAATAATACAATATAATGTACAATAACTTCAATTATATCCTTACAAGGTCATTAAATCAATTCAGTTTAGTCTGTCTAAAAAGCTACCTGTAGTGTCTTTAACTGTCCAGCAGGTGTCAATATTCTGAGACAGTATCAACATAGTTTGGCTCCAAGATGCCTCATTAACCATCACTAGTAAATTGTCTTGTTCCATGCGCAAAGCATCCTCAATTCAAGTAAAAATCACGTATTTTAAGAAAAATTGTTGCAGCGTAGAATCAACTTTATTATCCATAAAATGTAGTTAGTAGTTTTCAGCTGGTCCAAAACACTGAAGCCAGACTTCTGATGCACGGAAAGCAGGCTTTGTCGTTTATCATAATAAATAAAGTAAATATCTTACACTATTTTATGTTCTAGGTTAGTCAATCGCTGAAGTGTTTGATTAACACGCAGCAGGTGGAGCATGAGGAAAGAAAATGGTTTCCTTGTTATTTATTGATTTTAATTGGTCTAAGTTGTAAATGTGACCACAATGTTGTTTAAAGCAGTATTTTAAAAGTATAACATTTAAGTTACATTTTTTTCCACTTCGATGGTAAATCCTCCCTCTTCAAGTTGGCAATCCAAAGAGGAACCCGTCCATGGAGGATCAGGAATCAGAAAGGTGGAATAACTCTTTGTTTTTCACTTTTACCCGATGTATTCCAGCATCCAGCTGCCATGCACGTGGGCATTGTCAGTTTCACTATAGCTCTGGTGAATTTCAATGGTGAATTCCTCTGGAAATCTTCAATAATTGTTGATTGCAGATAATAATTGTTGTCTAGTAGTTCCCATTGATTGATTGTAAAGCGGGGAGAATGGCGCTAGGCTAACCGCACCGCGACGTCACTGCTGGAAGATGGCAGGAGGGAGGGGTAACTATATTTGGGCAAAAATGGCCGCTCCCAGACTCACTGATCGCAATGCTGTTTTTATTTTTTAACTGATTAACGCTAAATTCATTAAATCACTGCAAACATATACATTTTAGGTATAAATAATGATCCATTGATTATTCCGCGCTGGCTGGACTTTTCCTTTAAGCATTTTTCCCTTACAGACCTTATCTGAACAAAGACACAAACAAAGCAGTGGTGCTAAATTAATGGTGTGCAAACAAGTGCAGTGCAGGTGCACACAGTAGAAAACATTTAAAGTGAGTCAGGAATTCTGCAAACAATCAAATGAGGCTGAAAAACAAGGAAAAAAGGCTGCATGGAGGAACGCCACGTAGAACAACTTGGGTTTCATTTTCAGATCACCACTGTCCTCACAGACTTCTTTCAATCCTAGATTTATGAAAAGTCCAGGACAATATCACAGAAGGAGGATCTGATAGAAGCTAGATCTGTCTGCGAGAAGATTGGTTTTAATCAAGAAATGAAAGATTGCGGTTCTGTGAAAGCAAAGTATGCAGACATGAGTCACAGACGACCATGAAACAGAGAAGATCCCATTGGCAACTTATATAAACCGCCCTTGATAGAACAAGAAACCAGCAGAAAACGCTGGAGCCTACACTTCACTGACAATGCATGCTGCTGCTGCACAAGCGTGGAAGCTGCAGGGTGTGGTGCTGAGCAGAAAAGTGACGGTGGAGGTATCAAAGGAGACCCGCTCTGCTCCAATCCACTGGCAAAGCCCAGAGTTTTAATCACCAACATTACAGCCAAACGCACAGAGTCCATTCCTGTTTGGGTCCCTGGGTGAGATCATATGCATCTACTATATTGCTTTCTATTCAGATGGAAATGATTGTGCTCTGTGCGTGAAAGCACGGACCCCTGCCATGACAATCCTGTTGCTGGACAAAAGAAGGCGGAATTCCCTCCCGTCTTGTGTGTCCCACAAACCAACATATCAATTTAACATCCAGCGAGAATGCGGCAGCAGCAACGGGGTATATGAGGACATCAGTGTTTTTAATGGGGATTGTTATGCATGAAGAAAAAATCTGGCTCCTCCACTCACAGTGAGGCTTTCTCGCCCTCCCAAACTCTCTCTCTCTCTCTCTACACACAAAGGAATGTCACACAAAGAAAACGCCTTAGCCTCCCAATCCATTGGAAAGAAGAAAAGGTACAAAACGAAAGAAAGAAATACAGGAAATACTTTTTGTTGAGCAATGATGTTTCCGTTTCAGAGAAGGAAAAACATCCAGTTAGCAGCATGTAAAGATTTTAACACATCTCCAGCAGAGGCTAACCCTGAAAGGGCAGAAATGCAGCCTTCTTAAGGAAATCTAATATCAGTCACGTATATCCAAGATAACAGAGAGGCTCCATCGTTTTCCCACTAAATTAGAGAAAACTCAGCCGGTTTCTTAATCCCTCAACCCCCATCCTCCTTCAGAGCCAGCCGCTGTGATTATAGAGCACCTTCAACACATTAAGAGGCTGCAGCACAACACAGATGAAGACTAGTTTGGATATCAGTGCTTTTACTTCCAGTTCAAAAACACAGAAAATAGGAAAATGGTGTTGAAGCGAGCGTCTGAATCGCAGCTACTGATAGTGTGCTTTTGGTTGCTTAATAGTTTACTCTGTTTTAGCTCAAAATCTAAAATACTTGGAGAGGGCGCGACTCGGTTTATAGATAAATTACATTATTTAAAACATGTCAAATAAAAACAGATGTTGGAGAAGATGTGTGTTTACACTGGAAGCTGCTTTCAACCAGAGACGCTCGATTTCTAGAGTTAGTTAGAGTTCAGCTCCTGCCTAAAAGGTCAAGGACTCTAACAGACAGGGAAGGCAACACTTGAATCAAGATGATTTGACAAACTATTGCACAATTATTTATACACTTTGAACCATCGTATCCAGGGGGGGATTCAGGGAATTTGGGGCCCTGGGCAAAGACAGGCAGGGGGGCTCTGAACTGAGAAGACAGCAAATAAACAGTCCCCTTAATAAAGATAGAGAAATGTTAATAGAATAGACATCCATTATCTGTTCTAGGTTTTGTCCCTCTCTTCTTCTCCCTTTTCTTGTTGTTTTCCTCTCTATGTTTTGTCCTCAGCTGACTTTTCATGCTGTCTCTAAAGATTTTTTCCAAGCACTAAGCTCACTTAGCTGATTGCTCCTCCCTGTGTTTCCAAAAAGGCCAAAGTAAATAACCCAGTCCTTCTTTTCACTGTAGACAAGCCATGATCTGCTTATCTGTTCTCCATTTTTCATTTGGATGGAATAATAGCTGCATGAATCATGACAGCAGTAGCGACTAAAGTGCCAAGTTGGCAACACTGTTCTCTGCATCGTTTGTTTTCAAATGGTTTGCTGCTGTCTGTTTGGACCTTTCTGAACATGTGCAGCAAATGGACTGATCCAATATGGTGGACACTGAAGGGGGGGGGGGGGTCTGATGGCATTTTAGAGAGAGGAGTTTTATGAAAAACATAATCAATGTGCACAAGTAAGGAATATTCTTATTAACTATAAATGTAAACAGAGTTTTATGGCGGATCTTAAATATGGGGACTAGTCCGAATCAGAAACTAACTTCAGCTTGGTCAAAGTGAGTAAAGGTGATAAAAGTGCTAAAAGTCAGGCCTGCAGGGGATCACTATTAGAACTGATCCACTATAATGGTGATAGCCGTTTAAAACGCAGCTGTATACTAATTCAAAACACAAAAGGGGGGGTTGTGCACTTTGACCTTTGTCCAAAACCAACATAATGCCTTAGATTTAAAACAAGTCGCTTTATAACAAACTGCCTGCTCACACAGAATCACACACTGTACCGGCCTCCAAACCACAAAGACAATGAAACTGATAATTATTTTGAAAAGATTTCGTTAGAAACTTTTCTTCCTTTCAGCTAAAACTGCGATAAACAGCAGCTCCGCTCTCTGCGGACTAATGGACCGTTATCTGCTCAGCTAAAAGCCTTCAGCTCAAACACTCCTTCAATCTCACAGCCTCTTTGTTTCGTTCCTTGTTGTTGTTTTTTATTTGCATTGTTTTTCCCCCACAGCCAGACAATAAACATTCTCCAGACAGGCGGCAGCAGGCTGACCGCAGACCCTGCGCCATCTTAGTTACACACACTCTTCTCTTTACGTGCTTCTTCAACAAAGAGCTTCCTAACGGAGCTAAGAGCAAAAGAAGAAATAAAAACCGCCTCTAAACATCCACGGAATGATGCTTACCGTCATTTTCTTGTAACCTTGTCCCAAAGATCAGAACCAGCAGTAGCAGACCTGGTACTGCGTTCATCGTGGCTACGGAGCAGAATGCTGAACCCTGGCTGCCAACTTGTCTTTGCTCAGAGGATGCTCATCGCTCATTGGCTGTTAGAGCGTTAGGTCCCGCCCTTCACAGCGCCTTTTCCGGTGATCCTATCATCTGATTTGTTGAGGGAGCAGCCCTCCGTCCCATTGACTGGGAACTGGACCTCCCCTGTAAACAAACGCTCACCGTAGTCGTTTTAATTTAGAAAAAAAAAAAAGAATAAAGCTTTATGACTTTATTCAGTTTAGTTAATCTGATTGATTCACATAACCATATTTCTTATTATTATTTCTAATGTCTTTACAAGACTGAAAACCGTAATAAAAATATAACAAAAGCATTTCCAGCGGCCGTGCTCTCATCACACTCTCTGGGAAAACTTTTGACAGAATAATGAACTCTGCAAAATACTTTACATTGAATAAGTTGCAATCCAGCCGAGGGTGTACTAGACAGAATAGTGCATATTGTCTTTTGAATTGTTGCTATAATGGGAATTGAGATGAAATGTGTTTTGAATTGGCGATACAGAAATAAACTAAAAATGAATTAGATTTAATGTGTGGAATCTACTTGAAAAAGGCAAAGTTGTAACCAGAATTAAAGTTTAGGATGACTGGGATCTGGATATCTCTAATTTTTTTAACGCTTTCCTGACAGCCAAAGTTTGAGACTGAAACATCCACAGAGTTGTTGTGAGGACATAGAGGATTGTCACACCAATGCAGTTTCCAGAAAAGGAAAAAAAAGGTTGAACAACGCATGTCAGAGTGGCTCTAACGAGGCAACATATCAACAACTGATAGAGTCATTGCCACAGCTATCCCTTGATTAGAAATTTACAAGGACATCCTTTGGTCAGATGTGGCCCATGTCTTATATTTCTTTCTTTTTGCCAATCAGAACAGTTTCTTCTCATTTTAACCTAAACAGATCAACTGATCTAATAGATTAGAGTCTTTTATTTGGCCATTATGTTAGGAAAACACAAAAGCAACACATGCTCTTTTGGCTCACCCTTCCTTCTCATTTTATCACATTACAACAACCAGAAACTGGAGGCTTGTTGCTTTCCATGTGATCGACCAGTTGTGTCCGACGTGTGCAGCAGCTGAACTGATTCTGCTCAGAGATTCCAAAATGATTTGTTAAGGCAGAGGGAGACATTTCCATTTTTAATTAGTGTGAAATTATTATACACAAGCTAAAATCTAATCTAAACCATTACTCTGCTGACATTTGTGCACCAAAATATTAATTTAATCCATTTATTAAATTAGGCAAGCCTTTTATTAAAAAAACGTTTATATCTCTAAAAACTTGTTAGGACTTGTTAATCTAACCCTCTCCAACAAATAATCTAAATAACTAAATTTAATAAATTATTGCATGCTTGTCATAGTCTTGGCGCTTTATTGTTTATTCCATTCAGGGTGTAATTTGGCCTGTTTTTCATGAAAGTTTCATCTGATCTCTGTTAAGCTGGGCATACACTATTTGATTTTTTTGCCCTTTTCAGGCCTGATCATGCATCGTGTAGCATACAGGGAGTAACGAGGGGCAATCAGCCTCTCACGATTACGTCCCGTTTAGTAATTGTAAGGTCGGGAGAAAATCAAACATGTTTGAAATTCAGTCGGCCGTCGTAAGGTGCAAATTGTTCAGTGGGCAAACAAGGACTCTTCTTCTTCCTCTCAGATGAAAACACAGAAGCATGGCTGGGTACGAGTGAAAAGCAGTTCTCTCTGTAAAATTGACAGACCTTAGTAGCCACGTTTGCTCAGCCATGTCTTTGTCCAAATACGTCGCCTTTTCTTTTTAAAGCTTTCAGCACAAAATTGCCCAAATTTCCACGGCAGGGCGTTTCACTCTAGTGAGCTTCATATTCCTCTTCTACTCGTTTGGCTTCCAGATAGACTGGTCCGAGTAGTGCCATCTCACTGCGGAGCTGAGTCCCACATAGTTTAAAGACGTGCAGTGTGAGCAGGTAGATTGCATCAGAGTGTCGTGAGCTGTAAACTTTTAAACCCTTTGGGTTCGTTGTACATTGTGAGCTGGAGCTGTGTGCAACGTATGAAAAATCATACAGTGTATGCCCGGCTTTAGTCTGATCCCTGGTTTATCGAACTTGGACCTGTCTTCTGACTCCGGCTTTGAACTTCTCCTCACGGATACTGCTGCTCTTCGGCGTCGGCTAGCGCTCGCTCATTAGTTTGCTCTGCACATTCACTCTGAGCTCTAAGGGCGGCACCCGCTCCAGGCTGAGGAGAAACCTCCCGCTTGGATTCTGCTCCATCTTCTGGGATCGGACTGAACTCAGAACCAGGCTGGTTACTAATGCTCATAGTTGTGGCCCGTCTTAGATTCAAAGTCACCACCCTGAGTTTCTATCTCTACAGAGTATCCAGTGAATCCGCCTAAAGCCAGGCATACACTGTGCGATATTTTCAATAGTTGAACGGAGCGACAGCTCAAACTTCACAGCTCACCATGTATGTTCTCACACTGTGTGAACCGACGCTCTGATGTGACCTACCTGCTCACACTGTACATCGAAAAACCACGTTAGACTGAGCACCAAAAGATGGCGCTGATTGGACTTGTCAGTCTGGAAGAAGAACTCCCTTGTTTGCACATGTCTGTACTTAAGTTTCTGCTAAATTGGCTCATAGCTCAGCTTTAACAGCAGGATTTGTCCATGAACACGTCACTACGGCTGCCTGAATTTCAAACGTTTGATTTTCTCCCGACCTTACGATTCCTGATCGGGAGGTGGTCGTGAGAGGCTGATCGCCCCTCATTGCCCCCTGTATACTACACGACGCAGGACGCACCATGAGGCTGAAACTCGGCCCGATTGAAAAAATTCTTGCACGACTGAAGAATCGTCCCAAAAGAAAAAAAAATCGCACAGTGTATTCCCACTGTTCTGTCTGTAGTTTAATAAACACTTTGAACTTTCCCATCTCGCCTTGTATATTGGTTCCAATGTTCTGTGATCATTACAATGCTCTTATTTTATCTAGACAAACCGCTCCTTTTTATGAATTAAACTTTCCCACCCATAAGCAATTTGGAGATATTTTTGACAATGTTGAACAAAGGGACGAAAAAGTTCTGCTGTCATAGTCCAACACAATTGTTTTCATTTGTTTAGCCCCAAACTAAACAGGGTTGGGTAAAAGAAAACAAGTGTTAGTTTAAGTTGGTTAAACTTGAAAAAAGAAATGATTGTCCTTTGAGGCAATAAAATGTGTTAGCACAACAAAGCAAGAAAGTTGTGTAAAACAGTTAGGTCAGTTAGTAATACTTAAATCTTTAAGTGGGAGTTCAATACAAGGGACAAGAGTTCTGCGAACTCTTATCTCTTTGTTGTTAAATGCGGGAAAGCCAACTTTCCCTGTTGGCACAACATTTTGCACCTCAACTCCCATTGTGGCTAGCTGGAGTTCACCTGGTAAGTAACCTTTCGTTCCTTTTGTCCAGCCAACCCGTGTTAATTTTCTTTTTCAGTTTTTCGCATTTACTTAGTCATATTTAGTTACTTAAACACATTTTTTTTTATGTCCTACCCTGCTAACATAAAAAAATTGTGTTAAAATAACTAAATATGATTTATTAAATGCCAAAAACGGATGTACCTCAAACTCCCAAACTCTTACAGGTGCTGGTCATAAAATTAGAATATCATGAAAAAGTAGATTGATTTCAGTAATTCCATTTAAAAAGTGAAACTTGTATATTATATTCATACATTACATACAAACTCATATATTTCAGATGTTTATTTTGTTTAATTTTGATGATTACAAATGACAACAAATGAAAATCTCAAATTCATCATATCAGAAAATTAGAATATTGTGAAAAGGTTCAAAATTGATGGCCCCTGGTGCCACACTCTAATCAGCTAATTAACTCAAACCACCTGCAAAAGCCTTTAAATGGTCTTTCAGTCTAGTTCTATAGGCTACACAATCATGGGGAAGACTGCTGACTTGACAGTTGTCCAAAAGACGACCATCGACACCTTGCACAAGGAGGGCAAGACACAAAAGGTCATCGCTAAAGAGGCTGGCTGTTCACAGAGCTCAGTGTCCAAGCACATTAATAGAGAGGCGAAGGGAAGGAAAAGATGTGGTCGAAAAAAGTGTACAAGCAAGAGAGATAACCGCACCCTGGAGAGGATTGTGAAACAAAACCCCTTCAAAAATGTGGGGGAGATTCACAAAGAGTGGACTGCAGCTGGAGTGAGTGCTTCAAGAACCACCACACACAGACGTATGAAAGACATGGGTTTCTGCTGTCGCATTCCTTGTGTCAAGCCACTCTTGAACCACAGACAGCGTCAGAAGCGTCTAAAGAGAAACAGGACTGGACTGCTGGTGAGTGGTCCAAAGTCATGTTCTCTGATGAAAGTAAATTTTGCATTTCCTTTGGAAATCAAGGTCCCAGAGTCTGGAGGAAAAGAAGAGAGGCACTTCATCCACGTTGCTTGAAGTCCAGTGTAAAGTTTCCACAGTCAGTGATGGTTTGGGGTGCCATGTCATCTGCTGGTGTTGGTCCATTGTGTTTTCTGAGGTCCAGGGTCAACGCAGCCACATACCAGGAAGTTTTAGAGCACTTCATGCTTCCTGCAGCTGACCAACTTTTTGGAGATGCAGATTTCATTTTCCAACAGGACTTGGCACCTGCACACAGTGCCAAAGCTACCAGTACCTGGTTGAAGGACCATGGTATCCCTGTTCTTAATTGGCCAGCAAACTCTCCTGACCTTAACCCCATAGAAAATCTATGGGGTATTGTGAAGAAGAAGATGCAATACACCAGACCCAACAATTCAGAAGAGCTAAAAGCCACTATTAGAGCAACCTGGGCTATCATAACACCTGAGCAGTGCCACAGACTGATCGACTCCATGCCACGCCGCATTGCTGCAGTAATACAGGCCAAAGGAGGCCCAACTAAATACTGAGTGCTGTACATGCTCATACTTTTCATGTTCATACTTTTCAGTTGGCCAACATTTCTATAAATCCTTTGTTTTTATTGGTCTTCAGTAATATTCTAATTTTCTGATATGATGAATTTGAGATTTTCATTTGTTGTCATTTGTAATCATCAAAATTAAACAAAATAAACATCTGAAATATATGAGTTTGTATGTAATGTATGAATATAATATACAAGTTTCACTTTTTAAATGGAATTACTGAAATCAATCTACTTTTTCATGATATTCTAATTTTATGACCAGCACCTGTACATGTATTTTGCACTTCATTTGGTTTTCCTTAAGCATGTTACATGTTCAGTGTTTGTAAAATTGTACATAGTATTGAGCAGTAAACGCATTTGCTAATTATTTTAAGTGTACAAGTACACAATGTAGCACAAGTTAAAGTGGGACATTTGGGCCTCATTAGTCTGCATTTATCTGTCCCTGTTGGAAGGGCTTTGATCCTGGTACAGTTCAAATAAAACTAATGTTCTGGATGTATATGTTGCCTCTGTTATTATTTACACATTTCTGTAATTATTTATAGAAATTATTAGTTAGTACAGCTTACAGGAGACTTTGTAGCATAAAGAATTTAAAGTTATTACAGTGTAAAGTTAGAAGTACGTATAACACAGAGTTGGGTTGACAAAAATTAGAATTCAGAGTTGAGTTAACTCTAAAGAAAAACTCATATTTAGTTGATCCAGCTTTTTTTTTGCAGTGTATGTAGAATAGCAGCAATAAGATAGTTATGGTTTATTTAAATGCATTTTAATTGGTTTATATCAAATCATCTTCAGGTGGAACTGCTTGACTAAAATGTCCTCATAAATTGAGGTGTCAAGTAACAAAGTACAAATAATTCCTTAACTTATTAACTAAGTAGAAATGTTGGCTATCTATACTTTACCCAGAGTGATAATTTTTAATAGTTTAATAATTTTTAACCTTTTTTTTTTACTTCTACTCCTTACATTTTAAAAAAATAGACCTGCTAGTTTTGTTTCATTTAAGCTAATTTTTATTATGGTATGTTGGTATTTAAAAAAAGACAACATCAAAATAATTGGTTTTATCCAGACAATACATTTTTTGCTGGTTGGACTCAGTGCTGTCCCAAATTATTGTTTGCAACATACCAAGATAAATGTTTTTTATTGATAATGCAACGTTAAATTTGACACTGTTACCATTAATTATAAAAGTAAGAAAATGAAGTCTAAGGAAGTTGTTATCCAGAATTGTAGAAACATGTTCCTTTAATAGGGTAGTGCAGTAAAGTCCTTCACATTTTTCCTGCATTACTTTACTTTTATACTTGTAATAGTTTTAAAAATGGCACTTTTACACTTTTATTTGAGTAAAAAGCTTAAGCTGATTCTCTAACTTCTACAAAAGAGTTTTAAAGCAGTACGATAGGAGAGTAGTCTTTATTGTTTCTCTCTATTTACTGTCCTAATCCCTCCCACCAGAGTTGTTCCTGTAGCCAGAAGCTACCGGTGCAGTGTGTATACGTCCGTACGTCAAAAGTATCACGTAATTTAGCGGGTCACCTGCTCTGGTGTTCCCGCAGCGTGCCGATCAGAGTCAAGGCAATTTTAATACTGATTGCTTGCCGAGTCGTCTGACAACGCGTCAGTGAGCTTTTCCCACTGCCACTAAAAGCCAATGTAAACGGGTTTTCAGGGCAGTGGGACAGGGGTGTTTGAGTACTAAGATACATTTAGACCTTAAAAACTCTATGCTAAATATGTTCTATTGGTTTATTGGCTACATGAATAATTAGTCCAGTTCCCCATGTCACCACCCATTCTTCTAAAATAAATCAATTGAACTGTAATCTGGTAGATGAACCGATTTAAGCTGAATTTGTTAGATTGTCTTCCTCTTCAGGGCTACTTGCACGATAATTTAATCCTGATCCTTTTCAACCACAAAGGGCCTCTCTGCAGCTTCACTACTGCTACTCCACTATTCAGACAGCATCTCGCCCACAGCCAAAATCAGATAGTTATTAAAAACTAAGCCAAGTTATCAATCATGAAAATCTGAAAGAAATTACCACAGCTTTGACAGAACAGGAAATCAAAGCTTTTTGATGTGGCTTATTGAAAAATCAGATATGCAGTGGGTAAAACTATTTTTTCTCAGTAAATATATCTCTAGGGGTGCTGTTGACATGACATTTTCACCAGATGTCAGTAACAATCCATGCAGTCCACACATACAAAGAAATCAAACCACAGAGGGTAAGAAATGGAGTTATGTGTAATAATGTGCAATGACAAAGGGGAAGAATGGGGGGTAAAAAAAGGCCAGTGGTGCCTCCAGAAATGTTTCATAGGGGGGGGCAGATGGGGCCACTAAAAATCTTTGGGTGACACACTGAAACTAAAAGCCATAATTTCAAGGTTTGAGTCTACTATTGTGGTAAACCTGCCTGAGAAATCATAAACACCCACTCATATCTCTGTTTATTGTGTGAATTGTTGACAATAAATAATTTCTGGAGGAGCCACTGCTGGTTACAGCTTTAGATTCCAGTTTTATTAATTCATGGTTTTACCTCTATGAGGACAAAAATTTGCAACAAACAGGAGCAGGTTGATAAAAAATGTTTTCAATTTGGGTTTGTCAAACCTTGATGTTACTGCTTTTCCCCTGGTTATGTAGTTTTTTATTAGTCATGAGCTGCACTAACAGCGTCTGAGTCATTTATGAAAGAGTTCCTCGGAGATGCTATTTTTATTAAATTCTTGATTTGAATTAAACAGAGAAAACCCAAAATACTTGACTGTAAAATGCCAAGTCATGTTCAGTTTAATTTGTTGCACGGCAACAGTATTTGCCCAGAAGCACATGCTGAATGATACAGACATGTGAAACAAAAAACTGATAAGAACCTGCACTCTGTCCCAGAAAATGGAAATAAAAAGGAAGGCGCACCATTTTCTGTACCCAAGAACTCGATATGATATCCACAGACTTATAGCCATCATGGTTTGGCACAAACGGTCACGTTAAAGGAGGTTTTTGCTTGTTTTTATATATAGGCAGCTTGATTTTCAGCTGCAGGAGACCTTAAAGAGCTGCTCCTCTGGTCTCTGTGTTACTTCTGCTCTCAGAGACACAGACAGTTACTCTATCAATATCCAGAGTGGAGATTTCTTGAGGAAGCACTGGAGAAAAAGCCAAGGCTGTCCTCAGCCTTCCGATTAGCATTTCAGTATCAAAGGTTTTGAATCAGCTTATCAACCCAATGTCACCCAAACGTGTGTTTGTGCTAATGTCCTACATGTGGCCTGAGTTAAATAAACAATGTTTCATAAGAGGTGTTGGTGAGGTCACGAGACAAAATCCTGGACAAAACTTTAAAAAGAGCTTCAAGTAAATCTATGCTTGTACCTGCAAACCTTTTTAACATCCAGCTTTGTGCCACTGTTTAACCTCATAATGCAGAATAATAAACAATCAGCTTTGAAAGCTGAAACCAAGCGGGCCACATCCCTAAAACAAGAAAACATCCGGCAGCTCACATTATGAAAGACATTTAACTTGAGACAGAAAACAGAAAAGACATGTACTGTCTAACATAATTTTTACATTTTAGATTTCAGATTTCAGGGAGTCAATATTTGTGAGATCATACATCACTCTCTTTTTTTGGATAACAGTATGTATCTCAAACAGTAACACAGCAGTAACAGTGGAGAGGAAAACTCCCTTTTAACAGGAAGAAACCTCAAGCACAACCAGGCTCAGTGTGAGCGGCCATCTGATGAGGCCGACTGGGGTTCAAGGAGACAGAAGCAGACATAGAAAAAGAAGCATAGATACAAAAACCAGCTGTAAAAGGCGGCACCATCCAGGAAACACACAGCCAGGCAGATGAGCTCCAAGCCAGCTCCAATTCAGAGGAAGAACAGAGCACATCAAGCCAGTCACAGTCAGAGAAACAGGACTACACTGGAAAACAGGCCGATCTCCAACATCTAAAAACAAAGGTGTTGTGCTGGTGGAGCCTCCTTGAGGAACAGCAAGCAAGCGGACGGTTCTATTTCAGCTCAAGCAGCGCATCAAAAATGACAGCCTTCCAGCACTGGAAATTTAAGGAACATTTCATTTACCGGTACATCTGTGAAAAGGGCTCAAATTTAACCGTGCAGTGCAAGAAATGTTTGCCGGCTATCAACCTGAACCTGCTTGTGTTAGTCTGCAAACTGCGTAAATGGTAGAGCCTGGGGGAGGAATGAGAGGAGTCTGAGAAAATCTTCCATGCCTGGTGCAGGCATCTCTTCTTGTGGACATCCTGTGATTGCCTGTCAGCAGTTCCCTCTCAGCTTAGTGCTTTTTTAAGGTTCACATTCAGTTCTCAAAAATTAAATGTTGAACATGGGTCAATACTCATTAAAACCTTAAAGTAATCAAAAACTAATCAAAAGTAATTCATTACATTACTTTTTAAAAGTAATCGAAAAAGTTACACTACAATTACATTTTAAACAAGGTAACTTGTAACTGTAACGGATTACATTTTTAAAGTAACTTACCCAGCACGGCATATATGTAGTTAAAGCAAACAGATAGACACTTTCTGATTTTTTCCATGCTTAATAAAGCAAAGGATTTCTGTACAAGAAATGCAAACTAGTCCATTCATTTGTTACTTCAAGGCTGGACTATTGTAATTCTTTACTATCAGGAAGTCCGCAAACTGTAGTTAAAAGCCTTCAGCTGATCCAAAATGCTGCAGCCAGAGTTCTGATGAAAATTAAAAAGAGAGATCATATCTCTCCTATCCTGGTCTTCTCTTCATTGGCTTCCTGTTAAATCCAGAATAGAATTTAAAATCCTCCTTCTCACATATAAAGCCTTAAATGGCCAAGCTCTATCTGATATCAGAGATCTGATTGTTCCTTATGTCCCTAACAGAGCACTTCGCTCTCAATCTGCAGGTTTACTAGTGGTTCCTAGAATTTCTAAAAGTAGAATGGGAGGCAGATCTTTTAGTTATCAGGCTCCTCTCCTGTGGAACCAACTACCAGTTTTAGTCCGTGAGGCAGACACCCTGTCTACTTTTAAGGCTAGGCTTAAAACTTTCCTTTTTGATAAAGCTTATAGTTAGAGTGGCTCAGGTTATCTTGAGCTATCTCTATAGTTCTGCTGCTATAGGCTTAGACTTCTGGAGGACATAGGGACCCATTTTTCATCATTCTGCTTCATTCTATCTCTATTCCCCCTACTCTGCAGAATCTATTAGTTCAATCTCTAACGTTCTGCTCTCTCTGCTTTTTCTCATAGTAGCTTCATCTGGTCCCGTTTGGCTGTGACTCCATCTTGAAGACAAATATCAGCTGTGCTGCTGCCATGCTTTGTTTGTGAGAGCTCTCCTCTTCTATATACAGGTGCTGGTCATAAAATTAGAATATCATGAAAAAGTAGATTGATTTCAGTAATTCCATTTAAAAAGTGAAACTTGTATATTATATTCATACATTACATACAAACTCATATATTTCAGATGTTTATTTTGTTTAATTTTGATGATTACAAATGACAACAAATGAAAATCTCAAATTCATCATATCAGAAAATTAGAATATTACTGAAGACCAATAAAAACAAAGGATTTATAGAAATGTTGGCCAACTGAAAAGTATGAACATGAAAAGTATGAGCATGTACAGCACTCAGTATTTAGTTGGGCCTCCTTTGGCCTGTATTACTGCAGCAATGCGGCGTGGCATGGAGTCGATCAGTCTGTGGCACTGCTCAGGTGTTATGATAGCCCAGGTTGCTCTAATAGTGGCTTTTAGCTCTTCTGAATTGTTGGGTCTGGTGTATTGCATCTTCTTCTTCACAATACCCCATAGATTTTCTATGGGGTTAAGGTCAGGAGAGTTTGCTGGCCAATTAAGAACAGGGATACCATGGTCCTTCAACCAGGTACTGGTAGCTTTGGCACTGTGTGCAGGTGCCAAGTCCTGTTGGAAAATGAAATCTGCATCTCCAAAAAGTTGGTCAGCTGCAGGAAGCATGAAGTGCTCTAAAACTTCCTGGTATGTGGCTGCGTTGACCCTGGACCTCAGAAAACACAATGGACCAACACCAGCAGATGACATGGCACCCCAAACCATCACTGACTGTGGAAACTTTACACTGGACTTCAAGCAACGTGGATGAAGTGCCTCTCTTCTTTTCCTCCAGACTCTGGGACCTTGATTTCCAAAGGAAATGCAAAATTTACTTTCATCAGAGAACATGACTTTGGACCACTCACCAGCAGTCCAGTCCTGTTTCTCTTTAGCCCAGGCAAGACGCTTCTGACGCTGTCTGTGGTTCAAGAGTGGCTTGACACAAGGAATGCGACAGCAGAAACCCATGTCTTTCATACGTCTGTGTGTGGTGGTTCTTGAAGCACTCACTCCAGCTGCAGTCCACTCTTTGTGAATCTCCCCCACATTTTTGAAGGGGTTTTGTTTCACAATCCTCTCCAGGGTGCGGTTATCTCTCTTGCTTGTACACTTTTTTCGACCACATCTTTTCCTTCCCTTCGCCTCTCTATTAATGTGCTTGGACACTGAGCTCTGTGAACAGCCAGCCTCTTTAGCGATGACCTTTTGTGTCTTGCCCTCCTTGTGCAAGGTGTCGATGGTCGTCTTTTGGACAACTGTCAAGTCAGCAGTCTTCCCCATGATTGTGTAGCCTATAGAACTAGACTGAAAGACCATTTAAAGGCTTTTGCAGGTGGTTTGAGTTAATTAGCTGATTAGAGTGTGGCACCAGGGGCCATCAATTTTGAACCTTTTCACAATATTCTAATTTTCTGATATGATGAATTTGAGATTTTCATTTGTTGTCATTTGTAATCATCAAAATTAAACAAAATAAACATCTGAAATATATGAGTTTGTATGTAATGTATGAATATAATATACAAGTTTCACTTTTTAAATGGAATTACTGAAATCAATCTACTTTTTCATGATATTCTAATTTTATGACCAGCACCTGTATTGCCCCCGCTATGCAGGAATTTAGGGGTTAGGGCGGACGTTCAGACACAGCTACAGTATTTTACACACTGAATGAATTCTGGAAATTTTGATTTGTGATTGAAGAACTTTGATCTGCATTTGAGAAACTTTGAAATGATAAGGTCAATAAAAATGTACTGACATTGTAACTTCTTATCATAATTAATGTAACCAAATCCAAAATTTCACAAGCATTATAAGAAGTAAGAAGGAATATTATCCATTACAAAATGAGAAAATGACTCCATAAACACTTAGGAAAAGGGCAATGCCAGAATCCATGAGTTGCTGTTTCATCACAGAAAGTGCAATTAACATTAATATCCCTTTGAGTCTTTGAAGGTAGACATTGATTGGATAAAAATCTATACAGCAATTTAAGAGATTTCCTTTACCTTGGTAAAAAAAAAAAAAAAAAAAATCTGCAATAAATGCTTTGAACTGTGAACTAGTGATCTCTTAAAGGAAAAGTTTTGTTAAAACGAATTTATTTTGAATTTAAAAAAAGAGTTGTTAAATTCAATTCAGTTCATACTTAGACTTAGGCTCAACTTTATTTATCCCTTTGGATTACTCCTTCAGGGAAATCCTGGTTCCAGTAGCTTATATAGAGTACAGAGAGTTAATGCAAGATGCCATTAAAGATGAAAATACAACAGACAATATAAAAAGAGTGTATATAGTTCCAAAAAAGCAAAGAAAAAAAGAGAGAAAAAAGTCGTAATGATATAAAAACGGACCCTCTTCCTATCACCTCCTCCATTCCCCCAATGTCAGATTGGTTCAAAGTTTTCTATCAAGGTAAAACCAGTGGATAACATCGACTCATTTCAATGCAATTGTTCAGCTTCTCTGCCGTTTCGTGTCAGTAGCCTGTGAAAGAGGAGTTTGAGTACAGTTACCTTTCACAGCTCTGAATAGAGATGTTATTCCTGAGGGGATCGGCTACAATAGAAAATTCCCTTGAAAAAACAGGAACTCCGTAGTCTTGTTAAAAAAAAAACAAACAAACAAAAAAAAGATTCCCATCCTGGTTGAACAGCTGGCTTACAGTAATGATGTTATTATTATTCCACTTGTGATAGAACATTAGTTTGTTTTTATAGACTCAATAATAGTTATAGAAACAATAATGAAATAATTGGATAGAATTAATAGAATTGATGTCTTATTCCATTATTCCACTCATGGTTGTGCTTAAATGTAATAGAAAATCCAGATCCCAATGGATTTTTTTCCGGTAAAATAAAGGTTTAATAAAAAAAGGAAAAAAAATTGGGGGCCATGCCAGCTGCATTTCTATGGCAAGACTATAATTTAAGGGGAATTTTGTCTAAATTGTCATTACAGATCGAAAGAAAATCAAGGCCACCGACCTTGGAGAATACCTAATGAGGAACAACATTCCATACAGGGTTTGGACATTTTATTACGTAGCCAATTTATTCTAAATTTATCATTTGTCAAAGCAGCTTTCTTCACATAATCAGAACAATTTTTCCACAATAATCAGAAAGGGCTCTATCCATAGTTGTGCTTATCAGAGAGGTCTACATCCAATTAAGCAGCATAAGCTAACCTTCATGTTCCTTCAGCTTTTAATAGCAGAGTTTTTCCTCTTAGAGATACATCACATAGAAGCCATGGGTTTATTTTAAGAATATAGGATTAAAGTTATTCAGGCATCTTTTAGTCTGGCTTCACTCAGTATTTATATCCAAATGCATAGCAGCCTTTTTGACAGGGATGTTTAAAATAGAACCAGCATCCCTCGCTGTAATTGATAACAATTCACCTTATTTGAGATCAAGGCAGAGACCAGAGGCTTTAGAAAATTATTTCAGTAGTTGTTTTTTTTTAAAGTGTTTTTTTTTTAAGTGTAAGAGGGACTGAGAAGAGTTGAACTGTATCTGTAAAATGCCTTTAGGGTTAGCTTTAAATTAGTGCTACAGAAATACACTGAATTGAATTAAACTGGGCAAATCCCTCATTTCTAGATGTGCAACCAGAACTAGATCACCAATGATGGTCTTTAGAAACCTGTACTCAGAAAACTGATGTTTTTATATCTTTCATATAATGTTTGAGATCATCCCTGCACATGCTTAGAGCAGTCCAATAAAACAGTAACATTTTTATGCAACCATTACTAATAGAAAAGCCTATAGAGGGAAAAAGATGCTGTAGATGACCATGTTCCTTTATGGTCCTAAGTTTCTTTTATGTCAGACCTACTCCCTCTGTTGTCCTTACCAGTTTTCCATTCCTCACTGCTCCTCTGTCATCACTCCAGCGCTGCACCATCGTCTCCAGCACTACAAGATTGCTAAAACCTTCCACAACTTGCCGACTTTGCCACCGGCGGACGTGAGATCCTCCTCCTCAGCAACAGTAAAGTCTCTCCCTCTTTTCGCCTGCAGCTTCTTCTAACCGTTTATCTTTTCCTCCCTGGCTTTATCTCGGAAGTTTCACCAAAGCACAGAAGAAACATTCTCCTATAAACTCTTTCATAAACCTTCTCTGCTGTCCTTAGTCATTGCTTGGATGAGTCTAAGCTGTTGTCTAAATGATCAGATCATTCAGCAGAGGTGTCAGTATTATTGTGATTACGTCTTAGTAATCACAATACTACTGATTAAAACACTTTTGTAGAAGTTAGGGTATTGACTTAAGCTTTTTACTCCAGTAAAAGTGTAAAACTACCATTTTTAAAACTACTTCAAGCATAAACGTAATGCAGGACAAAATGTTACACTGCAAAAAAACATACAACTAAAGTCATTTTTTCTTGAATTAAGGAGGTAAGTGAGCCACTTTGCCAATGGAACAAGACAATTTACATTTAAAATAAGAAATAACAACTGTAACTGTTACTTATTTCTAGTAATTATTATCCAATTATCATATTTTAAGGAAAAAAACACTTTATTTAAAGTTAAATACATGTAATTTAAGGCCTTTTTACTAATTTCTTGATCCTTTTTGCAGTGTGGTTAAAGCGCAACTGTATAAAAGAAAGATTTTTTTTCAATTTTGCATCATCTTCAAAAACGATTTATTTTCGTATGTGTTTCCAGACAATAAATAAATGAATAAAACCAAAACTTTTGATGGTTTTTATGATAATACCAACAGCCCATAACAAAAATTAGCTTAAATGAAACAAAACGAACGAGTAAGGAGTAGAATGTAAAGATAATTACAAAAATTTCAACAGGTAGAAGTAAAAAGTTGTATAAAAAATGATTAGTCCTACTTAATTCCACTAAAGTATGGTAATGAAGTATTTGTATATTGTTCCTGGACACCTCTGTCATCTCTGTAACTCAGAAATGACATTTTTAGATGTTTAATGATTAGATTTGCTCTTTAATCCACCCATTACCTGGAATATCTGGAAAAAGTTTATGGCAAATCATCGTTTGGTTTTTTGCTGAATAAACATCTGGACATTATCAGTCCCCAGCGTGTTAAATGTTTGCTACATTAAATATCCATCAGGATCAGGGTTTCTTTTGGCTAAATTCATTTTCACAAAATATGTCATTGGTTACCAAACAAGCTAGTGATGAAAGTTTGCATTTTTGTGAAAAATATGAAATCTAATGCTGGTAAAGAGTCATCCAGGTCACAGCCACACCAAAAAAGGTATAAATAATCCACTGAACTCTGTTTTCCAAGTGTGAAGACGCTTCGTTCCCATTTAGGAAGCTTTTTTAATTTTAAATGTCTGTATTAGCGCTGAGTTCAAGGCTTGATAGTGTAGGCCAACAAAAGCCTTGCTAGAACAGGTCCACCTCAGTAATGGGGAATCGTCGAGATCTTTGTTAGTTAGTTTTTTTAGAGGCATAGACCAACGACGGGTGGACCCAGGGGCGGATGTAGGAAATTTGGGGCCCTAGGCAAAAACAGGGCCCTTTGAATTGAGAAGACAACACATAAACAGACCCACTATACAGATGGAGAAATGTTAATAGAATAGACATCCAATTATTAGTTCTAGGTTTTGTCCCTCTCTTCTTTTTCCTTTTCTTGTTGTTTTCCTCTCTTTTTTTTGTACCAATCTACTTGCTCTGGCGAGCAGAGTTCACTGCTTTTAGTTGTTGTCGCCAAAGTCTCCAGTAGCAGAAAAAAGTTCACTAGATTTGGCACCAGCGGGTTTTCAAAATAAAAATGCTAGAGGGGTCTGAAAAGTGAAAAGCACAAAGTTGGCAGCAATGCTCTTTACATTGTTTATTTTCAAATAGTTTGCTGCTTTCTGTTCGGAAATCGCTAAAAGCACGGAACTCAGCTTTCAAGTCTGGTGATAAGGAGGCACTGAGAACAGCGTGTGCCAACTTAAACCGTACCATCAGATCAGCGAAGGGCCTGATAACTCCCATCATGATGAAGTGCTTCCAAAGGCTGGATAAAGAACACATCGTCTCCAGTCTGCCGCTAACATTCAACCCCTTCCAGTTGGCCTACCGATGGAACTGCTTCACTGAGGACGCCATCTCTGCGGCTCTCCACCTGAGCCTGGAGGAGAAGAACACTCATGTGCGGATGCTGTTCCTGGACTTCAGTTCAGCTTTCAACACCATCATCCCACAGCATCTGATGGGCAAACTGGAACAGCTGGGCTTCAAATACACCCCTCTGCTATTGGCTGCTAGACTTCCTCACCAACAGACATCAGTCAGTCCGGGTCGGACAGAACACCTCTTATGTCATCAGTCTAAGCACACAGGCTCCCCTCAGGGCTGCGTCCTGAGCCCCCTGCTGTTCACCCTGATGACACATGACTGTGTCCCCAGGTTCACCACCAATCACATGGTGAAGTTTGCAGATGACAACGACCTGGACTACAGAGAGGAGGTGGAGCAGCTGGTGGACTGGTGCAGAGATAACAGCCTGATCCTGAACCTGGAGAAGACCAAGGAGATCATGGTGGACTTCAGGAAAAACCAGCCTAACCACGCTCCACTGCTCATCAACAGCTCAGCTGTAGAGGTGGTCAGCAGCACCAAATTCATCACACACACCCTCACCTGGACTGGAAACACCACCTCACTGGTCAAAAGGCACAGAAGCGCTTAGAGGATGAGGAGAGTCCACCTATCCCCCCCCCCCCCCCCCCCCCCCCCCCCCATCCTCCCCACCTTCTCTAGAAGCACCACAGAGAGCGTTCTGACCAGCTGTCTCACTGTGTGGTGTGGAGGCTGCAGCGCCTCAGACTGCCCTCTGGGAAGAGGCTTCGAAGCATCTGATGCAGGTCCAGCAGATTCCAGAACAGTTTCTTCCCCACTGCCATTAGACTGCTGAATGTTTTGTAAAATGGGTTATTTTATTTATATAAAAAAAGTGTTAGAACTGTTTTGTTTTACTATGTATTTATTACTGTTTTAAGGCTGCACTTTAAAAATGAAATTGTCTAGAGCGGTTTTACACAAAATTTATTTTTGTTTACACTCCTGTATACAAAATGACAAAATAAATCTGTATCGGTCTAAATGGACTGATCCACACTTAATATTATGAGTATTCTGATGGAATTTTAGTGAAAGGATTTTTATCAAAAACATAATGAGCACAAATAAGGAATATTTGTTTTAACCATACATGCAAACAGAGTTTTCTGGGACCCCAGGAACTTGGCAACTGCCTAGTATTCCCTAATGATAAATCCCCTCCGGTGGACCGGTTCTTTCAGTTCAATTTGCATGCTTTCTAAGCCATAGAAAGGCTTTGTTGGTCCACTCTATAAAGCTTGGAACTCAACGCTAATCCAGACATTTTTAATTGAAAAAGCTTCCTGGATGGGAAGTGAAATGTCTGGAAACAAAGTCCAGTGGTTTATTTTTAAACTATTTAACTTTATTAGAATGAAATCTATTTATTCTTTCTCTATTCATCTCATCAAATAAATTAGAAAAAAAAAGAAATTTCATGCGGCCATAGAAAGCTGGGCTTTTTTTGCACCTGTTTTTCCTGATTACAAACTTTGTAGTGAAATGATTTACAATTGAGCCAAAATCAGCTGGAATGTGTCATCTTGTCTATAGCACCATCTTCTGGTGAAAGGCTATGATTGTTTTTAAAAATCTGAGCTTTTATTTGCAGAAATGTTTATTTTACTCTTAAATTTTAAATACTGCCCAAAATAAAAGCAGAATAAGAAAAGTTTGTTCACTTAATTAAAGTGTAGTCTCAGAGCCTGAAGGAAATCTGTATTTTAACCTTCTTTTATTTAATTTATTCTGAATGGGGAAATAGAATAGATGGTAATTACCTGTTACTGGACTCATTTAAAAAAATGTTGGTTACAATAGTTGTTTTATTTACTAAATATTTTCGGAATAATATTCTTTCATTTAAAAACCTGTTATGCCACAGACTAATTTCCCTAATGAGGAGAAGAGCATTATTAGAATAATAGGAGCGCCGCACTGATGGCAGCTTTGGTAGACTGGAGGTGCCTCTTATTTAAAGGACAAAGGCGCTTTCACGTAGGGTTTCTAATGCACACTTTGCTCAGAAGCATTTATTAGAATATTTTCTGCAAATCATCACCAACTTATACTGATTTTAACTCCAGTTCCCATTCAGACTGCGCTCACAGCTCAATGAGCGAACGCCTGGACAGCAAACCAGGACAGAGGATTGAAGGGGAGCAATGTTTGTTATCAGAGAAAGGCAATGGTTAATGCAGCATATCTCTGCAAACTTAGTGCTGTTTGCAGTGGGGATTTACTATTAGGCAATACTAGGCAGTTGCCTAGGGCCCCAACGTCCTGGGGGCCCCAATAAAACTCTGTTTACATGTATGGTTAATACAACTATGCCTTATTTGAGGGGAAAACAGAGAGGAAAACAACAAGAAAAGGGACAAGAATAGAGGGACAAACCTAGAACAAATAATGGACGTCTATTCTATTAACATTTCTCTATCTGGCTAATGGGTCTGTTTATGTGTTGTCTGTTCAATTCAGAGGGGCCCCTGCCTGTCTTTGCCTAGGGCCCCAGATTTCTTCTTAAATAAAAAAGTAATCCGCCCCTGCCAGGTGGTATAAATTGAATATGACTGGAAACCTTTTTTTTGTAAGGATACAAAAAAAAGTATTGATCTCAAACAAAATCAATCCAAAGAAGACAGAAACACGATTCTCATGTTATAATTTTATATAATAATGATAAAAAAGTGAGACAGTAACAGAAGGAGCCATGATCAGGGTCCCCTGCTACATAGCTGCCCAGCACAGTAATACTGTTAGAGATAGGAACATATAGTGCTGGGCAAAAACAACACACTGAGTACAAACATGGAACTAAATCATTTCAACATCATGCAATCATAAAAAAATAACAAACAAGGGACAATACAGGTCATTATCAGATATATATAAAATACAGACACTTCTAAACAAAAATAAATGTATTGCATCTTCAATAATACTTCATATAAGACACAATATGCACAAGGCATACTGTGAAAAAGATCTCCACCCTAAATCTGTAGATCTAGCTGATTGCCCTTTTTTATTTCAATGGCTTCTCATTCATAATATCCCTTCAAAGCTTCTCGTGTGACACAACAGAACCATTGGTTCAGCTTTTAACTTCATGGTGGAAGAAGAAGAAAGTCCTTTGTTTGAAGTGATGCTCATATTTCCTATCAGTCTAAACGCAGTTCTTGTGGTTCATTTTCACGAGCTTCATATTAGACAAAAGGTTAACAGGTTTGCTTAGAAGAAAAGCTCTGAGTCATGATGGAAAAACATTTATCCAAGCCTCCATTTATCCCCAACTTCCATAAATGTTTCCTATACCTGCACTTCCTGATCAGTTTAGATTAGCACGGAACAACAGCAGTGCCACAAAAAAAAAAAAAAAAAAAACACTGTGCGAAAATAAACCCTGAAAAATAATTTAATGTGTAATTAAAAAGACAAAAAAAAAAAATACAAGATATGAATACTTATAAGGGAAGAGGAGAACAATAAGGATATTAGTCTGTGAAAATAATTTTTCTGTAAAAACAAACGACATAGACAACCATAAAGAACGGTGAGACTTCTAATATATAAGGCATAGGTAGATTATTATGAAAAGCTGATCAATTAAAGGACGACCGCTACGCAGCTGAGCATTATGCTACGCTCACACCGGACACGTTTTGATTAGCAAAAAACTTCTGCTGCTTAATTTTTGATGCTAGTCCACATTAAGGTCAGATGTGCCTCAAGAGAATCTTTGATGCGGTAAAGTGTGTCCAGATGCGTCTGATGCTTCTGCTGGACCTTTGCTTAACGGCAGAGAGCGGCTTTGCTATATTTGCTGTGATCAGTTGGTAAAAAGTAGTATTAATATATTTAAGAGTGAGAAAGTGAAAACTTCATCGGTGCAGTAAGTCCATCCAGATTACCATCCTGTTATTTGGCGGTCAGAGCCGCTCAGACCCTCTCTCCCTCCCCAATATGGCTCCTATCTTTCCACAGAGATAAAGGTGGAGCTATAAGGGAACCTCCTCATGGTGGCGCCCTTGGCAGCTGTAAGGAAACACCAATGAAAACATTCTGTGGCACGCATGGCTATCCAGTGGCGCCTCCAGAAATGTTTCATGGGGGGCCAGATGGGGCCACTAATAATCTTGGGGTGGCACACTGAAGATAAAAGCCATCATTTCAGGGAGGGAAAGGGTTTCTACTATTTTGATACACCTGCCTGTAGAAATCATAACGACTTAAGCAAACACCTTCTCATATCTTGGTTTATTGTATGAATTTTAATGTTACGTTGGCTGTGCATAATGTATTAAATGCTAAAAAATGATGCTACTGCAATTTACACTGGCTAGTGGGGTGGCCAGGGCATTGCACAGGGTTGCCGTTGCCACCCCTGGCCACCTGGTGGAGCCACTGCCACATCCAACCAAATGTATACAAGTTGTAGTTGAAAATAAAGAAATTGATTGATTGATGGATTGACACCGGCGGTACGCTGTCACTGGGAATCCCCAGCAGCAGCTGCCTCAGGCCCGCTCACATCTTGGGGATTTCCCCTACTGTTGGTGGTGGCTGGTTTTTCAGGTATTTTAACATTCTAAGTTAATTTAGGCGTCAATAAACTGTTTCAGAGGAGTGATCATAGTGATCTGCATCAGCAGTGCTGTGTCTGTTTCCCTGCCAGCTCCTAGATCAGCTTCTCTGATTGCTTGATGGGGCGCGGTGAGCAGCAAAAGTTAAATTTTTCCAACTCCAGCAGCTGCTGCTGCTGCTGCTTGTAAAGCGCATCACGCGCGTCAGATGCTCAGAAGCTCATGAGGTGCTGCTTCAGCTGCTCTAGATGCGCTGCAGGACCTTTTGATGCTCATCAAGCACAGACTTTGCGTGAAAACCGGCTGCTTCTGCTGCAAAGCGTGTTTAGTGTGAATGTAGCATTATACAACCAGCCAGCCTCATGCAGTCTGAAACCCATCCAATGAGCTAGCACAGGCTGCTTACTGACAAACATCTCATTTCACCATATTTTTGAGAATAACAGCCGCACTTGGAATAAAACATTGATTGAAGAGGGGAAAATGTAGAGTGATTATCAGCTCCAAGGGCGCAGACAAATCCAATTTACATTTTTTACCTTTTTTTTCACAGTGATTAAAAGATATACATTTTAATAATGTCTTTTTTTTAAACAAACAAAAACTCTTTTTAGAATACTGAGATTGAGCCAATGTTTCTATTGACATTTTTTTTTAAAAACAGCCTTAACAATGAGTTTGTTAGTAGGTGTCATTTTAACGGTATCTTTCCTTACATAAGCTGTTATTTTCCTTACGTTAAAAAACATGTTGACACATTCTACATCCTTTAACTTAATCTACTTTCATTTAAAGCTACAGTGTGTAATTTTCAGCGACATCTAACGTCCAGACTGCAGACCGCAGCAACATGAACATAGTTATGTATAATATATTACATTTCTGATTGTATATCCCTGTAATTATTACACACTGTACCTTTAAGCTAATTGTCTAAATTGATAAATTTATTTTCCTTTTTTTATCTGGTTAGATTGTCTCGAGCTGATCTGGTTTTTATATTTCTACTCTATTGCTCTTTGTTGTGCCTCACCTTAGTTTCTCTGAAATGCGAGATTTGCATGAAATAATAATGAAAAGATAAAATTTTAAAAAAGGAGGTAGTTCGGGAAAATGACCACCTGGAAAGTAGAATCAGAAAATCAAAACAATCTAGAAATAACAAAATAATATTCAAAGCACATAAAAATATTTTTTGATTGTTATACGTCTTTATATATAATTATTTTTTGTACTTACTCTTATTGCCTATTTAACACACCTGACATTCTCGTAAATACTGAGTTAGGCTTTTACATTGGTTAACCTTCAAGTTACGACACTTACATAGAACGTAAAGTGCTGTGAATCTCGTGTAATAGTGTATAATTGTTGTCATTAAAATCTAAATCACTGGTCACTAAGGTCATATGCCCAATTAGCCATATTCTGTATTTCATTCATGGCCAATCTGCAGAATCTGTCTGGTTAGAACATTTTTCCTTCCTCTGAACCTCAGGCTTAAGCCGGGTGTACAACGTACGATTTTTTGCCCTTTCCGGGCTGATTCTACTAAATATTTCCATCGGGCCAAGTTTTAGCCTGATCTTGCGTCCTGCGTCGTGTAGCATTCAGGGGGTAACGAGGGGCAATCAGCCTCTAATGACCACCCCCCCATCAGGAATCGTAAGGTAAGCAGGAAATCAAACATGTTTAAAAATCGGCCATCCTGAGATGTTGGTGAACAAATCCTGCTGTTGAAGCAGAGCTACGAGTCCGACGTGCGGTTTTTAGATGTATGGCGTGAGCAGGTAGATCGCATCAGAGAATCGGCCTGCGCAGTGTGAGAACATACATCGTAAGCTGTGAACTTTTAAACTGTTTGCCATTTTGCGGTCTGCTGTTTGGTCATATAGTTTGAGTTGTAGCTGCGTGCATAGATTGAAAACATGGCACAGTACATGCCCGCCTACAGAGGTGTTCTGTTTCTCCTTGTAAATTGGTATGAGATGAAGCAGACAGTGATCATAGCTTCCCAACACTCTACATGTCTCCTGAAGCTAAGGAGCAGCGGTCCACTGTGTTCCTATCTCCAGTGATGACATAGACTCAGGCTTCTGATGTTGAAGCTTGTGGTGGAATGTAATCACGAGCCAGAGCAAAGGAGGAGAACTATTTAGCTAAAGAAAATTAAATGTTCAGAAAATGAAAGGGGTGGATTCACTTTAGTGTGATATTTGTGGCACCCTCTGTACTCTATAGTTCACTTTTTGGATTTGATTGTTAAGGCTGGACCTGTTTATTGGACCAGCCACGTCTATAACACTGCTTAGGTTCAACGACTACAACACATGGAGCTCATGCGCTGTACACAAGGTCAATACTGATGTTTAATCACATAAAAATGTTGATTTGCTGCATCAACGTTAACACCTGTCAGGAAATATACTCCTGATTTTAACACTGTTGGTATAAAGCTAAATACTTCATAAAGATTAGATCCCCCCCATCCCCCCACATACTCTCCAGTGGGGGAGCTAGTGAGAAACTTATCACTGAATAATAATACTTTTTAAACAAATAATTAACAATATCAGTAACTTCTCAACCAGCTTGATTGTTTGGAACGCAAAAAAAGGGAATGATTGTCATAATTACTGCCATGTCCAACACCATGGCATCTTGGACATGCAAAGCATTAGTGCACTTTGGGAACAACTGGGTAGTGGTGGGGGTTGGGGGGTGCAAGGCACTTAAAGCTACTGGATTCTTGGAGCAGCTGTAATGATGAGAGCAAGGATGAACCAGAGGCTTAGGTGGACAGGTGAAGGCAGAGAGCCCCCAGAGTGGATGGAGGAGGCGTTGATCTCTGAGCTGAGGAAGGCTGACAGGGGGACGTGTGAGACCAAAGTGGGACTGGCATAGTTTATGAGGGAATCAATCTTCTCAGCCTCCTTACTGCAAGCCTCGATCTGAAAAACAGGAAGAGCAAGATTTAGATTCTTTATTAGACTTTGACTTACTTAGACTTAGACAACTTTATTATCATTTTGTACACACAGTGTGTATACAAAACAAAATTTCGTTCAGTACAGCTCTCAAGACATTTCCTAAAGTCCTCATTTTCTAAAGTGCAGCAGCGATAAAATTTTATGTTGCCATAGGTTGCTGCAGCCTTTAAGATGTTCCAGTCAGAGCGTTCAAAACAGTCTTGGAGTGTTTCCATGGCGCCCTCAGACCACACTCGGACCTCTTTAACTGTTGGTTTAGCCAGTGGCGGCCGGCCCATAGGGGGCGCTGGGGCACCGCCCTCCCTGATAAGAAGAGAGAAACGTAAAATATATTTTTAGAAATTAACTCATAAATGGCAGTTTTACTCTCTAGACTGTGTACCTATAAGCAAAACAAATTATATAAACTACATTTCCCTATCTACTGTCATTAAATTGTGGATTTCCACAGACAGACTCCTACCGTCTCTGTTCTGGGGGCGCTGATCAGACAGCCCCACATTTGCAGAGAATCTGTCAATCATGTACTATTGCTAGGTGAATTTAATGGCCAATCAGCGTCTCGGAACTTTATGGTCTTGGGGCTCTGAAAATACTGCGCTTTAACAGGCTTCTGAACCCAAGCGCAGGTGCAGACAATTAGAGGGAAGATGGCGAATGCAACGAACGAGATGCAGCTTCCACCAAATTCGGTGAGATCCTTATTTATCTACCCGTTTGCCAGAAGAACATCCCTGTTGTAGGATATGAACATTTCATGTCATGGTTATTGTGACTGTGACGAATCCACCTCGTCGCTTAAAACAACCTCTCTAACTTTGCGCGCCACACACACATTCCTGTTATACTGTGTTTGTGAGGACCAATACACTCGCGCTGAGACCAGTAGGTCCATGAACTTAAAACACACAAGCTGTTCCTGGTTCCTGCTGGCGTATTGAGGGTGCACACTTAATATTTCAGTGGGGTTAGCCGTGTGTGAGTGTGTGTGTGCGTGTGGGTGTGTGTGTGTGTGTGTGTGTGTGTGTGTGGGGGGTGTGGGTGTGTACGTGTTTATGCTACAGGGACTTGTCATCTTCAGTCTGGCTGCGTCTTTGCTGGGTTCAAACCCAGTTTAGTGTAATTGAATAAGTCAATGAATCTGTGTAAAAGAATTAAGTTGTAACAATTATTTGTTTTTGTACATCAATTGTTTGTGGAGGTAATATATGGACAAAACTGATTAATGAGAAGAAATCAGAAATAAGAGAGCCTGAGGTGAGGGGCTTAAACTATTTAATGAGGGCTGTGGGAAGAAAAGCGGCAATTTTTGTTTTCTGTTTCTTTGTTACATTGCTGGTAACTGGAGGGAGGCTGAGGCCCAGAGTATCTTGTACATGTTTAGTTTCTTTTGCACCCTGTTTTGAGTTTTTGAGCTCAATAAATCACCAACACCGGTAACCCGACTGAGCCTGGATTCTTGGAGGCCAAAGAACCCCGTCACAGTGACCCAAATCATGACTGTTACTGTTATTATATAGTAAATTAAATCATTACTGTTAAATTGTATGTATTGTCCAATTGTTTATTTGAATTCTTATTCCGGATTAGTTGGAGACATACACTAGGCTATATCAGCCCCACCAAAAATATTTTTCACCAGCCGCCACTGGGTTTAGCCCTGATCAGCTGGGGCTTATATGCAGGGATTAGCATGACAGAGATGATCTGATGACCCGAGGTGGGGGCGGGGGGCTGCTCTGAATGCATATTTGATGTTAGAGCAAACCAGGTCTAAAGTGTTTCCACCCCGAGTTGCAAAGTCCACATGCAGTGTTTCCCATTAATGAACGGCAGCCCGCCACAGTCTCGTTTGGGCCCGCCACAGTCTCGTTTGGGCCAGCCACAGTCTCGTTTGGGCCCGCCACAGTCTCGTTTGGGCCCGCCACAGTCTCGTTTGGGCCCGCCACAGTCTCGTTTGGGCGTGCCACAGTCTCGTTTGGGCCAGCCACAGTCTCGTTTGGGCCCGCCACAGTCTCGTTTGGGCCAGCCACAGTCTCGTTTGGGCGTGCCACAGTCTCGTTTGGGCCAGCCACAGTCTCGTTTGGGCCAGCCACAGTCTCGTTTGGGCCCGCCACAGTCTCGTTTGGGCCAGCCACAGTCTCGTTTGGGCGTGCCACAGTCTCGTTTGGGCCAGCCACAGTCTCGTTTGGGCCCGCCACAGTCTCGTTTGGGTAAGCCACAGTCTCGTTTGGGCCCGCCACAGTCTCGTTTGGGCCCGCCACAGTCTCGTTTGGGCCCGCCACAGTCTCGTTTGGGCCCGCCACAGTCTCGTTTGGGCGTGCCACAGTCTCGTTTGGGCCAGCCACAGTCTCGTTTGGGCCCGCCACAGTCTCGTTTGGGCCAGCCACAGTCTCGTTTGGGCGTGCCACAGTCTCGTTTGGGCCAGCCACAGTCTCGTTTGGGCCAGCCACAGTCTCGTTTGGGCCCGCCACAGTCTCGTTTGGGCCAGCCACAGTCTCGTTTGGGCGTGCCACAGTCTCGTTTGGGCCAGCCACAGTCTCGTTTGGGCCCGCCACAGTCTCGTTTGGGCCAGCCACAGTCTCGTTTGGGCGTGCCACAGTCTCGTTTGGGCCAGCCACAGTCTCGTTTGGGCCAGCCACAGTCTCGTTTGGGCCCGCCACAGTCTCGTTTGGGCCCGCCACAGTCTCGTTTGGGCCAGCCACAGTCTCGTTTGGGCGTGCCACAGTCTCGTTTGGGCCAGCCACAGTCTCGTTTGGGCCAGCCACAGTCTCGTTTGGGCGTGCCACAGTCTCGTTTGGGCCAGCCACAGTCTCGTTTGGACGTGCCACAGTCTCGTTTGGGCCAGCCACAGTCTCGTTTGGGCCCGCCACAGTCTTATATAGACACACAGAGAGAGAAAACAACAAAAAGATCTGTCAGTTTATCAGACCATTGGACAGCTGTACTTTCATACTGCCCGTAACCCAGTGCCATAGAGAGACAAATTGTTTATGTTATCGAAGCACGCGTCCCGCCCTCCTTTATAAAAATGCTGTCCCCGGCTGCCCGATTCGCCCGTGCAGTGTTACCAACTCAGCGATGTTGTCGCTATATTTAGCTACTTTTCAGACCCCTCCAGCGACTCTTTTTCAAAAAAGCAACTAGCGACTTTTCTTTTGGAGACTCTGCGGTGAAATCACGTATAGTTCCTACTCTTGTCGTCCAGCGGCAGGACCTGGCATGGGGCGCCTTCCCCGTCCAAACCCTGTTCTCCTGCTTCCGCGGGAGTCCCTCTCAGTGCTGCACTCAGAGCCACAGCAGGTTTACACTGAATGCAAGCCAGGGGGGCTTACATTCGGGGCGGGAGCAAGCAGGATGTACATGTAAATCGTTATTTGGTAACTGAATTTGAAATATTTTATCTTAAATAACGGCATTTTATACACGTAGCAATAGTCACTTAATCAACTTGTCCATTGTGTTTTCCTCTCTAAGATAATGATTCTAGGCTCCGTAGTGGACCACAAGGGAAAAAAGAAAAAGTAAAAAGAAAGTGGCCTCAAAAACGCACTTAAAGGTGAATATTGTTTTTTTACATTGGGCCCTTGACTTTACGTTATTACATCATGTTCTATGTTTTGTGTCATTTGGAGCCGTTCTGAAGATATTCTGTTAGGTTATATCCAAGTAACGTCATCCTATGGGCAACGACTTTAAGGCACAAACTAAACTGTTCATAATTTATTCTTTATGGTACGCCAGCATTCATAACATGTAGGAGAATCACTGTCCCCCAGAAATCAGTTATATTTTTTATATTTATATTTTTTTAAAACAAAGCAGCGCTTGTATGACGTCATCCGTGCGCCGGACTGGAGTTGTGACAGGCAGCCTGGGCCACAGGCGGCTACGCTCTACCCCTTCTATTCATTCGGCTAGCTAATCTGAATCATTCAATTCCATCTGGAGAGCGAGATCATCTGTGGTAGCAGCACTAGACATCTTCTAGGCATGTGAGGAAAACTAGCAGCAGTTCAGCGCACAGGATGGATGAATGGTAGCCGGCGCATGCTGATGACGTCATACATGCACCGCTTTGTTTTTCAGAAATATCAAATATATAACCGCAGATGTCTGGGGGACAGTGATTCGCCTACATGTTATGAATGCTGGCATCAAGGGTGTAACTTTGTAATGAAAGTTAGTGGGGACACTATAAGGCACAGGTCACAGATTAGCAGACCACGGTCCGGATCCGGATCCACCTGCTGGCTAATCCGGACCCAACCTGATTTAAAACATTTAAAAATTACCGCATGTTGTCTGATGACAGTGTCTAAAAGTCACTTGCTCCGCTTCTCCTGTTGCCCTGAAATCGTACAACCTCCACTCCGCCTCGCTGCGCTCCAGACCTCCTGCGTAAAGCAAAGCCTACAGCCTCCGCTGTTCCTCCCATATTGCTGCGCTCTGACTAATCCTCAGAGCTCGTGGAGAGCATGCACAACATTATCAATAAATGCAGGAGCAAAACATGCAGAAATGAACGCTTAGATCAATATGACATATTACAAAACTCGCCATCAGCATCCAGCAGATGTGCGGCTTCTGACGGAGATGAGAAATCTGCTTCCTGGTCTGTTGAAGGACCAATAGTTTGCATCCAATCTTTTAAATAAACTGTGTTAGTTTTTTGAAACATATAAGAATTATTCTCTAATTTGTTGTTACCGATCTGTTGTTACCATATTTTAATTTGACAAACTGGATCTTCTCGCTGTTCTTTTTCCTGTTTGGTGCGATTGTAATAGCGGATGTTGACCTGGCTGGACCGGAGCGGACCCTGAACATTTAGAGGATGTTTGGCTCAACCTGCTGCTGTGAAGCAGGATTCTCCACCATGAACAGAATCAGAAATAAATATGGATCCAGGCTCAAAATGAGCACCTTGATATGTGCTTGAGAATGGCTTAGTCTCCATTCAAACCCAGGTTTAAAGCCTGGCAAAAACAAATAAAAAATTCAATGTATAACATGGATACATAAACACCTCATTTTATTTCAGTGTTAAATTCTGTTTAAAGTAGCAGATCATTAAAAATGTCTCCAGGCCTTTACTGGTTGATGATTTTCTTTATGATGATTTTCGGACCCTGCTGATATTTAATTGGTTCCCCCTGCTATAAGGGATGATGGGATGGGATGATGAACCTGCAGTTACAGGATTTAAAGGCTTTTGTATTTAGCTACAAATGAGCCCAAACACAAATTTGAACGCCATACATTTATTCAGTGATTTCATTTTGCTGAGAATGCAACAGTAACAAAATAAAAATATTATAATGTACTGGTTCCTTTAAGTGGCTCTTTTGTAATGGCTCAGAAACATCAGCAACATTGATAACAAATAAAAACAATAAAAAAAATGTGACTGAAAAAAAAACTGAGATGTTTTGCTTTTTTTTAAACTAGCAAAGAACATAATATTTAAAGACCTGCTTTTGTCAAACTTATTGCATTACCATACTGATTTTCAAGGCTACTTTCACTCCTTTGCTTTTTTTTTGTTGAAAAAGCTCTGTATGTCTGACGACTTTTTCTGTGGCATCTTTTTTTGTGCACACATGAAAACCCCCGAGGGTCAAAGACTCTCCCATCACAGTCTCCTAAAATCCTGTGGAAAACACTGCACATGTTGGTAGAAACGAGGGAGCACAGACTTTAAATTAACCTGATTAAAATCTCCAGCAATGATGGGAGCTGGCTCTGAGCTCGTCTGCCTGGCTGTGTGTTTCCTGGATGGGGCCGCCTCTTACAGCTGCTTTTCTATCTCTGCTTCTGTCTCCTTGAAGCCCAGTCAGTCTCAGCAGATGGCCGCTCACACTGAGCCTGGTTCTGCTGGAGGTTTTTTCCTGTTAAAAGGGAGTTTTTCCTCTCCACAGTCGCTACAAGCATGCTTGGTGTGATGAATTGCAATCGGGTCAATGAGTCAATGCAATCAACTGGTTTTCCTTAGACAGAAAACTTTGTATCAATTTGACTGTATGATTTTCGTACTGTGTACTACTCGGTGTGGATAAAATGACAATAAAACGCTGTCTCTCTTCTCTATTATCTGGTTGAATTGTAAAACGCTTTGAGATGACATGTGTTGTGAATTGAAGCTATATAAATAAACTGAATTGAAATACTTCAACAAAATCTAAAAAAAAACAACTGAGGAGACTGTGCAGCCAGGACCACTTTTATTTCTGTGTATCTCTGTTAAGAATACAGACACTGAAACTACTCTGAAACATGATAGATACATTTTCATGTTTCCTAGTACATTTTGTAAATGTAAGCAGGTGTGTTGCACCGAAGGGCAAATATACCAGTTGTAAATGTCCAAAGGGCAAAATAAGTGCACTGCTATCCATAAGCAACATCCATTTATCCATATTTTGGAAATAAAGACTGCAATTATCTATTATCTTGAAGAACCATAAAAATAATTGCGGCATCTATTCGACATTTGCTAAGTACCGATCGTGACGTGGAAGTCCAGATGTGGCTGGTGCGATGTGTTGACATCCGTACGTTGCATTCAATAGTATCAGGTAATTTAGCCGGTCAACCCGGCTATGGTGTTCCCTGAGCTCACCACCTTATTTAGGTCACCTGCTGCAGCCAAAGCCTGCAAACGATACTTTTGGTCTGGCTTCTTTTCAAGCTGCCGCTCTTGACTCAAACCCTCTGCTAAATATTCTTAAAGTAGATAGACACATTTCAGATTCATCCTTCAAAACAATTATATTATCCTTGTTCACAGACACTTGCAGCTGCTTGCACTAATTAGACTATTAAATTTTTCAAAGTGCAGCCTTGATAAGGTGAGCAGCAGTGATAAAAAAAATATTGTGATGAAAACAGTAAGCTAATGTACTGCATTCATTGCGTCCCCATTCCTGAGTGGTTACTGGACTTGTCAGGCCGCCATTGTAAATAAGAACTTGTTTTTATTTACAAAGGCAGTGACTTGCTTGTAAAAATAAAGGTATAATAATAATAATAATACTAATTAAACCACTCAATATGAACCCTGAAATAGCAGGACTTATACATTTCTAAAAACAGTCAATGCTTATTGATAAAAAGACCAACTGTGGCATTTTAAACTAAATCATGCTGGGCTGATAGCTTTTCACTCTGCTTAACTAAACAGACGATGCAGAATAGTAATATATTCAGTGCTTCTAATAGCGACAGATGGCACATTTACAGAGAAAAGATTTGAATCCAGATGGAACATTGTATTTTGTCTGCAGCTAAAACAGCAGTCTGCCATTAGTGGTCCTCAGCAAATGTCACTAGAGATACAATTATCATTACAATTATTACCATTACTAGAACAGAGCTTTGTTATCTATTAGCATTCAAATGTTGTCTGCAGAACAATTATCTTTGTTTCTAGAGGGAAAACAGGAGTGATGTTTGACTAGGAGGACATAATAAATATTTTAACATTCTTAGATTAAGAACTTTCCTTAAAAGTCAAAGAAAACATTAAACTCTAAACCTAGGATCGTTTTGCTTCCCATCCAGGAAGCCTTTTCAATTCAAAATGTCAGGAATAGCTCCTCTGTTAAGAATGTTTTTTCTTAGAGAAGAAAGAACAACCTTAAACAGAGGAGGTGGACTCAGATTTCTGCTTTCAAAAACCTACAATCCAGCAATTGATGTGATTCCTTCCCACAACCCTCTAACCCAGCGCTATTCCTGACATTTTGAACTGAAAAAGCTTCCTGGATGGGAAGTGAAAAGTCTTCAAAATTAGAAACAAAGTCCAGTGGATTTTTTTTTTTTTTTTTTACTTTTTTGGAATAAACCCAGAATCCCAGGTTTTTTTTTGTTATATATTAGTAAAATGATGGGACAGGCGTGTCCTCCTCTCCATTTACCGTCACTATAGATTTTTATCCTAAGGAGAAGAATCAGTCACTAAACAGAGCTTGTTGGCAAGGCTGTTGTGCTCATGAGGTCGTTTGTCGGAAAAAATTGTTTACCTCCTGCTTAAACTCAGAGTCTTAAAAACGTCTGTAGAATCCAGACAGATCTCTGCAAACCCCCAGATTTATAAGGCGAAACACGAAGCCTGAGGATCGCTTCTTCATACCTCTACCCAATGTTGTTCAATAAGCTTTCTGATTCCACTGCTGACGTTTTCAATAGTTTTAACTGACTGCTGATGCTCACTGAACAGACTGAATGAGCAGCGTGAGTCTGAAAAAACTACTGCAGTGGACTGGCTAGCATTGTTAGCTCCAGCTACACCATGCTGCTGTTCTGTCAGACCAGCATACCCATAGTCAATCGAGACATCCAATTTGCATTTATGACTTTAGGTTTGTAGGAAAAATAGATTTTAAACTAACTCAATGGCAGTCCTTTAGTAATGTACAGAAATAGAAATGAAGAACAGATCGCCATACACTTCAAAAAACACCAGAAGGTCAGTAATTCATAATAATAATCAACAATTGGATGTTTCAGTGAGTGAGTGCTTGTCGCTATGATGCGTCTTTGCTCAGCAGCTTTGCTCGTTATAAACCAACCAATCAGCGTGAAGCTCATCTAAATATTCATGATCATACCATAAAAGGAAGAAAACCTGTTGCTTCATTCTAGGGCTTTTAACCAGGCTGCATTAGAGCTCATAGAACAGCAAATATGCCATTTTCAGCCCAATGTTACACACCCTATTCAGAGACCTTAAGGACCAAATACCCAATAGAATCATTCTATCACCTCCTTAACAAACTCTTAAACCCCTCTTCCCTTTTTATTAGTTTGTTTGTGCTTGTTTTCAGTAGCGTTAAGTGCATGTTTAATTATTATATATAATTATACTGTGTGATTAGTAGCTAATAAAGATACCATTCTATGTTTTCACCCATGGTCCTTTGTGTTTAATTTACACAGTGAATGATTTATAACTCAGAATGGATTAACTCCTCTTTTAGTAGCATCCCAATGAACAGAGACACATTTATTTGGTTGGTGATTATTGGTGACAATTATTGACAGTTATTGAAATTATTGATTAATCAGAAATAATCCAATTACTTCAGCTCTTTAGTTGTTAGTTGCAGCCCTAATAAATATATAGTATGACAGAGTATTAGGGGTAGGCTAGAAATTTTTTATTTGTATTTCGAGAATAATGTCGTAATATTATGAGAATGAAGTAATAAAATTACGAGAATAAAGTCGTAAAATTACGAGAATAAAGTCACAACGAGAAGAGTCATAAAATTATGAGAATAAAGTCATAACAATATGAGAATAAGGTTGTATTATTACAAGAATTAAGATGTGATATTATCAGTATACAGTTTTATTTTATGACAACTCTTACAAGAAGCACGTTCTTCCCTAAAATGAGGAATGTTGAGCATTAAGTAGCATCAGTTTGATAAATAAGGAATCTTAATAAGAATCTTTTAGCAGCAGCATCAAATTGGGCAGGAGGTCAAAGTGGACTCAGGTCGCTGATTGGTGGGCGGAGCTCGAAGCTTTCTTTCTGAAATGGGTTGTGGTATGAGGACTTCATTCTCGTTAATTTCAACTTCATTATCCTAATGTGATGACTTTGTTATAGTACCGTATTTTCACGACCATAAGGCGCACCGGACTAAAAGGCGCACTCTCAGTTATGTGTCCCATTTCTGTATTTAACACACACATAAGGCGCACCGGACTATAGGGCGCATTTTTTATATACAGGTACATGTCCTCTACTACCTTTAAATAGCTCTACTGCGTATTTAAAAATACAGCGGGGGCAAAACTGAGTATGACTGTGCTTTATTCATGTATTTATTACAAAGTATTAATCAAACCTGGCAGCTGGCCGTGAGACAGACACATCGCAGATGACACAGCACTGTGATCACTCCTAAATTAACTTAAAATCCTGAAACCTGCCGACGGAATATGTTCGCTTTTATTACCGGTATCCTGGTGCCTGCAGCTAAAATTATTTAGATGAAAAACACCTGCCAGCAGCCGCGGTGAGGCTGCTGTTGAAGGGATTTACTGTCGGTGCACCGCTGGTATGTGGGGGTCTGAGCGCCTCCGACAGAAATAGATAATCTGGATGAACTGACTGCAATTATTACGTTTTCAGGTGGACTTTCTCACTTAAAAACATATTAAAACTACTTTATTCCCACTGATCACAGCAAATATAGCTGCAAGATTTAGATTATTTAGATGAAAAAACACCTGCCAGCCACCGCGCTGAAGAGGAGGAGACCCGGCCCAGAGGCTGCTGTTGAATTAAGTTTTCAGGTAGAAAAACAGAGCGGGAGCAAAACTGAGTATGATTGTGCTTTATTCATGTATTTATTACAAAGTATTAATCAAACCCATCAAAGTCATCATCCTCTGTTATCCTCAGCATTCCTCTGAATAAAACAGCTGCGCTAAATCAGACATGCCAGTTTCCCCTTCTTCGCTGTCAGTCACTTTCCGTGCAGCGCAGCTCCTCAGAAATAATGCCGGCTTTTGCGAAAGCTTGAACAACAGAGCCAGCAGAAACGTTAGTCCAAGCATCTACAATCCATCCGCAAACGGTGGCGTAACTTGCCCGGCGCTGCCTTCCACTTATCCTGAAACTGTGGTCTCCGTCTGTCATCCATCGCTCCCACGCCGCTCGCAGCCTTACTGTGAACGGCCGCTTCACACCGATGTCGAGCGGTGGAAGTTCCTTTGTCAGACCCCCGGGATAACGGCGAGCACAGCGTTCATTTGATTCACCTTTTTTTCACATCGGCTGTGAGATGGGCACGCAGCGATGGTGATGCGTGGAAAAAACCACCTAGTCTTCTCACATACACCTGTCTCAGCCACGCATCCACCCAGCCTTTTCATTTGCGTTAATATCATATGTCATCAGAGCGCTGTCTGTCTCGCTGTCAGATCCCAGATCAGCTTCTCTGATTGGTTGATGCGGCGCGTCCAGCAGCGAAACTTCAATTTTTCCATCTGAGCAGCAGCAGCGCGTTGGCGGTGCGTCAGATGCTTAAACGCTCCCGACGTGCTGCACCAAAACGCGCTGCGGGACCTTTTGCTGCACCTATACGCGCGTCGACCATTGACTTTGCATGTAAACTCGCTGCTTCTGCTGCACCTGCTGGGTCCGGTTCACACCGATGTCGAGCGGTTGAACAGCGAGCACAGCGTTAATTTGTTTCCCCATGTTTTTCACATCAGCTGTGAGATGGGTACGCATGGAGTTACAGATTAATGGTGATGAGTGGGAAAAAAACACCTGGTCTCCTTACATTCAGCCACTCTTTCATCATCTCCTCAATGAGGTGGTCTCAAAAGTCGCAGTTACAACCCACATAGGGCGCACCGCACCATAGGGCGGACCGCACATTTTTAGGAAAAAAAAAGACGTTTAAGTGCGCCTTATAGTCGTGAAAATACGGTAATTTTATGACTTTGTCATCGTAATGTTATAACTTTGTTCTCATAATATTACAACTTTATTCTTGTAATATTACGACTTTATGGTAAAATGGTAAATGGCCTGTACTTGTAAAGCGCCTTTATTCAAGTTAGGAGACTAGACCAAAGCGCTTTACACTACATTCACCCATTCACACACACACACCCACACACTGATGGTAGCAAGCTACATTGTAGCCACAGCTGCCCTGGGGCTCACTGACAGAAGCGGGGCTGCCGTACACTGGCGCCACCGGGCCCTCTGACCACCATCAGTAGACAATGCAGGTGAAGTGTCCTGCCCAAGGACACAACGACACTGAAAGTCGGAGTCGGGGCTTGAACCGTCAATCCTTCGATTTCAGGGCAAACTCCTACATCCAACGCCACTGACTTTATTCTCGTAATATTACGACTTTATTCTCGTACTGTTACGACTTTATTCTCGTACTGTTAAAACTTTATTCTTGTACTGTTACCACTTTATTATCGCAATGTTACAACACTATGCTTGTAATATTACGACTTTATTCTCGTAATGTTACAACTTTATTCTTGTACTGTTACGACTTAATTATCGCAATGTTACAACACTATGCTTGTAATGTTACGACTTTATTCTTGTACTGTTACGACTTTATTATCGCAATGTTACAACACTATGCTTGTAATGTTACGACTTTATTCTTGTACTGTTACGACTTTATTATCGCAATGTTACAACACTATGCTTGTAATGTTACGACTTTATTCTTGTACTGTTACGACTTTATTATCGTAATGTTACAACACTATGCTTGTAATGTTACGACTTTATTCTCGTAATGTTACGACTTTATTCTCGTAATGTTACGACTTTATTCTTGTAATGTTACCACTTCATTATCGTAATGTTACAACGCTATGCTTGTAATGTTACGACTTCATTATCGTAATGTTACAACGCTACGCTTGTAATGTTATGGCTTTATTCTCGTAATGTTATCACTTTATCGTAATTTTATGACTTTGTCGTCGTAATGTTATGACTTTATTCTCGTAATATTACAATTTTATTCTTGTAATGTTATGACTTTATTCTTGTATTGTTATGACTTTATTCTCATAATATTACGAATTTATTCTTGAAATAAAAATAACAAAAATCCTCTAGCATGGCCCTAATACTCTGTTGTAAATGAGGTATTAAATATTTCATTTTGGCTAGAAATTGTTGGTGCCTGTTACCTGCAGCGGTGTTGGCTGATGGTCCACTGCTGCCACAAGGACCACCAGTCTGTTGTCGATGCTCAGGTAGCCAAAGACGTCACACTGTGGCACAGAGACGTGAAGACGCAGGATCTGCAGGATGTCGTAGACCGTCACGGGCTGGTTCTTATTCAGCTGCACAGAAGCACAATGGTTAGAAAGGGGTCCATTGGGTTTTTGAAAAAGCATTGGGTGTTTATTTATTTATGAAGAAAGCTGACAGGGCCTAACCAGAAAAGAATTTTAATTTTGCCTTAAATGCTGTCATTTGAAATATTCATGCGAAAACTAGGTCCAAATTTACCTCATGAATGAACTTTCATTAATGCAGCCAACTATTTATACAAAGACATCAAAACCAGGAAACAGGCTTCATATTAAAATGATGGTGTTATGAAGTGATCTCATATAAATAAGGAATAGATATTGCTCCTAATTTTTGACTGCTAAACTTTAAAAACGACAACTCATAGGTTTGGGATCTAGCCACAGTTTGTTTAAATGAATGAATAAATAAGGTTTAAGGGTTTAAGAGGTTCAAGGGATCAGGAACATATATATGACTCAGTTTGTGTGATTAAAAAATAAAAACTGAAAGAAAAGGAAACGGATGAACCATAGAACTGAACAGGGATTCCCTTCATACCTTTGAGAAAGTGTTCATCAGCTTCTGGCTCCAGAGGATCTGCAGTATACTGGCGCATATGGGGCAACAGGCTCCTGTAAATAAAGTTGGACATCAGGGGTCCTGCTCCTGTCGGCTGGTCTGTTATTACTAAAAAGTGATTCTCTGCTCACCAGGAGGAGTGATGGGGCGGCAGCCCTGAACAGATATCGGCGGGCAGGTCACCTCGATGCACACCCTATCTAGAATCATGCCAGACAGGGCCCCTACAGCACGACAGGGGCCCTCATAGTCCTCAGCCACACGGTCAGAGAATGCCTCACACACGGTGCTGTAGGTCTCACCGTTGTGACCGCAAACCTTTTTAGTTTTCCGGCAGGCATCCTGGGGACAGAGATTTTGTTAGCTTCTCTAAACTCTGACTGATTGCTTCCAGATAAGTGAAGTCTCTATTTACCAGAATAAATATTATATTATCTGTTTCTTTAAAATTAAAGAGTTTAACGTTTAAAATGTGTAATTAAAATATATATACCATGAATCTTATACTTTTTTGGTAAATAAAGGGCATGAAGTTACTAAAGAGTAGCTGTGCAACAGCATCTGCCTGAATTTAAAAACCATGAACTTAACACACAAACAGACAGAAAGAAATCTGTCGCATGGATATTTGGTAATAGGCAAGGCACATTTATTCATTGAGGGTAATATAACCTGACAGCAAAATATGTTTGCTTTTATTATTCTGGTGCCTGCAGTTTGGATTGCATACATGAAAACCGCTAAAATCTCCTTCCAGCCACAACGAACAGTAGCGAACAGTAACAAACGGGTGTTGAAGGGGATTCCCAGTGACAACGCTCCGCTGGTATGTGGGGGTCTGAGTGGCTCAGACAGCGACATAATATTTAAAGGCAGGACAAGGCAATACAAGGCATTGTCTATATAAAGACTCAAACTCACTGCGAATCCAGACATTTGAATTGAGAAAGCTTTCTGGAGAGGTAGTGAAACGTCTTAAAATCTTAGAAACCAAGTCCAGTGGATTTTTTTGAATTTCTTTTTACAGAATTAAAGGCGGGATGGTAATCTGGATGGACTGACTCTACCAACCATATTTTCAGGTAGACTTTCTCCAATAAAAATATATTCAAACAATTTTTTAACCACTGATCACAGCAAATATTGCAAAGCCACTCTGCAAATGAACACAGGAGCAGCCGAAGCATCAGACGCATCTTTACTCACTTTACTGGAAGCGCTTCAGGAGCATCAAAGATGCTCTAGAGGCGCGTCTGATGTGGACAAGCATCACAAATGAAGCAGCAGAAGCTTTTTTGCTGCTGCTATCGCTTGTGGTCTGAACGTAGCATTAGAGTTCAGACAGAAAGTAAAAACGGATGTAAAATTGTTAACACAGCACTGTTACTCTGTTCTATACGTAATGAGGTCATTTGTCAATGAATTATAACAAAAGATCAAATCATGATCTATATCTTGACAGCTGCCAGTGTAATTGGGAATGCTGAAGACTGTAATACATAAAAACCCATCCTAGGGGAGGTCAAAGTTCTTTGTAGTCTTATGGGGGCGGGGGGGGGGGAATTAACAATCGGGCAATACTAGGAAGTTGCCTAGGGCCCCAAGGACCTTAAATCTTTATTTACATGTATGGTTTATACAACTATTCCTTATTTGTGCAAATTAATTATGTTTTTGATAAAACTCCTTTTGCTAAAATACCATCAGAACTCTGATAATATTAAGTGTGTCTCAGCCCCCCCCCTTCAGTGTCCACCATATTGGATCAGTCCATTTGCTGCACATGTTCAGAAAGGTCCAAACAGACAGCAGCAAACCATTTGAAAACAAACCATGCAAAGAGCAGTGTTGCCAACTTAGCGCTTTAGTTGCTATATTTAGCGACTTTTCAGACCCCTCTAGCACTTTGATTTTAATAAAGCGCCTAGCGCCAAATCTAGAGATGTTTTTCTGCTACTGGAGACTTTAGTGACAGCATCTAAAAGCAGCGAGCTCTGCTCTCCAGAGCCAGTAGATTGGTAACCCCGCCTCCTGCTCTCCTCTATCTTGTCTGCTGTCATGATTCATGCAGCTATTATTTCATCCAAATGAAAAATGGAGAACAGAGAAGCAGATCATGGCTTGTCTACAGTGAAAAGAAGGACTGGGTTATTTACTTTGGCCTTTTTGGAAACACAGGAAGGAGCAATCAGCTAAGTGAGCTTAGTGCTTGGAAAAAATCTTTCATTCCTTTAGAGACAGCATGAAAAGTCAGCTGAGTACAAAACATAGAGAGGAAAACAAGAAGAAAAGGTACAAGAAGACACAACAGATAATGGATGTCTATTCTATTAACATTTTTCTATCTGTAGAATGGGTCTGTTTAATGTGTTGTCTTCTCAATTCAGAGGGCCCCATGCCTGTCTTTGCCTAGGGCCACAAATTTCCTAAATCTGCCCCTGACGGGGGTTATATTTAATTGCAGTGAAATGCTGTAAATGTTTAAGCGTTTTCCTTTAAACGCCCAGCAGGGCTTGATCCTCTTTCCAGCGCTTATTTGTGAGTCTCGCTCAGCTTTCTTGTGTTCTATACCTGGCAGTGTCCCATGTAGGCCAGCTTCTTCCCAGCCTGCTGCAGATGGCATAGACTGCGGTGCACCAGGCCGTCTGTGTCACAGGCCGGCTCCATGCTGCTTCTGTCACAGACCGCCGGTCGGCCTACGCACTCGTACTGCAGACAATCTGAGGTGTTGCTCAGACAAACGCGACGTCTTGGGACACACCTAACACAAACACATCAACACACCATCTTTATCTAATGTAATGACATCACAAAAGGGTTCTAGGGTTTATATCTAAGATGAATGTTCAGTTTTATCAAGCAGCGAAATGAATTACTTTATTTTTGGTATTCGCCCGTTACCTTAATGTATCTATTAGCATTGTTTGTTTTTTTCACATAGTCAAGATAATCCATGATAATCAGCAATTTTCAGCTGTGATGAAACAATGTTCATAATTATAAGGAAAATGTTATGCAACTGCAAACAAATTCTATTTGAAATGTACTCTATAGTAATGCTGTTATAGGCTTAGACTGCTGGAGGACATAAGGACCCCTTTTTCATCATTCTACTTCACTCTCTCTCTATTCTCCCACTCTGCAGAATCTCTAACGTTCTGCTCTCTCTGCTTTTTCTCATAGTAGCTTCATCTGGTCTGTTCCTGTTTGGCTGTGACTCCATCCATTTGCATCATTAGATAGAAGAAAAGCTGTATGTCAAATATATGTTTACAATCTCAGTTGCTAGGCTTTCCAAAATACAGTGGGGCCAAAAAGTATTTAATCAGGCATTGATTGTGCAAGTTCTCCTACTTAGAATAATGAGAGAGGTCTGTAATTTTCATCATAGGTACTCTTCTCAAGCCAGTACATGTCCAGACCCGCCTGAAGTTTGGCAGAGAGCAGATGGATGATCCAGAAGAGGATTGGGAGGATATCATGTGTTCAGATGAAACCAAAATAGAACTTTTTGGTGAAAATCCAACTTGTTGCGTTTGGAGGAAGAGGAATGCAGAGTTGCATCACAGAACACCATAGCTACTGTGAAGCATGGGGAAGGAAACATCGTGCTTTGGGGCTGTTTTACTGCAAAGAGGACAGGAAAACTGATCTGTGCTGTGGGAAGAATAAAGCAGGCCATGTATCGTGAGATTTTAAGCCAAAACCTCCTTCCGTCAGTGAAAGCCTTGAAAAGGAAACTTGGCTGGATCTTCCAACAATGATCCCAAACACACTGGTCCTGGAGTGGCCCAGCCCGTCTCTAGACCTGAGCCCCATAGAAAATTTGGTGGAGGGAGTTGAAAGTCTGTAATGCCCAGAGACAGCCCCCGAAACATCCCTGCTCTAGAGGAGATATGCATGGAGGAATGGGCCAAAATACCAGCTACAGTGTGTGAAACCTGGTGAAGACGCACAGGACACGTTTGACCTCTGTCATTGTCAACAAAAGTTATGTTACAAAGTTTTAAGCTGAACCCTATTTATTGACCAAATACTTATTTTCCACCGTAATTTACAAATAATTTCTTTAAAAATGTTATTTCCTGGATTTTTTCCCCTCATTTCATCTCTCATAGTTAAAGTGTACCTATGATGAAAATGACCAACCTCTCTGATTATTTTAAGTAGGAGAACTTGCACAATCAGTGGCTGACTGAATACTTTTTGGCCCCACTCCACTGTTGGGGGGAGCTTTAATGCTCCCCCCAAAATAAAAGGTTTATGTCTAAAGATTGAACTAACCTGACAGAAAGGTTAGAAAATTCGCATCATGTTACTTTGTTGTTCTAATTTAAATAGGGTTGCTGCTAATGATTATTTTGTAAATCAATTAATCTGTCAATTATTTTGTTGATTAATTGATTAATAATTGGATACTCAAAGGTTGGCCAAAGAAGATTTCATACAGAATTAAACCAGGTGAAACAAAAACTTGTTCACAGTTCTGAATAGAGCATTGATCGATGAAAAAGTTTTTTAATATCAAAAGCATAATGTTTATATTTTTTACAATCTGTGTATAATTCCTGCTCTTAGTCTGTCAACTAAAGGCATGTTTTACAGTCTCTATACTCTATACTCCAGTTGACAATTAATCGATAACTAAATTAATTGATGGTTATTTCAATAATTTATTTATCTGCTGAATTAATACATTATTAATGATTGATTAATTAATTAATTAATGATCCTTAAGTGGAATTGGGGGGGGGGGGTGTGGAATAAACATATCCAAGATTAGCTGAAGGTATGGTGTTGTTAACACATCCGTTAAAGTACATCTGATTGCCTGTTAAAATAAAATTCAAACTGGCCCTATAGCTTCTATGGCAAAACACGAGGTTTTGTAAATGAAACTGGATCCCAGGACCAAAACCACCTGAACAAACTAGCCGTCAGGTCAAAGGATGGGTATGTGAATATGGATGAGTTTTCCCTCTATAAACAGTTACTAAACCCACCTCTGGTTTCTCGGGCAGCTGATGCCAGTGCAGGGGTTACTGGAATGGCAGTGGCCAAAGACAAACTGTTGATCTTTGAATCCCATACAGCGAGCCACACATCCACTTGGATAGGTACGCCCGTTAACGGCACAAACTGGGATAAAGCTATACGGACAGTTACAGGGATGATCTGAAGGAGAAACAAAGGGAGGGGGTAAATACATCAAATAGGAATAACGTTAATAAAATTTAAAAACCTTTGATTAGAGTTAACCTTGACTAATAGCATCAAACCCAAGTTAAAAAACAAAAAAGCTCATGAAGACGAACCAGTAGAAGCCCAAGAGTCTTTCTTTGTGGGACATTTTCTCGTCGAGCAGATGGTTTCTCCAGCGAAGCAGGAGCATGTGTTGCAGTCGGTCGTGAAAGATGAGCCGTGGTCTGATGGTGAAACACAGCAAAAGAACACAGGGACATTTTTTTTTAAAGTATCTCAACCTTCATTTCTGTCGCTCTGTGTTGCTACTAACTCCAGCTGCCTCATTCTCACTATCCAATCCATACCGGAAGCAAGATCCGTACCATTAGCTCATTTGCGCATGTGTAACTGGATATTTATCCAGGTTGTCATTAAATAATGTAATTATAGGGGCTGACCTGTTTTCGGTTCTAAGCCATAACAAGGTTTTTATTGGGCTACTCTATAAAGCATGGAACTCAACACTACTCCAGACATTTTGAATTGAGCAAGCTTTCTGGATGGTAAGCGAAACATCCAAACAAGTCCAGTTGTTTGTTTTGACCTTTTTTGGAATAACGCAGATGACTTTGTATCCTGACAGAGGAACTGTCCTAACTAGATAAACTTGGGAAAACATTTGTTTCACAGATTCACAAATACTTACACCACCTCATAATGCTCATGCTAAGTTCAGACCGCATGCGACAGAGGCAGAGAAAGCAGCAGGTTTACATGTCAATGGCTGATGCGCATCAGGGTGCATCAGAAGGTCTCGGAGTTCGCCTAGTGCAGCAGGCGCAATGCATTTAGATGCATTAAAGCAGCTGAAGCAGCAACTCATGAGCATTGAGGCGTGCAGCACGCTTCAGAAGCAGGAGCTGCTGGAGTTGGAAAAATTGAACTTTTGCTGCTGGATGTGCCTCATCAACCAATCAGAGAAGCTGATCTGGGAGCTGGCAGGGAGACCGACAGTGCTGCTGATGCAGAGCGCTATGATCACTCCTCTGAAACAGTTTATTTACACCTAAATTACCTTAAAATGTGAAAACCTGCAGGCAAAATATGTTTGCTTTTATTATATGAAAACTGGGCTGTGTTCGGTTGGTCAGATTTTGTCCCACTTTAGTCCAATAACAGACTGAAAACCTGGCTTTTTACCTTTCACTTTTCAACCAAATAATAACAATTAATGGCTGAATTTTATTGATCTCACTTTGGAGAAACTTTCCTCCGCATTTAACCCATGGCGTTGGTGAGCAGTGGGCTGTTATCGTGGGGCCCCTGGGAGCAGTGTGGAGCACTCTGTGGGAGTGAACTCAGAACCTCAGGATTCCAAGCACTATGCCCTAACCACCAGGCTGCCACTACCCCTTAAGAAGTCATTTGAATGTAAATCATGTCATCTTTTCAACCAGTTTTTGCTAGGTGGGACGTCATTCTATCTATTGCATACTATCATCATCACAGTCTGCTCTTGTTTAGATATGGTAAAAGAACTAAAAAAACACCATTTGTCAATACAGGAGACAGTCACATTGTTCCTCCTTAGCGGTATTGGGAACAGCTCACTGACGCGTGTCTACCCAGGTTAAGTGACTCAGCAAACAACCTACTTTAAAACTGCCTCGGCTCTGATCAGCATGCTGTGGCAACACAGGAGCTGAGTCGACCTGCTACTTTAGGTGATAGCATTGAAAGCAACGTACGGAAGTCAACACATCACGCCAGTCGCTTCTGCTCTAACAAGCAGAAACAACTTTGTTTACATTCAATAAACATGGAGCAGCTCTGGTGAGAGCGATTCAGACAGATAATAGAGCGAAACAATAAAGCACACTGACTATGCCCTGGGTTCCTTCCATGTTGCTTTCCATTGTTTACTTTCCTGAATTTCTGTCGCGCTTTTGAACTCATCAATGCTAACCCAGCGTGATGGTGAAACCAGACACGCAGCGACGTGGGGTCAGAGGCCACGCAGCTGCTAATGAGGGGTTAGACTCAGCATTTTTTGCCGGTGGGAAAGGAGCAAAACACCCATGTTTGAAAAATATGCATTAACCCACTGTTTACAGTAGGATAGAGGCTTTACAGCTTGCCGCTAGTTCAAATGTATATTTTAAGACCGTATCTTTTCCCAATCTGGACCCAATCTGATTTGAAACATTTAGAAATTACAGCATGTTCCCGGACGACAGTGTCTAATTTCACTGTTTCTGGTAAAGACCTCTGGAGCGTCCGGCACCAGGCTGCACGTGATCCAAATTAGCCAATGAGCTGTCAGTCTGGGTTGCTGCTGCTGCTACTTTTAGACCCAGCAGGCAAACCTGTGGCAAGACGGGCGATGGGAAAGAAGGAGAAGATGATGAGAAAAAGAGAGCAGAGAAAGTGTGGACTGCTGGAAGAACTGCGGTGAACTGGTGAAAGAAAAGTGAAATGGCGTGATCAAAGATGACCCTGAACATTTAGAGGATGTTTGGCTCAACCTGCTGCTGTGAAGCAGGATTCTCCACCATGAACAGAATCAAAAATAAATATGGATCCAGGCTCTAAATGAGCTCCTTGATACGAGGCTTTTTCTCCATTCAAACCCAGGTTTAAAGCCTTGCAGGGCAGCCTAAAGCCCACTGCCAACATTAAGACAGAAAAAAGAAAGAATCAACAATCGTCCAAACTGAACGATTGTTGTTCTCTACTTCAAAAAACACTTCAGAGTTTAAAATGGAAAAATGTTAATTTTTTTTATTTAAAAAGTAAATGTATAACATTAATGCATAAAAACCTGATTTTCTATGTTAAATTCTGTTTAAAGTAACAGATTATAATAAAACATGTATCTGGACCTTTACTGGTTGTTGATTTTCTTTATTAGGACCCCGCTGGTTTTATATTGGTTACCCCTGGTCTAGTGTGTATATTAGAAAAAACAAAATGTTTCTCTTTCTAAAAAAAGTTGTTTAAAGAATATTGAGCTTTTTCATGGAACAACAACCAAAACATACAAACCTTGGAAATATGCATCTGTCAGCTCAGTGGTGGGAGAGAAGCCCGAGCTGTTGTGTTTTGAAACAGCTGGACTTCCCCTTTAAGTTTGGGCTCTGCAGCCAACTTTCTAGATGGAGGGGCTGGACTCTCTCTTTGTTTTTGAGCTCCCAGGAGAGAGAAAACAGCAAATGTTGGGGATATTTAGTTTTCTCTGTTCTCATCTTTATGCCCAACTGACAGCTCCACAAGAATTTCTCTGTCATGTTGAGGAGTTCGCTGGAGTCATGGAGTCTGAATGGGCCATATTAAGGACCTCCACTGCTAAGTTTGAACTTGCATACAATAAATAAATGGATAAAGATGTCCCTTACCCTTCCGTTGCCCCTCTACAATGCAGCCCTTGTCCATTTCCACACAGGGGATAGACATGCAGTTCTCCAAACGCCCGCTTGGGCCACAGCTGCACATCTCATGGCAGCCAGCAGCACCATCGTGGGTCGGGACTTGAATTAGAGCATCCTGCTGCACCAGAAACTCAGAAGCCTCCCCCATTTTACAACCTGGAGACAGACTAAAACATCAGACACTAGGTGGAACGCATTAGCTGGCAAACTGAGAGTAGGAGTCCATCCTACCTGGAACACAGATGTATGGCTGACAGCTGGTGTCCTCCAAACATCCCTTTCTGTTGACCTGGCATAAGTGGTTGCTTGGACATGGATTAGGGTTGCATGGATGGATGATCTCTTCAACGATGCTGTTTCCTAGTGAACTGGGTGCTAGAGGGACAGAAACCTCAGTCAGTCAATGAAAATAAGGGAACGAACACAGGTGGAAAATGTAACGCATCTGGTGTGATTCACAAATAATTTCTTAGCTGTGACAAAAAGTAGGTATTAGATAGAGTCCGAATATTAGGGCTACGCTAGATTTTTTTAAAATATGACAATAAAGTCACTACATTACGAGGATAAAGTCTTACTATTTTGATAATAAAGTCGCAACATTGGGAGAATAAAGTCATAATATTACAAGAAAAGACACGTGTGGTTCTTCTCACACCAGTCCACAATGTTCATGATGACCGATTCATTGAGATTGAGAGTATTCTAGCCTAACTTCAGCTTTTAGTTTGAAAGTATTCTAAGCTAACCTTTGCTGTTAGATCGAAGGTATTCTAGGCTAACTTTAGCCATTAGTTGGAAGGTATTCTGGGCTCATTTTAGCCATTAGTTAGTCCATTAGCTCTGAATAAAAGATGCCATAGTGAGTCACAGAAAGCAGAAGTTTCCTCTGATATAGCAACTCTGAATTTGAACTTATCTGTGAAAGTAACAATTCCGTTAATGATAGGAATTCCATTCAGTTTGTTCACAAAAATATTTCATTTAATTGAACAACACCGTCATGATCGAACCCAATACTACTATCAAGCCACTCCTTAACCAGTGTTATCTAATATTTCTTTCCTGGGCTAAGAAGAAAAGGAACATGACAGTTAAACAGATGTCCAAAACCCTGTTTCTAGATGTGGGCAAATCTTGAATTTAATTTGGAAATGAAACTCCCAGAGTTCAGAGTCCATGTTGCTTGAAGTGTAGTGAGTGTCTTCCAGTATCAGTGATGGTTTGGGGGTATCATGTTATCTCCTGCTGTTGGTCTAGTCAGTTTTAGATGCTGCCATCTGTACCAGGGAATTATGGAGCATTTCCTGCTTTCTACTGCTGACAGGCTCAGATGCTGAATTTATTTTCCACCAGGACTTGGCACATGCCCACCCTGGCAAATTCAGCAAGAGATGGTTCAATTACCATGATGTTCATGTTCATGATTGGCCAACAAACTCACTAGACCTGAAACTTGAAGATTAGAGGAAGATTAGATACCCAGCAATATGACATATGACATGTGACATGAGCGCAGGTCCACAGGCTGATCACCTTTATGCCTTGGTGCATCAATGCAGTAATTCATGCAAAATATTTAGTAGAAGCAAAATACGGGCCCCTAGAGGCCAAAAGTTACACAGTGTGCCTTTAAATATTTGAATTATGCATCACATAAATAAATACAACATAAATATATAAATAATACATGTTCTTATTTGACAGAAGATTTACATGAATGTGTAAGAATACACATCATGGCCCTTCTCACAGCAGCCCCCCTCCCCCTAGTTGGTGTCAAAACCCACATTCAGAGAACCCCTGCCTTAGAAGAAACAAATAGAAGCACCATCAGAAAAACCCCTCAGAAGTACTATCAAGTATGTAGAACACAGGAATGTAGTATGAAGTTTAGCTAGTGCCACTCAAGTGTACAAGAGGGCCAGGTGGTTTGTTTATTGTCAGCAGGGGTGTTAGTTTGTGAAGGTGGGAAGTATGACTGGAGGGAAGGGGCTGGATGTGGTCGGCTGCTGGGGGGATGGGATGTGAGTCTCCGACTGGAGGGGGGGTTGCTTTCACACATCTGAAGAGGAGCATTTCCTGTATGTTTATTCAGACTGAAGTAGGAAAAACAGTGCCAGGGGTGGAGGTGGATTCTAAGGCAATGCATCTTGCCTTCTTCTGGACTTCTCCAGCATAAACTAACTTAACACCTGATAGAATGCAACCCACAGTGCCCTGTGGATGCTTTCACAGGACGCTTTCAAACGTGGTCCCAGTAGAAGCTTGCAAGCAGCTGAGATGGGAGTCCAGTAGCTTTCAGCGTCCTGAGAAAGAAGAGCAATTGTTGGGCCTTCTTCACTCTGTGGGAGGGACTCTAAGCCCAGGAGAGGTCACAGGAGACCCCAGTGTCTGGGATCTTTATGCTCTCTTCAGTGCTTCCCATAGAATGGGGCTTGTTCATTCATCTTGCCCCACATGTTATCCATTTGGTCTCGCTGATGTTCAGGATAAGGTGAAACTTTTAACAGCACTGTGTCAGATTTCTGACCTCTTCTCATTTTTGACACGAGACCCACCTCAGTTGTGTCATCCACTCTGAAGCCATGTTTTTTGTGTGGAAAGCAGAACTCAAGAATAAAACCCCCCGAACACACTAAAACTGACTTTCTGACAAGGTAGTGGCCTTAACCCAGCTTTTAAGTCTGGTTATAGAGATGCACTAAGAACCGCCAACTTGAACAGTGCCATCAGATCAGCGAAGCAGAACCACAGCCAGAAGATCCAGGATCTTTTCCACAACGCCAGCAACACCAGGAGGATGTGGTAAGGCACACGGGTGATCACAGACTACAACACACCCTCTCCCCCGGTGGGTGCAGCGGATGCTGACTTCCTGAATGAACTAAACAACTTCTTAGGAAGGTTTGATGACATGAGTGCAGGTCCACAGGCTGAGCACTTTATGCCTTGGTGCACTGATGCAGTAATTCATGCAAAATCAGCCCTAACAGAGTACTGCATGGAGATAACTGGACGCTCTAATGTTATATTCAGAATTCCTGAGATACAATATCTGTGTGGTATAAACCTATGAAAGGAGACCTCAGCAGAAGACCCCTCACGCTGAGCTTAATTCCTGTTTAAAGTTTTTTCTTTTTACTTTTTAACTGTCTTTTCAAGCATGGATCAATATAAGCAACTGTTCACTGACTGTACTTGGTCATCCAAGAGAAACATATCCTACAAAGTCAATGGTTGATGCAACCAGTTTTCCTCAGATAGCAAAAGTTTAACAAATCTGACTGGAGGATTTGATTGAATTAGATGACATATCGTGAACTGGTGCTATATAAATAAGTAGAATTAAACTGAAGTCTGAAAAACAGTCAGTGGATCCAAGCTTTTAAAAAGAAGCATTTCTTATGTTACTCTTAAGGTTGTGAAAAAAAGGTTGTACTGTTTCAGAAGGTGTGAAAGATGTGAAAATTAGGTGTAGATATCTTGTTAAAAAAGTAAAAACACCTTTAAAATAATTGAAGAATCATTACTACTCTGATCCAAATGTTAATATTTTGATGAATGACTTGTTCAAAACTCGAAATGAAATGCTTGCGATACGCTCAGACTGAACCCGATTTTAGCAGCAAAATAGTTCCTGCTGCTTCATTTCTATTGCTTGCATTCTTCAACTTTTGACTGCAAAAATTATAAAACAAGTAAATTTGTCTTTAAATATGTGTATTTGCCCTTCATTTGAACAGGTGACAAAAAATGTCCCCTTAAAGAGAGAGTACCTTTAGTAAGAAAAGACAATTATATAAAGTGTCTTTGAAACGGGACTCTGGAGATGTTTTCCTTATCTCATTTTAACTGGATAAATCCTATTCCATTTTCCTTTCCTACTTAAATGAAGAGCAAGTTCACTAATTTAAAAAAGAAACACTGAAAAAAATTCTTATCCACTCTTTCTCTCTTACCACCCTTTTCCTGTTTGTTGCTTACGATTTTACTCCCCAAATAATGTTCAATAAAGTTTAACACACAAGAATTAAGCAGAACCTTATGGCATCAGTCATAATGGTCTACTTGTGAGTGCAAAGCTTTTGGACTGCCGGCTTTGGGACATCAATTCCCAGAGCTGCAGTACAGGTGCTGGTCATAAAATTAGAATATCATGAAAAAGTAGATTGATTTCAGTAATTCCATTTAAAAAGTGAAACTTGTATATTATATTCATACATTACATACAAACTCATATATTTCAGATGTTTATTTTGTTTAATTTTGATGATTACAAATGACAACAAATGAAAATCTCAAATTCATCATATCAGAAAATTAGAATATTGTGAAAAGGTTCAAAATTGATGGCCCCTGGTGCCACACTCTAATCAGCTAATTAACTCAAACCACCTGCAAAAGCCTTTAAATGGTCTTTCAGTCTAGTTCTATAGGCTACACAATCATGGGGAAGACTGCTGACTTGACAGTTGTCCAAAAGACGACCATCGACACCTTGCACAAGGAGGGCAAGACACAAAAGGTCATCGCTAAAGAGGCTGGCTGTTCACAGAGCTCAGTGTCCAAGCACATTAATAGAGAGGCGAAGGGAAGGAAAAGATGTGGTCGAAAAAAGTGTACAAGCAAGAGAGATAACCGCACCCTGGAGAGGATTGTGAAACAAAACCCCTTCAAAAATGTGGGGGAGATTCACAAAGAGTGGACTGCAGCTGGAGTGAGTGCTTCAAGAACCACCACACACAGACGTATGAAAGACATGGGTTTCTGCTGTCGCATTCCTTGTGTCAAGCCACTCTTGAACCACAGACAGCGTCAGAAGCGTCTTGCCTGGGCTAAAGAGAAACAGGACTGGACTGCTGGTGAGTGGTCCAAAGTCATGTTCTCTGATGAAAGTAAATTTTGCATTTCCTTTGGAAATCAAGGTCCCAGAGTCTGGAGGAAAAGAAGAGAGGCACTTCATCCACGTTGCTTGAAGTCCAGTGTAAAGTTTCCACAGTCAGTGATGGTTTGGGGTGCCATGTCATCTGCTGGTGTTGGTCCATTGTGTTTTCTGAGGTCCAGGGTCAACGCAGCCACATACCAGGAAGTTTTAGAGCACTTCATGCTTCCTGCAGCTGACCAACTTTTTGGAGATGCAGATTTCATTTTCCAACAGGACTTGGCACCTGCACACAGTGCCAAAGCTACCAGTACCTGGTTGAAGGACCATGGTATCCCTGTTCTTAATTGGCCAGCAAACTCTCCTGACCTTAACCCCATAGAAAATCTATGGGGTATTGTGAAGAAGAAGATGCAATACACCAGACCCAACAATTCAGAAGAGCTAAAAGCCACTATTAGAGCAACCTGGGCTATCATAACACCTGAGCAGTGCCACAGACTGATCGACTCCATGCCACGCCGCATTGCTGCAGTAATACAGGCCAAAGGAGGCCCAACTAAATACTGAGTGCTGTACATGCTCATACTTTTCATGTTCATACTTTTCAGTTGGCCAACATTTCTATAAATCCTTTGTTTTTATTGGTCTTCAGTAATATTCTAATTTTCTGATATGATGAATTTGAGATTTTCATTTGTTGTCATTTGTAATCATCAAAATTAAACAAAATAAACATCTGAAATATATGAGTTTGTATGTAATGTATGAATATAATATACAAGTTTCACTTTTTAAATGGAATTACTGAAATCAATCTACTTTTTCATGATATTCTAATTTTATGACCAGCACCTGTATATCGGCTAAACAGGACACAGAAAAAAGAAAGAAATAATCAGTTAAAATAAGTTTTGCAGGATTTGACTGAAGGATTTATTTCTTTAACTTGATTTATGACTTGACTTGAGACTTTGGGAATAAGTGGCTTTCAAAAAAACATGATCTGACCCCTTGGAAGTAGCAATAAAGGTGCTGCTGGGCGAATAAAATAAATCTAATTAGATCACATTGAAATGTGACCACATGAGGGGAAAAACAAGACTTTTTACCAGTGTTCTGATGTGGAGAGTTTGCAGCGGTGGTGTGGGGGTTGAGTGCACAACCTATGAGCCCTGGCCTCAGTGACCCCGTACCGCATGTCCAACCCCCTCTCTCTACTTCCATTTCCTGTCTGCCTACTAAAAGAAGGGCCATTTCAATGAGACTGTGCCCATTTCTGCCCAGTCTTCCTCCTCTTAAAGGGGGAGGGGGTGTTATATGTTGCAGCAGAAAGACTTAGGTGGCTTGCAGTATTTGATTTAACATCTAACTCAAAAAAGATCTTGTAAAATGCTGATGCTTGGCCTAAAACAGACATTACCTGTAAAATGAGTCAAGGACATTGAAATTTCCCTGGCTGTATTGAAATTTATGAAAAGAGATCCCTTTAGACAGAAGTGGCAGCTGACAGAGTCACACTTCCACACCAGAGACAGAAATACAAAATAGCTCGAGCTGAAACAATTATTTTGCAAATCGATTAATTTGTCGAAATTCTTTCTCGATGAACAGATTAAAGTCGTAGCGAAGCATCAGTTCCAATCGTTACATTTCCGAATTCTCCCGAGTGGTGCCCGACTTTACGCGAGCAAATAAAGTGAATGTGATTGGTCGTTTATCAAGGAGGTGTGGGGTTTTGTGGCGAAACGTTCGCAAGCAAGTTTGATTGTAGCCGGTTTCTCTGAAGCACCTTGCTAACCAGTTAGCAACTTAGTGCTAGCAGGTTCCCAATGGGAAATTCCATTGGGACCAAGTAGCACTAAATTGGTGACTTAGAAACGACGCTGTCAAGGAACGCTATGGACAGAGGAAACATGCAAGAAGAGGAGAGTTTAGTGTTGGAGGTTGTGGATGAGTCTCCTCCGTCATCCATTTTTTATTTAGAGGAGGAAAGCGGGGATGAAGATGTTGTGGAAGAGGATGCCAGGGCGGCAGAAGCTTGGTTTGGTGTAGAAGGCTTCCAGCCGTACATGTTTGAGCCCTTGCCTCGCAACGCTGCCAGTTCTGTTAGCTCTACGCCTGCTGAAGACACAGACCTCCATCTCCGTGAACACTGGGACGGAACTCAATGGGAAAGGAAATGATTCTGATTTCAACCGTTGCGTATATTAGCTGCGACATATGAATCAAGATGCTATGACCGAAAACATTTGATTGACAGATGACCATTGATATATGATTGGCCGAATTTAGATGTTCAGGCTGACATATAACTAACTGGCCTGCATAAGATAACGGAGAAAAAACACAGATTTGAAGACAGGATTATTTTTAAAAGAGAAATGTTCTAACTTTTGGGACAATATCGTCTTATAAAGAGTACATTTATATACATGTTTCAATAAGAATGATTTGACATTTAAATATCACTTCTTACGACTTTATTAATCGTACAGCAAAAGGTTCCTTAAAGAAGGTTTTTTCTGAAATTAAACTTGGTAAAACTAAAACTTTTCCCCTTTAAGAGTTCTGAATAGAGCAGAATGATAAATGAAAAAAGTTTTTTATCTTAAATGTTTACATATTTTTTTTACAAATATGGTATTTCTACTCTATGTGGGTCACTCTGTCAGTTAAAGGCATGTTTTAGAGTCTCTATACTACAGTCAACAATTAATCGATCCCTAAAATAATTGATAATTATTTCAATAATTGATTAATGCAATTAAGTGTTTAGCCCTAAAACGAACAAATACAATCTGTTTGAAAGCAGATAATTAAACCTATAAAGAATCAAGTGAACTCAACATTGCTGATACTTCCTCTGTAACTATGATTCTAAAGTTTGTAAGTATGTTCATCACTTTATTTTGCTCCATATTATGAAAAGTGATCATGAAGAGCAACTCACTGAGATATCTGTGGAGGGGGATGCAATGTTCTGGGTCATCGATGGGAGAAAGAACCTCACAGAGCCTCTCGGGGGTTTGTCCTTCGTGAAAGTACTTCTTGTCCCCACACTTGGTAAGAATGTCCACGCAGTCTGACCTGACAATAGAGGAAGAAAAAAGGCAAGCTGATCAAAATCTGACATGTAAAATGCTTAATCAGTGAGCAGGACACTTATTAAGAAGATGCTTCACGTTCAATTAGGACCTTCTGTGCCGACAAATTCTTAGCTCAAATTTCTGACCGACGAATTCAAATAAAGCCAGGCGTACACTGTGCGATTTTCGGGGCGATTTTGTAGTCGTGCGAGAATCTTTCAATCAGCCAGACTTTCAGCCTGATCGTGCGTCGTGAGTCATGTAGTGTACAGGGGGTAACGAGGGGCGATCAGCCTCTCACGACCAGGTCCTGATCAGGAATCGTGAGGTCGGAAGAAATCAAAAATGTTTGATTTCTTCCGACTGTCGTGGGCAAATCGCTCTGGGCGCATGCGCAAAGAAGGATTCTTCTTTTTTTTCTTCTTCTCAGATGTAAACACAGAAGCATGGCAGGGATGGAATGAGTGAAATGGAGTTATTTCTGTAAAATTAACAGACCGTAGCAGCCACGTTTGCTTAGCCTTGTTTTTGTCCAAATAAGTCGTCGCCTTTTCATTTCAGGGCTTTCAGCACAAAATAGCACAAAATGACAAGGCAGCGCGTTTCACTATAGTGAGCTGAATATTCCCCTTCTATTTGTTTGGCTTTCGGATAGACGAGTCAGAGCAGCTCCATTACGGAGCTGAGTCTGACGTGGTTTTAAGTCACACAGTTTGAGAAGGTCGATCGCATGAGTGCGTCGGGCCGAACATAAATCGTGGGCTGTGAGCTCACACTGTACGAATAACCACAGGGTTTAGTCGTACAGTGTGAGCAGTAGCTGCGTGCAGCGACTGAAAAAAATCACACAGTGTACGCCCGGCTTAATCTACCCATCTTCTACCCACTTGTGAAAAAAGGGTTAGCTATGGGGGGCTGGTGCCCATCGCCAGGAGTCTTTGGGAAAAAGATGGGCTAAGCAATTAATTCCATTAGCAATATAATCGCAATTTAATTTAAAATCGGAGACTTAACAAATTTTAATCTTACTATACATTTAACAAAAGTAATACACTAAATTTCTCCCTCCAGCACTTTAGGTGGTGGTTAAACGGTTGAAGTGGGTTTGTCGCCTCACAGAAAGGTAGAGAGATTTGCAGCTAGCACATAGATCTATGCATGGGAGTAGAAGTAAACACTTTTTCATTCATTGGTTAACATAAAGTCCTGTAAAAATGGACTATGGCTGTCAGAAATCAAAAGCCTGCAGTGAAACATCCACAAGCTTGGGGTTAGTGGAAAGGAAAATCTAAATAAAATTGCAAAGTCAAAAAAGTCAAAGTCAAAGTCAAAAAGCCTTTATTGTCATTATATTCTGTGACAGATACAATGAGATTTGGGACTTCCATAACAGCTACCGTGAAATAAAAATAAAAAATATATAAAAAATATATAAATATATTAAAAGGAAAAGGAAATGTAAACAGTTACAAAAAATATATATAAATATATTAAAAGGAAATGTAAACAGTGAAAAGGAAATGTAAACAGCACTGGCACAGATTGTGGGGGGGGGGGGGGGGGGGCTAGTGCAAAACAGGTGTAAAGTGACCGACAGTGCAGGTCGGAGTTGAGGGGGGGCAATGGCTTGGGGAATAATGCAAACCAGGTGAAAAGTGTCCGTCAGTGCAGGTCGGAGTTAAGGGCGGTCACAATCACAATTTTGGTGAAAAATAATCACATAAACTACGCACAACAAAAGACTCAGCTCAGGAACCATGAACCGTATGATATCTGGTTGTTCAATAGGTTTGCCTAAATAAAAGATTTAGATATGACCTATCAATATATTCCTGCAAAAAGGTCTGATGTTGCAGGGGAAGGTAATGAAAAGTGTTTGGAGCATGCTGTGGTTCTGAGGCCAGTTTATTTCAGCAGTTATCCAGTCTCCTGTAGAAGGGCTGGTCACATCACAGACTATTTGATTTAAATCGGATATAGTTAAGACCTGAACACGATGGTTTAGTACGACTTTTTTAATCCCCGATTCGATTTCTTTCAATGTCACTCTGACTGCATCAAGAGAGGCTCTAACTAGGCAGGGTGAGCAGATCTGCTCAGATGTTTTTCACTTCTTTCTCTGTGCTAGACAGATTAAAACTATTTCACAGGTTTAGTTCAACAAATATGAAACGTTAATAAAAATAAAAACGAGTCTGTGCAGCATCTCAAACCAGAACAGAGAGACTGTTCATAAAAACGTAATGAGATCTACATCTAAAGACAAGAAAAACACAGCAATAAACTCTGTGGGACGGTTTCTATGCTGACTGTGGCAGAGAGGTGATTCTCAGAGAGAGATCTGGGAGCGTTTTTTTTTTCATAAAAAGGTGAGAGAAATACGCTGCGCTCACCTGCTCGGTCTGACCGTTGTTTTGTTTTTTTGCAAGGCTCAAAGAGGATTGTTATTTTAACATATCTTTTTTTCTCCTGAATTATTATTTTTTTCTTGGAGGATATTGATTAACTGTGATTTCTGTCCTTGGTTGTTTTTGCTAGGCTCGAAGACGATCAATACATTTTCCGTTTTCTATCCTTCTGAACTCCTTTCATGGGTAAAGTATTCTTTTTGAAAGCTATAGGGGAGGATTTTCGCTAATTTTTAAAAAGACTTGCCCTCTCCACTTAAAAAAAAAAAATGCACACGCACAGCCTTAATGTGCTCCCAAGCGGGAACGCCTATTCACATAGGATTTGATAGACACTTCCTGTTGTCTGTTGTCATGGTGACTGGTCGGATCTGGGCTCCACTAATAATGGCTTTTCATGCTTGGAACTCAAAACTAACTCATAACAGCTTTTATTAAACTAAAAACTCAGCGTTTCCAACCTTATGCTAGATAAATTTAGAGTTAGGGATTTGAATCTGAGTTTGTGAAAATTGTTTCATGACACAGACCCCAGGTGGTTCTGACTTATGAATCAACCGGCCTATGTTTTATAACAAATATCCTACATTTAGTAACAGCACAGTAAAAAAACATCTCTATGTGGTTATGTCAGAGGGAGAATACTGTTAGAGCTAGCTCAGCATTCTCAGGGGAGGGTAGTGGTGCTGAGGGACATGGAGGCATCAGCCTCCAGGTCAGAATGATCCAGAGCGGACCTCCAGCCTACAGAGTCACACTCTGAGCTGATGATGCTAATATGACTGCAGCAGCTCCGTTAGAAAACACATGGCGGGGAAATAGGGCTGCTATGCCTCTGTTACAAATAGTAGAACCAGTTACTAGCTTATGAATATAGATTAGTAGATAATACTTTAAATAAACATGATTTTCAAATAAATCCTCCGCTGTTACAATAAATCATCTTATCTTCTGTATTCTTAAAGATATAGCTGGCAACTCCACCGTCCTTCACTGGCAGGGTTGTAAGATCTGCTTATTTCCAAAAACAATTTGACCCGCCCCCACCTGAATAAAAACATAAATTCATCTAAACTTTCTGTAAAAACCATGAACCTATAAAACACCTAATACAGAACGCAGTGCCATGTTATTACCATTAAGTTAGACTCTGGGTTTCTCTCCCTTTCCCAGAGGGGACGCCGCAGGTATGGCTGTTGTTAGCTGCATATGTTAGCGTTTTACAACACTAACATCCACTTACCAAGTGAGTCTTTCAATGTGGGAACAAATTAAACAACAGGTCCTTCTCAAAATGATCCAATCGCAGAGCAGACACCGTGGACTGCTCCACCTCCTCCCGATCTCATCTTACCTGCTTCACCTGCACAAAATCTGCCAAAGCCATAGATGAATCCTAATCCTTCAGCAGCTGTCTATAGCAAAACCCCCGTTCCAAGTCATACCTTCAGCTTTGTTTTTGGACACTAAGCGACGCTAGAGTCCTCACAATGGCAACCTTTTTTTGATAAAAAACAATGTTATGTGGTCCCCCTTAAAATTATTATTTTGTTAGAAATAATAACGCTTTGGTCTAAAAAAAAAATACGTGAAAATGTCAATATCATATCATCAACACTTTATAGGTTTTCCCTCTTGCCCCCTGTTCTGTTCCTTTACTACACTCACCGGCCACTTTATTAGGTACCCCATGCTAGTAACGGGTTGGACCCCCTTTTGCCTTCAGAACTGCCTCAATTCTTCGAGGCATAGATTCAACAAGGTGCTGGAAGCATTCCTCAGGGAGTTTGGTCCATATTGACATGATGGCATCACACAGTTGCCGCAGATTTGTCGGCTGCACATCCATGATGCGAATCTCCCGTTCTACCACACCCCAAAGATGCTCTATTGGATTGAGATCTGGTGAATGTGGAGGCCATTTGAGTACAGTGAACTCATTGTCATGTTCAAGAAACCAGTCTGAGATGATTCCAGCTTTATGACATGGCGCATTATCCTGCTGAAAGTAGCCATCAGAAGTTGGGTACATTGTGGTCATAAAGGGATGGACATGGTCAGCAACAATACTCAGGTAGGCTGTGGAGTTGCAACGATGCTCAATTGGTACCAAGGGGCCCAAAGAGTGCCAAGAAAATATTCCCCACACCATGACACCACCACCACCAGCCTGAACCGTTGATACAAGGCAGGATGGATCCATGCTTTAATGTTGTAGACGCCAAATTCTGACCCTACCATCCAAATGTCGCAGCAGAAATCGAGACTCATCAGACCAGGCAACGTTTTTCCAATCTTCTATTGTCCAATTTCCATGAGCGTGTGCAAATTGTAGCCTCAGTTTCCTGTTCTTTTCATTTCATTTATTGTTTATTTGAAAGGGGACAGTGTACATTAATAAACATTAAAACAATGTAAATATACCCGAGTTAGCTAAGGAGTGCTAATTTTCATCGGTAGTCCCCCAGCCAGATATTAAAAAGGCAACCTTAAAAATAAACACAAGTATAAAATCACAAGATTAAATTACAATACCAAATACATAAAAACATTATGGTTAAGAAGTACAATGTATGTAAAATTATTAAAAATATATTGTAAAATTATTTAAATACACACTAAAAACCTTGGTGCCCGCAAATTTGGCTCTCTACAGGCCATTTTTTTGCATTCTTTTTGAATGAAGAGAATGACAAAGAGTCTCTGATGGTTTCTGGCACTGTGTTCCAGTGCTGAGATGCTCTTACGGAGAAGACAGCCTGACCAAAGGCTGTTTTTCTCCGGGGGATGATGCAGTCTTCCCTCACTGCCCCTCTGGTTACCCTGACCTCACTGGATCTGAACTGTACAAAGTCACATAGTGGAGCTGGTGCTAAACCATGTCTGATTTTATAAATTAAGCAGATGTTTTTGAATTTGATAAGATTGTTCCAGGTAAGTAACTGATATTTCCTCAGAATACTACAATGGTGGTAGTGGTAAGGTTTTTTATCCAGTATTTTTAATGCTTGTTTATATAATGTTTCTAATGGTTTTATTGTAGTAGAGTGAGTATTGGACCAACTTATTATACAATATGTTATATGGGATAAAATCATGGAGAAAAAATATGATTTAGCAGCTTCAGTTGAAAGAAAATCTCTAATGAATCTGAAGTTTGCTAAACTAAACTTAATCCTATTACGAACCTTTTGGATATGAGTTTTGAAATTGAGATGCGAATCTATATGTAAACCTAAATATTTATATTCAGTGACGACCTGTAATCTTTCTCCAGATATAAAAATTTCAGGTTCTATATTTATGAGGTTGTTTTTTGAAAGGTCTTAGCTGAAAGGAGTGGCACCCGGTGTGGTCTTCTGCTGCTGTAGCCCATCTGCCTCAAAGTTCGACGTACTGTGCGTTCAGAGATGCTCTTCTGCCCACCTTGGTTGTAACGGGTGGTTATTTGAGTCACTGTTGCCCTTCTATCAGCTCGAACCAGTCTGGCCATTCTCCTCTGACCTCTGGCATCAACAAGGCATTTCCGCCCACAGAACTGCCGCTCACTGGATGTTTTTTCTTTTTCGGACCATTCTCTGTAAACCCTGGAGATGGTTGTGTGTGAAAATCCCAGTAGATCAGCAGTTTCTGAAATACTCAGACCAGCCCTTCTGGCACCAACAATCATTCCACATTCAAAGTCACTCAAATCACCTTTCTTCCCCATACTGATGCTCGCTTTGAACTGCAGGAGATGGTCTTGACCATGTCTACATCCCTAAATGCACTGAGTTGCCGCCATGTGATTGGCTGCTTAGGAATTAAGTGTTAACGAGCAGTTGGACCGGTGTACCTAATAAAGTGGCCGGTGAGTGTATATCAATGTTTACTGTTCAGTTGATTTAAGGTCATTTTTGACACTTTAGTACTGTCCAGAAGTTTTTAGTAGCAACGAAACGCCAAAAAGTTTGCAAAATGGAAACAAAAAACCTATAAGGCAGGGCATTTTCACATATAGTGTGAAAGCCCATTTGTCTCTAGGAGAAACGAATCATTAGGAAACATCAAGAGGACATGGGAAAAATTAAAAGAAAAGAAAAATCTGCAAAAAAAAAAGAAGAAAGAAATGAATCTGTTTTCTGAAGTTTTACTAAATAGCAGACCTACTTGCATATGATGCTCCCTCTAGATTTGCTGTGGCATGGCTTGATCTGCAGCGAGCAGGCCACGGCCTTCCACATGTCCGGGAGACACTTCCTGATGTCCAGGACAGGGATGTTCATAAACGGCATTTTAATCGTCCCATTGGACCAAAGCTTGATGTCGTTCATGGCACCTTGGTCTGACTGCATATTACAGCTGCGGAACAGCTCCGTGGGCCTATAAATACACACAAAATATAGTCCCTTAAGAGTGAGAAGAAAGGTAGGTTCAAATTTATTTTATAAGTAATAAAAAAACAGAAGACACGACAACTTATACCTGAAACTTTACATCTAAAATGTGAGACTATTTAGTCATCCACTGACAGCAAGTTCTCCTACTTGGAAAGTTGAGAGGTCTTTAATTTTCATCATATGTCCACTTCATCTATGAAAGATAAATTAAAGTGCAAGCATTTGGTCACCCAAAAACAGGATTTCTGGCACTCACAGAGCCTTTATGTTCTTTAAGAGGCTATTCTCTCCTCCAATAATTAATATTAATGGCACCTGGTTCTTAGTATAAAGGACAAATACCAGCAATGGTATGTACAAACCTGGTGATGACTCACAGCCAATGTTTGACCTCTGCCATTGCCAACTAAGGGTCAGCATTATGATGGATGTTGCGATATGAAACGCGTCAGGATTCTTGGGTCACAATACGATATGACTATATTATTAAGGTAAAATGAAATGTATAGATATGTTTATCAGAAGATACTGATCATTTAGTTATTTTTGTAACCATGTAACCACCTCATCTACCTGGCTGTGTGTTTGCGCCTTATACAATTACCTTTTGTATCTCTGCTTCTTTTTCTATGTCTGCTTCTGTCTCCTTGAACCCCAGTCAGCCTCAGCAGATGGCCGCTCACACTGAGCCTGGTTCTGCTGGAGGTTTCATCCTGTTAAAAGGGAGTTTTTCCTCTCCACTGTCGCTACAAGCATGTTTAGTGTGAGCAGAGATGGCAAAAGTACTCACTTTCCGTACTTGAGTAAAAGTACAGATACTTGTGTTAAAAAATACTCTGGTAAAAGTGGAAGTACTGATTAAACTTTTTTACTCAAGTAAAAGTAACAAAGTACAGGCTTGTAAATTTACTTAAAGTATAAAAGTAAAAGTAGAAACCACTTTTTTCATGCCGTTGCCTACATTTTAAATGGGTGTCTGCCAATAGGACTAGATCTCCGTTGTGTTCATTTTCAATCATCTCGTCGTCCATGCTACTATGCTAACGCCACCGCCACCAAGCTGCAATGATTTGCCGCGAATGAATACCGCCGAATCTGTCGATTCATCCTGTAGTCAAATGCAACGTAGATTCCCATCCAATTAGATTGAATATGGTATTGATGATGTGAAAAATAATAACGGTAACTCCATTGAAATGATTCAAAACTAAAGTAACGAGCCAATTTTTTAAAATGTAAGGAGTAGAAAGTACAGATATTTGTGTAAAAATGTAAGGAGTAGAAGTAAAAAGTCGCCATAAAAATAAGTAGTAAAGTGAAGTAAAAATATCAGAAAAATCTACTTGAGTACAGTAACGAAGTATTTGTACTTCGTTACTTCCCATCTCTGAGTGTGAGGGATTAATGAAGAGTCAATGAGTCGATGCAATCAATTGGTTTTCCTTAGATTAAAAACTTTGAATCAATCTGACTGGATGATCTGGTTGAACTGTAAAGTGCCTTCAGATGACGTGTTGTGAATTGGCGCTATAGAAATAAACTGCACGGAATTGAATCTATTTTGAGTTTTTCTTTCATTAACCCACCAGAGGGTTTTAGGAATAATTTCCCCATGAAATCACATATCTGATTAAATCAATACCAACTCCAAATGTATAAAGTGGAAATTTAAGTCACTATTGCAATTGTTACATTTTCTCTTTTATAGGTGATCAAACAGTGATTAAACCAAAATTCCAGCCTTGCATTTTTTTTTAAGCTGAACACTTTAAATCACAATAGAAGCCCCTTTGAAACTTTGGATCAGCCCTCAGACTGTATAGATCCACAACTGCAGCAAATTTGGACTGAACTGGTTGAAGCATATTGTTCCAAAAAAGGTTTTAGTGGACAGGGTGGCTGATTTTGGCACATATGTGTCAAAAGTGGTCAAAATGTTCCAATTGTTTTCCTAATAAATAGGAATATGGTCAAATGAAAGTGCTGCAGTCCATGGTATGGCTACTTCTGCACATAACGTGATCTTTTCATAAGATTCCCCTGTTTCACATTAAAATGGAAAAGGAAATGTAAATGTAAATGTATTTCTCAAAATAAGCTTATTTTTCCTATGAAATAAAAGAATTTACATTTAAAATAAGAAAAGCCAATTGTATTTTCTCATATCAAGTGCATTCCATTGAAAAATAATCTTATTACCTCTTCAAATTAAGGGTAAATACACTAAATTTAAGATTTTTAAAATTTATTTCCAGATTGTTTTTGCAGCGCATAATATCAATAAATTAAATATAAGATTAGATGTATTGTCATTATTTCATACTGTATTTATGTGCCTTTGTTTTGGAGATGCTTGATTTATAAAGTTATGCCAGAGCTTATTGATACAGCGGGTCGCTCTGGATCCATCCATCCATCCATTCATTATCTGACACACTTATCCCAAGTGGGGTCCTGAGGGGTGCTGGTGCCTATCTGCAGCTGTCTATGGGTGAGAGGTGGGGTCCACCCTGGACAGGTCTTCAGTCCATCACAGGGCAACACAGAGACAAACAGGACAAACAACCATTCACACAAACACTCACACCTAAAGAGGATTTAGAGAAGCCAAAAAACCTAACAGTCATGTTTTTGGACTGTGGGAGGAAGACGGAGTACCCGGAGAGAACCCACGCATGCTCAGAGAGAACATGCAAAGAGTTTGCATGGAGTTAGCAGCGTCACACCAGATATTTCAGTCAAAACATTATGAATTGTGCAATAATGTGCTGTCAAAATAACCTCTACAGACAACTCTTGGGTGTTTAAAGTCATTTGAGCTTTAGAAGGAAGTCTGACCTGTTGTTGAAGTTGGTGCAGTAAGTGAGGTCTTTGCAGCCAAGCTGGCAAGGCTCTCGGACGTCAGCCAGACAGTTGATGAGCTCTATCTCCATTGGGTTGTACTCACACAACTGATCAAAATCCTGCCAAGTCTGACTGCCCCAGTGGGTGCTGATCTCCCGACACTTCTCCCTGATGCAGCAAAGTACGATAAGAGCCATCGTCCGTAATCAAGCGTTCACTATATTCTAGGACGAGGTGAACGTGGTACTTCACCTGCAGACTGATGTGTTTGCCTTAGAACAGCAGTGCAGCTTGGCACGGTCCATCTTGGCTGGATGCGGTGTCTCGTCCACAGGTGGAGACGGAGGGTGGGCTCTGATCAGAAAACATTGCCACATTGGGTCCTGAGGGAGGGGCTGGGTCCCACATTCCTTTATCAGACCCTCCATGATCTCCTGGTCTGTATTCATTGTGCGAAGGAGATGCTTACAGGCCGCCTGACAATTAGGGGCTTCAGCCCGGTCACAGCAGTACAAACCTGGAGGAGAGAATCACATAGCCTGAGCAGGGAGCGAAATGCTGATTATTGGCGTGTCGACACCTGTTTGAAAATCATGCTTATTTTTAGTGGGAAAGAGGCTATATGCTCCGCGTAATTCATTCTGGCTGGCCAGGCTAGGCTGGATGAGCTTTCTCTCTCTCTTTGTTTTTTTCTCTTAAACATGAATAACCTTCAATTTAAAGAGTCATTATGCAGTTTTTTAATTATACTGCCACCAGTGGCCAAAATTCAGAACTGCAGCACTCTTCTGCTTGTTCTCATACCTCACGTTACCTGGAGTTGCTATTGGCGTCTGAGTTGAGCTGGATGCCGGTTGCTTCTGCACATCCACACAATCCATGTTGAATATAAAGCTTTGAATGTTTGCCAGGTTGGACCCATTTAAGGCTTGATGTCACAGCCGCAGAATAGCACAGAAACTGCAGGCTTATACATGCATCGCTGAATAACTACTGAGGTGTCAGTCTGCTCATTTAACCATGTTTTAGTCATTAAGTGTCGAATAAAAAGGCTATTTTAAAGATATTTTTGGGTAAAAACTTACAAAATGTCTGTTTAAAGAAGAAGGAGGACTGTATAAATAAAATTCCAGGTTATGACTTTACATTATCTTCTTATAGTGATACATAAAAAGCAATATGAATAAACTCAGAGATCAAAGTAATGCCTTCAGAATAATATAGAATAAAATGAGAGATCCATTGCTATTAATAAGCAAACCAAAGTACCTCCTGTCATCATGCTACCTTAAAGCTTTCCCACATGTTTTAAGTTGTTGAACGAATGTGAACGTACTGTCTATTGGGCTCCGAGCGGGGTAGGACTCTGTGAAATTGTTGACACATTCAACCAGCTTAGGGCTGTGGCTGCTGCAGAACTCTTTGACGGTCTTGATCTGGGACTCTGTTGGGGTCGAGTCTGTTCTGAATATGGCATCACAGAAGTCCCTGCAGTTGGTGTGACGGCCCACAAAGCTGCAGCATGATGAGCCCACTAGAGGAACAAACACAAAGGCGTTGCTGAAAGCATTCTGTAAGGTATTTACAATTTCAGTGTTTATTCAGAGACCATACACAACTGTGTGGTGAAATTAGAAGCCAGGTTTAGATGTGAGACAAAATGGAATTATTATGTATGATTGTCTGTGTGAGACTGAAAACTTACTTTCATTTTTGATGATGCAGCTGTAGAGAGAGTTCTAGAAAGAGAAAAAAGGAAGGCATCATGGATAATTGCCACCAATGTCCATACAGCAGCAGCCATTCAAAATTTCCCCACTTTCCTTGATGGCTGGTCCCCACAATTCCTTTTTTACACTTTAATATTTGTACTAAAATGTTCTTTCTGTCATGATTCAAAAGGGTGAAAGGGTACAGTCAGAGAAAAAAAATATGCACGCCCAGTAGAAGAGGGGTCACTCTAGTGGCTGGTAGTGGGCTGCCATTCGATTGGCTTTTGACTGGGAAAGGCCATTTAGGCTGCGTTCACACTGCAGGCCTTGATGCCCAATTCTGATTTTTTTGTGAAATACGATTTTTTCGCGTTGTCGTTCATATTCCCAAATATATGCGACTTGTATGTGATCTCCTGTGTGAACTGCAGTCATACAACGCAAGTGCCGCATGCGCGGTAGAGGACGCAATGACGTCACAGGCCAGCGTGCTCTTTTTTTCCGGAAGTAAACATGGATGGTAGTGCCGGAGCGCATCTAGCGGTCTTTTCCAACCATAAAAACTCAATCTTTTCAGTATGGTTAAACATAAATACTAATCTCTGCATCATCATCTGCCATGATTGATGTTTTTCTTGCCGCTTCTGTGTAACAAGATGCAGAATAGGGATCTTTGTCGGGTATTAATGACGTTCAGGTCGGATGAATCCAACCTGGCCGTTCAGACACAGGTCGCATTTGAAAAGATCAGATTCATATCGGATTCAGGATCACACAGCCAAGTGGCCTTGGTCGGATTGGAAAAAACTGATCTGTGTTGTTCAGACTGCCATGAAAAGATCAGATCCAGGTCACATGTGGGCCCAAAAAAAAATCGGATCTGGGTCAGTTCAGGCTGCAGTGTGAACGTAGCCTTTGAATGGCTGCTACTGTATAACATTCATCTGTGTATGTATCGAGAAATTGTCAGGAATCAAAACGACTTCAACTGGACTGGTGGTAACCAGAGGTGTCAAGTAACAAAGTACAAATACTTTATTACTGTACTTAAGTACACTTTTTAGGTATCTATACTTTACTCCATTACTTATTTCTCTTCCTACTTCTGACCTCTACTCATTGCATTTTCACACAATATCTGTACTTTCTATTCCTTACATTTTAAAAACAAAAGCTACTCGTTACTTTTGGCTTCAGTTTAATGTTTATAAATATTTATTTCACATCAATGCAGATCATTGGCGCCATCCACATCTAGTAAAAACTAGTGTAATTGGACACTCATTGGGTGGCTACTCATACAAATTTGTGCTGACACCAAAAGAAATAATCAGAAGCAAGCAGGTGTTCTTCAAACTGCTAACGTGAATTGTCTATGCCATGCTACAACGTTGGATTCAGAAAAAGATGTTGAAATGTCTGAAAGGTCGACACAGGCAAGATCGTATCGGGAGACGGAGACCAACAAGACCTCCCTCATCCTTGGCCCTATCTCAGAGAATTTTTAGAAATAGTCAAAAAATTGAGATTTTAATTCATATAGCGGCATCTGGCTGTTTTTTTAAAGGTTACTTTATACTTTTATACTTCAAGTAGTTTTGGGAGCACATACTTTTTCACTTTTACATGAGAGGTTAATAAGAGGTTAATTGATACTAAAACTTTTAGTTTGTTTTTAAACTAAACTTCTACTTAAGTGAAAAATGTGTGTACTTTTGACACCATTGGTGCTAACTGGTGTCCAGCAAACTGGAAACTGTTGGGCTGCTCAGTGTAGTTATGTTAATACAATGTTTGAAAAGCACAAAATGCAGAAAATTTTTTTAATTAATTCCATCCTGAAACAAAGAAAACCACTTTTCTGTTCACAGCCAAATGGATTAAAGAGGGAAGTTCGTGATAAAAAAAGCTGAAGAAGAAGAAGACTACAGTAGTAGCCATTCAAAATTTCCCCACTTTCCTTAATGAGCCCTTGGCTGGTCGTCTACAATTCCTTTTTGAGCATCAATCTTTGTACTAAAATATTCTGTCATGATTTGTGGACATTGAGATCTAAAGAGAAGCGTCATCTCCTGGTCAGGGAAAGGGTGGAGTCAGAGTAAAAAAATGCATGCCCAGGAGAAGGCCAGTGGCTGGCAGTCGCAGGGGAGTGGACTGCCATGAATGGCTGCTAATGTAGCACCACATATGCTACTTTTTGTTGTACAAGCATTTACAATTACATAGCGATAAAAGTTGTTGTTAGAGCTGTTCAGCATCTGGCAAAGTCTTCACTTCCACTTGCAGAGGCGCTCCTCATGTGCACGCTGTAGTAAACTTCCCCCGCCCGCCTGACCTACTTGGAGCTAGGCAGGCTCTCATTTGGTCCCACAAAAAGCTGCTGCAACGGTTTTGTGACCATCTCCAAACTCAATATATCAATGTTTTTTTTTTTTTTTTACATCTCTTTTCAAATTCTTGAAATCAGTGTATAATGTGTTTATTTTTAAAGGGTTTACCCGTCTACAAAAATCTTTAGATTAGGCCGGGTTGCATTTTGTTAAATGAATTCCACAAAGTAAGTGGTTAATCATAGTAACTGAGTAATTGAATTTAAACAAGGAGTAATAAGTAACAAGGAACCTGGTTGCTTTGTTAACAAAAATTACATTTGATATTTGCTTCTGTACTAACCAGATTATATATTGGAAAATAACTTTCTCGGTCTTAAAAATTATTGATTTGAGTCAGTCCCAGCAAAGTTAGCCTGATTTAAAACTAAATAACTTTATGGACAAAGGGCATTCTTTTAGGACCAGAATGTTCACATTTTGGAAAAAGTTAATAGGTTGTTTGAAACAAGTGTGAAGGAAGCCATCTATGTTAAGAAAGAAAAACCAACCTTAAACAGAGGGGGTGGGCTCATATTCCAGCCTTCAAAAGCCTACAATTCAGCAATTGACCTGATTCCTTCCTGCTATCATTGCAACCCCTTTACAGGGGAACATTAGACCTTGCCTATTCAGCCAGGCCAACAATTCCCTTTAATGGCACCCTTTCAGAGACATAGACAGGTATGGGGCAATGCAGGCTAACAAAGAAGCCAAAAGACCCCCATTCCAAAGGGGTGGACCCCTTCGTCTATTTCAGTTTGCATGTTTTCTAGACCAAACAAGGCTTTGATGGGCTACTGGATAAAGCTTTGAACTCAATGCTATTTTAGACATTTTTAATTGAGAAAGCTTCATGGATGGGAAGCTAAACGTCTTCAAACTTGGAAACAAAGTCCAATGGATTGTTTTTGAACTTTTTTTGGAATGACAAAATTAATGAGGGATTTAACAGCATGTTTGTCTTACCTCTGTGACCTTTTTGCATACTTTTGTTATGTCATTTTTAGACGATGCCTGGTGGAAGAAAACAACCAAATATATTTAGATATTTTGTTCATGTTATGTTATCAAGTACATTTAGAAACAAACAAATTTCAAATAAAAACAACAGTGAAATTACTAACATGACAAAGAGTCCTTATCCTGAAGTTCTTACCTGCTTGCATTCCCTACGACACTCGCTTGCTATTGCCAGTTCACAACAACCAAGTCCAACCCAGCCATCAGACTTCTTCGAAACCCCTGGAAACAAACCGAACAGCAGTGCATCAACCCAGTCTACCTTCCATTCTCCAACAAAGTTTATCTACCATGAAAAGCCATTGGCAGATAAGTGTTTGTTAAAAGGTGATATGGTCATACTGATGATTTGCTAGTAAGTTAAATAAAAAAAACCCAGTCATATTCAGAATACAAAGTTCTAAAAATACTTTAAATATGAAATTATTACATACTGTTTAATAAATGATCAGTGTTTTTAATTCAGAGTAATTTCCCTTTGAATTTGCTTTACTGGAGGCATCCATGTTTGTCAAAGAACTCTACTGCCACCTACTGGTTTGTGACGTCACGGTGCGGTATTGGCTGTTGATCAAGTCCCAGTGCTGTATCTGGTGTTTGTCACAACGCGCTATTATCCAAGTCATCTTGAAAACATTCTTCTTCCAAATGTTGGCTACATATTACAGGTTTTTTCTCTGGCCAGAAGTTCGATGGCAAATCCTCCCTCTTCAAGTTCGCAATCCAACGACCAACCCGTCCGTGGAGGATCAGGAATCAGAAAGGTGGAATAACTTTTTTTTTTTTCCACTTTTACCCGATGTATTCCAACATCCAACTGCCATGCACGTGGGCATTGTCAGTTTCACTATAGCTCTGGTGAATTTCAATGGTGAAGTCCTCTGGAAATCTTCAATAATTGTTGTTGATTGCAGATGTGTCTATTAGTTCCCATTGATTTTGCTTGTAAAGCGGGGAGAATGGCGCTAGGCTTACCGCACCATGATGTCACTGCCGGAATATGGCAGGAGGGAGGGGTTACTATATTTGGGCAAAAATGGCCGCTCCCAGACTCAGTGATCGTAACTAAAATTATTGTTTTTACTTTTTACTGATTAACACAAAATTCTTTAAATCACCGCAAATGTATTAGTTGTAGGTATAAATAATGATCCATTGGTTATTCCTTGCTGACCCGACTTCTCCTCTAAACCCTAATATCACCTGCCAGCAAGTAGTTTATCTAATTAAGACAGTTCCTCTGTCCGGATATATAATTATCATCTTTATTCTGCACGTGGAAAAGATTTGGGAAAGGAATGAGAGCCTCGTGCTTGATCTAAGAACAAAGTGTAATATTTTGATATGGCTGTAGCCATTGATGTCTCCCTCATTTACAAACATGCATGATGTAATGATGTGATGATGTGGCAGAGTGGAGTTGTATAAAATGCTTCTGCAATGGGATTTGGGGCCACTTCAATCCTGAGCTATCTCTATAGTTATGCTGCTATAGGCTTAGACTTTTGGAGGACATAGGGACCCCCATTTCATCATTCTGCTTCATTCTCTCTCTGTTCTCCTATTCTGCAGAATCTGTTAGTTCAATCTCTAACGTTCTGCTCTCTCTGCTTTTTCTCAGAGTAGCTTTGCCTCGTCTGTTCCTGTTTGGCTGTGACGTCATCCTGGAAAAAAACATCAGCTGTGCTGCTTCTATCAACACCCTTGTTAATAGATGTTGGAGATCGGCCTGTTTTCCAGTGTGGTCCTGTTTCTCTGACCGTGACTGAGTGGATGTGCTCTCTTCGTCCTCTGGCATGGGAGCTGCCTTGGAGCTCGTCTGCCTGGCTGTGTGTTTCCTGGACGGGGCCGCCTTTTACAGCTGCTTTTTGTATCTCTGCTTCTGTCTCCTTGAACCCCAGTCGGCCTCGGCAGATGGCCGCTCACACTGAGCCTGGTTCTGCTGGAGGTTTCTTCCTGTTAAAAGGGAGTTTTTCCTCTCCACTGTCGCTACAAGCATGCTTAGTGTGGGGGATTGTATTTGAGTCAATGAGTCAATGCAATCAACTGGTTTTCCTTAGATAGAAAACTTTGTATCAATTTGACTGTATGATCTGGTTGAACTGTAAAGTGCCTTGAGATGACATGTGTTGTGAATTTGGCGCTATATAAATAAACTGAATTGAATTGAATTGAATTCAATGAGATGAGTCTGGTTTGTAAGCGCTGCCTTCTGTGACTCAAAGAAAATTGAGTAAGATTACAGTTTCTATCAAAATCTGATGTCATATCATGGTCATAAAATACATTGTAAAGTGTTATTGAAAGTTTGTTCTGAGTGAAGTCTCAGGAAAAGAACTGGAGAGAGAAAGCTTTGAGGCGTAAACACAGAGCTTTCCTAAATAGTAGACCTGTAATTGCTCAAGATATATTTTACTTTAAAAGTCATTTGTGAAAGTCAAAGTATCACTTAGTGAGAAATAAGGCAGAATGATACGGAAAGTCAGTAAGTGAAGATGGCACATTGAGGAGTCTGTTTACACCAACAGAAAAAAATCCAAAGAAGCTGCTGGAAAGCAGACGATATTGATCATATCTACGAGCGAAGGATATGAGGAAAAGCTTTACCCTTAAAGTTTAATCTGGAAATACCTGAGGCTGTCTGGAGGCCAACTGTTCAGCAGGTACAAGAGGAAAGGATAAAGGCATCCAAATCTGGAGGCCATTAGGAGTCTGACAGATTTGTTTTCCAAGTTAGAGCAGAAGAATTCAGCCCTTTGATGCCTGCTCTGTTTTTTGCTCAACGGTTCTGCCGTCTGCTTAGGGTTAGGCCAAAACACGCCAGCTATCATTCATCCTAATGCAAGCAGACAAAGACAAAGGTTATCTAGATTTATTGGATTTACGGTGGAGACGCTTTTCTTTACTCATTCTAAATAAGCATTAGAACAGAAAAAGCATGGCTAACTATGTGATTCCTGATCTAAATCTTGGATTGAAGCAAACAGAAAAACACGTCAAAGTGCTGTTTAAGTCAAACTCTATTAAAATACTGACGCTGATGAAGCTACACAAAACCACAGGAAAGTTAATAAATCAGTCAACCAATTTCTTAAAAAAGAACGTCATGTTTTTATTTCATTTTTATAAAGAAGGATTTCACTATAAAACTTTAAAGGAAAAGTACGGTCAGCGGGGAATAACCAATTAGGGTTGGGAATTGATAAGATCTTGACGATTCCGATTCCCTTATCAATTCTGTTAAACGATTCGATTCCTTATCAATTCTCTTATCGATTCTGTGAAACAATGAACTAGGTATGTGCAGTGACATTCGTCTACCTTCGCCTGGGATATTCTATTTCTGCCTGCCTCGGCGAAAACAGTAGGCAGTGAACGGGAGCTGCCAGCCTCTGATTCAGCCAGGCTACCACAGTCATCTAAATCTAATGGAGAAGGCACCCGTTTAATGAAAAAGCATTACTGTACAATGTCGGGAAATAAACAACTCTCCCCCTTATTTAAATAAACGACTGTCACCTTTCTCTTGCTCCCTGAACTTTGGAGCAACTTCGTAGCACGTTTAATAACCCTAAAAGAGGTAGGAAATTGATTTATTTTCAGAAATGGCATGGATTTACTAGGAACCACATTAAGCACAACCAGTCAGTGTTGTGGTCAAGACCACCTAACCCGAGACCAAGACAAGACCAAGACTTTTAGGGTCCGAGACCAAGTCAAGACCAAGACCAGCGCCAGTATTTGACAATAAAATGTGAAACATGATCAAAATCACAAAAATTGATCTAAAAGACCCACATTCACATAAAAACACCTAGATATTTAACACACATAACTGGACTAAACATTAACATCTTTATTTAGTACTTCTGTGTAGTAATCACAGAATTTCAAACAAATAATCAAAGTCGATCAAAATTGTATTTTCTCTGCCCTTCATGAACAGTACATACATTTATGTTTTTTTTAAATGTGCTATTTCAAAACAATGTGCAAAATTCTATAAAAGTGTAAAACTGAAAAAAAAAGCCAATCATTTCTCTTGTTTCTCTCTCATATACAGATTAAAGCTATATCATATAACTTTTCTTAAATAAATCTATATCTGTCACCAAGTTGTGAAATATGTTATGAGACAGATAATTTGTTTAAAAAATAGATTGATCTCCTTCACTGCATTTACCAATGAGACAGGTTATTGCTTGGATTTGAATCCAAGCATCCAATAAAAAGAAGGATCTTAAAGAAACTGATAATATTCTGATGATTAGTGTTATTTCCACAGTTGTGGTCTTGACCGGTCTTGAAATAAAATGCTGAGTCCTCAGCGCCCGAGACCGAGACAAGACCGAGACCAAATGCGGTCAAGTCCGAGACGAGACCGAGACCATCAAAAAATTGGTCTCGAGACCGGTCTCGAGTACTACAACACTGCAGCCAGTGACGACCTACTTCCCACCAGAGTTGCCTTCCATGCTGGTCGTAACTTTAGCTTCTGTCCAGAAGGCATCAAAAACATGGCCTTCGCTAAAATGTATGCCTCATTGTGTGCTCAGATGTTTCTGCGTGTTGGATGCATTTCCTCCCGCAGATCTTATTGCCACTTTACATCCAAACTTTCCATCGGTTTACCCGATAGGACGCCATTTTTTTGTTATGCTTTTCTAGACTTACGCCTGGTCATGTCGTACTTGCTTACTGAATGCTGTGTGCGTTACTTGCGTAAAAAACAGGATGTTACTTACGTACAAAACGCGACGTAAGTCTTGCTGCCCAGCGCTAGGCCTGAGCTGCCTGGAACTGTTAAGAGAATCATTAAGCGAGCTGCCAAACAATGCCATGCAATTGGAACACACATCCATATAACCAACGGATCATTATTTATACCTACAACTTATACGTTTGCGGTGATTTAATGAATGTAGCGTTAATCAGTAAAAAATAAAAAAATATTTTTTGTCGTTTTGTCGTAGTCTGGGAGCGGCCATTTTTGTCCAAATATAGTAACCCCTCCCTCCTGCCATCTTTCAGCAGTGACGCCACGGTGCGGTAAGCCTAGCGCCATTCTCCCTGCTTTACAAGCTAAATCAATGGGAACTACTAGACACATCTGCAATCAACAACAATTATTGAAGATTTTCAGAGGACTTCACCATTGAAATTCACCAGAGCTATAGTGAAACTGACAATGCCCACGTGTATGGCAGCTGGATGCTGGAATACACTGGGGAAAAGTGAAAAAAAACCAAAGAGTTATTCCATCTTTCCGATTCCTGATCCTCCATTGACGGGTTCGTCGTTGGATTGCCAACTTGGAGAGGGAGGATTTGCCATCGAACTTCTTACCAGAGAAAAAACCCGTAATATGTAGCCAACATTTGGAAGAAGAATGTTTTCAAGATGACTTGGATAATAGCGCATTGTGACAAACCCCAGATACAGCACTGGGACTTGATCAACAGCCGATACCGCACCGTGACGTCACAAACCAGTAGGTGGCAGTAGTGTTCTTTCACAAACATGGATGCCTCCAGTAAAGCACATTCAAATGAAAATTACTCTGAATTAAAACACTCATTATTTATTGAACAGCATGCAATAATTGCATATTTAAAGTTCTTTCAGAGCTTGGGCCCAGGTTACCAGCCCCTCTGCCACTGAAGAGCAGCTTTGGGGAGTCAAAGCAATCATTGCCAGGTGCTTCGGCGCTTCACAAAAAAAACACTCATATTGTGTTTGTCATCAATGTGAAAAGGGGGTGTGCGGGAAATGTTCGGGGGGAATCAATCCATTTCTGTAAATAAAATTGTAATTTCAAACCTGTGTAATAAAACTGATCTATTTTACTAATTTAATTTAGACCACAAATAATAATAGCATACAATACAGTCTTTAACAAAAATATATGTTAGACCTATTTTAAGGCCAAAATGAGTTTATATCGCATACTAGAACCGTTTCAGTTGATGACATCATCACTACTCATGCGTTCCATTGGGAAAATGTCACCCGTCAAATTGACGGCCAGTGGGAGTTCTAGTGTTAATGATATTTAGACCCTCAGTCTGTTTTTTTTTTTTTTAAGTCAGTAAAAGAGCAGCTAAAGAGTGCACAGTGTGTTTGTGAACACTCTTCTCTTACCTGGGAGTGTGGAGTTGATGCACATCCAAAGCTCACTCTGCAGAAACAAAAAGGATCATGTCAGCAGCTGTCATTATTAACCCTTTAGAATAGGGATGGACGCTATTGGGATTTTGGCCGATATCCGATATGCCGATATATTAAAACTCATATAGCCGATAACCGATATCGATACTGATGTTAAAGCTGGACAAAAATAAGTAGTCATTGAAAATAGCAGTTTTGTTATCCATTTCTGACACTTTGAAAAATTATATACTCAAATATATTTTCATATGCTGATATCAAATTGATTTTTAAAAACGCGGTATCGATCTATTTTACTTTCAAAATCTGGTGAAATTTCATCGTTCTGTTACAAACTCTCGTGATATTTTGCAAATTCTTGTAAAATTTTGTTAGTAAAATAGATCGATACTGCGTCAATATATCAACATATAAAAATATGGCAACATTTTGTGAATTTTCGGGGGATTTCGTAGCATAACGATAACATATAGAAATATTTCATTAGTAAAAGAGATTGATATGGTGTTTTTAAATGGCAATATATCAGCATATGAAGATAATGTGATATTTTAATGTATCAATATTTTTTCCCTCGTCTTTAGAAGTTTTTAAGTCTGTAAAAAAGAAGTTTTTGAGGAAGAAGAAGAAGTAGTATTTTTTTTTTTTTTTTTTAGACTTTAGAAACTCAGAAGCTGATCAAATATCAGGTTAAATATCGGTGGGGTGGCCGATGTCCGATATTCAGTTTTAAGGCCGATACCGATAGTGGGCCGATTATATCGTGCATCCCTACTTTAGAATGTGGTAACATCATCTCTGGGTGGGTTTCTTTTGTAGGGTCCGAGAAAATTCAACATATGACTTATTTTTGTTATTTTATCACAAAACTTCACAAGGATATGACCTTTCTGTCTACCTTTAGGCAGAAGATAAGAAGACGAGATGTGAGCTCAGTGTCACAGTGGTCTAGCATCTGTGTTTATTTGGTGGCTAATACAGAAACACAGATTATGATGAAGAGACAGGTAGAACTGAAAAAAATCCCTACCATGTTCCTGTAGCTATCAATAAATAAAATATTAAGGAAATGACAAGAAAAACTAATGGTAAAGGGCTGTTGGTGATGCTTTGCATGGACCACACCCTCACATTACACTAATGCTACGTTCACATCTAACGCGATTTTAGCACCAAAATCACTTCTGCTGCTTAATTGTGTTGCTTGTCCGCATTAAGGTCAGACGCGCCTCTAGAGCATCTTTGATGCTCCTGAAGTACGTCCAGTAAAGTGTGTCTAGATGCGTCTGATGCTTCTGCTGCTCCTGTGTTCAATGGCAGAGAGCGGCTTTGCTATATTTGCTGTGATATTGAGAAAGTCCACCTGAAAACATTGTCTGTGCAGTAAGTTCATCAAGATTACCCTCCTGCCTTCAAATATTTCGCCGTCGAAGCCGCTCAGACTCTTTTTAATAGCCTTTTTCAGGGATGTGGTAAAAACTGCAGGCTCCAGGTTTATAAAAGAAAACATATTCTGCCGCCAGGTTTCTACAAGTTAAGTTAATTTAGGCGTTAATTAACTTTTTCAGTGGAGTGATCATAGCACTCTGCATCAGCAGTGCTGTGTCCGTCTCCCTGCCAGATCCCAGATTAGCTTCTCTGATTGGTTGATGTGGCGCATCAGCAGAAAAATGTTTCCAACTCCAACAGCTGCTGCTTGTCACACACCTCAGATGCTCAGCAGCTCATGAGGCGCTGCTTCAGCTGCTTCGAAGCGTCAATATGCTCTGCTCCTGCTGCTCTAGATGCTGCAGGACCCTTTGATGCACCTTGATACACGTCAACCATTGACTTTGCATGCAAACCGGCTGCTTTTGCTATTTCAATGGCATTAAAAAATTTACTTTTTTAAGAACGTGATCCATGTTTGTAGAGAATCAATCCTTATTTGCTTCTGAGAAAAAAGTTGATCGTCATCAGCAAATTGGTAGCACACAGTGGTAAATATAACAAGACCAGTGAATTTTATCAAATAAAACACATGTCTGGCTGATTGAAAGGGTCTTTGTTCCCTACAATGGGAACTTTGTAGGGAATATTTTTATTTCTGAAATTTCTGGGGAACTGCAAATGACATTATTGAAGATAAGAACAGAAATATAGGCCTTGTGTATTCAAGTTTCATTTTCAGTGGAGGTAAACCAATAAGTTTTGAATTCTATCCCTTCTTGTAGACGACTTCACAATTATTTCTCCAGTCCAGTTTGTTGTCCAAGTGAACACCAAGCTATTTCTACTCTCCATCACCTCCACATCTTCTCCCATGATGTTAAAAGGATTCAACTTGGTCCCGTTTCTTCTGACACACCAATAATTTCTGCTTTTTTTCCCCCTTCCTTATAATTTCCTTTAGCCGAGGGTAACAGAGGTTGTCTGCAGCTGTTTGTTTTCAGAATGTTTGTTTCAGTGTTGCTGCTCCCTTGTCCTGCCTCTCGGAGGACAGACACACAGCAGCACTAAACGGGAGCTACTTCCATAGTTTTTCCGCTGTTTCAGTAAAAGTTAAAGTTGGTTAAAAAAAATTGAGATCATACCACCAAAAAAAATCAGTTCATTCAGAGCTTTTTCAGCTAAAAATAGCAACAAATTGCAAGTTTATACAAGTTAGTAATATAATGCAAGAAGCTTGAGAAAATATAGTTTAAATGTTCTTCTTTACTAGTTCAAAAAAGCTGGGGTTCTCAGTGGACAATGACTCCTAGTTACAGGTTAAAATGAACAAATATTTTCTTGTACAGACAGAATCACACAGAGCTTCGACATAAATTTTGTTTCTGGCTTCATTATATTAGTAAAGAGGTCCATAAATCTTTTTAAACAGAGCACAGAGAGAAGTAGGGAGAGCTGCAGATTAAAGCTGTAACAGATTTACTGGGACATGCAACATGCAATAAAATATATCTCCAATTTCACCAGAAAGTTTACAAGAAACAATTATGCAATGTTATATTTAAAATGCAGCATATCCATAGTTTTCTGGATGTATGGATGGAATGCAAATTGTACTTCTAGGGATGCATGATTTATACATTTTTGCATCGGAATCGGCGGTTATTTGTAATTTATTTATTTTTATATACGTTAATGTTTTTGGTCCCAGATTTCCGGGGAAATTCCCCATTTTGGACCACTTGTCCCCGGAAATATCCCAGATTTTACAGTTATATGAATGAGGGGGAAATGTTGCATGTAGGCTGTTATTATGGTAGAAGAGAAGGAGCAACCGCTCCTCTCCAGATCGCTGTGCAAAGCAAAGCCGACAGCTTTCTTGCTCCGCTTCGACTTCATCGGGGCTCTGGGAGAGCATGCGCAACTTTATTAGTATTATTATTAAATTCATAGGAGCAAAACATGAGGAAATGAAGGCTTAATTTAATGACGTAATTAAAACTCACCATCAGCATCCATCATGTTTCTCCTCAAGCATTTCTTTTCATTGTGCATCTTTGTAACGGGGATAATTAAGATGATACAAAATTCTTTGTTCTCTACCTCCAAACTCGGCATCTCTTCATCCAGGCCTGAGGTAAGAAGTTTATTTTTATGTCTTGAGATGCGCTCTTGGAAGTTGTGACTGGATTTAATTAAACTTTTAATGAAACTGATAGTATTAAATATATATTTTGATCAAGATAAAATTTGCTTCATGGTGTGTTGAAGTACCAATAGTTTAAATCCAATAATCTAAAGTAACGGTCTTAGTTTTTAGGTAATATAGAAGAATTATGCTCTAATTTTTTAGTTACTGATCTGTAGTTATGGGATTTTGATTGTGTTTGAGTGTAAGATTGATAGAAAAAGAAGATTAGAAGACTGACAGAATGAAGATTGAATGAGAGAGGTGGAAAAATCTACGAGTAAAACAGAGAGCAGGTAGAAGTCAGCTACCAATAGAAGATGGAGAGGGAGGAGGACAGAGAAGACTGAATGATATTCCGAAATAGGAGAGGAACGTTCCTGGATTTACACTTGATTTTAGTTGTTTAAACATTAATAAATATGTAAAAATGGATAAAAGCATCACTGTCCCCGTTTCCTATTTTAATTCTGATGATATGTTCTTTTTTTTTTTTATATACAAGCTGGAAACGTCCCCAGATTTGACCTCAGAAATCTGGTCATCTTGCCCAGAACACTCTATTCAAAGATTTCTGGTAAATAAAAAAATTGTTTTAGTAGCTTTTCCAGCAATGGGACATACATATGCTCTGAGAGTTTAAGAAAAACAGAGTTGTCTATAAAAGTTCTCGGCTGTCATAAAAGGAAAACGGACTCACCACCGACTCAGGACAGTAACTGGGTAACCTCTGGAGAAGATGCTTTAGGCGTGACTCACTCTTGATGGTTGCAAGCTGCGGCATAAAGCAAGAGAAAGGTCAGAAGCAAAGAAGATCTAAAAACATACCTAACCCTTGAATGTCAACATAGTGGCTATTCTGAATGAGAGAGAGCTATGTCTGAGAAAACTTCTCATGAGATTATCTTTGACAAAAATGGCAGTTTCCAACCTAAAAGTTCAACTTTAAATCTTAAAGGACAGAGAAGCGAAGAGAAAAAAATAAGATATGACTCCAGAGCTGAACCAGATTTTAACCCCTTAAGTAACTGCAGGTGATGGTTGGCTAGCATCAGTCATTTTGTTACACCTTTCCTTCCTTCTTATAGGAATTTTTATTGAACTTCACAGAGTACATGTGATTTGCTACATCTAATGTACGTATTGTTGGAATTGTTACTAAAATGTTTTCACTTCTCATTTCGTCTGAGGAGCAATAAAATATATATATATATATATATATATTTACTACTCAGAGCTGCAGGCTCATTCAACCAGTTTTATGGGGAAGGTGTGAGCATTTATTAGATTGGATTTCTGAAAGTAGCTTTTATTGATGACAATGAATGAAAAAAGTCTTTCCAAATTCTAACATTTGTCATAGAATTTTAAATGGGGAAGATGTGAACTGTTCACAAAGCACCTTGGACCTTAAAGCTACAGTATGTAATCATTTCAGGGATTTATTGACAGAAATATTATACAAATCTATCATCTAAGAACTGAAAGACTCAAGCTTTACGTTCACATTGCCTAAGCAACTTCCAGTCTGTCAATTCTCAGCCATTTGGTGTGAGACTCCCACATCTCAGTGTCTTCACACGCTCTCACTCAATATCCGATTTTTTTACGCTTAAAAATTGACGGACTATAAAAATCAACCCCATTCCGCTTATATGTTATAGAAATAACATGCTGATAAAAAGCCAGTCTGCGTTTTCAACCCAACCTCAGTGCTGACACATGAGGACATGCCAGGTTTATATCCAGTCCGTTTTTTTGTTATAATGATACCAGTATTGGGCGGGGCCCCGAACCAGCACTAAAATGGTGGTATCGACATTGACGAGGACAAATAAGGCACAGATACTATTTTTAGAGCCAAAAGTTTATTTAACTATTGTCACCCATTCCAGGAAGGCAATAAAAAGTTCTACTGGATTCACTTTGTATTAGTCTTTTTCCTGCTTCACAAAGGTAGGCAGCAGCTTGACAAAGCCATGATGGCAATAATTTTACATCCAAGTAGGATGCAGAGGATGCTATCGGTATGGTATCAGCCATACTGCACAGCCAGGTATTGGTATCGGGGCCAAAAAATGGCACAAAACTAGTTTTTGCACCAGCACACCTCTTCACTGTGCTGAGAGCAGCGGAGATGAAGGACCTGAGCCAGAAATTGAAAATAGACGGGGATTTCTGAGCAGTTACTTAGAGGTATTATATTTGAATTTTATATTATCTTATCTGGACTAACATCATTCACTTTGAAAATTAATGAAGATTTGAAGCAAAGCACTTGAGTAAATATAAATCAAATTTACAGCAGCTGGCTTAAGTGATCAATGTGGACACTGTGTGCAGGATCACATCCAACTGACCTCAAATGTTTCTTTTCTCTTCATTTAGTGCTTTTTTTTGGTAAGCTTTAATTCTTGTTTGCTGTAGCTTATCCACCTGATTTAGTCCCAGTTTTAGTCCATGTTTTGCTCACAAGTGAAAAATTTTTACTAATTCTAGTATCTAATAATCTCCTGTTGGAGTTTAGGACTAATTAAATCAACATAATCACGATCTTCTCATTTTATTATTACTTAACTTATTCAATTATTCTTATCTTAGTCCACTGAATATATTTAAAAACTTAACTTCCATCACATCTACCAAAATGAAACATCCAGTGAAGTGCTGTCTTGTGTCATTGAGTTTTTATAGACTCTACATCCTCCTAGAAGGTCTGAATTATTTAGCTGTTGTGTCAATTTGAAAAAAAAAAAAAAACTAATAAGATAATGATTTTTAATCCTTAGCCTTTTACCAAATATTCATACACAGTGTAGTTTGCATGGGATTCGATTGCACTGGTTCCTGTAATAGAACCAGTAATTCAGTAATAAATATTAGTTCCCCATTGTTTATTTTACTTAAACTGCATAGTTCATTTTTGAAGCTTTAGTTAGAGTGGCTTAGGTTATCCAGCTCTATCTCTATAGTTATGCTGCTATAGGCTTAGACTGCTGGAGGGCATAGGGACCCCTATTTCAATTCTACTTCATTCTATCTCTATTCTCCCACCCTGCAGAATTTGTTAATTCAATCTCTTACTATATGTTTTCCTCTCCACTGTTACTACATACATGCTTGGCAAGAGCGATTGAATCAATCTGACTGGATGATCTGGTGATCTGTAAAGTGCCTTGGGATGTTGTAAATTGGTAGCCTTGTGAGACCATCCTGATCTCGCGAGCTTTCAAGGTTTCACTCGCAGATCAGTCTGGAGACTCTCCGTTGAAGAAAATTTGGAGCAGTTCACCAAACGAACGTCCAATCAGCGTTGGCTTTGAGGCGGGTTGAGGTGTGACGCAACGAGAAGCGTGACAGTTCAGTCTAAAGAACATGGCGGCTTCAGCCGATGAAACTAGCGTTAGCGTGGCTATCGAGCAAGTTTTATCGGAATTACAGAGTATTTCTTCACTGAAAGAAGAGCAAAACACTGCTCTGGAGGCTTTTCTCAGAGGAAAAGATGTTTTTGCTCTTCTCCCGACTGGTTTGGGCAAGAGTTTGATCTATCAATTGGCTCCTCTTCGTCGTGGCTCTGTTACCTCATATGCTTCGTTGATCTGATTGGTTTATTTGGCCCGTCTATCACCAACATAGGCCAATCAGCTAACCAGTATTTTCGCCCCTTCCCAAAATTACTTCAACGGAAGGTATCAGATGGATATGCGGAGCAAATCCATCTGGCGGAGTCAGGTTAGTGAATTGGTGCTATAGGAATAAATTGAATTGAAAGTTCATTTTCTTAATTCTGTCACATATTCTGTACATTTTTCTAAGAACATATAAGCCCATACAGGATGAGTGATTTGTGCAAGCCAATGATACTTTAGTAAATCTGTCTGTAAGATTTGATTGAATTGACTTTGTAATGCGCCTTGAGGTGATGTGTTTTAAATTGGCACAATGCAAACATTTGATTTGATCATACCTGCTCACAAGCTTCTTTGCAGGGCGATGCCTCAGCAGCATATTGGCAACAGGAGGAATCTGTAGACAAAGAAATGAAGAGTTAGCAAAAAAATCCTCACCTACATTAGCAGCCGTTCAAAATGGCTCTTCCCAGTCAAAAGCAAGCCGAATGGCAGCCGCCTTCCCTGCAGCTCCCAGCTACGGTAAATCCCCTCCAACTTCCAGCCACTGGCCTTCTCCTGGGCATGCATATTTTGTTACTCTGACTCCACCCCTTCACTGAATTACAGGGTCTGACCAGGAGATAACGCTTCTCTTTAGATCTTAATGTCCACAAATCATGAAAGAAAGAATATTTTAGTACAAATATTGATGTTTAAAATGAACTGTAGGGGACCAGCCAAGGGCCCATCAAGGAAAGTGGGGGAATTTTGAATGGCTGCTACTGTAAGCAGTGGTGTTAGTCAAGACGCATCACCTCTGAAAAGTTAAAAATGTAAAGGAAAAAAGGTCCAGCTCATGTTCTCCTTTTACTAAGTAGGTTTAGATATTTTGTTAATTCTTTCAAATAATTTCAAATGACAAATCACAAACTTTTATGAACGATTCCTTTCTCCACGGATTACCCGGAAACAGGTACTAAGCAGTCTGATGAGTTTCTTTAGCCGAGAACAAAGGGCCCAAAACTGACCTGGGTTGGTTTTTTACAATCTGGGGAAACGCATAGAGCCGTACGTTACAATTGATCAGCTTTAATTGCCAGCAACTGCATTAACAGAGGAGTTTTTTGGCAGGTAATGGCCCATAAAATTGCTGTAAGTGTTCACAGCCATTATTAAGAATCTGTCTAAATTGCCAGGAAGTAAGGTGAGTCTGGCTAATCATAATGCATTCAGTTTGCGTTTTGAATGTCTGAATTACTGACCTCGAGCAGGACATTTTCCACAGCTTAATTAATCAGTAGGGTTGTCACGATACTAAATTTTTCAACTCGATACCGATACTAAGGAAAATACTCGATACTCGATACCATTTTCGATACCACAAGGATAAAAACAAAGACTCCAAAATTCTACAGAAATATTTTCATTAATAAACAAAATACAACAAATAAATACAATAAAGGTTTTTTGCTGTGCACAATATTAAGCAAGCTTGATAAAAAAAAAACTTATAGAATTAAAATTAAGTGTTCCTACCTTGGCTATGCTTTGCACACAGAACAATGACAGTAGCCAAACCGGTTAAGAAACAAAAATAATTCTCAGCGGCTGCACCTCTTACAAAAAAAAAAGTCTGAAACTGAAAAGTTCCCAGAATTATTCAATTACACAGTGTTCTTAAAGTGCATTTTCCTCTATTCTGCACTTTAGATGAAGGACTGCTTAGGTGCCACTGGTGGTGGCACTGCATTGATACTTTTAGAAGCGAGTATTGTATCCGGATACAACATTTCAGTATCGATACTTTTTTGAGAATCGATACTTTTGACAACCCTATTAATCAGTACCGTATTTTTCAGAATGCTCCTATGTAAATTCCTTAAGTCAGGCATACTCTCTACGATTTTTTTTGCCCTTTTCTGGCAAGGATGCGAGGATGTGACGTTGAGCCTCTTCATGCGTCCTGCAACGTGTATTGTACAGGGGCTAATGAGGGGGGATTAGCCTCTTACCACGACCTCCCCGATCAGGAATCGTAAGGTCGGGAGAAAATCAAACAGGTTTGAAATTCAGTCGGCTGTCATAAGGTGGTCGTAGCAAATAAGTCAATGCAGAAACAAGGACTCTTCTTCTTCTCAGAGGAAAACACAGAAGCATGGCGGGGATGCGAGTGAAATTGAGTTCTTTCTTTAAAATTGACAGCCTGTAGTAGCCAGGGTTGTTCAGCCATGGCTTTGTCCAAATAAGGCGTCACCTTTCCTTTTTAGGCCTTTCAGCTAGGGCTGCAACTAACGATTATTTTGAAAATCGATGAATCGGCCGATTATTTTTTCGATTAATCGATGAATCGGACACAAAATATTTTTTTTATATTAACCTCTTCATTCCAAAATAAACATTTTAGACAGAACAAACAAGCACGCAAGTACAGGTTTCTCATTAACTGTACTGGTGCAATATGAAAAATAAATGTTTGTGTTAAAACTACGCAAACTTACATGAGAAATGTAGCTGTACATCCACAAAATATAGGGTATTTTGTTTCATAAAGCGCAAAGAGACAGGCATTTTTGTTTTTAAAAGCCCCTAAGGGATTCAAACAATAGGTCCCCCCATTTCAACAAATTAGGTTTTTATAGACTAGAAGAGTTCTGCCTTTTAAGACAGGAAAGTATAGCAGTTAAAGTTGCTACTTGAGAAAATACTGAACCATAGAGATAAAAATAGCCCTGTGATTCAAATTATAAATTGTATTTGGAATAAAAATGAGAGAACTAGGGGTGCTAAAAAACACATCCTCCAAAGACAGATATTTACATGGGAATGTGGCAGATAATTAATTGACATATTACTGATCTTGCTGGATTTTATTCTGCTTTACTTCCATAAATTGCAGGATCTTCTTTACTTTATCTTTGCCAGAAGATTTAAACTTTAAAAGCCTTGCCCTCATAATTTGCAAATTAATTTATTTATAAAGAAAATATAAACGCTGCTTAAGCTAATTCAAATGATATTAAAAGTAAAATAAGTAGCCAACCTTATCACTGTCTGTAACCTACTAACACGGTAAGGAAAGCATCAGATGAGCTACCTGAGAAACTAACGTTACGTTTCCCCACTTTAAAACGAAACAAACATGGTCGCTCATCCTGCTGATGAGCTCTCTTCACTGACATCTAAGGCTCCAGCGTGTTTTCTTTTTAGGTGCTGCATCATAACAGTGGTGCTTCCGTGCCATGTTCATTTGTTTTTACAAAAGTTGCATGTTACGACTTTTTTCACTTTACAAAGCGCAGGCTATTTTAATTATTGTGATCAATTTGCGCCGTCAATCCCGGGGCATGCGCGCTTCATTTGCAGTCTGGACGCTGAGGGTAAACTCCTCACTAAAATCCTGCGGCTCTGACTGCCCCGCTGAGAGGGAGAGAGAGAAAGGGGTTGGGATGGGGGAGGCGCCCCACGGCAGCAGCTGCCGCTGGAGGAGAAGAGTAGGAACGATACATGCTTTCACGTAAGAGTCTCCAAAAGCCGCCAGTGACACCGTAAAAAGTCGCCAGATTTGTCGCTAGTAGCTTTTTAAAGAAATAGTTGCTGGAGGGGTCTGAAAAGTCGCTGAGTTGTCAACACTGCAACTGCGGCGCTGACTCGCTCTGCCGTATTTTTTTTTCTTCCCCGGGATGACGGCGGCGGCGGATGACGCATTAATCGCGCGACACAACTAATCGATGATTAAATTCGTTGCCAACGCTTTTAAAAGTCGATTTTTATCGATTTTATCGATTCGTTGTTGCAGCCCTACTTTCAGCACAAAATTGCACAAATTGCAAAGGCAGTCTGGCGTGGTTTTTAGACGTAAAGTGTGACCTTTTAAACCCTGCCGTTTCCTCGTACGGTGTGTGCTCAAGCAATGATTGCAAATACTGCAGCGTATGCCCGGCTCAACAGCATCCACATCAAAATGTTGTCCCTACACAAAGGTGCGGTGCATTCGCTCACCGAAAATGGGCTTTGGCTTGGCTGCTAATTTCAGCTGGTTCCATGGTGCATGTTTGCACAACACTTTTAGTATTTTTCTGTGATATCCGATAAAAGTCGGAACTAGTAACACAACTGAAATGAGTACTTCACTATCCAAGTCTCATCTATTGCCTGAAACCTCAAAGACCTGAAACCAAATAACCCCAGCTCTATCAGCTTAAAATACTGTTAGAAAATTCCACCAAGGAAGTCTGCAGGGTTTTTAAAATTATTTTAATTCTTTTGATTTGTTCTGTTTGTCTCTTAGGGGGAGTGTTAGCCTAGTGGATAAGGCAGTGCGCTTTTGCTCTGTGAAGGTTGAAAGTATCCGGTTGGATCCCCATAGCCTGGACCCTGAGACTCTGGGAAAGACCCTTAACCCCCCACTGCTCCCTGGGCGCCGCACAATGGCAGCCCACTGCTCCCCAAAGGGATGGGTTATATGCAGAGAGTCAATTTCCCCACTCTGGGACAATAAAGGGATTTACACACATATTCTGTATTGACAGAGGTGTCAAAAGTATTAATGTTTATTACCACAGTAGAAGTATAAATCCTGCTGTTTAAAATATATTTCATTTCATTGTTAGTTAATAACCAAAAGCAACTGTGTCAAATGTAAGTTTGCATCATCTTGAACTATTTATTCTGGTGCAGTACCGAGTCCACCCAGAGAGAAATTAATTAATTATTTTGATGTTTTTTATTATTTTTTTTTAAATATCAACAACCCATAACCAAAATGAGCTCAAATGAAACAAAACAGTCTATTTTTAAAATGTAAGCAGTAGAAAGTGAAAATCAATTACTCCTTTAAAGTATAGATACTCATACTTTCTACTTAAGTAAAGTATCAAAGTGTTTGTACTTAGTTACTTGAAACCTCTGGGTATAGAACATCAATGGATACATTTGAATGTTTGACATTGGGGAAAAGCACTAAACAAGGTTTGAGAGCTTCCTGTATACCTGTCCTTATATGGAGAACTGCCCTGCAGCAGCAACAATCTGTTCACTGCTGGGAGCTATTATGAGACTGAAAAGAGAACAGTGTCTATGGAGGACCAACTGCCATATTTAAAAATAAATACAGAAATAAATAAAGGCTCAATAAATATATAAGCATACAATTAATTGCCAACAAAAATACAATAAACGAATAAATGTAAGTAGAAATTAAATTATACAGTGAGACATAAATGTATATAACTCTTTTAATTAGCTTCTTTATTTATTTGCCTTTGTAATATTTACCTTATTTATCTTTTTGTCCTTTATAATCTTCAATTTTACTTTTTAATTACTTATATTTTTAAGTATTTATTTATGTGCATGTTATAATATTTTTGTCTGTTTCATTCTTCCTTTGTATTTTTTTACCCTAGTTATTTCTTCGCCGCTATTTATTTCTGCCTGTCATTTTTACATTTTTGTATGCATTTCTGCCTCGCCAAGTATGTTCTTCAAATACAACAAAAAATTGCCATAATAGCTAGCGGTCCTTCACACATGGCTATGCAGAGAGAGTGCTGCTGCAGACGGTCTGCCGTTAGCCTCGGAGCTCCTCTGGTTGCCGCGGTCCTCTCAAGTTCGTAACATTTTCTTTTAAATTACGCATTAAATCTGTGAATGGGCCATATGGAGATGCTTAAAAGTATAAGGTTCTCGCCTCAAATAATCTTAAAACGTGCTTTTATTGAACAACAGCAATAGAAAAGAGAGAGAACTTTTAACTTAGTACTCTGAGCTCTGTGAGTTAAGGAGATGGACCGCCAAGCCAACCAATGAGCAGAAGTGGACTCTCTAGGACACACCCCCTCCTCATTTGCATAATGAGACAGAAATGCATACAGAACTGTAAAAAGGGAAGGTAGAAATAAACAGTGGCGAAGAAATAACTAGGGTAAAAAAAATACAAAGGAAGAATAAAACAGACAAAAATATTTTAAAATGCACATAAATAAATACTTAAAAATATAAGTAATTAAAAAAATAAAGTTGAAGATTATAAAGGACAAAAAAATAAATAAGGTAAATATTACAAAGGCAAATAAATAAAGAAGCTAATTAAAAGAGTTATATACATTTATATCTCACTGTATAATGTAATTTCTACTTAGGATTTATTTGTTTATTGTATTTTTGGTGGCAATTAATTGTAGGCTTATTTATTTATTGAGCGTTTATCTATGTCTGTTTTTTTTTTTTTAAATATGGCAGAGTTGGTCCTCTTTAAAGGAATAGTACACCCAAAACATGATTAGCCTTCATTTTCTACTCACCCCCATGCTGAACAACACTCTGGAGTACTTTTCTGATATCTCAAATGCATCTGGAGATCTGGGAGGCTTCTTGCTGTCTGCTGACATTCAAATAATGGAGGTCTATGGTGCCCGAGGCAGAAAGGTCCATAAAAGTCCACAAAAAACCTGTCAATATTCCTCCATACTGCTCGTCCAATGTATTCCAAGTGTCCTGAGTGGGTAGCGTCCATAATTCACTTGAAACGAAGTCATTTAGAATGTTTTTAGAGCATAAACAGTAGTGTATAGGATTTCCTAAAAGCGCGTTCACGACTCTACGGAAACCGCAGCAGACCAAACCAGATGAAAGTGCGCATTCAGCTCGGCAAAGAACTCATGCTCTTCCTCAACACTGAAGTCCTCAGACATTTTTCTTTCGTTGTTTCTTTCTTTGCACAGGTAAACAGCACATTTCTTCTTCTACGCTTGCATTATCGGCAGAGCAGACGCTGAATGCGCACTTTCATCTGGTTTGGTCTGCCGGCTTCCGTAGACTCGTGAACGCGCAGGCGCGCGCTTTTAGGAAATCCTATACACTACTGTTTATGCTCTAAAAACATTCTAAATGACTTCGTTTCGAGTAAATTCTGGACGCTACCCACTCAGGACACTTGGAATACATTGAACGAGCAGTATGGAGGAATATTGACACGTTTTTTGTGGACTTTTATGGACCTTTCTGCCTCGGGCGCCATAGACCTCCATTTCTTTGAATGTCAGCAGACAGCAAGAAGCCTCCCAGATCTCCAGATGCATTTGAGATATCAAAAAAGTACTCCAGAGTGTTGTTCAGCATGGGGGTGAGTAGAAAATGAAGGCTAATCATGTTTTGGGTGTACTATTCCTTTAAGTGTCCACTGATGAACAATTAAAAACCACAGCATTCTTTTGTCAGCATGTACAATCCTGTTAAAAATGTTGAAAAAAAACAATCCACTAGACTGTTTCCAAGTTTGAAGGCGCTTTGCTTCCCATCCTGTAAAAAGCGTTGAGTTGCTTTATACAGTAGGCCAAAGAATACTTCGTATTGCTTAGACAACCTGCACTGCATACAGCATATATACACTCTATAAACCTGTATACAGGCTACTGTATAAAGCAACGCTATTTCTGACATTTGAATTAAAAAAGCTTCCTGGATGGGAATCGAAACGTCTTGAAACTTGGAAACAAAGTCCAGTGAATTGTTTTTTTAACTTTTTTGGAATGACTATGACCTGGATGACTGAGAATATTCACCAACATTCCTGTTCAAAGTTGGTTGTTTGGCTTTAGTGAGCTAAGCCACAGAATGGTATGAATGTTTGACTCAGAAAGGTCTTCATCCTTTGCAATCAATGTCAGGTGACATGATTACTAGAGGCAGGAGACGGGATGATGGGGCCCATTCACTCATTTGTTGTGTGAGGCCCCAATCTGCCTGCTAATGATTCCTGGCCCATTTCTGAATTGCTTCATGCACACAACAAGAACAGAGACAAATTGCTACACAAAGAATGGCTGAAAGGACAGAATAGCAAAAAAACTCTGTAACAATACCATCATACTAGTTATAGAGCGATAATAAAAATCATATGCTAAATGAGAGGATTAATTATATAATTGATGAATGATCAAATGTTTAGTTTACAGAATGTTATTGATTGGGGGGATTCTGTTCAATCCTGCTTCGCAACAGTTCACTGCAGTTCGTCCAGCAGTCCACACTTTCTATGTTCTCTTTTTCTCATTGTCTTCTCCTTCTTTCCCATCGCCTGGCTTGCCACAGGTTTGCCTGCTGTGTCTGAAAGTATCTAGCAGCAGCAACCCAGACAAAAAGTTAATGGTGCATCTCCCAAATGTCCCGCCCGCAACAACGCTTTTATTGGTTCCGCTATCGGGACGGAACCAATAATGGCGAGCCGTTATTTCTCTTTTTATATATAAAAAAAAAAATTGTTATTTTTAAAATTTTATGAGAGAAGAAAGAAGTTTTATTTAGATTACAAAAATAAATCGTAATAATAATAATAATCCTATTTATGATGTTTTAAAAATTAAGACCTAGGAAAGACTAATTTAAGACATTTTAATACCAATTAAGGCCTTAGTTTTATTTTGAAGAATTCAATGCCTTTTAAGACTTTTTAAGGACCCACTGGAACCCTGTAAATGTTTCCGGAAGTAGACATATTTGGCCATCCTGTCCAGCTACTTGTTTATGAAAACCAGCAATCAGGTATAAACAGGGTGTCAAACAGGGTGGGGGACAGAGTTTTCCACAGCTACTGTACATCTTGCTGTTATTGAATGGACTTGGAACTCTAATGTATCATAAGGAAAAGATGAAAGCCAGAAATCCATTGTATTTTCTGTTTAATTTTTCAATCAGGACCTCACAAAGCAGAATAGATCCCAGCATGGCCGTGGGAAGTGGGCGTGCTACAGCACCCCCTACGGCGAAAGGAAGATTTAAAAAATAAAATGTATTAAAAATCTCCCTGTCGTCACTAGGGGGTACGTTTTTTTTTAGTTTTTTTTTTTTACTATTGCGTGTATTTGTATTTTAATTTAATTATTTTGAGGCCTACTCAACACAAGTTCAACGTCAAAGAGCCAAGTGGTCACCGAGTACAGAGGTATCCCGCTCACGGTAGCAGACTAGTAAATTTACATAGTCTAATCCTGACATAACGCAGCCTTAAGAGTGTTAGGAGTGACATAAACACAGTGACTCAGGCCCATGCCAAAACTATGCTGTTATAGTGTCAATGTGAAGTTTAATTCATAGCGCATATATTCCCCTGAGAACCGATGATGTCTATTTATTTTTATTTACTATATTTTAAATAGCCCTTTAGGCTCATAGGTCTTTAGTCAAAAAAAACAAAAACAAACAAAAAACAATATTTTCTCAACACCACCTGTTCAACATGATTTGGTTGGGAATAACTGATTTAGACGTTGGTTTTTAGGCTAAATCTGGACGGTTCATCATAGTCTTTATTTTGTCCACAAATAGATGAACGGTCTGATTTTGTCCCAGTTTAGTCCAGTAATGGACACTGAGAGACGTTGCAAACCCAGTTTTCAATGGCTTTTCAATGACATGAAAATTAATGTTTTTCACTTTTCAACCAAATGTTGATGTCGTATGGATATTAATGATGTTGTCTTTTGAGTGTCTTTTCAACCAATTTTTGCTCGGTGGGGTAGGTCTGGCTATAAAGATGAAACCAATTACTCCTAATTATAAGCAAATATGAAATTCAAAGTCATCCCCTCTTAATATCATTTGTAGCTTGTGGAAGAAAGTAGTTTTAAATTCGTAGGGAAACGGCTGCTGCAACCGTTCCATTACCGAATTCTCCAGAGTGGTGCCCGACTTTACACGAGTGAATAAAGTGAATGTGATTGGTCGTTTATCAAGAGGGTGGGATTGTCGTGGCGGAAGGTTCGCAAACACGTTTGATTGTAGCCGGTTTCTCTGAATCATCTTGCTAACCAGTTAGCAACTTAGTGCTAGTAGGTTCCCAATGGGAAATTCTATTGGGACCAAGTAGCACTAAACTGGTGACTTAGAAACGACAGTCAATAAACGCTATGGACAGCGGAAACATGCAAGAGGAGGAGAGTTTTGTGTAGGAAGTCATGGAGGAGTCTCCTCCATCATACATTTTTTATTTATTTAGAAGAGGAAAGCGGGGACAAAGATGTTGTGGAAGAGGACGCCAGAAGCTTGGTTTGGTGTAGAAGGCTTACAGCCGTACATGTTTGAGCCCTTGCCTCGCAATGCTGCCAGTTCTGTTAGCTCTACGCCTGCCGAAGACACAGACGTCCATCCCCGTGAACACTGGGACAGAACTCACTAAGATAGGAAATTATTCTTATTTCAACCATTACGTATATCACGGCTCGATGTTAACCATCGCCCGATCTCCCGGGGCAAGTAGCTTTTGTTGTTGGTAGAGTACAAATTTCATTGCATTTGCTGGGCAAATGCAATGATCGCAAAGAAAATTATTTATTATTTAAAATTACTTTAAAATCACCGACATTCGATGATAACGACCTAGAAGCGTTGCCGGCGCCATTTTTGTTGTTTTGTACACATTCTCACGTGATTTCAAAAAGCCGCAAGATTTGAAAACGCTGCGTGATTTTCCCCCAGATGGCGTGATTTTTGTTGACCTAGCAGTAATTTTGATGTAATTACCAAAACGACAAACAGCTGCATTTATTTTGTCAAGGAAAACTAATCCTGAGTCAGTTGAAAGTCAGGGAATTCTAAAATGATGTAAGACTGTGGAAACCCTGTATAAAATAACGATGTATAATGATTCTCTAGAAAAGTCACATTATATTAATAGTATTATCTTGTATCAACATACCATCACTCTAAAATAAAAGTTATTCATTTGTGACATTGACTTATGTCTTGTGATTTATCTTAAGTTTTTAACCTGTCAAGTATTTTTTAGATTTTTAACATTACAATTTATATTTTCCCAAGCACACAACAGTTTAAAGCAAAGTTTAGTTTGAAAAGAATGTGCAGGAAGGATTGAAAAGCATGTTAACAAGGTAATGTAGGCTTGAGTTCATTATCTGACACATGCAGATACACACCAGGAAGTAAAAATTGTTTCTGGGCAAATGAAATGTGAAAGTCACTTGCCCAAAGGGCAAGTGGTAAAAATCCTTAACGTCAACCCCTATATATTATCTGTGACATATCAATCAAGAGGCTATGACCGAAAAAATTTGATTGACAGATGACCGTTGATACGTTATTGCCCGAATTTAGGTGTTCAGGCCGACGTATAACTAACTGGCCAGCATAAGATAATGGAAAAACCCCCCATTGATTTTAAGACAGGATTTTGTTTTTTAAATAAAAATTTTCTAATTTTGGGACCATATCATCTGATAAAGAGTACATTTATACACATGTTTAAGCCAGAATGATTTGACATTTAAATATGATTTCCCTACGACTTTAAGTACAACACTTAGGCATTTGTGTCTTAGTCAGTTCAATAGTTGTTCCACCAAACTCTGGCCAAAACCTTCAGCTGTGTGCACTTTAATCTTGTGTTTACCACACCATAAATTAGGTTTGTGGGACTCAGGACTATGTCTGGTCACAGTGGACACAAAAAGCAAAGAGCGTCTGTTCCCTCCCTGCTTTCCCCTCTCTGCTTCGCACAGCTAAATTGGTTCCAGATGCATTACCTCCTGGCTAGTCCCAAGAAACAGATCACACCATGAAATAAACTAAGAAGGAAAACACTGCGCACAGTTTGTTTGTCAACAACATTTCTGCAGACTTGAACACAAAATAGAAACATTATTAAGAGAATGAGTTTCTGGCAAGTTATTATGGCATTTATATCATAAAAAAGAAAAGTGTTTTTTTTTTGGAGGGATTTCTCACTGACAGAAGGCTCTTGAAGACAATGTGCAGCCCAAATGAGGATCTAAGAGTTTAGCCTCTTTCATGTTTGGAGCAGATGTGTTAGGGAGGGGAAAAAAATGGGCTGAACAAAGTGATATTTAATCAGAGGTAATCCACATCCTGCACCCATGTGCACTAAACTTCAAAGACCATCCTTAGCTGTACGTTAGACCAATTTATAACACTGTACAGCCCCTCTGAAAATAGACTCAGTGAGAGAGGCCTTGGGACAAAGCGGGCACAGCAAATAAAACTGTGGCAACAGCAAAAGGTCTCCTTAAGAGACCAAAGGAGAAACAGAAATGTGTCTGAAAACCAACAGCTCCATGCTGACTCTGCCAATTAACAAGTGAAAGCCAAATCAACACCAGTTGTTTTATTGCACTGGTGTGAGGCAAAGCTGTTTTCTTTTAACTGACCAAACATGTCCTAATGAATTCATTAGCACAATAGGAAGCCATTTCCTTTGTTTTCTGACAAAAAAACAAAAAAAAAATCTATATCTTTCTAAATATCTGGCCTTCATTTCATTTACCCTCACATAAGATGGTAAAAAAAACAAAAAACATGTTGAAGTTTAGAGAGTTTCAGCTGATATTTCAAAAGCAGAATTTCAAATCCATCCAAACTGAGAAGTTTGTTTTACAGAACCAAAAACAATGGAAAAAAACAACTTTCTGAAACAAAGAGTTCAAGGAATTAACAAATTATACATTTTATGTTCTACCAAAGACTGAAAAGGTCAGTGTAAAATTCATTATAACATTTCCACAGGGTGTCCTGTTATTTCAATGCCAAAAAAGTTGCATTAGTGACTATTATACCCTTTACCACAGGCCACGTTGAAATCAGAGAACTGTTTTTCTGAGGAGAACTGTTCAATAACATTAAAATAGTATCATAATATAATTATTTCCTTGTGGTTTTCGTAAAAGGATTTTGGAGCTAATAGAGTCACGTGTGACATAAACACAGTGATTGAGGTTCATGCCAGCTGACTCAATCTACGTTGTCATAGTGTTGTTGTGAAGTTTAATTAATAGCGCATATATTCACCTGAGAACTGATGATGTTACAGACCCTGGCTGCGTGCACGGAAGTGTATATGACAATAAAGTACTGAATGTCAAATCTATTTACTTATATTTATTTATTGCATGTTAAATAGGCCTATAGCATCATAGGTCTTTTGTCAAAAAAAAGACTCAATTGTATTAAAGATAATAAAAAAATGATTGTTTGATGACTGAGTGTTAGATATTTAAATTTTTTTTTATCTCATTTTCAAAATTAGCAGATAACTCTATGTTTCTTTAACTTATATAATTTGATTAGTTACTCAGTATTTGAATAAGTTTGCTTCATGAGGGGAGTGGCGGCCTAGTGGTTAGGGCATAGAGATTACAATCCTGAGGTTCAGAGTTCAAGTTCGAGCCCCAGTGCTGCATTTGATACATTTGATAAAAGTAACAGTACTAGACTAGTTTAAATCATATCTATCTGGCAGATTTTGTGGGGAGTGGCGGCCTAGTGGTTAGGGGCTTGGAACACTGAGGTTGTGAGCACGAGCCCCACTCCCACAGACTCTGGCTCTCTGAGAAACACCCTTAATCCCAGATTATTGGCGCCCCACGATGGCAGACCACTGCTCCCCAAGGGATGGGTTAAATGCAGAGGCACATTTCTCCAATGTGAGATCAATAAAGTTCAATTATTATTATGGGAGTGATTAGAATAGAGCTGGAATCCTGAGGTTGTGAGTTCGAAACCCACTCACATAGAGCAAGACCCTTAATCCCACACTGCTCCCTGGGGGGCACACAATGGCAGCCCACTGCTCCCCAGGGGATGTGTTAAATGCTGAGGGTTTATATCTACTTGTGACAGTGTAATGACAATATATTAAAAAAAAGCTGGAGGAGCCATTTTCCCCATTTATTTTAACTTTACTTGAGAAAAAATACGATGTAGTTCTAATCTTTAAATTTTTGAGTACTCTTGGATGAATGCTGACTTTTCCTAATCCCATCCCGCTGACATCTTTGCCTTCATGGAGTCCCAGATTCTTTAGATAATGGACTGTATTACCAAGGAAAGATGATCAAAGTATGAACTTTAAAAGGCGTCACACGGAGGCACCGTGTCAGAATCTGTGAATCAGATGCCAACTTCAGCGTTTTTACATTTGAAGGAAACAAAACAAGAAACTCTGAATCCCAGTAAATGCGCAGGGTGGACGTCTTTCCGCTTTTCCCCGAAGACAAACCATAGAAAACATCACTGTACCATCTAACCAGTCCGAAGCTCAGCAAAGCTAGTTTTTTTTTCTTCCAGGGAAAAGCGGATCGGTTTGGATGCAGTTTGGAAAGTTTGAGAGCAAAGTCAGGGACAGACTCACCCTGAGCTCGCAGCTGCTGGCAGTAAATGTTGATGGCCAGAAGGAAGCTCGTTATCGGGAAACAGGCACGCATCTTATTGAAATCCCAAAGTGCATCGTGAAGAAGAAAAGTCAGGAAAAAGTGCGGTGCTGTGGAATGCCACTTCCATGGATCCCCGTTAACTCTCCATTTCCACTGCCGCATATGCGAGCAGGGAGCGAACAGAGCATGCGCGCTCCACAGCAGGATCCTGCTTCCAAAGGTTCAGACTACTGGATCCACAGAAAGTTTTAGTGTTTCTGCTTTGCTCTATGGAAGAGGATTAGGGCGACTAAAAAGAAAAAAGAAGATTTTTGAATATTTTTTCAGTTTAATAAGGGAAAAAAGTCAGAATTCTGACTCTAATCTCAGAATTCTGACTTAGAAATTCAGCCTTTGTTTCTCAGAACCTGACTCTGATCGCAGAATTCAGACTTTTTTCTCAGAATTCTGACCTTAATCTCAGAATTCTGATTTTATTTCTCAGGAGTCTGACTTTAATCTTAGAAATTCAGCCTTTTGTTTCCCCCTCAGAACCTGACCTTAATCTCAGAATTCAGATTTTATTTCTCAGAATGCTAACTCTAATCTCAGAATTCAGAATGTTTTCTCAGAATGCTGACTTTAATCTTAGAATTCAGATTTTATTTCTCAGAATGCTGACTCTAATCTCAGAATTCAGACTTTTTTCTCAGGAGTCTGACTCTAATCTCAGAATTCAGACTTTTTTCTCAGAATTCTGACTTTAATCTTAGAAATTCAGCCTTTTTTTTCCTCAGAACCTGACTCTAATCTCAGAATTCAGACTTTATTTCCCAGAATGCCGACTTTAATCTCAGAATTCAGACTTTATTTCTCAGAATGCCGACTTTAATCTCAGAATTCAGACTTTATTTCTCAGAATGCCGACTTTAATCTCAGAATTCAGATTTTATTTCTCAGAATTCTGAGTTTAATTTCAGAATTCAGACCTTTTTCTCAGAATGCTGACTTTAACTTGACTTAAATGGCACCAAAGATGTGAGTTGTTTGGGAGGGCCAGTAACACACTGGTGGAAAATGACGGAATTAGATATCTTTTTTTACATGTTCGGAGGGTCCCCAGTGATGCTTTTTCATTAATGGAAGAGAAGAAGGTGATTAAAACAAGAGAGCTACTTCAGTCTCTAAAACAGACATGGCTACAGCTTGATACTAACATGTTCTATTCTTCTATCAGAATTAAATCCTAAATTGTCAGTATTTTTACCCAATCTATATTTGTATTAGGGCAAACCAATACAAATTAGTCACATTCGCCAAAATACTTAAGTATTATCGCAACTTTCAAAAGTCTAAGGTGGGTTTCAAACCAACAACCTCAGGAATGGAAGTTAATGTCTTACAGATGGCACCACTAGCAATGCTAACTGCTAACTTAAAAGCAATACTACTTAACACTGATGTTACAGCTGTAGTCAGTGGCTTACTCAGATTTTGATTATTACATTGTTTAATCTAACCACACTAGTTTCAACCAACTAGATTGGGGGTTTTACCAAACAATCTGTTCTTAGAATCTATCCAAACTCTATCCAACTGACAGTTACTCTTCTGCAAACTCCCACATCTTGACTGAGTAGTGAGGGTGTTTAAATGGCTATCGAAGATGAACCTCTATCGGTCGGAACCTCCTCCTTAAGCGGTCACATGGTATCGCTGTAGAGAGGCTTCGGAAATGATCAGTTTTGGCCCATGCCCTAAATGAATCACACCTCGACACATGCTTTGGGAAAAAGCCCCCTTCATTACTCAAGACACGCCTCGAAGCCATGGCTCATCTCATAACACTACTCATAACTAGGGATGGGGATCGTTAATATTTATTGATATCGATACCTTTATCGATACTCCTTATCGATCCGAGTGTTTATCGATACCACTATCGATACTTTTCTGTTATTTGGTGGAAAGACGATGCAACAAATTTTTTTTTTAACAGAACTGGTATTGCTTTTATTGCTTAACAAGTGAGCATAACAAAAACGTTTCTAGCCTTCAATAAACATGGCTAATGTAATAGGCCACTTCAAAATGACATAAAACTAACTAGAATATATTTTCACATTTGTTGGTTAATGTATTGTCAACTGTCACTTTTCATCATGTTTTTAGTGATTAGGAAAATATTTAGCAAATAAATAATTGTATTTTAAATTAAATGTAATTTTTAATAAATGTTGGCATCAGTAGTTTAATTATATATTCTAAAATAGTTAGAGCAATATACAACTGTATTACCCATGTTTCTCGCAAAAAACTGAATTTCCCGTTTTCTTTACGTTACACTTGAATGCATCATGATAACCTAATTGTCGTTTTACTGAGCCAATCTGAACACATCATCCCGCAGCATGTCTGAAACTATTTACTTTTCAAGCTAACTAGCTTGTATGCTTCCGATTACAAGACGGATTTCACAATTACTATTTTTTAACTGACCGGACAAGCTACAAAGTCTATGTGCGCGCTTACCAGTGGTACTCTGAGTGGATGATGAAGATGGGCCCGACTGTGGTGCGGCGGCAGCAGCCGGAGGAGTCTTTTCCGTTCAGCCATTCTCAAGTCCCGAGCAAAGTTAAGTGCCAGACTTCACTTGTTTTACTTTTAATATCTGTTTGTTTACAATTTCATTCCAAAACATTGGTGGACATGCTGCAGTGATTGGATTGATTAGATTTAAATGCTGTGACGCGACTCGAGGGACACAAAATTATGTTACAGGACCTCCGGGAGAAAAAAACAACAAAAACGACCAGACTCGATAGTGGTATCGATAAGCCCAAATGTTATTGATTTTCGGGTTTTGAAAAAAGTGGAACCGGGTCCTTGATGGAATCGGGTTTCGATCCCCATCCCTACTCATAACCCTGTCCTCTCTGACCACTTTTTAATAACCTTCAGGATTACATAGTTCTCCTCCCCCAAAAGAAGGTTTCACATGTTGTACCATATGCCATGATCATCATACTTTTTGGAACCAGTGTCCATATTTCATCTTTACAGGATGACAGGAGGAGAACACGCAGCTTTGGTAAATAACAGCTGGGGGACTTCTGCAGACCCCCCCTCCTTTCAGCCAAAGCAGTCAAAGCCATGTCACATGGAAGCCACCAGAGGTGTGAAAAACCAAACCCCTCTCTGTGAGGACAGAACAAAACCACAGAGCGGACAGGATCCTCTCTCGTTTGCCTCCTCCTCTTTGACTCTTGTGCTCCTTGCCTCCTCTTCCTTGCCCAGGAGGAGATCCGCCTTGGCTGGATCTCCACCACAGTGGAGATGCGGGCCCCAGGGGAACCAGATCTCCAGAACCATCAAGAATGGGCCATTGTGGTAACCTTTCAGAACCAAACTGCTGCAAACAGATCTTTGGCAACAAATTTTTCTTGAGTTTCAGAACTTATAGAGCCAGACTGGAGAGAAGGCTTACCCTGTGTTGATAGATTACTGAGACAAAGAGGACCCCTGCTGTGTGCCACTGAGACATAAAAAACCCTGGTTGTTGCTGCCCTGACTGCTGAGCTGCAGTTGGATGAAACTCAAGCCCTCCAAAGGACTGGAAAATGGTTTTGCAGGTCTGGCATGATTAGGGACAGAAGATACAACATGTGTTTATGATGAGTAAAGACAACGCTAACAGAATAGACTGCATGCTACGCTATGTTACAGGAATATGTTGTGAGCTGTTGCTGAAGCTTGGACAACCTTTATTTCACTAAGAATTTAAACACTGATTTAACATTAGTGTTCATGTGTTCCTCAGATGTTCATTACATTTCCATTATCAAGTATGACCAAGAGTCATTTAGTGGAATCCTCATGTCTATTCGCTTCTAGCTATTTCAAAGAGGGTAAAGAACGGTTTTTTGTTCTTGATTAAGCAAACCATTGAATAAAACATAATTTGGCCAAATAATGTTTTCTTCACCTCATGGATTTGCATTGTGAATTGGTCTGAAAACATTCCAATTTCTTTAAAATTAGCGAAAATGAGGCTTCCGGGAGGATGGCGGACAGTGAAGACGCATAGCAAGTAGCTATCTAATGTCGGTGAACTAGAACTCCACAAAAATCGAGAAGTCGATATAGAACGACTTATATCAACAATATGAGTGAACCGGGAATGCGAAAAAGCCAAAGAAAACCAAAAGGCCTGACTGAGGTTGCTGGAAATGAAGAGAGCGCTCATGAGGGACAGGAGGAAGAAATGGGCAAAGAAGATCCAGACCATGCTAAGCTAATGCTCGAGGGGCTAGCAAAGCTTAGCAAAGAAATTCAAGACCTCCGGACCACAATGCGTAGCGATCTAATTTCGTTTGAAACCGAGCTTAGAGATGATATAACGTCACTACGTCAAGATATGGAGTCCAGATTCAAAAAAGTAACAAAGAGATGGAAGAGCAAAAACTGAACTAGCTGAGGCCCAAGCTCACATTGCGGAACTCAAGGAATTGAACACTGAGGCTAACGGCTGGCTCCTGAAGATGCTAACTCATACTCGAAATTTGCAAGACAAGGGCCGTTTCTTAATTCACGAGAACGCGAGTACGTACTCGCCTTCTCGTCAAGTCCGTTCTTGGCGACAACGCAGGAAGATCGGACTTGTCGAGAACGCAAGCACGTATGTGTATTGGAACAGAAGCGTACTTGTGACGTCATCACATGCAACGTTCTTTAGCATTTCTTTAACAGTCAAAACTATTTATTCCCTACACAAAACATTTTCAAAACAATATTTTTAATTTCTAAAGCTTAAAAAACATTTAAAAAAATTGGACGTTTGGCCGAATTAAACCAAAAAAACCGCCATCAAAACGAGCGGTAGTTCACACATAACTAGACCGAGAGAAATTCACTACAGACGAGGTAACATTAGCGCTGGCTGCAGTTACCCTCGGAGGTCTGCTGGTCACTCTGGTCCGCTCAACGTCAGACTTTTTTTTAAAATTTCGCACTAACTCTGTAAACAGGCCACACAGGGAGGCTTAAATGTATAATGTTATCGCCTCAAACGATTTCAAAACGTACGTTTGAAGAACAGCAGCAGCAGAAACGGGAATGTTTAACTTACCACTGTGAGCGCTGTCTCGAATCAAGCTGCGGCCGCGCGGCATTCTGGGGAAGCGGTCAGTCTGAAGAACGCACAAGTCTGCTCTGATGCATGCTCAATAAAGAGGGCGGGGCGAGAACAACATCCGGGGATTTGGTGCGTTCTCAATCTGGCGTTCTCGAGAATTGGAACGGTACTCAGGCTGAGGCTGATGACGTGTCACGAGTACACGAGCACACGAGAACGCTCAAGAACGCATATTGAGAAACGGCCAAGATCACTGAGCTGGAGTCAAGATCTAGGAGAAATAATATATGTACATTTGGTCTTCCAGAGGACAGTGAAAAGGACTCGGTTTTAACATTTTTAGACCAACTTTTAAAAACAGAACTAGATCTACGGAAGGACACAGAGACCCATATTTAACCTGCACACAGAACCCCTCCCTTTAAACCAAAGCCAGGTGAGCAACTGAGGGCTATAGTGGTCAATTTCTTGAGTTTCAGATAAATCAATCCAATTTGACCACCACTACCCTACAGAAATAGTACTGAAAAGGCGTGCTTATATAGGCATCAAGAAAGTGTTGAAGGAGCGAAACATTCACTTCCAAATGCCCTACACCAGAATGCGTGTCTTCTGGAGCGATGGATCGAAAAGCTACGACAACGCCATGGACGCCGCGCTGGACCTAAGAGCGAGGGGATACGAGGTGGATCTGCTAGGGGAGAGCAGTGGAGAGACTCGCCGCACTTAAATAGATACAGGATGGCAGCGGGTGAGCAGCGGAGGATCCGTGCTGGAGACCGGACAACGTACGAGGGATAAGCTACGCAAATATCAACGGCCGCAACAATATTGAAGACTTAACTACAAAGGTAACAGACCTCCCCAAGGAGACTCTTAATACAATAAGTTCAAAAGGGCTAAGATATTATTTTATTAAGTTACTATAAATGTAACATACTATTTGGAACCGTACAGCACAATGCTAGTTCAATGGCTCAAGTAAACATAACTGCCGACTTTGAGGGTTGAGGGAGACTATGTTGGACATTGCTAGACGAATAACTCCATTAGTTGGATGTTTTAAGCTGTCTTGTGGCAGGCCCTCATCAGCAGTGAGGATATCCTGCCCACCCACCAATAGGGAGAAAGAGAGAGGTTTCAAGAAACATCAGTTTTGGAAGGCGCCAGTTCTTAATATTGGTTTTTGTTCATAATATTGGTTCAGTCTTTGTTTGTTTTCTGGGTGTACATCAACTTGTTTGAAACAAAACAGGAGTGTAAAAGAGGGGCAGCAATTTTAATATCCAACCATACAAAATTTGATCTAGAAAGAGAAATTAAAGATAAGGAAGGCAGACATGTGATCATAAAGGGGAGGTTAGAAGAAGAGACGATCACAATAGTAAATGTCTACGCCCCTCCAGAAAGTGATAAACATTTTTTCAAATCCATGTTTAACGTTACCCCTTGCTCAGACTGGCTCCAGTGCGGTTACTGAGCCGACGGAGACCGCAACACCCGCACACCCCCTCTCACACCGTTCACTTGGGTTACGTGAACTCAAGTGAACAGAGGTTCACGTAACTTCACGCGATAACACTGCCCAAATAAGGATATTTGCGAGAGCTTGTTGCGGAGGGCTCCGGCACGCAGCAAGGATAGCTTTCTTGCCCCAGGCTCACACCGACTCCGGTCTTACCATTGCGGTGCGGTGGGTGCGGCGCCGCAGTGATTCCAAGTCATTAAAAAGACGTAAACCTCTCTCACCGGCTGCTGAGCTGTCCGGCTGCGGTTACCGAGACACTCTGGCGCTGCAGAAAATTCCGCAAGAAAGCTATCCTTGCGGCGTGCCGGAGCCCTCCGCAACAAGCTCTCGCAAATATCCTTATTTGGGCCGTGTTATCGCGTGAAGTTACGTGAACTCAAGTGAACTTCTGTTCTCGCGAGTTAAATCTCCGGACCTGTTGCCGGAGCCGCAGAGCCGCACCGCACCGTAGTCAAAAGGGCGGTGTGAGAGGGAGTGTGCGGGTGTTGCGGTCTCCGTTGGCTCAGTAACCGCACCGGGGCGAGTGTGAGCAAGGGGTTGCGGAATTTTCTGCAGCACCGGAGTGTCTCGGTAACCGCAGCCGGACAGCTCAGCAGCCGGTGAGAGAGGTTTACGTCTTTTTAATGACTTGGAATCACTGCGGCGCTGCACCCACCGCACCGCAACGGTAAGACCGGTGTCGGTGTGAGCCTGGGGTTATAGCAACAGAAGCAGAAGGAACTCTAATATGTGGAGGGGATTTTAATATAATTTTGAACAACAAATTAGACACAACAAGTGTTAAAAAACATAAAACACATTTGACGAGATTTGTAAAATTGTCCCTGGAGGAATTGGGAATGATTGGTATATGGAGGAACCTCAACCCCTTCAAGAAGGATTTTACCCATTATTCCCTCAGCCACAAGGTACACTCACGTATAGATTATTTCTTTATAAACAATTTAGACAAATATAAAGTAGAGGAATGTAAAATTGGGAACGCAGATATTTCGGATCACAACGCTATATATATATGAGAATTAATGTTGCAAGCAGGGAAAAATGGACTTTGTGGAGATTAAATGTGGGCATTTTCAATAATGAAGGTTTAATACAAGATTTGAAAGAAGAAATCAAACAATATATTGATCAAAATGACAATGGAGAGGTGAACCCATTTGTTGTATGGGATGCTCTAAAAGCAGTGATGCAAGGAAAAATTATTTCTAAAACGGCTTGGTTGAAAAAAAGTAAAATGAAAACATATGAATATTGTTCTGAAAAGCTTAAAGACTTGGAACAGCAGTTTTTAAAGACAAAAAAAAAATCGGAAATACAACAGAAAATTCAAGAAGTTAAGAAATGCTTCAATAATATGCTAGAGGAAGAAATGGAAAAAAAAAAAACATGTCTACCTTCGACAAAACTATTATAAAATGGGACCAAAGTCAACAAAACTCCTGGCTAAAAGATTAAGAAAAGAACAGACATTAAATAAAATCTATAAGATCAGGGATCCAGATATAAATGCTGTAACCCATAAACCTAAAGAAACTGAAAATATTTTCAAAACCTACTATGAAAAACTTTATACACAACCTCCGGCTGCAGACATTAAAGAACAGAAGGAGTTTTTATAAATATTGGACCTACCATCAATTGGCACCAATCAAAATAATGTATTAACAGCTGAGATGTCAAAGGAGGAAATATTAAAAGTCATAAAGGCTTTAAAAAATAGCAAATCACCAGGAAGTGATGGTTTCCCAGCTGAATGGTACAAAATTTTTAAGAACGAACTAATAACAACCTTTTGTAAAACCTTAAATTGGACCTTAAAAGAAAATAACATGCTAGTCTCATGGTCAGAAGCAATAATATCAGTAATTCCTAAACCGGGTAAAAACCAGGAACTCTGCTCTAACTATAGGCCAATTTCAGTATTAAATATTGATTATAAAATATGTACATCAATCATTTCCAAAAGGTTAAATACATTTCTGTCAGAATTAATTGACGAAGACCAGACTGGATTTATGAGTACCTGACAGACATATGATAACATTAGGAAAACTTTGCATATAACAGACAGAGCACAGAGAGACAAAAGAAGCGCAGTCGTGATGAGTATTGATGAGGGAAAAGCATTTGATTGGAACTTTCTTTATCTAGTTCTGAGAAAAATAGGTTTCAGTGATAAATCTGTTGGAAATATGAAAACACTGTACTACAAGCCAACCGCCAGAATAAAAATAAACGGAAGTCTTACAGATAAAATTAATTTACAGAGATCAACTAGACAGGGCTGTGGGCTCTCACCGACTCTTTTCTCCATATATATTGAACCACTGGCACAAACAATACAACAAAATCAGGAAATAAAAGGAGTTTTTGTAAACGGAGTGCAACATAAGGTGGGGCTTTTTGCCGATGACGTTATTATATATCTCAGAAAACCAAATAAATCTATACCTACATTGATGAAGCTTCTGAAACAATTTGATTATATATCTGGATACAAAATAAATGTCTCAAAAACGCAAATTCAAAAATTTCACTATACACCCTCTCTAGATATAGAAAAATCCTACAAATTAAATTGGGAAATGAATTCGATTACATACCTGGGAATAGAAATTCCAGAAATTCCTTCTGGATCTCAATAATATTAATTATTTGAAGGTTCAAGACAACATACAAAAAGACATAAAAAGGTGGACCACCTTGCCCCTAGATTTTAGTTCCAGAGTTGAAATAGTAAAAATGAACATCTTACCTAGATTTCTTTTTTTATTTCAAGCTCTACCAGTAGAGGTCAGTCAAACTCAATTTACAACATAGGATAGATAGAATAATATCTAGATTTATTTGGGATGGCAAGAGGCCTAGGTGAGATATAAAACTCTCCAGCTACCCAAAGAAATTGGAGGAATGGCGTTACCAGAGTTAAAAACAATACTACCAGGCTTCACAATTAAAATATATTTATTTTTGGTGTAATCCATATTATTATGGTAAATGGAAAGATATAGAAGTAGGATCCGTGGAACAGCCTATTTAAAACTTGCTTGGAGACAAAGATAACTATGAAAAAAATAAAATTTATTTAGTCTTGATAACTAAACATACGTTTAACATCTGGTTTAGAATACTGCGTCTGCATAAAATCCAAAAGCATACAACAAAACTAAAATGGGTAGCGTATGATAGCAAATTTACGTCAGCTAAAATCGACCAAAATTATAGATACTGGGCAACTAAGGGAGTTACAGCTTGGTGTGTTCTGGAAAACAATGGGAGGCTGGAGAGTTTCCAAACTCTGACACATAAATATCAATTTGATAAACAGGACTTTTTCAGATATCTCCAAATCAGAGACTATTACAAAAAGGAAATGCAAACGAGGCCCTCCGTGGAAGAGAGCGAAGTGGTCCAAATTATAATTAAAGCATACAAAGACAGTAATATTAGAATAATAACGGCAATATACAAAGCCCTAATAAACCTTGATAAACATACAACTAACTATGTTAAGGGAAAATGGGAAAGAGAATTTGACTTAGAAATTGAAGATATTTATTGGCTCAACATGTGGAAACTATACCATACAACTACTGGCTATCAGACATGGAGGGAATTTGCCTGGAAAAAGCTACCGGTAATAAGATTTTTTATTACGCCCAAGTCCAAAAGTAAACAAATGCATAGGCATCAAGAATGTTGGAGAGAGTGCGGGGAGATAGATGTCAACCATTGCCATGTTTTTTGGAAGTGTTTAAAACTTTTGGAGTTTTGGGAAATGGTTTGCTGTGTATTATTTGAAGTATTAGGGTATGTAATTCCAATGAAACCTGAAATTCTCTATTTGTGCAATTTTGGTGATGATACTATCCATGAAAAGGATAACTATTTGGTAAAGATGATGTTGATAGCTGCAAAGAAATGTATAACAAGGAAATGGGGGAAGTCAAACGTGCCATCAAAGGACCAATGGATCACGACAATTGAAGACATATTTCTCATGGAAAGACTAACACACAGACTGAGACGACAAGAACCACAGATGAAAAAAAATGGGAAAAATGGACATTATATAAACAGAAAAACTGAAAGGGTGCTACCCAGACATGTTCATATTAGTGTACTTTGGTCCTTTTTATTTGTATGTTCGTTGTATGATCAAAAATAATAAAATATAAGTGACAAAAAAAATTGTGAAAAGCTAATTTGATCACATAACAAATTATTCCAGATTAAGTTTGGTTTCAAACACAAAATCCATCTTAAACTCTGATATGGTTTTCAACCATGTTTCCCCTTCTTCTACATAGTAGTTTAGTTTAGTTCAGTTTTACTAGTCTTAGTTGAGAGTGTTAAACTGAAATATCTCTGACTTGCAGCCGAACGATTTTTGTTAATAAACTTTTATATTTTGAACAGAAGTTGTGGTGAATTTATTCCATGTATGTGCAGAATTAACTGTTTGACCATGATTAGTGCTCGAATCACTCTTTCATTTATTGTTCTAACACACAGTTAAGACTGTGTGTCATAAACAGTATATAACAGCTGAAATAATATCTGATTAAATAAGATATTTCCATCCCCTACAGGGGAGGGCAATAAACATCTTAAAGTATCAGAAATATATATTGAAAAGAACATAAAATCACAACACACTTTAGCAGATCATTCAATTAAATGAAGTTTATTACTATAGCGCCAATTTATTTCAAGGCACTTTAAAATCCACCAGATCATACAGTGAAATTGATTCAAAGTTTTCTAAGGAAAACCAGTTGATTGCATTGACGCATTGACTCTTCAGCAATCCCTCACACTAAGCGTGCTTGTAGCGTCAGTGGAGAGGAAAAACTCCCTTTCAACAGGAAGAAACCTCCAGCAGAACCAGGCTCAGTGTGAGCGGCCATCTGCTGAGGCCACTGGGGTTAAAAGAGACAGAAGCAGAGTTACAAAAGGCAGCTGTAAAAGGCGGCCCTGTCCAGGAAACACAGCTAGGCAGACGAGCTCCAAGCCAGCTCCCATGTTAGAGGGTGAAGAGAGCACATCAAGCCAGTCACAGTCAGATGAAAAAGGACTACACTGAAAAACAGGCCAATCTCCATCCATCTTCTAACACGTTTAATCCCAAGTGGGGTCGGGAGGGATGCTGGTGCCGATCTCCATCTGTCAATGGGCGAGAGGTGGAATACACCCTGGACAGGTCGTCAGCCCATCGCAGGGCAAACAGGCCAATCTCGAACATCTATAAACAGGTGCTGAAGCAGCAGCAAAGCTGATATTTCTCTCCAGGATGGAGTCAAAGCCAAACAGAAACATACCAGATGAAGCTATGGGGAAAAGCAGAGAGAGCGTAATGTTAGAGATTAAAATAACAAATTCTGCAAAGTGGGAGAATAGAGATAGGACGAAGCAGAATGATGAAATAGGGGTCCCTATGACCTCCAGCAGTCTAAGCCTATAGCAGCATAACTATAGAGATAGCTCAGGATAACCTGAGCCACTCTAACTATAAGCTTTATCAAAAAGGAAGGTTTAAAGCCTAGCCTTAAAAGTAGACAGGGTGTCTGCCTCACGGACTAAAACTGGTAGTTGGTTCCACAGGAGAGGAGCCTGATAACTAAAAGATCTGCCTCCCATTCTACTTTTAGAAATTCTAGGAACCACTAGTAAACCTGCAGATTGAGAGCAAAGTGCTCTGTTAGGAACATAAGGAACAATCAGATCTCTGATATCAGATGGAGCTTGGCCATTTAAGGCTTTATATGTGAGAAGGAGGATTTTAAATTCTATTCTGGATTTAACAGGAAGGCAATGAAGAGAAGCCAGGATAGGAGAGATATGATCTCTCTTTTTCATTTTCATCAGAACTCTGGCTGCAGCACTTTGGATCAGCGTAAGGCTTTTAACTACAGCTTGTGGACTTCGTGATAGTAAAGAATTACAATAGTCCAGCCTTGAAGTAACAAATGCATGGACTAGTTTCTCAGCATCACAGGATATTTCAGATTTTTGCAATATTCTGCAGATGAAAGAAGGACATTTTAGAAACCTCTTTGATATGGGATTTAAATGGCGGACCTGCTTCCATCACAATGGAAGTATGAGCAGGAATGATATAAGCCAATCCAGGATTTTTGTATAATAACCGAACATCCATAACAGAAAAGTGAGTGGGGGGTGGGTCTAGTCTGATTTTTGATTAGGGGGAAAAGCACAATCAGAAACAACATTTTGTCATCTTCCTGAGCCAGGGTACAATACACATCACAACAGACTTAGACAAATTTATTTTGTCATTTGGTATACATGAGTGTATACAAAAAGAAACAAACAGAATTTACGTGTGAAAGACATATTTAGTCCACAGGGATTACTGATTTTACATAGTTTGTCCATTTAGACCAGATCCTGAAGAATTAGTCCCTTCAACCTTGGAAAGAAAAAGATAGCTTCTCCAGAATATAGATTTCTTCTACAATATTAACCCAGTCCTCAACTGTAGAGGCTTCAGACTGTAACTATTTTCTAGTGATTGTCTTTTTGCTTGCTGCCAGAAGCATTAACAGCAATTTTTTTTTGTTCCCCAGAGTCCATTTATCAAATGAAACATTTCCTAAGTATAGGGATTCATAATGACATAGGATTCTTTCAGTATTTAGATGGGAATATATCTGCTCCACTGATCACTGGACAGCTCCAGAAGATGTGGTGGTGATTTGTTCCACAGTCTCCAACATGTGTCTCCGCTGCCTCCATGTTTTTTCTGAGCTGGAGTTACAAAATATTGAACAGAACTGCCTACATGTATTGGAGCTCGAGGTCATCCAGTTTAACTTATTTATTTGTTCCCAGACTTCAGTTGAGATGGATCAATTTCCTTATTTTTCTTATCTAGTCTGTGTCACCATTTTTAGAGGATAGAATACCATTTTACTATATGGAAACTAATTTCTTGCATGAACCCGACTTCAACAGAGACAAGAACACATTAAAAAGTCCAGGTTTGGCTGTTTCCCAATTGTTACATATATTTTGATTGAAATAGGCCCTAACCTTTAGATATCTAAAGAAGTCTGACCCTCTTAAACCCCTTTCATCTCTGAAGTTCCTCAAAACTCAGAAACCTGCCCTCCTGGGTAAATGTATAGTAAGTGGTTAATCCTTTATGGATCTATTCTCTAAATCTAGAGGATAAAAGGTATTCCTTCCACTGTTGTTCCTTCCAAATCTTTCCACCTTGCATCGTAGGAAGGAGAGCACAGACAGAACACTGGTCTTAACTGGGCAGCAAGGTAATAAACCTGTAGACTGGGGAGACCCAGTCTACCTTTCTCCTTCTTTTACTGCAGCATTCTGTATCTGACCCTTGCCTTTTTTTTCTGCCAAATATATTGAGATAGTAATCTTTCCCACTGTGAAGCTACTTTCTGATATCAAAATAGGTAAAAATTGAAAAAGATATAGGAAGCGTGGGAAAATGTTCATTCTAACTGACTCCACTCTGGAGTATAAATTTGAAAAAGTATCAGATTCCATCTCTATATGTCAGATTTCAGATTTATAATTGGGGCCCATAGTTGACATCACAAATTCTGGAAAAAATCCTTGGGCTGTTAGGAATCCAGTTTGTGTGGCCTGTTTGTGTCTGTCCTTTTTCCACCATCAGGAGGTTCCCTATCTTCGCTGTCCCTCCCTGCACACCTGCGGCTCATTGGATCATTATCTGGAGGAGTATTTGAGCAGTGGGCTGTCACTACCTTGACGCCAGAGTGTTTGCCAGTTCTGGGTAACTCTAGCCCAGCTTAGTTTAGCTGAGTCTAACCTAGCTTTGTTTCTCTGAGTCTTAAATTGTTTTTGTCTTTGCTCTTCGGCAGAAAGCTTTCCTGTGTTACTGGTTTCCTGGACCTTCACCTGGAAGGAAAAAATGAGTTACACTGAACAGGGGAAAACCTCCACATGTTTCGTTCAAGTCCCATCGGAAATCCGAGTCACAGTCCAATCAATTACTCCTCCGGGTCCAACGCTTCTCAGCCTGTCTGCCCTCCAACTTGTGCACTATTCTCTGGATTTACCACACAGACTGGATTCATGGACTAACAAGGCCCCCCTCTAACATGAGTTCCATTCTTGCAAAATCTAAGTGCTTCCAAGATTTCCACGGTACCTGAAGTGACCAGTTCCAGATCCAACTCCTGTTTGACCCCCCTCAATAAACCTGTTAAACCTTTTCCATGCTCTCTGAATGGTTACTCTGCATGTGGGTCAGATTTTTTAAACCGATCATGACTCCTAATATTGTTCTGTGGTTTGTAATTTATCGTTAAACCCTCAGTCTTGGTTATCTTTATCTTGTAACCAGAGAGCAAACCATATTCCTCGATCACCCCCATAAGTACAGGTAGAGTTTGAGCAGGGTTTGTTATGGTTAATAATAGATCGTCCGCAAACAAAGACAACTTTTGTTTCCCAGATGCCGTGTATACTCCAGCTATGTCTGTCCTCTGCCTAATCCACTGACTGAATAGCTCTAAAAAAAAAAAGGGCAACCAGGAGTGGCGAAACACAGCATCCCTGCCTTGTACCCCTTTCCAAAGTAAATGGGACAGATAAGTCTCATTTATTTTTATCCTGGCCAATGGTTTATTGCAGGGGTACTCAATATTTTCCAGGCCAAGGACCCCCAAACTGATGGCGTAATGGAGCGGGGTACCCCCTTATTTTATATATATTGTATAAAATTGTGTTAGTGTTGTGTTGTGTATAGTCACTCTATTACATATGGAGTAATGGAACGAAAGTAATTTCTCCCTGGGATTACCAAAGTATTTCTGGTTCTGAGTCCTCGTTGATTGATACAATTATGGCAGTAAATAATTTATAAACAATATTTAGCACATTTATTGGGCAGTAGTTTCCTTATTCCAACTTATCCTTTCCCTTCTTAGGGAATAGCAAAATAATTGCATCTCTCCATGAGAGAGGGATTATTTTCTTTTCCAGTACATTATTGAAACATTTTAGTAACACAGGGACAAACTGATTTTGCATTTCTCTTTACCACACGGAGGTAAACCCATCCATTCCGGGTGATTTCCCCACTTTCAACTTTCTAATCACCAATCACTTAGTTCTGCTTCAGTTATGTCTGATATTGTTTGTTTTGTTCGCCTGTAATAGAGCGCATTGTGTAATTTGGGCTGGGAATATAAGGTTTGGAGAAAAACCTCTAAAGCATTTATGAATCTTTTCTAGGTTAGTTTCAACCCTATTTGTATGTTTGTTATGTATTTTGTAAATAGTTCTATGCGCTTGTTGTTTCCATAATTTAAATGCTAGGAGCTTCAGAGATTTTCCCCCTGCCTCATAGTATATCTGTTTAGCAAAGATAAGTTTCTTTTGTATTTCTTGCATGTTTCAAATTTTTTGTTCTTTTTCACTGTCTCGATTTTAGTTTTTGTTTCCCTCTTGAAGGTTTTGGAATGTTCTGACATTTTTTTTAGTTCCACTTCTAATTGAGTGTTTTTGTTGTCTAATTTATTTTCGTGGGAGGAAATGGCTACCATTTTTTTCCCTGATTACTGCCTTTAGGGCATTCCAAAGTATCGCCGGACCCACCTCTTTATTATCATTCTCACCCAGATGTCATGATTTTATCTAGAGCTCTGACCCACATGCAGAAGACCAAACAGAGAGACCAGGGAAAAGTTTACAGTAACAGGTTTTTATTGAAAGTGAATGAGATGAATCCAGTGCTATTCTGAACACTGTCGAACCGGAACTGGAAAATGAAGGGGAAGATACTGCGGTTAGTTCAGGCTCAGTGGGAAATTAGTGTCTTTGACTTGAAGAAGAGGATTTAGGGTGCAGACTCACATTTCCAGAAAAAGGTGTCTCTTATTGAATCCAGTCGGTGTGGGTTGTTCCAGTGAAGGTCTTGTTCGTTGGAGGGCGGACAGGGTTTACCCATATTGCGGTTGTTCCTTGGTGAACGGAGAAGCTGACTGCCACTTAGTTTTCCTGCGGTACTTGAACGGGTTATAGTGGAGATGAATCCCCTGCTCAGAGAGAAGCCCCAAACAATCCTTGGGGGAAAAGGTTGAATCCTCAGCTCAGTTTGGTGCTCAGTGAATCCTTCCAGGGGGGAGAAGGTCCAAAACATCGAGTTAGCAGGATGACTTCCTGCCGAGAGGCAAAGACAAAAACAGCAAGATTAAAACTCAGGTAGACAAAAACTCAGTTTGACTCAGCAAAACCCAGCTTGGCTAGAGTACCCAAAACTGGCAAACACTCTGGCGTTGAGGTAGTGGCAGTCAGCAGCTTAAGAACACTCTGTTAATGAGGTAACCATCCGCAGGTGTGTGAGGAGGCCAACCAGAACCAGGCACCGCCTGGTGGAGGAGGTAAGACAAACACAAACACAACCAACGCAAACTGGATTCCTAACACCAGGTATAGTTTGACTTCAGTTTTCATATTCGCCTTAAAGTTTTTACTATTTAAAAAGTTTGTATTCAGTCTCCAGAACATGGATCTGCTCTTTTCACCCAGCTAAAGGGAAATATAGATTGGGTTGTGGTCTGATATTGGACTGGAGCCCAACCCCAACTTTCTAATCTATGCATCTTTTTAAACATGAAAACATAACATCAGGACTGCTACTCTATGCACTATTTGCACCATTCACACTACTGTTTGCATATTTAAATATTTATTTGTATATCTTAGGTTTTTATTTCTATTTTTTTTATGCTATGGTCTATTATATTTTATATTTTATTATGCACCGTGGGGTTGAGAGGACTGCAATTTCATCTGTGTTGTAAGTTTACTATGTAGCACATTTGACAATAAAGTTGAGTTGATAATCAATATGTAAGTATACATGTGAGAAGAAGAATAATGTGTGTCAATACGACTAGTAGGATTCTTATCTCTCGATACATCCACTAGTCCAGGTTCATCCATCATATTTTTCATTCTTTTACTGATATTTTTTAATTTTTTTTTCCTTTAGATGAGTCCAGATTTGAGTTTAACCTCAAATTAAAGCCCCCAGCACAGATCATTACACTTTCTTGGAAAATGACCAGTCCCTATCGGATGGGGCATAGACATTAACAAAACTTATCAGAATGCCATCTATTTTTCCTGCGATTAAAATATAACGACCCTCCCTGTCTTTATGTTCTGCTACAAGTTCATAGTACAAGGAGCTCAATATTAAAATCAAAACCCCTCTTCATTTCCCTGAGCCATGATGGATTTAAACCCCATTTTGTTCAGTTTGCCATTTTCAGAATCACCTAGGTGTGATTCCTGTAGCATCGCTACTTGAACTTTATTTTTCCTTAGTTTAGATAAAACTATCCATCTCTAAATTAGATTATTAATGCAGTTTATATTGAAGGAAATCCACTTTTAACTGTGTCTTCCTCCTTTATTTAATTTTCTTTGCCATGTCACCAATGACCCTGAGAATCCTCCACCACTCACTGGAACTAGTATAAACAAAATATCAACAGTGAACAAGAAACAAACATGTAAATATAAACCAAAATAAAAACAGAACATGTTGATCATCCAAAGGAGGAGACTGTGACCTAGACCCTGTTGAGCTTCTTGAAAGCAGCCCAGAAGGGAAAAACCTCCGATAATATTAGGGAGGGCCCTTATGGGTGGCGGCAGCTCAAATAAGAGTGGACCCCAAGCAAATAATTTTTAAGTTCCATCATCCCTAAATCAGCCCTCTATACACCTTTCTCTAAGAGGAAAATCCAAGGAGAGAACAAGATGGATCCTTCAGTTAACAGGTCTCAGGTGGAGCTGTTCTTCTGAAGGCAGAAGAGCCTCTTTTTGTAATGTTCTCATCTTACGGAGCTGGAAGAACCTTTCTGTTTTCTCCCCTCCTTTCTGCTCCAGGACAGCTGCTTAATCTGCTCCTTAAGAGAGGCTGGAGATCTGATGACTTTAACTTTGTAGCCTCTTTTAGCCAGGTCCTCCATTGTTTCCTCTATGGTGTTGTAGATTTTGGACCCTTCTTTATAATTAACTTCCAGGGAAGAGTGTCTGGAACCCTTTTCTCTTTTAGAACCCTCTAAACCTCTGTGTACTCTGCGCTTTCTGAGGATGGCTGTTGGCTAATCGTGATCCAGATTTATTTGTTTTTCACACAAGACAAATCCCTTATGCTGCCAAGCCTTGTGAAGAAACAGCTCTTTGTCCTACAGACCGAGCCCCTCTTTAAGTAAAGTTTCCACAAATGAAACCACTGATTCACTTTTCTTTTTAGGCCCCTCTGGAACATCGTAGATCCTGACATTCTCCCTCCTGGGTCAGCTCTCCAGGTCTACCAGCTTATCGTCCAGACTCACCACTGCTACCACTTCCTTCGTGTTTTGGGTTCACTCCCTCGTCTTTCCCAACCGCTCCTCTACTTCACTTATCCTTGCGTTCGCTTTTCGTATTTCCTCTTTAATGGTTTAAAGTCCTTGTTTTCCTGACAGGAAACCCTCTCAGTTCCTCTAGTAAATTTTCCAGGTTAGCCATTCCGTCCTGTTAGCTTGAGGCAATGATACGCTAGCTGTACCAGCTCATAATATTTTTCATCCTCCCTCTTCTAATTTTGTTATTGCTAGGGCTTTGTTGTCATCTTACCCACTCTAAATGACTATTGCAAGACAATATTACTCATCTGAATGGTGATTGTTCAGTAATTTCTAAAAATCTGTATTTTCAGAGCAGTTGTAGCTAGTGTCAGACACTTTTTTCATTTCTTGCCAACCAAAATGCTACCGTCATATTCTTTTCTGGGAAACTTATTTTGCTTAAAAATATACAACATAGAGTAAAAATGCAAGTAATTATTTGGTCAAAGCTTGCAATCAGCACCTTCATATTATATAGCAATATCAAGCTTTTGAGCGCAATCAGAGGTAGTTTAAGCCACTTTTCTCACATCTTGTCAACCATAAAAATCGCCGTGATTTTATTTTCTGGCAATCATATTTAGCTACAAATTCTCATTTCAAAGTGAAATTGGAAATAAATTCTTTGATCAAAGCTTGCAATCAGCAGCTTCATGTTATATAGCAATGTCAAGCTTTCCAGAGCAATCGGAGGTAGTTTAAGACACTTTTCTCAAATGTGACCAAGAATAAATGCTATGATCATTTTCTTCTCTGGTAATAACATTTAGCTGACAATATGCAGTATGAGGTCAAATTGCCCAGAAATTATTTTTATCAAAGCTTGCAATCAGCAGCTTCTCATAGCAATCAGAGGTACAGTAGTTTAAGCCACTTTTCTAACATCTGGCCAACCATAAATGTTCACATAATTTTATTTTCTACTAATCAAATTTAATTGAAAATCTGCAACATAAAGTGAAATTGCAAAGAAATTATTTCAACAAAGCATGCAATCAGCAGCTTGATTTTATGTAGCAGAATTTTTTGGATCCAAGCTCCAAATCAGCAGTTGAGGATCTATGACAAATATAAGCTTTTTGGGTCGAACAGAGATCACTTTGGCCTCTTTACTTGAAACAGACAAACCATTAATGATAAAGCTATGATCTTTTCTGGCACATATTTTAACCTTAAAACCAACAATATAAAGTGGTTTTGAGCAGAAATGTTTGGATCCTACCTTCAAATCAGCAGTTTAGGATCTATGGCAAAAATAGGCTTTTTAGCTCGAACGGAGGTCACCTTGGCCTCTTTAGCTGCTAAAACAGACAAACGGTTAATGATACAGCACTGATCTTTTCTGGCAATCATATTTAGGTGAAAATATGCAGTATAAAGTCACATTGCCTACAATTTCTTTTAGCAAAGCTTGCAGTCAGCATCTTAATGTTATATAGTTAAATCAAGCTTTTCAGAGATATAGGAGGTAATTTAAGCAACTTCAAAGCTGGTCAACCATAAATGTTACCATCATTTTCTTTTCTGGCAATCATATTTAGCTGAAAAAATGCAGTATAAAGTCAAATTTCACAGAAATTATTTTATAAAAGCTTGCAATAACCTGCTTGATGTTACATCAACCTTCAGCTGATCCAAAATGCTGCAGCCAGAGTTCTGTTGAAAATTTAAAAGAGAGATCATATCTCTCCTATCCTGGCTTCTCTTCATTGGCTTCCTGTTAAATCCAGAAAAGAATTTAAAATCCTCCTTCTCACATATAAAGCCTAAAATGGCCAAGCTCCATCTGATATCAAAGATATGATTGTTTTTTATGTTCCTAACAGAGCACTTCACTCTCAGTCAGCAGTTTTACTCGTGGTTCCTAGAATTTCTAAACGTAGAATGGGAGGCAGATCTTTTAGTTATCAGGCTCCTCTCCTCTACCAGTTTTAGTCCGTGAGGCAGACACCCTGTCTACTTCTAAGAGTAGGGATCCTTTTTTTATAAAGCTTATGGTTAGAGTGGCTTAGGTTATCCTGTGCTTTCTCTATGCTGTTATAGGCTTAGACTGCTGGAGCACATAGCCACCCCTTTTTCATAATTCTGCTCCATTCTATTCTATTCTTCCATTCGGCAAAATTTGTTATTTCAATCTCTTAGAGTATGCTCTCTTTGCTTTTTTCATAGTAGTTTCATCTGTTCTGCTCCTGTTTGGTTGTGACACCATCCTGAAGAGAAATATGAGCTTTGCTGCTGCCATCAACACCCTTGTTTATAGATGATTGAGCTTGGCCTATTTTTCAGTGTAGTCCTGTTTCTCTGACTGTGACTAACTGGATGTGCTCTTTTTGTCCTCTGATGTTGGGGCTGGCTCGAAGCTCGTCTGCCTGGCTGTGTCTTTCCTGTACGGGGCCTCCTGTGGAGCTGGTTGACAAGTTACATTTTATCTCTATTAATTTCTGTATGTCTGCTTCTGTCTCCTTGAATTCCAGTTGCCCTCAGGAGATGGCCGCTCACACTGAGCCTGGCTCTGCTGGGGGTTTCTTTCTGTTAAAGCGTGTCAGGTTTCTGTGTTCTGCAAATTCTCTTCCACAGGTGGCTGTTGTTGACAGGTGGGCGTGGCCCGGCACCTGCAGCTCGTTGGGGCTGCTCTGGCTGGACGCCAGAGTGTTAAACCATTGTGGTATGCCTAGGCCTCTGTCCTATCGACAGATCTTCATTCCTGAGAGTTTGATGTTTTGGATTCCTAGTTCTAAGTCTGTTATCCTGTCTCCCTCAGCTGGTTGTGCTCTAGATTACTCACCCGTCTTGTCTCTGTGCGCTGAAGACCGGTTCCTAAAATGCTGCTGCTCAGATTGTGCCCCAGCATTCCCCTCTAACACCCTCGGTGTTACCGAAGCAGACAAGAGAACCCCCTTGCTGGATTTACTCTGGTTCCTTCAGCTGCTCCTTGAACCTGTCTCCACTGTGGTGCTGCTCAGGCTCCTGCCTAAGATCCATCCACTACCTCACCTGCCGCTCAGCCATCTCTTCCCATCGGAAAGCAGTGAGTTGCAGAACCCTTTCTTCCACTTACCCTCCCCGGATAGGCTATTGGTACCTGGCGGTAAGTGAAGCAGCATCAGCGCAGATCTCCCATACTATCTTAGTGTTTCCTCTGTCCTCTCGCAGTGCCCCTAATGCTGACGTTCCGAGGCTCGCCTGCAGCTCAACTTGTGAGCTATTCATATTTGTGTATAGCCTAAATAAACATCTTAAACTGCTCTTTGTTCTCATTCTGTGTCTGCATGTGGGCCAAACACCTTAAAAACCATGACAGAGGATCACTCTGGCCAAACTGACCCAGCAGACACTTTTGTTAGGCAGCTTGTTGCCCAGCAGGAGCAGTTAAAGACTCTAGGCTTTGCAGTAAATGCAGCACAAGCAAGTTTTGACAGTTCAACTTAACCAACTTACCTCTGCGTTAACCTCCGCTTCCGCATCATCCAGTATTCCACCTCCTAGTAACTTGTCATCTGATTCTCCTGCCTAATCTCCCCCTTTCTCTCATGTGCCTCTCCGAGCCCAGAGAAATACTCCGGAGACAGTGTTGACTGCAGAGGTTTCACTTTCCAGTGTTCTCTTGTGCTTTACCAATCTCCCAGCACTGATGCTTTAGATCATGGCAAGATTTCCCTTTTTTTTTTTACAGTTATTAACCCGTAGAGCCCTCAGATGGGCTGAAGCTCACTTCCCAGACTGCTGATCCTTTGGTTGCACCTTCCAAGCCTTCATTAATGAATTCAAAACAGTGTTTTCAGCCGAAAGGCAGTGGAGTTTCATACTTATGCAAGTGACAACACACCTGCACGTGATTGGACCAAGCCTCAATTAAACAGGTAGAAAAATACAAACAAAGTCTAAACAGAGAAACAAGAATAAAATTATGAATCTAATTTATAAACTCATCTACATAAACAAAGAATCTGCAAAATAAACAATATATACAAGATAACTCGAAAGGTTACTTTATAGAAAAACAAACAAAGCATTACTCCAAAGGAAACCCTCTAAAGGGTAGAACCCATTAAGGTAATTGATTACATCATCTAGCCAATTTAGCAGGAAATACTTGGACAAACAATGGTGAGTAAAAAGGAAAACAAATACCATGAAAATACTTTGAAACAAAATAAACTATTTCAACCAATAATCCAGAAGTAATAGCTTTGACTTAAACATAAATAGATGGAAACTGCAACATAATGCTAACACAAACAAACCCGGGATAGTAAGTGAAGCAAAGTTGCAAACTAATGTTTAAATTTCAGCATTAGAAATCAGAAAAAAAGAATAAGGGACAAGTGGTGAACACAAACTGAATCACTTTGGCACAATGGGGAACGTTTAATGCTCATCATCCATCAAACCAAACCTTTGGAGGTAATTATCTCTGGTAACCACAGATAATTACTTTTGCTTTTTGTTTTTCCACTAAAACATTCTCCGGTGGTGTTGGGCTAGGCTTGGCTTTGGAAACATAATCCCCATCGTAACTGGGCAGAGTTTCGTTTAGAATCCTGGTCTCCTGCTTGTAATTTGCGTTGTTTCCAGTCTGTCCTACCTATTTGTCAGCCATCCAACTCCTCTCCCAAGGGAGATTCATCCTCTCCATTAGGCGCGGGTTCTTTTTTGTGGGGAAGAAAGATGGATCCCTCAGTCTATGTATCAACTACCGAGGGCTAAACCAGATCACCGTTAAAAACAAGTATCCACTCCCGCTGCTGTCATGTGCTTTAGAATCTGTCCAGGCTGCTGTCATTTTCACTAAACTTGACCTGTGTAGTGGTCTGTATCCGTCGAGGGTTGAGTGGAAGACCGCTTTCAAACCAGCAGAAAGGTTTAAAACATGGAGGTAGGGATTTTGAAATATGTGGATGGTTTGAATGAAGGAAAGTTTTCATGTTATTCCAGGAACTCAGCTTTACCATCTGAGCTATTTGGGACAAATCTTGGACATTTAGCTCTTTATTTATCAGAGATGTCCATAAAATGACATCTTTGATCCTAAACTGCTGACGTTCTTTCTAGTGTGGATCATGGGTCCAGGAGATGTTCTGTGGTTCTGATGGTTCTAGATGTTTACTGGGTTACAGACTGTAGGACTAAATCAAAGCAGTGGGCGGGGCTAATCACCTGAAATATTCTGGTTCTGTTCTGACTCCTTCCCTCTGGTGTCCACTGGGCTGACAGTACCGGCCCAGTCTGGACTGTAGGAGCCTGCATGCTGAGGCTAACTGGGAGCACTGGGCTCATAGGGGACCAGATGCTGCAGCCGTACAGAATCCAAGGAAAGCAGGAAACAGCAGGAAGCTCCTGGTATCTCAGAGAACAGCTTAGAACAAAGTTTAATTTTTCTGTTTCAGCTTTTATTCAGCAGCTAAATCAGAATCTGCAGACTTCAGAGTTTGATCCTGGAAACCAGTTCTCCCAGTTTAGTGCAATTGTTCATCTAAAAACAAACATCTCTTGGATTTTGGAAAAACCTTGAGAAGCAACAACTTTAGAATTAATTTGGTTCCAAGAAAGTAACTTTTGGCCCAATTTTTAACACCATTACAAAAGCTTAAAACCATTACCTCAACTACCTGAATGTTTGTAGAGTTCCCCAACAGGCTGAGATCTGGACTTTGATTTCTGAGCCTTTTTTGAATCAGATTTGCTGCTTTTCAGATCTTGTGCTGACAGATGACAACAGATTTGACATCAGACACTTGGCTAAACACAAGACATCTCCAAATGAACAGTTACTGAAGTACTTTGTTAAATACATAATACATAATACATAATATTCCAGTTCTGGAGCATCCCTTCCCAAAGTTTGGGTTGCAAGTAAATACATTTGGGTTTTTTGGGATATGTTACAGAAATGAAACAACAATAAAAATGGTGATGATCCCTTAGAAACAGACAAAACCAAAACACTTTAGTTGTTGCTACAGGGTTAATAGATCTTTTTTGAAATGTTTGTATTTCAACCAATAGTTTGGGCCATGAGTTCCTTCTAGTAGTTTTTTTTTTAGTCTGGAAATTGAAAAGTGGGGCTTTGTGATCCAGGGTAGGAAAAGCTCATCCAGTGTGTTCCTGTATTGCCATCTGGTGGACAAAGTTGGAAAATAGTTGTCTTTATGGAAAACTGATGGAGAATAAAAAAAAAAAAAGGAACAGATCCCATGAACAGGGCTGCATTACATAGACTATCTAGTGCCCTTATGCTGCCTGCGATTGGGACACTAAGCTGACTACTCGCCGCAAATCACGTGATTACCAGCTGTCACCATGGCAACCATTGCGGTACCCAGGACGCATGAAAAATATTTCATTCAAAATCAAATCTCATATTTTAAGTGACGATATTTTATTTACTTATATTGTGTTTAGTCGCTTTTCTGTTGCTTTTTTTGGGTAACTTTGAGTGCACTACTTTTTTCTTTCTGGACATTCGGACAGCCCTACAAAATGGTGTGATCCCTATATAGGGCCCTATGTAGGGAGTAGGGAGGACATTCGGACACAGCCAATGTCGCTGCTAGCTGCTAAGCTAGCTTCTTTAGCACCGCCTGAAATCAGCTGATTACCTGTCGCGGATTAATGCCGATTAATGACCAGCTTTGTCAGAGAGGAGGAGGATGACGTAGACTACGAGGAAAAAAGAAATAAATCCACCGTGCTGTGCTGTTTGAGCAGGAATTCATCAGTTTTCAGTGCTGTAACAGTGGAGTAATGGACCAGGGAGCAGTGGATTATATTTATTCAGTGAGGATGTGCAGTTGGTAAGTGTTGCTGCTTGTGTAACTTATTATCTTTTGTGTAAGAGGCCAGTAAACGATGGTAGATGAACGGTGACAAGCTGCTAATGTAGCTACAAAAGCTAACACAGTTGTTGCTGTATGAGGAACTTCACATCAGACGTCTGCTTCTTATATTCATCAGGCTTCAGACAGGTCTGATTCTCGTACGTATTCTCACGAGAAACAAAAGTTGAGACAAGGAAGCAAGGTAAAATCCCTTAAAAATAAATGAGTGGTTTTAGCCCCAAAGACAATGCAAGCCCCCAAAGCTTACCTCTCTTTTTTGCAGAGACACTCCAGTTTTGGACTTGTGATGTGGAGGTACATTGTTCCAGGGATGACATGCTGACCTCATCTTCTGATCCCTCCTCTCCTGGCATACTGACATCTAGACAGAGAAATAGCTTCATTTAAGAATGCAATACACAAAAGCTCTAATAGCTGTCAGTACAGTGATTGTGTAATTTTGTAAAATAATTTGTTTATGGAATGTGTGTATCAAAAGGGAAATTTTGGTTTATTTCCCCCCGTCTATCGTCCTAAATTCTCTTCAAGTGACTAGAGGGTGAAATATTAGTTGTCATGTTAACCGCTGCCCGGGTACACCAGGGGCACAGCTAGTCAATGCCAATTTAATTCATATAGCACAATTGATTACAAGCAAACTCAAAGTTCTTTACATTTAAAAACAGGAAACAATAAAAATACTATCACTGATCATCATTATAGTTCCCCGCCAAGAGATTGCAGCAACCTATACAATAAGCAGCAAGTGGGTTGATGCTAATCTAAAAGTTCATATTTAAGTTAGTTTTTTTTTTCTTTTTAAGATGGCACTGTGTGAGCAGCACCAAGCTATAACAGCGCTTCCTCCACTTTTCCTACTTTCATTTTTTATATACAAACAGATAAGAAACCTAAGCACATTCTCACTGAAAGGAGAAAAAGAAAAAAAAGCATATATACATGTAGTGTATGAAACAGAATAGAAATAGATATAACAAATGTGAGTGGGTGATTTTTGGATATTCGGTAAGATTTGTAGCCTCATAATTGATAAGATCGTTCTTCTGCTCCCCCAACATACACCAAGGCTGAGGAAGTTCCACCACAGATGTGGAAAGTGAAGGTGTGAACTGAAGAGGTAAATGAGAGACTGAGGACTGTCTCCAGACAACTGGGGCATGCAGCTCCCGTGGAGATGGCATCGATAGTCTTAAACTGCATCAAAGACTATGTGAACTTCTGTATGGACAACACCAGGACTTTCCACAGAGACTCTGACTAGCCAGCCATAACATCTAAGGGCTGGAATATGCTTGCTGTTGGCGACGCGTCCGCAACATGGCGCCCACGCGTTCCCAGCGTACCTACAGCACGTAGGTCGCTCGCGTTGACGCAAGGCAACGTGCCGCGTGCGCGTGGTGCAATAGCGACTTGAACGCTAGAGGTGCCAGGGTTTTTCCTTGCTCAAATTGAGGTGGTACCATCCTTACCACACGCACATGTGCACGGGCACGTGTATACGTACATGTACATGCTCTGTTTCCAAGCAATACGTTTTGTTTTTTGGGAGTCTAATGTATAAATAAGGTAATGACTAGGGATGAGCAAGTTCACCACTATCTGTGTCTGTTCAACCATCTAAATCATCTGCATCTATACTCGAAGTGGGTGGGGTCTAAACGTGAAGTGGGCTTGGTTCAAGCAGAGCTGGATGGGGCTTAAATTGGTACATGGTTTTTAGTCTGAAATTGATATGGATTGATCATAGTAAAGGAACTATTTACAGAACAAGTTTTAAAAAAAAATAAAATGAAATAACACAATAAGAACACATTCAGAACATAGACTACACAATATTTTTAAGTGCATACAACACATGCAGTAGGAAACTATGAACTTTCATGGCACCCAAGGAAGCTTTACATAGAAACAATAAAACACAAAAGTAAAGTAAAAGCCAAGGATTAAAAAGAACATTTTAATAGCAATACGAATGTGTCTCTTTGATCTTGAATATGATACTGATGGATGCTGCTACGGTTAGTAGTTACTGTTTGTATGCTACATGCCATCCTAACTCCACCTTTGTTAGAGAAGATACTGTTGTGATAATTTTCTTTATTTTTGCTGATGATGATTTTGAAAATAATACTGCTGCTGTTCATGTTAGCAGTTAGTTACTGTTTGGTATCAGATCAGATGCTACATGACATCCTGGATAATACTTGCACCTTGTTAGTGAAGATACTGTTGTGATAATTATCTTTGCTTTTTTGTTGTTGATATGCTGCTAATGATACTGCTGCTGTATTAGTAATGGGCTTTATGTACAACTCCACTACTTCCTGAACTTCAGCTCCTTCGCCTCCTGTCTTTCATTACTGGACAAACTGATTAATCCAGCTGTGTCTGACCTCAGTAATCACAAACACAATGGTCAGACACACCTGGATTAATCAGTTTGTCCAGTAATGAAAGACAAGAGACAAAGGAGCTGGCTAAAGTTCAGGAAGTAGTGGAGTTGTACATAGTTACTGTTAACTATCAGCAGTTTACTGTTTGAATGCTTTGGGACTGTGAATTTTTTTAGTATGGCATTAATTACATTTTTTTTTGTACTCCACTGTTTTTATTAAAAAAGAAAATTAACTTATTTTGATTTCATATATTCATTGTTTCTCTTTGTCGTAACTTTTGAATAAAAACAAAAACGTATTTATGAGTTGTATTTTTATTGCCAGTTGCAATAAAATTTCCAATGTAGTGCTTCATTGTATGGGTTTCCGTTAAGGAGGAAAAGTATCGGTATCGAAGAAAAAGTACAACAAAGCATCGGTATCGTATCGAAATATAAAAAATGGGTATCGCCCATCCCTAGTAACAGGTCCTGCATTATACTTCATTATGAGCCCATTTTAATATTATTTAATCTCTATTAAATTTTTCACTTAATTTCTGACTGTAAATATTTCTCTAACATTTCTTTTTGTACATATCTTCACTCTGCTTTTACCATTTATTTACATTTCCAAATTTCTGTACCTTTTTCTGTGTGCGCCTCTGTGCTGATGTGGCTGGTGTATTTCTCTGGGATTAATAAAGTCTCATCTATCTATGCCATTTGTTGTAATGTCAGGCATTACTGACCCAGTGTTCAGTGTTAAAACTGGGGTTGTGTTTGCCTGTGCTGATTGTGCAGCCTCTGTATCAGAGTTACGGTGTTGGAGGAAGAGGTGGGGGTGGGGGGGGGGGGGGGGGGTGTCAGTAGAGTGATTGGTTTGTTCAACCCTGCGAGACAAGCATGTTGACCTCAATATTAAGTAGTCACTGAAGCTAGCATGGTAAGAATATTAAATCAGATAACTTTTGTGATTTGGACAGCAGTGATCAAGGGTATGCAGAAAAAGGATCTATGGCAAAATGCAGGCTGTCAAAGACTCATTCCACAAGACAGCTTTTTAAATTTAGGATTTCTGTAAACACTTTTATGTAAATGAACAGGAGCACTGTTCACATCCAGGGACAAATCCAATCGTCATTTAGGTTCAAAATAAAAGTAGCACAGTGTGAACAGAGCCACTTCCGATTTGGACATCTGCTAAATATGAGTGAACAAGCAGTCCCCCAAAAAGGATTTGTGTAGAATCTGATTTGAATCAGATTTGCCTGCAGTCTGAACACTGCCCAAGTCTGTTAGCCCTTAAATGAGGGAAAACCAGTGTTTTCCCATTTCAAAGGAGGTAACTCAAACCATTCAGAAAGAGAGGTAACTTAAAGGAAAAGTACACCCAAAACATGATTAGCCTTCATTTTCTACTCACCCCCATGCCGAACAACACTCTGGAGTACTTTTCTGATATCTCAAATGCATCTGGAGATCTGGGAGGCTTCTTTCTGTCTGCTGACATTCAAATAATGGAGGTCTATGGCACCCGAGGCAGAAAGGTCCATAAAAGTCCACAAAAAACGTGTCAATATTCCTCCATACTGCTCGTCCAATGTATTCCAAGTGTCCTGAGTGGGTAGCGTCCATAATTTACTCGAAACAAAGTCATTTAGAATGTTTTTAGAGCATAAACAGTAGTGTATAGGATTTCCTAAAAGCGCGTTCACAAGTCTACGGAAACCGCGGCAGACCAAACCAGATGAAAGTGCGCATTCAGCGTCTGCTCTGCCGATAATGCAAGCGTAGAAGAAGAAATGTGCTGTTTACCTGTGCAAAGAAAGAAACAACGAAAGAAAAATGTCTGAGGACTTCAGTGTTGAGGAAGAGCATGAGTTCTTTGCCGAGCTGAATGCGCACTTTCGTCTGGTTTGGTCTGCCGCGGTGCCACTGTGTACTGTATCCCAGAGCACTCAGGCAAGTGCACAGTTTTGAACACTGCTTAAATGTTGTATATATTGTGCCTTCAAAAATCTGTTAATTACCATTCACGTCGACTTGTATTTCATCGAGGCTCTTCCCTTTGTAATCTCCAAGGCGTCCTCTTTCTATTGCCAGGAGGACTTTGCTAACTTTGGCTAATTGGAGGGTGCTTTCTGGGAGCCTGTAATGTTTCCTGTGAACAGCAATGTTATGACCAAGAAAGTCTGCCAGCTGATCAAGCTCAGTGGTTTTGAGGTTGAGAACCGTAGACAAGGTAGCGATATGTTTCCTCAGTTTTATTGATGTTTTTATGTCAGCACATTTACTGACAAATTGCCTCATGCAGTCGCAAGCCCTGAGGTAATGGTCAGATTGTGGCAAAGCAAACAGATATCCATTGTCCTTCAGTACCCCACATTCTTCTCTGGTCTCAGTAAGGGCATCAATAGACTCTCTCATTAATGGGGTTAGAAGAACGGGTACCTTTCTTCCTCTTTTTCCAACAATTGCTATGTGCATAAAATGCCTGCAGAGCTTCTGCTCAAGCGCTGTGAGGGCCAAGTTCACGTCTCCCTGTTCTTCTTCTGTGTCCTTTGATAAGTATGCAGACAAGCGCATTTGAGACACTTCCCCTGCTCTCCGTCGATTAAAAAGCATAACTTGGGTGAGCGTTACTTTTGCAAGTTCTTTCCAATTTGTGGATGAAGGATGTTCTTGTAGATCTTTGAGATGTTGCTGCTGCTTTTCATCTAGATAGCAATGTAGCTTTTGGATATCTTGTGTGAGAGGCAAGAGTTGCGGTGCATTCCATTTGGCCTGGTTAAGCTGGGTCAATGCCTGGCCTGCAATATCAAACCTCCAGCTCTCTTGGTATAACTGCGCAAACTCTTCAGCATTTTGGATGGTTTCTTTATCTTTCTTTTTCAGTCCTTCAGACTTTATAAACATGGCCAATGAATGTAGGCTGTGTCTTACCTTGCGTGCAAGAGAGGGACGTTGGTGCTTGCCAGTTTGCTCACTGAATCCAGATAAGAACTTTGCAGCTTTGACAACCTGGGTGTACTGTTCAGGTTTTATGAGTTCTTGAATGGTCTTCACATGTGTGGCTTTCTTAGCTTCCAATAAAAGCCTGCCAAGTTCTCTTAGTTTCTGGCGTATGTATGAGTGTTGACTGACTATTTTCTCATTCTTTTTGAACAATCTGAACCCGTAATTGAGGATGCAGCTGTCTCCTTTGATAGCGACTGCAATCTGGTCCTGATTCATTACACTCAAGAATTTCCAATACGCATCTGTATATTCTTTTGGAGCAGTTTTAGCAAAAGCACACAGGGCTTGAACTCTAGTTCTACCTGGTTTACTACTTTCTGGTATAAAGCTGCAGACCTTGAAATGCCGCCACATTGCTCTCCTTGAGAACAACTCATAGCAGTAAACGCAATGTGCAAACTTGTGCCCGTCTGATTTTTTTTCTTGTTGTCTCCATGGGATGAGTTTTCCTTTTCGTGTTTCCAAAACATTACTGTTATGCTCGAAGTTTCCCTTATTTCTATATAGTCCAATAGTCGTTTTCTTTCCTTTGAGTTTGTTGGAAAACTGAATGCTTTCGCAACATCCATTTCATCTATGTGTTTGTGCCTAAGGTGTCTTGACATTTTCTGGACAATCTTCCTGCAATAAAAGCAGAAGTGTTTCTTTTTATAACTTCTGGATCCATCATCCTTCTTTAAAGTTGGACTGACAATGATAGATTGCACTTCTTCCAGGGGCAATGAAACATTTTTAGAATATGTCATTTCCTTTTCATTCCCATAAACCCTACTATTTGGCAATCTTTGTATAGGATCACAATTTCTTTCCAAACATCTGCTCTGGCCAACATCAAATTGGCTCTTAGTAGAGGATTCACTTCCACTCTCTCTGGAGGATTCACTTCCACTCTCAATAGGCTTAGACTTGGTCTGTCTGGAGGTCTTGCTTCCACTCTCACTAGGCTTACCTTGGTCTGTGTGGAGGTCTTGCTTCCACTCTCACTAAGCTTAGACTTGGTCTGTGTGGAGGTCTTGCTTCCACTCTCACTAGGCTTAGACTTGGTCTGTCTGGAGGTCTTGCTTCCACTCTCACTAGGCTTAGACTTGGTCTGTCTGGAGGTCTTGCTTCCACTCTCACTAGGCTTAGACTTGCTCTGTCTGGAGGACTCACTTCCACTCTCTCTGGAGGACTTGCTTCCTTTCTCACTAGGCTTAGACTTGCTCTGTCTGGAGGACTCACTTCCACTCTCTCTGGAGGACTTGCTTCCTTTCTCACTAGGCTTAGACTTGCTCTGTCTGGAGGTCTAGCTTCCACTCTCACTAGGCTTAGACTTGCTCTGTCTGAATGATGCAACTTTGTTCTTCTTTTCATTTTCAACAGTTAATTCCATACTGCTATCACTTTCTGTACTTTCGTCCATAGGATGTGGACGAAAGTACAGACGAAAGCTGTAGGTTATCAACACAACAGCTGTCACCCTGGCGTTAGTATAATATATATAATGTGGAGACGTTTTCCTAATGTTTACATGGTGTAAATGTTATCTGGTTCTGCTGTTTTCATCTTTGACATGAAGAGGAAATACTGTGTTTGGGACACTTTCCACAGCTGAAGGTCTGATACCATCCTGCACCAGATATTTAAGCTTCTAACCACTTTTAGCTTTTATTTCTGCTCCTGTGAAATGCGACTGTCTGTTGACGAGGTTGTAAACATTATGCTAAGCTAATCTGAGGTTTGTAAACCAGGACTTGGAAAAAACGTAAGGGTCTTAAGCACTCACAAGTGCAAACTTATAAAATATAACTGCCTGAGCTGCCCACATAAAAGCTGGACTGGCTTAAAAAGGGTAAAGACATCTACAGGTGCTGGTCATAAAATTAGAATATCATGAAAAAGTAGATTGATTTCAGTAATTCCATTTAAAAAGTGAAACTTGTATATTATATTCATACATTACATACAAACTCATATATTTCAGATGTTTATTTTGTTTAATTTTGATGATTACAAATGACAACAAATGAAAATCTCAAATTCATCATATCAGAAAATTAGAATATTGTGAAAAGGTTCAAAATTGATGGCCCCTGGTGCCACACTCTAATCAGCTAATTAACTCAAACCACCTGCAAAAGCCTTTAAATGGTCTTTCAGTCTAGTTCTATAGGCTACACAATCATGGGGAAGACTGCTGACTTGACAGTTGTCCAAAAGACGACCATCGACACCTTGCACAAGGAGGGCAAGACACAAAAGGTCATCGCTAAAGAGGCTGGCTGTTCACAGAGCTCAGTGTCCAAGCACATTAATAGAGAGGCGAAGGGAAGGAAAAGATGTGGTCGAAAAAAGTGTACAAGCAAGAGAGATAACCGCACCCTGGAGAGGATTGTGAAACAAAACCCCTTCAAAAATGTGGGGGAGATTCACAAAGAGTGGACTGCAGCTGGAGTGAGTGCTTCAAGAACCACCACACACAGACGTATGAAAGACATGGGTTTCTGCTGTCGCATTCCTTGTGTCAAGCCACTCTTGAACCACAGACAGCGTCAGAAGCGTCTAAAGAGAAACAGGACTGGACTGCTGGTGAGTGGTCCAAAGTCATGTTCTCTGATGAAAGTAAATTTTGCATTTCCTTTGGAAATCAAGGTCCCAGAGTCTGGAGGAAAAGAAGAGAGGCACTTCATCCATGTTGCTTGAAGTCCAGTGTAAAGTTTCCACAGTCAGTGATGGTTTGGGGTGCCATGTCATCTGCTGGTGTTGGTCCATTGTGTTTTCTGAGGTCCAGGGTCAACGCAACCACATACCAGGAAGTTTTAGAGCACTTCATGCTTCCTGCAGCTGACCAACTTTTTGGAGATGCAGATTTCATTTTCCAACAGGACTTGGCACCTGCACACAGTGCCAAAGCTACCAGTACCTGGTTGAAGGACCATGGTATCCCTGTTCTTAATTGGCCAGCAAACTCTCCTGACCTTAACCCCATAGAAAATCTATGGGGTATTGTGAAGAAGAAGATGCAATACACCAGACCCAACAATTCAGAAGAGCTAAAAGCCACTATTAGATCAACCTGGGCTATCATAACACCTGAGCAGTGCCACAGACTGATCGACTCCATGCCACGCCGCATTGCTGCAGTAATACAGGCCAAAGGAGGCCCAACTAAATACTGAGTGCTGTACATGCTCATACTTTTCATGTTCATACTTTTCAGTTGGCCAACATTTCTATAAATCCTTTGTTTTTATTGGTCTTCAGTAATATTCTAATTTTCTGATATGATGAATTTGAGATTTTCATTTGTTGTCATTTGTAATCATCAAAATTAAACAAAATAAACATCTGAAATATATGAGTTTGTATGTTATGTATGAATATAATATACAAGTTTCACTTTTTAAATGGAATTACTGAAATCAATCTACTTTTTCATGATATTCTAATTTTATGACCAGCACCTGTAGAACCATCATTAATGAAGCGCCTCACAACAAGTAAACTGTCACTCTAGACTAGCTTTCTGCCATCCAGCATGGCTGCGTAACTGAACAGAGTCATGTGACTGAGAATGGTCACACACACATACACACACACTTTTTTATATATACATATATGAAAATAAGTATATAAAAAAAAAAAAAGTATCAAAATATGTTTTTGGGCCTTACCAGAATGCTTTTTGTGCGTCTCAGTGGTGGAACAAGTTCATCATTTGATTGCTTGTTGGAATGGTTGCTTGGAGAAGCCTCATCACAAGTTTCTATCACAACAGTTTCATCTGAATCGTACAAATGATCTGAAACATCCGACCCAATATCATTCTGGCGAAGCACAACATCCAGGTGTGGAGAAGGAGGTTTGTTCATCACATCATCCTCATCAGGTTCATCACTATCTGGATAATCAACCAGCGAAAATCCTTGGACAGTAAATATCTGAAAATAAAAAAAAAATTTGTAAGTATGGCATTAAAAAGATTGGCCAAAGCAACAAAACATGAACTGACAAATAAGCTGTCTCCAGAAATGTGATCATCATCCCGTTTAGACAGTGTAAAATTAGAAATGTTACATCGCGGTAAAACACATCTCATAGTATTATAATGCTATAATACAATTGCCTGAAGGAAACCATTTGGATCAAAATGTTTTTTTCTTTAGTCAATAAAAAAAGATTTTCCTGATTTCTCCCTAGAATCTTCAGATTGTGTATGACATTAACTGTCACAATAGCCCTAACCAATAACTTCACCTGATTACTTTCAAGTCATGCGAGCATTGAGCCACTTTAATAATAGAACACCATAGCATACAAGTCAGCATAGATGAATGTGTTTAAATGTACTTTTACCTGTGTGCAGGGCTCATCTGGGATTGGTCCATCATTTAACGTCTGAGGAACAGGGCTGGTCTCATTCTCAACTGCTGCTGCAGGAGTCTGAAGGCCTTTCACCTGAAATATAGATGGACAAGAATGGATTTAGAACTGAATGAAGAGACATTCATGGGCAAATAAGATCATCTAGTGGTCAAATATTTCTGAAACAACACAGTGCTTCAATCGAGAGCACGGCATGGTCTTCAGGACTCATCAGCAGCTATTATGATCGGATCAATGCAAAGATTGTGTTTAAAGATGCAACAGCTCAGAGAGTGCACAATGATGAATGTTAAAATCACAGCTGAGGTCGTGTCAGGTGTTACCATGGTGCCTTAAAAACAGTTACAGTAAGAACTGGACGGGAGGGCCCCACATGGCTCACACTAGAGACATGGGAGTGTGTAAAGGAGGGACTACAGAAAGAATGCGTTTGGAAGATTGAAGGACCCCATAAGGACATGACTGGAAACATGACGGTGTGTGTGACATTACCTGGTCTTTACCACTCAATAACTTTTCTTCTGCTGCTGCAGAAGCTTGGGTTTTTTTCACCTGGATCACAGAAAGAACTCATCTTAAATCACATCACAGATCAAAGATTCAACACATTTACATTGTCATAGTCCAGAGTAATATTAGAAACATCGATAATATCAAAGAAATACAACATTTGTTTTTTGTAAAAAATAAAAAAATCAAGAAATCTACACCTAATCTAACCAACTCACCTCAGTATGCCAAGGCCATTTTGCTTTACCATAGTCATAATCAATTTAATCTCCTATTCCTATTTTCTTAAGAGAAAAAAGGCACAAGTGTGGCTTGTTGTCAACTATGATTTTTTTCATGACACAATTTGGATTTTTGTGGTTGTCATTGACTAGTCGTCCGAGAGATCCATCTTCTTCAGATGCATCCAGGCTGAAAAGCATAAGAAAAATTGTTGTAGTTTAAAGTTTTATTGAAAGATGCATTTTCAAAAGAAATTCCTAATAGTATGTGTCTTTTAAAACATTATTCAAATATTAAACCCATGTTTCTGGGTCAAATCAGAATTTCTCCAATCTAACAAAACATCTATCTATTCATGCTTACCACAGGCAATTGTTCCGATACTCAAAGTCAAAGACAAATGTGCTTTCAATCCTCGAGTATTGTCTTGACTGGCATTCTTCCTGTGTCAGGAGTTTACCCCTATACTCCCAAGACAAAGTCCCCTGGTTCAATGGGGTGTGTGGCAAAAACTCCTCTTCCTATAGTAATATAAAATAAGTCAACATTTAATTCTGGGAACTCAAAAAGAAATGCAGCATTCTTTTAAAGTGAGGTTGAGGTTCTTATGTCTCATTGTATTACCTGCAGACAATGCTCAGCACTCTCCAAGTTGTGTTGCTCAGTGTACAGGTAAACTGCTTTTTTGATCAGCCTTTATGTGGCCATCAAATGTTTTTGATGCTGACCCATCCAGATCAATGTATCATTGAGGTCGCGTCTGCTCTATTCTGTTCCCTTTACCTGAGAGTGCTGTGTACCATTTAGTGCAGGCAACACACTAATGAAGCATACGGACATCATACAACTCAGACTTTTGACAGACAGATGTACTGTATTGATCCCAAACTGGGAAATTACAGAGTAGCAGCAGCAAGGCATGGAACTAAAATAGCAATATTTATATATACACAGGTACTACCAAAACAATTAAATAAATCCTGAAAAAGTTCTTTTATTTCTGTAATTCAACTTAAAGAGTGCAATTGACATATCACAAATGCAGACATAGGCAAAGGCTGAGTTGGAATTCAGTGCTAAGCCCCTTTCAGACTTGCACTGGAAAGGGGTAATATTGTGGACTCTGTCCTTTATACCGCAAGTCATCTGTCCTGCTGATTGTACAATTAAGATAAATACAGCTCATCAACAAATGAAATAGGCTGATTATTGACAGAACTGGGTCCTTGTGACACATAAGTCCTGCCTTTTCCTGCATGATGCTGAGTTCTAGTTTTGTTAGCTGTAAAAAGAAACCTTTTTCAACACCATTTTATGCCAAATCATATTCATACTGAACCACAACAAAGTGCAGTAACTGGTGTGATTAATATTCTTAAGCACTCCATTAGGCCGGATGGTGTTGTATTTATTTTCTTTTATTCTTGGAGTATGACTTTCTTCCACAAAACCAAATAAACAAACAAATTTTCATCAAGTTCATTTGGGAATTGTAAATTGACCCAAATAGTTACTGTGGCGAAAAAATTCAAAGCTGGACAGATCTGCATCTTCTCTGATGGAGCATGTGGCCTCCTACATTTCAACAGATTTCAACAACAGCACAGTGGTCATGGCAGTTGATGCTACACAGGCTTGATGTATGTAAAATAACTTTAAAGTTTTAAAAAAAGAAAAGAATTGAAGGAGAAAGTCCAGCTTTTAAAATAAATTCTACATGAATTATGACATTTATTTTTAAAGGCCCCATATTACCAATTGCTTCTGAAATGCACAAGTTGTGTCAAGGAATCTTCTGTCACTTACCTTTACAACTGTCAATGAATCTCAAAATAAACCCATCCTTGTCAGTGCAAGACAGAATATATGTCTTTGCGTCATCTATGGGCTTTTTCCTTCTCCTCCTTGTGGACATAATGCTCTGTGAAAAAAATGTAATCATTTAGTCGAGGCAATCTTCCATGAACAGCACAAACCTCAGTCTGATGCTCATTTCAGAGTGTGTATTTATATATATATATATATATATATATATATATATATATATATATACATATATATATACATATATATATATATATATATATATATATATATATATATATATATATATATATATATATATATATATATATATATATATATATATATACATATATATACATATATATATACATGCATATATATATACACTGCCCGGCCAAAAAGAAAGTCGCCACCTAGATTTAACTAAGCAGATAGGTACAAACCTCCTATTGGACAACAGTATGTGCTCAAAGAATGAGATCGACTGACTACCTGAATATACTGAATGACCAGGTTATTCCATCAATGGATTTTTTCTTCCCTGATGGCACAGACATATTCCAAGATGACAATGCCAGGATTCATCGGGCTCAAATTGTGAAAGACTGGTTCAGGGAGCATGACACATCATTTTCACACATGGATTGGCCACCACAGAGTCCAGACCTCAACCCCATTGAGAATCCTTGGGATGTGCTAGAGAGGGCTTTGCACAGCGGTCAGACTATACCATCATCAATGCAAGATCTTGGTGAAAAATTAATGCAACACTGGATGGATGTAACTCTTTTGACATTGCATATCTCTGGGTCAGTCAGACAATCTGTTCACTCTCTGCCAGATTCTAAAACATTATTGATCAATCAACAAGATAAGAAGTTTGAAGTTCATGCAGTACTATTGATCAAGTTCTTGGAATTCCCAAAAGGTTTAATATTAATCAGTTTCAGCATCAATGCATCATTGTCATGTTTACTCTAAATACAAGCAATGGATGTCATCTCTCTGGCTGTAAATACCGACAGGTTAATTGGGTGGAGGGTTTTGTTTCTATTTATGTTCAGGTGAATTTAGTTAGTTTGGAAATTGGTGTTTGGTTTGGTTTATGTTAACTAGTCTCTATTTGTGTGTATTTGGTTGATTCATTTATTGTCTGTCAGAAAAAATGTCTGAAATAAATTCCTGATCATTCATTCATTCATTCATTCAAGCAGAGTTTTAGAGAGCTCCAAAGTATTTAGCAGCTAGCTATTAGAAGCTAGCTGACAGAGCGACAGCAGCTAACTACTGCCTGAATGAATATTATATCCTAAATCAATAAGTGGTCTGATAAAAGCAGATCTCCTCAGCTGTCTCCTCCCTCAGACCTCTCCTTTTCTCCTCCCTGTGCTCCTCAGACCCTCCAAACCAAAGGCAACAATGGAAGATCTATTGGAAGTCATTCAAGCATTGCATTGAAGATTTGACAGCCAAGATGAAAAGATGGCAGATGTGAACACCACATTAACCCAGAATCCAGTAATGATCAACAGTGTGGCCAAAGCTCTAGAACTGAATGCTGCTGAAGTGAAAGATTGAAAGGAGAAGAAGCTGCTTTGGAGTCTGAGTCTGTTGAACAGAGGATTTGTTGCACTGCAGGTTCATCCACTTCACTCCATTCCTTTCCTGCTGGAAGGAAAAATACAACTTTACAGCTTGAAAGACTTTTTTGTTCTTTATGTCGAGCTGTTATTGTTCAAAAAGCTTTGTTATTGTTCAAATGTGTATTTTATTTAAATGCTAGAGGACTCATGGATAGAGTGAAAAGAAAAGCATTATTTTTAATCTTGTAAAGGCCAAGGAGCTCAATGCACCTTTTTGCGGGAGACCTTCTCCTGTCACACAGATGCCCCCTTGTGGTCAAACCAGAGGGGAGAAAAGATCTTATTGAACCAAATGTTCTTCAAGTTTAGCCATCTGTGTTAATAAATGTCCTGCAGAGCTCGTTGCTACTAAAGCTGTTGAACTGGCTCACTGGATGCTTCTTCTCTTTAATGTTCAAGGGTATTCTGTCATTTTGGGCAAGATTTATGAGGATAAAAAACTAGTCAAAATAACTTGTTAATGTCAAAGTTAGATGATATTATTTCTGAATATAGGGAAATGAGCTATTCAAACTTTGTTGTGGTAGGGGGGAATTTATTAATCCTAATAACCTGGTAGAAGGATGGAGACAGAAACCCTGATGCGGTCACATGGATCAAAAGTAATGGCAGAACCACATCAGATCCATTTATGGTTAACTACACCAGAAGCGCTCAGATATCTTTCACATCTTCCTATTTCTGTTGCTCCTCTAACAGATCACTGTGATATATCACTCACATTCATTCAGTTATTGAAACAAATTTAAAAAAGATTACAGGAAATGTAATGCTGACTTATTAAAAGATGAAAAATATGTTTGAGTAATTAAAGAATTGATACATGAAATGAAAAATGACCAGACTATTGGTAACCTCAGGAAGAGATAGGAACACTTTAAATTCAGGTTTGGAGAATTTTCAGTAGCATTTAGTAAATTCAAATGCAAACAGCAAAAAGACTTTGAGAGTAAATTGGTGCAAAATGATTCATTTATGCAGCTAAACTGAAATGACTGAATCTGACAAATGTGACTTTGTAATATCATAAAAATCATTTAGATGTTATATATCATAAAGGACAAATGTGGCTTACATTAGATCTAGAGCTAAATGGATAGAAGGTGAAAAAAATAAATTTTTCCAATCTAGAAAAAAAAGGCAAGAAAGGAAAAATATACAGATAAAGAGATCTCAGAGGAAATATACAGATTTTTACTCCAATTAATATTCATCAGAGTACAGTTCTGTGAACTCAAATATTTTTCTAGCAGAGATTAAAAAACATTTTCCAAAGAATAGATTTCTCCTTTAAAGAAAGTCTGATGTCACAAAAACCAGCTACTGGGAAAGCATTGAGACGGTTTAACTACAGTATTTCACAAATATTTTGTGGAAGAACTAAAGAATTTCCTTTATGAACCGATGAATAACATTATTTACCAATTCATTAACATTTACAATGAAATAGGGACTCATTACTTTCATTCCAAAACCAGCAAATTATCAGAGATGCATTGAAAATCTTCATCCAGTCACTTAGAAAATATTTACACATGTGATTGCAGGCAGATTAATAGATGGTTTATTTCAGATAATAAGCGATACACCATCTTTTCTTCTTAAAGACAGATCTATTCCTAATAATGTGACACTGCTTTTAGATCTGCTGAATAATGAGCCTCTGGGGGGATGATGGGGCTCTGGGGGAGGATGATGGGGCCGTTCTGTTTTTGGACTTTTAGAAAGCATTCAATGTGGTTAAGCTCCCATTGATTATAGAAGCATTGGAGTGTTTTGGCTTTGGGGAAAGATTTATAAAAAACCAAAACGTTGCTTTACACAGACATCCATAGTTCAACATCTCTGCCTTCTGGAACAGCTAAAAGTTTTAGCATTCAAAGAGGAATATGCCAAGGCTGTCCTGCTTCTCCTCTGTAGTTTATTATTGTGGCAGAACTTTTAGCTATGGTTTTAAAAATGATGGGAACTCCCCTGGTAATTCCTCAGCTAGCAGATGACCAGTGTTGGGCACGTTACATTGAAAAAGTAATTAGTTATAGTTACTAGTTACTTCTCCCAAAAAGTAACTGAGTTACTAACTGAGTTACTCCACAATAAAAGTAACTAGTTCTTAGTAAAGGTAACTATTGCGTTACTTTTGCGTTTCTCGCCCCCGTAACCCTCACCACCCGGTCCCCACCTTCTCGCCGTGTGTTTCAAAGCCAGCTGAATAGAGCGGACGACAAAGACAAGAACCTGCAGAGAGTTTAGCATTTATTGCAACTCAGCGTAAATGACATCAGGGGGGAACGCGATGTGAAGTTTTTTAACAGGGCATTAAGATCTGGTGAGTATATGAAATTAATAACTGGGGATGTCTAATTCTGAAATCCTGTGTGTTTGGGTTGTTATAGATACTGTAACATCTATCTATCATCTATCTATCTAGATGTATACTCTGTGTGTGACATAAAATATGGATCTCCATCCCTGCCACAAAGGCCATCAAATAATGTTTAAAATAAAAAATACAGTAGGTTGAAAAGTAGTATCCATCCATCCATCCATCCATCCATCCATCCATCCATCCATCCATCCATCCATCCATCCATCCATCCATCCATCCATCCATCCATCCATCCATCCATCCATCCATTGCGCGCCTTTAGCGAGCATGCACGTTTCCTGTCGCTTGCGCGGTGACTCTTGCCGCCTGTGTGGAGATGCAGAGGGAACCGTTATGTGGTGGGGAAACGCAGCTCCACGTAACACCGGTATTTCCATGTGGAAAACGCTGTTTTGCTGCTAGAGTCATCCTCACTCTCCATCTCTCTGTGTGTGCTGTACGTTGACACCCACCAGCGGAAACACCCACCTACCCAACTGACAGACGGAATCTCACTATACATCAGCCATTCTCATCCTCCCCTCTCTCATGACAAGGCGCGCCTGGATGACCTAAAAAATAATCTTTAATATCTGTTAAACAAAAGTAGCACAAACAATATTTTTTTCTGCACAAATCTGCACTAACGTTGCACTAACCATTCAGTCTATTTGCAGAGTTTTTTGACGTGGGTGGGGTGTCAGCTTCATGCAGCTGCGCACGAGTCCTATCATGAAAAGAAGGTTAATTGTGCGACGTGAGTAATGCGCAGTAACGGGGTGTCTGCAATGGTAACTGCGTTATAGTTACAGTCAAAGTACTTAGTTAGATTACTCGTTACTAAAACAAGGTAACGGCGTTAGTAACGCCGTTACTTTCAACGCCGTTAGTCCCATCACTGTAGATGACACAGGCATGTTTTTAGATCCAAAGTTTTCTAAAGCTTCTGGCCGACATTCTGAATATAAGGACATGTGAAATGATGACTATTCATGATAGTTTACTTAACGCTGTTTGTTATATTTCAATCCAGAAAGAGGTTAAATTTTTAGGCATCAATATTTCCAAGGATAATGAATTAAGAGAAGTATCACACATAGAAAGAAACATTCAGAAAACTTCAATCATTTTCAACAGTTGGCTCCAGAGAGATTGATCTATTTTTGGACATATTTGACTCACTAAAATGGAAGGTGTCTCTGGGCTTATTTACCCAGCATACTCGTTATATATATAAGTGATTAAGAGGAGAAATCAAGACAATTTTAATTTGATTTTGGAGAAACATATGCCATTACACTAGAAGATCTGATGTAGTGAATTTTTGGAAGAAGGACATCTGAATGTGATGGATTTTGGTCCAATGAACGGCGCCGTCAGAGTCAAATGGCTACAGAGCTTCATTAGAAAAGGATGAGTCTCTGCTAGCATTTTTTAAACAGGTTGTGAAGAAATCTCCCATCAGCAGCCTGAATGATTACCGCCTGGTGGCCCTCACCCTGCTAATCATGAGGTGCTTTGAGAGACTGGTTCTTCAGCACATCAAGGACCATCTCCCCCCAGACCTGGACTCGACCAGTTCACATAGCAGGTGAACAGATCCACAGAGGACGCCATCACCGTAGCTCTCCACTCTGCACTGAACCACCTGGAGCAGCAGCAGAGCTATGTCTGGATGCTCTTTGAGGATTATTACAGCTCTGCCTTCAACACAATAATCCTGGTCAGACTGAGATGCTGGAGCAGAAGACACTCCAGAAGGAAATCAGAAAGATCTGATTGAAACTCCTGAAGAAAAGCTTCATCCTCTGATTGGATAAACCATCATTTCCTCACTGAGCTGTTTGCAGCAACAGATCAGAGGAGCAGAGCTGCCCAAACATCTGCATGAAACATCTGGAATAGAATCAAAAACATCCAAAAACTGCATCACAATGAAGCAAACAAGCAGCCTGAAAACTTTAGAATTGAGATTTATTTTAGATTTCTGGGTTACAGGCTGAAAATGAATCAGAGAGAAAAAATATCAACTTTACAGTTTGATCAGATTCAGATCAAACCTCCAAGAAGGACTAAATAGAGCTTAGTTTGAATTTCATCTCCATTGTTCCAAAGAGAAAAACAATATCACACACTAAATGACAGACAGAATCAAAGAAAGAGGAGAAAAATCTCTAAACTCAGACATCATCAGGATCCAGTCAGAGTCTCTTTAAACTCAAACCGCCGCAGCTTCAACCTCTGAGGATCATCAGGAAACAGATCAGCTTCTCTACTCCACTAAGATCATCACCTCCACTTCCTGCAGAGAGAAGAAGGATGAAAAGAGGAGATCAGTGAGTGTTTCCAGCCCCTCTCTCTCCACCAGCTGTCAGTCAGTAATGCAGCACATCCAGGATAAAGAGCAGCAGGGACTTCAGTCCTGTTCAGAGCAGCTGTGGAGCAGTTGGACTCACTCCAACCATCTACTTACAGAGTCTTCAGTTTGTATTCTGGACTCTCTACAAGATCCTGCAGCTGCTGAACATCTGACTCCTTCAGGTTGTTGCCACTCAGGTCCAGGTGTTCCAGATGTGAGGGGTTTGACTTCAGAGCCGAGACCAGAGCAGCACAGCTGATCTTTGACAAACTGCACCCAATCAATCTGGATAAAGAATAGAAAGATGTGAGCTGATCCAACAGGATGCAGGTTAGAACAGTCCTACAGAAGCAGTTAAAGAGCAATCATTAAAATTAATGCCAACATGCTGCTGCTCCATTAAAGACCAGCTAACTTCAGCAGAGAGGAGAAATCACACACCAGACAGAAGGAAAGTAAAGGTGCATGGAGGTTTATACAGTATAAACAGTGGTTATAAAATATAAAGAAACAGGTTATGGTACAGGGTATTAAATAGTAATTGCACATTAGATATTACACAAGTTATTGCCATTGTAATGTTGCATTGTAGAGTCTGGTGGCAGCAGGAATGTATGACCTGTGGTAGCACTACTTTAGAATAAACAAATATTCTACATCTTACATCAATGTCTGTAGGTTGCAGAGGGGAGACTGGAGAAACTCACTGAGCTCCTTCATTCCAGCGTCCAGGTTGGTTCCTCTCAGGTGCAGTTCTGTCAGATGGGATGGATTAGACTTCAGAACTGAGACCAGAGAAGCCCAGCTGATCTCTGACAAACTGCAGTGCCAGAATCTGAATAAAGAATAAAATATTTTAGCTGAATTCAACAGGATGCAGATTAAAACTTTCCATTAAAACATTCCAGCAGAATATGTGACCCCGGCACGTGATAAACACTAGTCCAAGGACCATTGCTTATTTTCCTCACTGACACTGTACTAGCCCAATCATACAGCATCACTGAACACATTCTCTCTTTGGCCAGGGTCACTGAATATAGTATAACACTGGCACGCAGCTGCTACCATGCAGAGATGGAGATAAAGCCCAGAGGAGTCGCTAGAAACTACAGGAACAAAACTCTCTATTCAAATGGCTCCAAAGGTGGAAAATGACAGTAAGGTTTGCAGGACAGGGCCTTCACTTAGTTAAATACTTTAACAAGTGGATTTTACAGGATAGAGGCCCTTTAAATAAAAAACTCCCAACAACTATTTTTATTTCGAGCTCCAAGCTGAACAGACGAAAAGCAGATTTGACCAGGTGATCTTCTTTCCCTCCTCATATTTCTCACTTCATGCTGTTCTTCTAAGTGACTCTAAATAAACTCTCACTTTCTCTGATCAGGGAGGTGATGTGAGGCAGAGCGCCATGATTTCAGCTCAAAGTTGACAGGAAGTGGCTCTTTTAGCAGCTAATTTGCACAGAGCAGCAACTTTTCTTTTCTAGCTGATGTCTAAGTGGTGAAAGTCTGTTTATTGGCCTCCAGAGGACTGGACTTTGTTCAGGAACACAGGCCCGTGACTGTAAACTAGGAGCTCCATGCAGGGACAGACTGGCAGTTTGTTTTTCCTTTAACGGGCAGAAAAGCTGCTCAGTCCAGGGATGTCGGCCTGCCTCCATCATTACACAGAAATAAAAACAACAACAAGCAAATAACCCTGCAGCAGGAGAACAGGGCTGATTTCAGAGCAGCAGATGGAGCCTGGTGCGTCTTTGATCACAGGAACAGAAAGAAACGGATCAATCCAGACCAAAGATAGAGATTAAACCTTAATACTGACTCAGAGCAGGAAAAATGGAAGTTACAGCTCAATCAGTTTATTTCATGTTTTGGAAATCTCTCATCATGAAAAAAAATAATCAAATGTGTTTTTAGGATCTGATCATTTGACAGATTCATTAAAATCTATTTAATCAGTTTCTGAGATTCTCTGACTTTAAAAATGTTTGTGAAAATGTTTATTGCTTAAACTAAATCTGATTATTTTTCCCTTTATCATTTTTTCATCTTACAAGTATATTGTGTATATTTTCTTTAAAGACGGGAGATAGAGGGATAGTTGACCTTCCCCATTCCCTCCTATAGAGGGCACCAGTGCTGCTGATTTAGACACATCACCCATTTAGTATTCAGCTCTGGGGTTCATGCCCATTGAATGGCAGCTCCCTCCAGACCAACGTGGATATTTGTTATTGATGCTGTAGGATCAGCATCTAACTGTTCAGCTGTTGAGGCCAGGAGAGGGACGGCAGGAAAAGCTACAGTTGAGCTGCTCTTTGCTTCTAAGTGTTGCAGGATGAACACTGGCAGCTCCACACAATCTGTCTATGGACACTGAACATGTAGGTCTAACACAAACCAATGTGTTGCTGCTCCAGTAACCTACACTGGGAAGATCCCTGGACCCCTGTTCTCTCAGCTTCTGCAGTGATTTGCAGTATCTGCTAAGTGTTACATGGCAGATCCCATGCGCCTTCACAACTGATCTGACTGACTGGCTCTTCTTTGTGACCTCATCAGATAACTTTTTTTAAAACATCTGCAGGCAAACCTCTATCAGTCTTTCATATCCACTGCGTAGGCATTCTGTAAAATTATTAAAATATAAATGGTCTTAGTTGTATGTAACAGGATGATTGTAAGACTTTTCAAAGATGTGTTACAACCCACCCCAACCCTGTCAGCCATGTTTAGCTAGCTGTACTAGCATAGTGTTTTAAACTTAGCACAAGCAAATGCATCACATTTTGCCTGAAAAATTACTCTTTCATCTCATGTAAATAATATGCTTTTATCTGCAACAGTATAAGAACTAAACAAAATATAGTCATGGTCATAAAATTGACTTTCTCACCTCAAAATCTATTTTTTCTCCCAAGTATCTGCATGTGTCTGTTTCCAGCCTTGACAATCACAACATGGGATTGGGGTTGAAGCGTGTAAACACTGAAAAGTTCACGTGACTCGTATGTTATCCCTGATTAGTGGAACTGGTGAGGTTACAACTCTCCCTAAGTAGAATCATGCATCTGGTGGTGGCGGGGTGGGGTGGGTGGTTGTCACAACTCAAAAATGTTGAGAACCAGTGACTTAGAGGAGGGCCCCTGATCAAAGTGATGTTACTGTACTGTAATGTACTGGATGTAATGTTATTAGAATAAACAAATATTCTACATCTGACCTCAATTTCTGTAGTTTGCAGAGGGGAGACCGGAGAAACCCACTGAGCTCCTTTATTCCAGGGTCCAGGTTGGTTCCGATCAGGTCCAGTTCTGTCAGATGGGATGGATTAGACTTCAGAGCTGAGCCCAGAGAAGCCGAGCTGATCTCTGACAATCTGCTGCCATCAAATCTGAATAAAGAATACAAAATTTTAGCTGAATTCAACAGGATGCAGATTAAAACTTTCCATTAAAACATTCCAGCAGAATATGTGACCCCGGCACGTGATAAACATTAGTCCAAGGACCATTGGTTATTTTCCTCATATTAAAGTAAACAAAAAGTAAATAAGTCAGAAATAAAAAGCTGCTTAAGTTCAGTAACTAAGTATTTGTGTATCCAAGCGACTCTGAAAGCTTAGAGATTGAAGAGGATGGGTTCTCTTTGACCCGCTCCAACAGAACAGCAGCTCCAGGACAAAGATTTCATGTCTTTGTCTTTTCTTCCTAAACATTAGTTTTTAGATCATTTTATTTGATTCTAGTTATTCTAACATGTTTGTGGTTCTGGTTCTACTCTAGAGGAACCAAATGTCATTCTGGATGGAAAGATGTGAATCAGAAATGAGAAATAAAGCCATCTTATCTTGTCTTATCATCTGAATCTTTCCCAAATCAAACTGAAACATCTCCACCATTACTTAACATCATTTGGCTGATTTTCCTCCATTAGTCCAAAACATTTGAAACTTTGAACATCTGGAAAATAAAGTTTAATATTTAGAACATCTGGAGCAGGAAATTAATTCATTTACAAGGTAAAATGTCTGAGAAATTGTACTCTGACATTTGGACAGCAGCTGTTTTTAAAGAAAATATATTAGAATAATATGATGAATTAAAATCAGCATTAAAGTATCAGTGAATGATGTAGATTGAATAAACAGAGAAAACTCACTCCAGTTTCTTCACTTTGCAGATTGAACTCTCCAGTATCTCACTCAGATGCTTCATATCAGAGTCTCCAAAGGATCCAATGATTGTCTCTATTTCCACTTCAGTCAGATGAAGGTTGGACTTCAGAGCTGAGGCCACAACTTCACATTCAGCCTCATTGAGAAAACAGCCACCAAGTCTGTGAATAGAGGAGAATAAAGTCAGTTCTAATGAAATCAGCCAAGGTTACTGATGTCAAACCTGTGATGGTTTCTAACAAGCTTCTCCTGTAGCGTTGGAAGATGGAAGGATGTGATGATGAGGAGGATGAAGAACATCTAAACTGGGAGGATGAATGTAGCTGGAAATAATCCCAGCAGGTAGGGCTGGAAAAGCCCATATCAATATGAATTTTGATTTATTTAAAGTGAAAATCTGAGAACAAAACAGTGTCTGGAACAGGTGAAACCAATATATAATGTTGAAATCCAATGTGTTTCTGCAATACTTTATTCCTCCACCAGATGGCACTCACATGGGAGCTGATCCACAGAAACCTTTTCTGGACAAACCATTCAATGAAATGATGTGGCTTATTACCCTGTTAGCCTGTCGCTCCCATTTAATGTAGTTTGCTGAGTAATTATTTGATCACAGGAATGGAGGATTACTGATGTTCACTGTTTGGCTCTTCTTGCTACTAGTTCAAGATGTTCAAGGCTCATTATGTCACTAAAATAAGGTTTGGCAGCTAAAACTCTAAATGTTTTAGTTTATAGTTTAAAGAACCAGCCTAGTTTCTCCCCTGGTGTTAAACTGTTGCTGTTGGATTATGTGGAGCTTTAGCCACTAAGAAAAGGAGAAATTGATGCCAGAGACGGATAAATCACTCTGAATAATGTTTCCTCCTCACTTCTGAGATGATGGTTACGCTGCTGCCATATACTATGACATATATCCCCACAAGCTTACCTTTCAGAACGTCCATGGATGTATCTCTGCTGTTAGTAAATAAAACAAATAGTTTATGAAATCATTATTTTGAATAAGTTTTCTTTTTTTTTGCATTAATTTCAAATTTAGCAGCTGTGGCCAATTTTTCTTCATGGCAGCAGCCAATTAATCCTTTAGATGGTGGCAGTAAGTTGTTCACTCTTTGTAATTTGATCTGCAACACTGCAGACTAAATGCATTGCAGTGTAGCTGCCTGATTATTTAGTCTCTGGTTCTCATTTCAATTATTAAAATAGCATTTTTTTTACTGTCCTTAAGAATAATTATGTGAATGTCAGAGAAACTCAAATTTTATAATAATGTTCCTTGATCAGGCAAAAAACAATAAATAATTCCCCCATGGACCAAAAAACATCTCCATATTTATCACAACCCAATGTAGGTGAGTATGTGACTGAGAATTTCCAAAGGCAGAAAGCAGTGAAAGTTCTCCCAGTAATTAGAAGAGGCTGGAATGTCTAAAGTGTTAAAGCTCCTGTCTCTACAGGTCTTTATGGAGGGCATCTATTAGCTTCAACAAAGGCAGCAGATGAAGTGTTGATGAGGAAAATGGTTCCAAACTCTGGAAGCAGAGTTCTCACAGCTTTGGGAGGATCTGACAGAAACTAGGACTCCTACAGAAATGACATTTTCTGAAACCAGACACACATCAACACATTTTGGCTCTAATTTACAAACTCAAAGGGAAATCTGTGGCAGGAAGAAAAGTTGCTTCTGGATCCAAACAACTCATCTCCATGGCAACAGCAGCAATGCAGGGATTGATCTGAATGGTCCAAGTTTCCATCAAAGATAAACAGTAATTTTATAAAAACAGTCAAAGAGACTAAAAAGGTGAATTCTGGGCTAACAGTCCAATGAGAGAAGAGGAGTTTAAAGGTTCTGATGGGTCTCTGGCTGATTGGATCTTTAGAGAAAACACAGATTTTCTACATTCTGAAGGTTTTCTATTCATTTCAATGGAAGATGGAAACTGATCCAAAGTGGAATATTTTGAAAATGATCCAAATCTCTAAACACCAAAAGCTCCAGCAGAGCTGTCCTGAAGAAGCTGAACGTTTAGATCTTTAAATGGTTGAAATAGTCCAAGGGATGAAGGAAGAAGTTAAAGAGCAAAAACATCCAGAAGCAACTAGAACCATGAAGAAGAACCAGGAGGACAATAGAGCTGAATCAGCATCACACCATGAAGACATCTGGACTCACCGAGCCTTTCTGCAGTTCCTCACAGCTGGAACCAGTCTCTGTCGTCCTCCAGATGATGTGTTGTACTTCTTCAAGTCTAACTCATCCAGAACCTCATCGGACATTTGCAGCATGTAGGCCAGAGCTGAGCACTGGGTCTCTGAGAGCTTCTTCCCTGATTTCAGGAGCTGTTGGATCTCCTGATAAACTGAGAGGTCCTTCATCTCCTGACGACAGTGGAAGATGTTGATGCTTCTATCAGGAGAGATTCTATCATCAGTGTTCATCTGCTTCAGATTGTTGATGACTCTCTGGATGGTTTCTGAATTGTTCTCCATCTGACCCAGCAGGCCTCCTAAGAGGCTCTGGTTGGACTCCACAGAGAGGCCATGAAGGAAGCGAGCAAACAGGTCCAGGTGGCCATTTGGACTCCTGAGGGATTTCTCCATGGCTTTCTTCATGAAGTCCTCCAGAGATGTTTCTCTGTATTTTTCTCCCAGGAAGTTCTCCACCACCTCTGTGTTCCTGCTGGTGAAGCAGTGGAGCATGTAGACTGCAGCCAGAAACTCCTGGAAGCTCAGATGAACAAAGCAGTAGACTAGTTTCTGGAAGATCACGCTCTCTCTTTTGAAGATCTCTGTACAAATTCCTGAGTACACCGAGGCCTCTGTGACATCCAGACCACACTGCTCCAGGTCTTCTTGGTAGAACATGATGTTTCCTTTCTCCAGATGTTCCAAGGCCAGCCTCCCCAGCTTCAGGAGAACTTCCCTGTCAGCCTCCATCAGCTCCTGTGGACTCGTCTCATGTCCTTCATGGTACTTGTTCTTCTTCCTCCTGGTCTGGACCAGCAGGAAGTGTGAGTACATGTCAGTCATGGTCTTGGGCAGCTCTCCAATCTGCTCTGTGGTCAACAGGTTCTCCAGAACCGTAGCAGTGATCCAGCAGAACACTGGGATCCCACACATGATGAAGAGGCTCCTGGAGGTCTTGATGTGGGAGATGATCCTGCTGGCCTTCTCCTCTTCATCACTGAACCTCCGCCTGAAGTACTCCTCCTTCTGGGCATCGGTGAAGCCTCGTACTTCTGTTACCCTGGAAACACTGGAAGGAGGGATCCGATTGGCCGCCGCAGGTCTGGAAGTAATCCAGACGAGAGCCGAGGGAAGCAGGTTCCCCTTGATGAGGTTCATCAGCAGAACGTTGACTGATGACTTCTGTGTGACGTCAGAAACAAGCGGACTGTTGCTGAAGTCCAGAGAAAGTCTGCTTTCATCCAGGCCGTCAAAGATGAAGAGAAGCTTCCAGACAGACAGCTTCTCTGCTGGGAGCTTCTGGAGGTTTGGATGGAAAACATGAAGCAGCGTGAGAAGACTGTGCTGCTGATCTCTGATCAGGTTCAGCTCCCTGAAGGAAAGCAGAACCACCACACTGACATCTTGGTTCTCCAAGCCCTCTGCCCAGTCCAGAGTGAACTTCTGCACTGAGAAGGTTTTTCCAACACCAGCGACGCCGTTGGTCAGAACCACCCTGATGGCTCCATGTTGGTCAGGGACGGCTTTAAAGATGTCATGGCACCTGATTGGAGAATCATGGAGGTTCTGGATCTTGGAAGCTCTCTCCAGCTGCTGCACCTCATGTTGGGCATTAACATCTTCACTCTGTCCCTCTGTGATGTAGAGATCAGTGTAGATGCTGTTGAGGAGGGTTTTACTTCCCGTTTCATCACTTCCTTCAGCCACACGATTGTATCTCCTCCTCAGATTGATCTTATGTTCCTCTAGAACCTCCTGCAGACCAACATCTGCTGAAACACAGAAGAAAAGACGACTGAAGGAAAAAAGCTGATTTAAAGATGAAGCTGGAACCAAACCATCTGGAACATTAGGAGGTGTTATCATTAGAAAGTCTCTTCCTTCACTTGATCTGATGCTAAACGATCTGATCTGTCCTCAGAAGCAGAACCTTGTTCAATTGTCAGACAGCATCTTTCTGCCTCTGTTTTGTGTTCAGTATCTGTTTACTGTTAGGATCTGATTCCCAAAGCAGAGAAGATGAAGAAATGCTGACAGAAACCAGCAGCAGCTTTCAGCAACATCAACTCTTTAGCATCATGTCACCATTGTCCTCATTGGACTGGTTCTATTGGACCTTCTGCAACAAACACAGCAGCTCCAGAAGAGGCAGAGAGAAAGAAAAAGGTTTCCTCAGCATTTTCCAGTATTAATGAAGGGAAATAGAGAAAATGCTCTAATCTAGCAGAACAACTGTCATGGTCCATGTTCTGTGTTTCTTTGTTTTCCCTGTTCTTCCTCTGATTGGTTTCTCCCTCCTTCATTTATCCAGCTGTCCATAGTTCTGTAATTACCCCTGCATGCCTTTAAGTTCCTGTTTGTTCCCTGTGGCAGTCTTATACATGTCTTAACCTTGTCGTCTCATGGTGTTCCTGGTTCAGACTGTGTGTATTAAACTGACCTTTCTTCTATGAGGAGGTGTCCTGCATCTCATCTGGATCCTGTTCCTCACCTGTCCTACACCGAGCTCATTGGAGCAGCTAGTGTTCACATTTAAAAGTCATTTCTCTCTCAGATACTGGATTGGATGCTTTTAAAGAATAACTGCAGACTGAAAATAACATGGGACTGATTTGGTCCTTTAGGCGATTGTTAGAATGATTCCATGGTGTAAATAGAAATATCTATCCTGTAATCAGTGATCTATTGTCAGAGGAAATACTGGTTTCTATCTCTCCGACTTTCCTTCCTTCTTCTTGGAAAAGAATCAGATCAGCAGGTTGCTTTCTGCACCTTTTTGTTTTCATGCATCAAAATAACTTCCAGTTTTAAGGAGATGTTTAGTTTTAAGGCATTTAGCCTAAAGGACTGAAAACAGAACCAGTTCAGCAAACCCAATAGGTTGTTGGGTTGAACACAGACGATTTATTTACAGCATCTGGAATTACAGAGATTTAGTTGGAATAATTGATCCCAGAAAGACTTTGAAAAGCTTCAGTCTCCAAATCCAACTAAAGACGTGGAATTGGTTCAACAGAGACGATAGAAGGAAGCTCTGATTGGAGATGTTCAGTCTTACCTGCTGCACAGCTGCTCTGATTGGCTGTCAGAGGTCCAGCTCCGGTTCTGGCTCTTTTCCCACACTGGGGGCAGGAGGAGGGTCCTGATGGAGCAGACTGGACCCTGTAGGACCTGATGCACTGTCTGCAGAACCGGTGTCCACAGCTGGTAGAGACTGGATCCATCAGGAGGTTCTGGCATAAAGTGCAGCAGTTCAGCTGCTCCTCCTCACAAACGCTGCTCCTCTTCCTCCGTCTGTGGAGACATTTCTTCATCACTGAAATAGTTCACTACCAACAGGGTGGGGGGTGTCCTACTGAAGCTGAAGATGTTCATGAAGGTCAACTACAGAGGACCAGAAGCTGGGTGGATGATGTCTGGTTTACAGGATTGTATTGTATTGTATTGTGTTGTATTGTATTATATTGTTGTTATAATCTATTAGGGATGGACGTTAACTTGCACAAACTCATGTCTAATAAATAAGTAGTATAATCAGGGATTGTTGTCATTAGGAACCAGCATTTGTTCCAAGAAGCTCTGTGTGTGAGTCATGTCTTTATCCTGCTCCTTCCCTCATGGTTGGATAACTGCAGAGGTGGATAATCCAGGTGCAGAAAGTAAAAAGTCTGTACAGAGATCAGTTCCAACCATTTGCATTTCCATCTCCATCATTCAGACTAATCAGCAGAGGGGCTGATCACCTGGTTAAGTGAACAGGATGAAGGAAAACAAGGCAGGGTTTTTACTTTCTGGACCTGGATGATCCACCTCTGGAAAACTGTAAAAGCGACGTTTCTGCAGATGAAGATTTCATACATGCAGCTCACAGATTACTTATTATTCATTTTCCTTCCTCCTCCATCCTTGATGTCTCCTCTTTACCTCATATTAGATTCTGCTTTTCCAGGTCTGAAACTTTCTGTCCTTAGAACCAGTATAAACAGCAGCAATGGCTTCAGATATGACCAATATTTATCATTCTGGGAAATTACCCCAGGAAAACTAAATATGGAGCACAAGATGGAGCATAAGGCATAAAAATATTAAATATGCTAACATTATTTGTGAAAAAAACTCATCCAAAGCCAATTGTAGAACATGGCATCAAATAGAGTTCCACATATTTGATGCTATTTGGACACAATCAGCAGTTTAAAAAGCTACCAAGGTGTTTTGGAGGCAAAATCTAACAATCAATCAACACAACTTAATATATAGAGCAACTTTTCTTGTGTTCTTCAAACGGTTTCTCTGGTTAATAAAAACATTGATATCAATAATAATTAAAAAAAACTCTGCTATAAGTCCAGCAGATCATGACTCAATCAGTCGGATTCATCAGAGAGGATACCTTTGTTTAAGCTCTTCTTTTCTTCATCCTTGTCAGGTTAACCAGACGAGAGCCGAGGGAAGCAGGTTTATAATGTTTAAACATGATTATAGCATCAAGTAGCAGAGGACTCACCTTAGATCTGCTGCTCCAGGATCATTACTGAACCATAGAAGAGGATCTTTGGACCGGTCACTCTTCATAGAAATAAAGCTGGGTGATAGAGACCCTGCTCTGTTCTCCTCTGTGTTCCTCCACATGTTCCTCTGTGTGTTCCAGCCTGAATCCCATCTAAGAAGGAAATAAAGACTCTTAGTTAACATGTGGTGCACTCTCAGTTTAAGTAATTCACTTTTCTGTTTGTGCTTTTGCTGCTTTCCAGATCTTATTTTTATTCTGTATTTGTTCTCTGCAGTGTTGTTTCTGACATCCCCTTAGATTTAGTCTTAGTTTTAGTCTTCAGGATGAAAACTATTATCAGTTTTAGTCACATTTTAGTCATTACTATACGTATCTGATAGTGTTAGTCGGTTTTAGTCACTAAAAATCAAAAAGGTTTTAGTCTAGTTTTTGTGAGTTTTATCATCCAATTTATAAAATAGTTAACCTTTAGAATTTTGAGTGGCAACCAGATTCTCTACTAGACTGACAGCTCTAGCCTAGATACAACAGTTGCTGGGTATAGAATGCTGCCGTGAAGTTCATCATTTCTATAAGGCAGAAAACTGATTTCTACAATTCAAATAAACGTTTTTAGAAATTAATGCCTACTTTATAAAAAAGTGTCTCACAAAATCTGTGAAAATAGCAGATCTAGTTCAACACATCATATTGGTTAATATAGCAGACAAACAAGCTAACAAAATGTACAATAAAGGAATAGTTTTAGATATGCAAGGTTTCCATCCCAAAGCAAGCACTTTCTGATCTACTATAAAATATGCATTACACACAGATCAATGAAACTTCATTCCTACAAAATAAGCAAAGAACAAAAACATTCTTCTTTCTACTTTGTCAATTTTGGCTTTATTTTTCTTAATTCTGCTCAGGGTTCAAAGTACATTTAAATTCATAAAGATCAGATATAAAAAAAATAAACACAGTACCTACACAATTGCCTTGTAATGCCATGGTAATCTGGACAAAGATTTCAAAAATATGTTAACTAAAATGAAATATTCAAATAGATAGAAACAAGAACTATGAGAGAGACATATTCAATGCAATATGCACCTTTTCATCTGGGTGTTTATCTGAAAATAAACAGTATGCAATGAAATATGTTCTTAGGATATAATTAGGGATTCATTTTGGTAGAAATTCAAGAAGGTTTAGCATCACCTCTTGTGAGCTATATCTTAATAGATAGACAACAATATTTTTTATGCTTGGCACAGGATGATCAGCCACATTTAGTTCATTAAGTAGTGAGCGCAGAAAGAGCCATACTGCTGAGAGCCAACCATCAGTTTGGAGCGTGAAGATATTTATATACATCTTTAAGCTAAAAGAAGTATAGAGCTAAGTTAAAGCTGCAGCAAAACTTATTGTTCATATTGAAGAAGTATATGTCATGTATAATCTAAGGATGGGCAGGAAATATATTATTCCCAGGTGTTAGGCCAAAGCTCGCAGAGGGGAGGATGAAATCTCTAGATTAGAGGTTAGAATGACCTTGCTCGCACACACACGTAGAAAAAAGCTGATTAACAGTGGAGCAGAAAGGCAGGAAGCAACTCCATATTTGGAGATAGGAAGTAGGGAGTATGCTCATTCTGTGGGACTGTCTGTGTGAAACTGTAAGATGTTCCCATATGAAGATAATAAAAAGAGCCGGTTTTGCAGGGGGGGTCAGAGTTGCTGTTCGTAGATGCGTGCTGCTGATGCTCCTCTCTCTAACACTCCATCTCAGTTAAGTTACCTGCACTCGAATTAACCGACCCGGGGGAAAACCATGATGGTGTTTTTCAACAATTTGGGGGCTTGTCTGGGATTCCGGGCGTCAGGATCGATTGGACATCGGACTCGGACGAACGGACGAAGGACACAGGCTAGCCAACAAAAACGTAAGCAGAACCTGTTTAATCAAATCGGCATTTTGGGTTTAGAACAACTAAATTAAGTGTCCTGTGTCCTAGTAAGCCTAAGTCTATAAAAGAAAATAGAGGGAGTGATATAAAACAATGTTTGGATGGTTGTAAGTAGCCCCGTGAGTTTAAAGATAACGAGGCCAGGCAGAGAAGTCTTGTGAGTTAAAGATAATGAGACCAGGGTTTAAGTAAACAAGTCCAGGTAAAAGAAAATAGAAAGTGAAGTTTCTTGAGTGTAGCGGCTCACGGCGAGTTCCTGACGAGGGATTGTCTTCAACTGGGTTAGAGGCCCAAGGAAGTGAGAAAACCTCAAACATAAGTTTCTTGAGCGTGCTGGGTCCAGCGAGTCCCTGACGAGGGGTCATCTTCAGCGAGGATGTGAGAACCCTCGAATTCTACATATAGATTGAGCCAAGACCAGGCAAAAAAAAAAATAATCCTGTGAGCTTAAGATATCTTTGTTAAACCGTGAGCTGTACAAAAAACAGCAAGACCAATGAAATATGTAAAATAGAAACAGCAAGAACAGACATTGATTAAAGGTAAAAATAAATTAATTGGGTACACGCAGCCCAACTATATTAGATAATCTTTAACTGTGTTTTCTTGGAAAATGTATGATGTGTTACTGATATTATGAGCTGTATGATCTAAAATATTTTGTACCTTAAAATTTTGGTTGTTAACTGTGCAAGTTTGGACAGGAGGTCCGTAGTCAGAAAAGGGAGTCAGAAAAGTCGGGACAAGGGCTGGTTCTGTTGTTCCCATGGAAGTTTTCTGATAATTTAAGGTCCCACATAGGCTGTTAGAAAAAGGCAAGTGTTGCAGCTGAGATGAAAAAAGAGCATCAGGAGACAGAGTTAGTAACAAAGCAGGGAGAGAAAAATTATCACTTTATATCTGCAAAAGACATCTGCTTTCACTTCTAATTGCTACTGTGTCCCATTTTCTAACTAAAAAAGTGTTAATTGTGCCCAATGTTTAAACATATTTGGTTGATAAGTTGTTAATTGCTACAGAAGAAGTTGTTACATAAACTGCGGATATAAGACGAGTTTAAATTTTGTAAGGAGACGTTTAAAAGCTTCAAAACACATCTTCTTTTCCTTTTTCTTTTTCTCTCAAAAAGAAAAAAGCGCCCTCCCTCTTCCTCTCTCCTCGCACTATGAGCCTACTGACTGTGCTCTGACACACACACCCTCGAAGATTTAACACTAAAAATCCCGGAGCTAGGAGAATTTTGGTCAGCCTCAGTCCCCCGCAGTAATTATCAACTCATGAATCCCTTTTCGGATGTAAATGCCCCATTAGCGCTGTGGCTTGAGAAACATTCCATGCCCTTCAGTTTCAGTTTTGGCTCGTCTCTCTCTTTGATACTGTTTTACCTGAGAGCAGGGGGGGGGATCATATATGTAATTAAATATAACTAGTTCTACGTCATCAGTGTCACTAACAGCGCAATGATTTCAGCGCAGCCGCCAGCACAGCGATCACACAATAACTGATCTGTACAATGAAAACAGCTGCATGAGGTGGAACACTGTAAAAAGCAATACCATTTATACAATAATGACCATTTATAAAATAATAAGCATTATTTATTTGGAGGGAAATATAACTCAGGCAATCTTTCCTCTGCTGGCAATATATGCACAAATTCGGCTTTTCCGGATTAATAACTCGTCGGCGAATTATTTATTCTACAAAACAGACACCACAGCAAGCCATACAGTGAGCTACAACCGTAGTTTCCTAAAAGCGAGTCTCCTATCGCACTGGGAGAATTACATTGGACCCTATGGGGATCTCACTGCTCCAAAAATATGCAGGAGGAGCGAGCTCTGCAAGTTGCAAAATAATCAGAGAAAAATATTCAAAAGCATCACCAAGGAGATGTGGATTATTATCAAACTTATTGGATTCGAAAATAATACTTTTCTGAGGAATTTCCAAAGCCTAAATGACAAAGGATGCCTACACTCACCGGCCACTTTATTAGGTACCCCATGCTAGTAACGGGTTGGACCCCCTTTTGCCTTCAGAACTGCCTCAATTCTTGGTTGCATAGATTCAACAAGGTGCTGGAAGCATTCCTCAGGGAGTTTGGTCCATATTGACATGATGGTATCACACAGTTGCCGCAGATTTGTCGGCTGCACATCTATGATGCGAATCTCCCGTTCCACCACATCCCAAAGATGCTCTATTGGATTGAGATCTGGTGACTGTGGAGGCCATTTGAGTACAGTGAACTCATTGTCATGTTCAAGAAACCAGTCTGAGATGATTACACCTTTATGACATGGCGCATTATCCTGCTGAAAGTAGCCATCAGAAGTTGGGTACATTGTGGTCATAAAGGGATGGACATCCTCAGTCTCAACCACGCTGTGCATGCTGCTGAGAACGTAAACTGCCTTCTTCCGTTTGGGCGCATACACTGTAAGTGTGGCACCAGTGATTGAAAACACCTGAGTGGTGAATTCAGTGCGATCCATCTTTCTAGTGGATTGAGGAATTTCCCGGCGTCTCTTGTTTACTGTGGCATTGAAACGATGCTCAATTGGTACCAAGGGGCCCAAAGAGTGCCAAGAAAATATTCCCCACACCATGACACCACCACCACCAGACTGAACCATTAATACAAGGCAGGATGGATCCATGCTTTCATGTTGTAGTCGCCAAATTCTGACCCTACCATCCGAATGTCGCAGCAGAAATCAAGACTCATCAGACCAGGCAATGTTTTTCCAATCTTCTATTGTCCAATTTCGATGAGCTTGTGCAAATTGTAGCCTCAGTTTCCTGTTCTTAGCTGAAAGGAGTGGCACCCGGTGTGGTCTTCTGCTGCTGTAGCCCATCTGCCTCAAAGTTGGACGTACTGTGCGTTCAGAGATGCTTTTCTGCCCACCTTGGTTGTAACGGGTGGTTATTTGAGTCACCATTGCCCTTCTATCAGCTCCAACCAGTCTGGCCATTCTCCTCTGACCTCTGGCATCAACAAGGCATTTCCGCCCACAGAACTGCCGCTCACTGGATGTTTTTTCTTTTTCGGACCATTCTCTGTAAACCCTAGAGATGGTTGTGCGTGAAAATCCCAGTAGATCAGCAGTTTCTGAAATCCTCAGACCAGCCCTTCTGGCACCAACAATCATGCCACGTTCAAAGTCACTTAAATCACCTTTCTTCCCCATACTGATGCTCGGTTTGAACTGCAGGAGATTGTCATGACCATGTCTACATGCCTAAATGCACTGAGTTGCCGCCATGTGACTGGCTGCTTAGAAATTAAGTGTTAACGAGCAGTTGGACAGGTGTACCTAATAAAGTGGCCGGTGAGTGTATACTCTGGGTGTGACATAAAATATGGATCTCCATCCCTGCCACAAAGGCCATCAAATGATGTTTAAAATAAAAAATACATTAGGTTGAAAAGGCAGAGTATCCATCCATCCATCCATCCATCCATCCATCCATCCATCCATCCATCCATCCATCCATCCATCCATCCATCCATCCATCCATCCATCCATCCATCCATCCATCCATCCATCCATATTTCTCCCTTTCTCCATATAGGCGATCATTTGATCGTAAACGCTCTCCATAGTTCTCCTGTGGCGCGAGCACAGGGCGACTGTTGCACGCTTTTAGCGAGCACGCGCGTTTCCTGTCGCTTGCGCGGTGAATCGTGCCGTCTGCGCTGTGCGGAGATGCAGGGGAAACCGTATGTGGTGGGGAAACGCAGCTCGACGTAACACCGGTATTTCCATCTGAAAAAAAGGCTGTTTTGCTGCTGGAGTCCTCCTCACTCTCCATCTCTCTGTGTGTGCTGTACGTTAACACCCACCAGCAGAAACACCCACCTACCCAACTGACAGACGGAATCTCACTATACATCAGCCATTATCATCCTCCCCTCTCTTATGACAAGGCGCGCACGAGTCCTATCACGAAAAAAGGTTCATTGTGCGACCTGAGTAACACGCAGTAACCGGGTGTCTGCAATGGTAACTGCGTTATAGTTACAGTCAAAGTAATTAGTTAGATTACTCGTTACTAAAACAAGGTAACGGCGTTAGTAACGCCGTTACTTTCAACGCCGTTAGTCTCATCACTGCTAACACTTATCTTTTCACTACTCATCTGGGCATGACTTATCAAATTATACTAACTTTACTAATTTTTGTGAATGAAATTATGAACTATTGATTAATTGTTTGGATTGCTTTTCTTGGTAACAAATCTGAGGAGTCATTTACTTTTGCCCTCCTGGTAGATAGTGACAGTGAGGCTGTCAGTGAGCAGGCATGATAATTTGGAGGCCAAGTTAAGGAGAATCAGGAGGTTATTTTGCTTAAATAAGTTTTTGTTTTTTCAGGCTGTGTTTGTAACAATCCTTAAATCCATTTTCTTCCAGGACAGGCTGGCAAAGTCTTATCCTTCATTGTGTTTTGTTTACGATGTGCATTAACCCTTATTTTCCCAGCAGGTGCAGAAGTCCTCGCAAATAAAATGAACAACTTGGCTGAGAGCAACTAGAGAGAGACAGGGGTTCAGATGGTTGAATTTTTTGGATAGGAGGATTTAAGTAGGTTCTGACTGACTGGACTGACTTGGTTCATAACTGGACTGGATCCGAATCATTGATTATGACATCAGAGAGAAGGTGTTAGAACGCAGCATGACAGATACAGTGTTTAGAGATTGTGAGCTGCATGTTTTGTTCCTGGCTGAAGGCCATTCTGAAGAGCTCTGAGTTTGTTTTAATTCTTCTGGGGTTCTGATATGACCTATGAGGTACAGATTGATGTGGTGGTTTGAAGCTCGAGGACTTTTGTTGGGCTGGAATTGCACACCCATTAAGAGCAGTCATGCTGACAGAGGCATTAAGTGAATGACATGATGAAGCTACAACTTTTTGGAGAAATCGACACCACGGGAGTTTTTTTTTTAATCTTACATGTTTGTCGCTGTTTGTGTCTCTGTGTTTGTCATTTTCTGTTTGTTTACCAACATCTTAATCTTTAGTAAAAAAAAAAAGACGTGGCTTGAAGTTAATTTTGTTTGAATAGCACTGACTACACTATGGATGGAAATGTTTCAAAATGTACAATGGATTTTTGTTTGGTGAGACATTGGACACTTTCTTTCTTGAGTCACAGGATGAATTACACTAAAGGGGGCACAGAGACTAATTTTACACCTAAACTTCTGAAGGACGGATGGTGTGCAGCTGCTGAGATGCAGACATTAAGGAAGTGACTGGATGCCCACTGCTTCAGATGAGAACAGGCCACTGGCAGATATGGTGTGATGGATGTCATGGGATCCTCAGACAAGACTGATGAAAAAAGATAAGTGAACTGACACACCAGACTTGTTATTCACAATGAAAAATTATGAGCAACTTATTTAAAACTGGTTGATTAATACAGATCCATGAATAATATATTTGGTTTACAGGGATCAGCAGGTAGATCTAATACCTTTCTAAACAACACGGCAGTATTTGGGGATTTTTTATTTTTTTTAAACAGTAGTGATGGCAACAACATAGAGTTTAATTATAGGAATAACTTTGTCGACAGGTTGAAACTAGGGGTGTAAATCACATCCATCATGGCGATTCGATTCAGTATCGATTTCCTGACCCAACGATTCGATTATTTTCGATACTCAAGAATACACCACGATATGATTCTATTCGATTAATCGGTTAATTATTTTTTTATTTTTTTTTATTTTTTTACACCTTACAGGCTAAACAAAGTTTCAAGTTTGAAATATATCAATGAAAGCTGTAATATTGTTATGCATTTTTTTTTTAAACAACAGCAAATAACAGAAGCAGAAAAGTTGCATCAAAAAATACTGCAAAAATACTGCAGAAAATCAGTGCAATGAGTTCAATGCAATACTTGGCTCCAGACGTCCCCGCCCCCTTGAGAGAAACTCTGATGCACCTCTCCCAAATTGTAGCTGACCGTAAACAGTGCCGCAGACAGGAGACCAGCTTGTTTTGTTTTTTATGACTGAAATTGCGGAAAACAACTCATGAAGTTTGACCCGCTAGAAGAGCGAGGTGTGCGAGAATGGTGGGACCCTTTTTCCACCTGGATCTCCGCTCTTTTAGGCACTAATGTCCCTCCGTCGTCGGACTAAACTCACCCCCACTTCCTCACCGCCTCTGCCTTAGCTAGACCCACAGTGTGTAGCTCAGACCACGCTTCAATATTGAGCATAATTTAAAAATGTCTGTGTCAAGCTTACTGCAACACACTGCTGCAGGAGTATAACCAGGAAGCGAGGTAGGAGGGCAAAATAGGTTTAGCGCCACCGCAACACGGGAGGGAGAATTACGCCCAGGAACAAATGGATAAAAATAGACGGGAGGAAAACATAAAACATGAATCAATTCTCTTGCGGATGTGTCGATGCATCGGATCGTCGGTTGTTGGATCCATGCATCGATACAAAACGATTATTATTTACACCCCTAGTTGAAACGGTCTACTAATTTTCTCCATATCATCAGGGGGTGAGCTAATCTTAAATAAAGGAATAAAAAAGAGGATTTAGAGATGTTTTACTATGTTATAGAGTGGACTGGTTTTTTGATAAATAGGTTGGTCAGGTTTAAATGTTGAAAATTCAACATTTGGGAATAGTAAAGTAGCAACAATAAAATGCACTTTAGAATAAATTAAAACATTTTAAGACTTAATGAGTTAATGGTGCTTATGGAAATTCAATATCAGGCCCAGGATCTAAAACATCACCATTTGTTTATTATTTATTTTTTATTATTATTTTATTATTTTTTTAACTGCAAGCTGATTTAAAGATAGCAATATAGGAGCTATATCTTTTGGGGATACTATATTGTGGGATGGGTAACCATACACTTCATGCACAAAGCAATGAGAACACCTGAATTTAACACTAGAATGACCAGAGAATGGTCATTTAACATTTCTACCTTTGGAGGCCAGAGACGGGTCGACTGACCTGAAGGATATTAATTAGCATCCTATAAGCAGGTGTGAACATGCACTATTGTTCTGTAAATAAGGCCATTACTGGTGCACCAAAGGAAGGGGGAAAGCTTAACTCTCAACTAGCTGTCTAGTTAGTTCTATTCAGTATATTGTATTTTATAATATAAAGATTATATATATATTATATTTAGCTTAGTTTTATTTTATCAAAAAAGCACAATGAATTAATTTTAATATTTTAAATGGAGATATATTTTACAGCCAGGTACAGCTGTGAGCTATGACCAGAAGTATTTGTGTCTAAGTCAAGAGGACTGAAATTCCAGCATGAGAAATATACAAAAGAACAACTGTTATTTGTTTAAATGCTTTTTATTTTTGTCATTAAAAATGATACAAAAAATACAAGAAATAAAACAATTCCACACATATTTACACTAGGCACAGTGGGGGGCTGTGTGTGTGTGTGTGTAAGTGGCATGTCCTTGTGTGACTGGCATTTCAGCACTCACTCAGCAGTCTGTCTGCACTGTCAGAACATACCTGGCACTGCCAGGGTATGACCCTGGTGCATTTGCCACATGTGTATTTGTAGCAGTCAACGCATCTCACAGTTGCACAATTGTTCCTGCATCGATGGTTGACCTGACACTTTGCCCTTTTGCCTGAGCTGGGTGTGGAAGGTTGTTGCCGAAGCAGTTTCTCCTTGTGTGCCTTCTTCTCACTCACATGAGAGTTACCCAACTCTTTTGCAAGCTCAACCAAGTCTCTCCTGCACCCCAATGCGTGCCTGATAAAGCACATGTGCATTCAGTGCTGCCATGTCAATCATGTTGTAGAACACAGCAACTGGCCATCTCAGTGTTCCTGCACGCACGCTGTACTCCCGCACTATTTGGTCCATCACATCCACACCGCAATTTTTTTATGTTATATTGTATGACCGTGTTTGGCTTCTTTTTGGTGGTATCCTCAGTCTCAACCACGCTGTGCATGCTGCTGAGAACGTAAACTGCCTTCTTCCGTTTGGGCGCATACACTGTAAGTGTGGCACCAGTGATTGAAAACACCTGAGTGGTGAATTCAGTGCGATCCATCTTTCTAGTGGATTGAGGAATTTCCCGGCGTCTCTTGTTTACTGTGGCTAAGCAGTCGTTGTGCAAGTGACAGTGATGTAAAGAAATTGTCCTTGGTTACACTTCTTGTCCATGAAGGGTTCCATCAGCCTCATCACTACAGTCTCGGACAGTCTCTCCCCACTGGGACGAATGGGGTCCTTGCCAAGATATGGGAAGACATTTCAGATGTACTTTGATTTCAAGTCGCAAGCCACCCAAAACTTGATGCCAAATTTGTCCAGTTTTGTTGCAATGTATTGCAGGAAACAGCAGCGAGTCTTTGATGAAAAAAGATGTTCATCAATAGTGATGTGTCGACCAGGGTTGTAGGATGCGATGTAGTTAGAGACAAACGATCCCCAAACATCAGAGATTGCAGCAAACTTATCGGTCTCCACTCGCTCACTGCGTGTAAACATGTGATCAAAGTGTAGGTGTTGCATGATGTCTTGGAAGCGGTTTCGGGCCCTAGTTGCAATGATCCTTGGGTTTGCCAGGTTTGCTGACCAGCTGTCACATAGTGATGGAACCTTTATCAACCCCCTCAAAATAATGACTGAAATAAATGCCATTAGTTCCGGGAGATCCATGAACCAATCCAGCTGCTCTGTGTGACGTGCATGTTGAGTAGTCCATTCTCGAATGCTACGAAGCATGTCAAGAGTGATAAAACAGAGGAAGCTCTGAAGGCGACTCCGGATTCTTCGTCTGGTCTTAGCGCTTGGCTCTCCATCTGTGGCGTACGTTTCTATTGGAGTGAAATGGAGATGTGTCCCCACTTGTTCTTCACACCACACTGTGCCATCTTTCTCTCTGACGGTGTACTCCCCAAACCAGCTCTCTTTTTTGGTAGAGGTAGAGTCCTCTCATCTGCAAGATAAACATCTTCAAATTAACTTTTTGTTTGGTTCCAACTAAAAAAATGTCAGGAAAATAAAATAGGTAGGTTGAGAAATCTAACCCGAAGACAGCTCAGAGTCCGAATCCGGTTGAAGGTCTATGTCTTCTCCATCTGAATCACAAGGGCTGGCACAGCTCAGAATCAGTTCCAATGCCTTCTGAGTGGTGAACCTCTTCTGCATTTTTTTTCTTGTGAACTAAATAGGTGAAGCAGTCACCTATTTTTTCCTCCACAGCACAAAAGGCTGCATGCAAATTTGCATGTGCAAAGTCTCCCAGATCTCTTTTACTTACACTTTTTGCATGATTTTTTTGAGGTGGATCAACACAATTAATTTGGTTAGTTTTCTACTGTAGACCTGCCTCCATCATAGATCGCACCCACCCTCAACATGGACTATTCTAGGGCTGCAACTAACGATTATTTTAAAAATCGATGAATCTGCCGATTATTTTTTCGATTAATCGATGAATCGGACAAAAAATATTTTTTATATTTTATACTCTTTATTCCAAAATAAACATTTTAGACAGAACAAACAAGCACACAAGTACAGGTTGCTCATTAACTGTACTGGTGCAATATCAAAAATAAATGTTTGTGTTAAAACTACGCAAACTTACATGAGAAATGTAGCTGTACATCCACAAAATATAGGCTACTTTGTGTCATAAAGTGCAAAAAAAGAAATTTTTTTTTTAAAAGCCCCTAAGGGGTCCAAACAACAGCCCCCCCCCCCATTTCGACAAATGAGGTTTTTTTTTAGACTAATAGAGTTCTGTCTTTTAAGACAGGAAAGTATAGCAGTTAAAGTTGCTACTTGAGAAAATACTGAACCATAGAGATAAAAATAGCCCTGTGATTCAAATTATAAATTGTATTTGGAATAAAAATGAGAGAACTAGGGGTGCTAAAAAACACATCCTCCAAAGACAGATATTTACATGGGAATGTGGCAAATATAATTAATTGACATATTACTGATCTTGCTGGATTTTATTCTGCTTTACTTCCATAAATTGCAGGATCTTCTTTACTTTATCTTTGCCAGAAGATTTAAACTTTAAAAGCCTTGCCCTCATAATTTGCAAGTTAATTTATTTATAAAGAAAATATAAACGCTGCTTAAGCTAATTCAAATGAAATTAAAAGTAAAATAAGTAGCCAACCTTATCACTGTCTGTAACCTACTAACAAGGTAAGGAAAGCATCAGATGAGCTACCTGAGAAACTAACGTTACGTTTCCCCACTTTAAAACGAAACAAAGTATATATATATAAAAATAAGGTATTATTAAGTTATTTAACAAAAACCGGCTGCTGCAGCCACCAAAACGGTGTCAGTAAACCTGGGAGTCGCAAGGGAAGCCTACTGGCAGGACAGCCGGACTGTCATCATGGTGGTCGCTGCCAATATGCTGCCAACGGTGGTGCCCGCTGCCGGCAGATGCTGCCATCGGAGAGGCTGATTGTGGCTGCTCATGGGCGGTTCTAGACAGGGGCCAATGGGAGCCAGTGCCCCTGTAAATCATGTCCTGGCCCCTGTACTGAAGAAATAATGCTTATAAGAAATTCTAATGATGATATGCGCTGGAACAGACTTGGTTACTAATGGGTCCTTTGGATCTATTTCATTTTTTTCCTTTACTAATTATTTAAAAACAGTTAGGTGATAGCTTCAGTCGTATTGAGATAGGATCCCATTTTTCATCTGCTAAATGTTTTTTTTCCAAACAAATAAAAAAAAGGTACTAAATCAGATTTAATAGAAAATGGTAATTTTAACTTAAGTAAATATGTAAAATTCCTAAATTATGAATGTATATTGACCTCATAAGAAATACAATTTTTATTGAACCTAATTGAAAAGAAATTTCACTTCATACAGCTCTCTTAATATATTTAAATCCCTTGCCCTGTTTTTTATTTCATGCTTTTCTGTGCCCCCATGAAAACACGCTGGCCCCCTCCTGGCTCCCTGGTGCATTTGGTCTAGATCCGCCACTGCGGCTGCTGCCGGCAGAGCTTGCCATCGGAGAGGCCGATGGTGGCTGCTGCCGGCAGAGGCGACTTATTGGCAGATAAAGTACTCCGTTCCATCAAGTAAATGTGACATTATATATATATGTGTGTGTGTGTGTGTGTGTGTGTGTAGTTTCATGTTTAAAATGACAAGAAATATGAAAAAGCTTATGGTCGGCAAGTTGTAGTTACTCTCATATGACAGCAGATGGCAGTGAAAGCCCAAATTCATGAGATTAAATGTTTGAAGTCAATTTTTAAACGTCTGTCCAACAATATTTTTTTTTTTTTTTTTTGAATCATCACTGGCCGGTCTAAACATATTAAAGGGATAGTTCGGTATTTTTGACATGAATCTTTATGGCATCCCCATCACCAGTGTCATGCAATCACACTGACTTACCCCTGGCAGCGTCCTGTGAGCAGAGTTCTCGTCCAGTTTTGGTCAAGCCGAAAGTAGTCCGGCAGGTTTGCTAGACCCAGCGAAATAAAACGTTTCTCTTCCCAAAACATTATGTGTTCAAAAGAGTGATATTTTTGCATCCCAAAAACGTTGTAGTGGAAAAGTCACACGTCGTTATCACTTGGTCCTATTTTCTCTCTGTTCGTATCAGTGCGCGCCGTCATTCAGACAGCGAGCTCAACAACAGCCAGATGCATGTCTCCCTCCGCCTAGCTCCTAGCTGGGCGGAGGGAGACATGCATCTGGCTGTTGTCAGGTTAGTAGGCCCTAGCTGTCTGAATGACGGCGTGCACTGATACGAACAGAGAGAAAATAGGACCAAGTGATAACGACGTGTGACTTTACCCTAACCCTAATTAGTTGTGAAATATTCCTCCTTATGTTTTCTTTATCATTACACAACTTTTTCAGCATTTGATTGCCCCCATCCCAACTTTTTTGGAAACGCGTTGCTGGTATCAAATTCACAATTAACATATATTTTCCAATGAAATGGTCAAATTTGTCATTTTCAACATGTCTGTGCCCATTTTGCAGCTAAAGATGACCTTATATTTGCAGAATATTACATTTTGTTTTTATTCGCATTTCACAACGTCCCAATTTTTTCCTGATTTGGAGTTGTAGGCTATAGCCTGACAACAGGACTGGTTGTTTTGTCCGGTCAGCTGTGCTGATAACCAAAATGTTGAAGTAGCATCTGAAGCTATGATTTATTAGTTAATATTCAATGCTAACATTCTTCTTCCATGTTCTGTTCTTTCTCACAGATTGATCCATCTGTGATACCACTAATGAGTGATGGTGACTTGGCAGAGTACATTCCTAAATCAGGGGACCGAATAGCTGTGGTGGCCTTTTGTAGGCGATCCAGCACAGCCAGTAATTCAAGAAGAGACCATATACTGACTCGACTGCGCCGAAGACTATCAGCACCAGGTGTGAAGCCTTCAAAAAATTCAACTTGGATTGGGAATAAGAATGCAGAAAAAAGAGAGAGGCGGATTGAATTAGGATGGATGGATTTTGATTCTAAGCAACAGCAGTACAAGCAGGTGAAGGCCATTAAAGGTGGAGGAACCAGACATTTGACCATTGATAAAAACCTAACAGTGGAGGAAGTAAGGGTCATGGCAGAAAATATTTTTTTTCCAGATGGGGCATCAAAGAACAAAAAGCTCTCATGTTACCATTCTGAAATTCAGTCGTCACAGATTGAAGTGGAGATATCAAGCACTATTGAGCAACTGTACAACCTCAGTCGTGTTCGAATACTACGACTGTATCTCTGCACCAAGTTAAGGGATGTACAGATAGAAGAAGACATCCATCCCAAAACCCCGCAGAGCTCAACTTCAGTTGCAGATGTTGCTGAAAGTTCTTTTGAAGTCAGGCAGTACTTACCAGAACCAGATGACGACTATGTTGTCAACATCGAGATTCCCACAGACAATAACATGGACGACACAGTGGTTTGGACTGGCCAGTACACATTAGCAGGAAATGAAGCTTCCCCTGTTACAGTGTCTCTTGTTGTAGATAATATGACCCCTGCTGATTCATCTCCATTGGCACAGCCTGTCAGTGATCCTAAACCGCCTCTAAGCCAACCATTAGTTACAGGGGTGGAACCCACAGTTGCAGGAATAGGCCTACTGCACACTATCTCTTCAACAGCCAGTGAATCCTTGCCATGTAATTCTGTGTATTCCTCAGTTTTTGACCTGACCACTACTGAATCTCCTCCCCAAGACTCTTGGATGTTGCAGCCTCCTGTTGCAGACTCTTTCCCTGAGTCAGACAGTGACCATGTGCCCAGTGTCACGTTAATCATACGTAGAGGACACTGTCTCGCTGATCTTATCAAGGCATTTAAAGATCCTCATGTTTTAGAGTCAGAGATCTACATTAAGATGCGATTGCCTAATGGTCAGCTTGAAGAGGGAGAAGGGATAGGATTGCTCCGTGATTGCATCACAGAATTCTGGACAGAGTTCTATGGGAGATACACAATGGGCCGTGATGCCAAAGTGCCTTTTATCAGGCACGATTTTCAAATTGAAGAATGGAAGGCTGTTGCTAGGGTGCTTGTTTTGGGATGGAAACGTGCTGGGTACTTCCCAGTGCAGCTAGCAGCCCCATTCCTGGAGGAGGTGCTGTATGGGTCTGCAGTTAGCAGCTGCAAGGATGGATTTCTACAGTATGTGTCAGATCAGGAGAGACAGATTCTTCTCAGGGCCTTGGATGACATTGATTCAGTCGAAATGGAGACTCTGCTTGATCTCCTTGATGTCCATGAGTGTCACCAGGTGCCAAATAAAGATAATCTTGTCCCATTACTCTCACAAATGGGTCATAAGTCTATAGTCCAAGCACCAATGTACATCATTGAATGCTGGCGCCCCGTAGTTGATACCTTAGCCCGCACTCTCCCGATCGATGAGCTGCATAAACTGTTAGAGCAAAAAAAACCAACTTCGAAGGCCGTGAAGGAGCTTCTCCAGTTCCCAGATGTGATGACCGCAACACAGCATGCAGTTGCTCGCCATCTGAAACGTTACATTGTGGAAGCTGACCATCAAACTTTACAAAACTTCCTGAGGTTTTGCACTGGCTCAAATTTGGTTGGGCATTCCATTAAGGTTGAGTTTACTGAAACATCTGATTTTCAGCGCAGGCCTCAGGCTCACACATGTGGGTGCATTCTTAAATTGCCTGTTGGTTACTACAATTACCCAGACCTCAGGAATGATTTTAATAGTGTGCTGACTAGTTCTGTGTGGGTAATGGATATAGTGTAGATTGTCTCATCAGCTACATAATGTCAGTTTGCAGTTCTCAATAGTTTGGTTAGCTTTTTGAAGGAAGGCAGTTGGTAAGCTGTTCTGATACTAAATAACTCAGGTTATTTATTTGTTAAATAATAATAAGTAAACTGAATATGTGCAAAACATTTTATTTTTCAATGACACATTTTGTAAACATTCCTGGATAAAACAGGTGTCAACTTTCTTAAGTTCTTGCACAAGTGTTTAAAACAAGCAGTTGTGAATAACACATTTACAGGTTTTAGTCTAGTAAAGAAACAACAAATCTTATTTTGTTTTATTATGCCTAAAAATATTTTTTTTTCTGAACCATGTGCAATGTTTTACATATGGGCAGATGTTGTTTTCAATTAAGAGCAAACATTTTTAACAGGGTTCTTTATATATTTAGTATGCCCTGTATTCCTTGTCATGATGAGGAACTGTTACTTGTTCAACTGAAAAGCAGCGCGTTTTAAACAATAAATGTTGTTTTTGCAGAAGTCATCTTATGTGTACTGTGCTTTTTATTACTGTTTTTAAGCTGGGGGATACATTATGTGTTCAAAATAAATAGATTCAGATCCTAGGCTAATTTTCTTCAGATTTGCTGTAAACACAGGTGAAAGAGATGTGTTTGTCTCTCTCTACAGCCACCTACTCAATTAGTAGTGGACGAACAAAGTCCCTCAAAGTAATGTACAATTCCTGTGCCTGTGGACAGTTTGAAGAAAACTCCAATCCCCTCTCCAACATCACATTTGCGCAAAAATCAAATATTTCAGGATTGCATGGAACAGAACTTAAGAATGTGCAGTTTTCCTTACATACAGCTAAATCGTCTGCATTAACAGGCACGAGAAGATCATCAGCTCCCCACAAATGTGATGCCACATACATCAGATCAGGTATGCCAGACGGCACACTCGCGTTTGTAGAGGGGCGGATGCGATGTGCGTTCCAGATGTTCATGATGCTGTTTAACTCGTCCTGAAAAAAGGAAATATACATAGGTCAGTGATATTTAGAATCCCAAGAAAAATGTTTTGATGAAAGAAATGTGCCGTATTTTCACAACTATAAGGCGCACATCAACTAGGGTGACCATATTTTCATTTGGGAAAACCAGGACACCTTGGAGCGGGGGGTTTGATTGAAAGAACAAATGTCTCATCATCGGGATTTGCTCCGTGATGAGAGGAAATGTTACTTGTTACTAGTTGTTTTAATGGTTATAGAGTCAGATATGTGGCGGTAATGTTTGGTTTATCTAAAGGTTTTTATCTGTTACTGTGTAAATGAGTTTGGCTGTAATTTAAGGACAGATTCTAAGAAATCTGCAGAGTGGGAACTATAAATCTGATAGGAGTTTAATTTTTTTATTGTTTTGCACAATATGCTTAACTAAGTATTTTTTGTTGTTGAATATTAGAGATTTTGCAGATACATTTTGTAGGTACATTGTTTAGATTTAGTTATATCTCTCTACCCCTTTTATAGAATAGAATAGAATAGAAAATCCCTTTATTGTCCCACAATGGGCAAATTTACAGCAGCAGAAAGATTATTGAAAATGGTCACACAAATGAGGACCTTAGAAAAATGTATAAGAATAACATAATAGGGAAGGGTTAAAATATAAAAAATAAAATTCTGTAAAGTGTTTTAACAATATAAAACTGGAGAATAAATAACCAATATGCAGCTATGGACATTTTTACAGTAATGGATATTTGAAAATAGCAGCAACATCAGAGATGTGCAGAATGACAGCAGCAGGTTATTTAACTGACTAAGGTTTCTATCATTACATTTGATTTGATTTGTTCCTGCTCCCGGCTGTTGGACCTTTATTCCACTCTGGATTCTTGTGAGTGTAGTCTTTGTTCACTTTAACTTTTTAAAAAATAAATAAACAAACAGTTTTGAAAAGCTCGGTATTCATTCTTTTCCTGCTTTGTGTGTCACCTTTCACGGTTGCTAAGCAACAAAGCATACGGCGGTGAAACCCGCTGAAGGGTGGACCTGTTCGAATTTACAGCCAAAACTCTTCCAGTCTCCTTATTTTCAAGGACTTTGAATGATCCAGTCTAGGTAGACCGCGTCCTTGGAGGATGCAGCCCAGGATTTCGAACAGAGCCTCTGATTAAGAACAGGGCTGCCCGCACTGACGCGGCTCAGGGATTACGTCACACGGAGCGTTGTGCGCAGTGAAATCAGGACATTTCCTTACTTTCTAAAAAAAAAAAAAACCCGGGACAGGACGTGAAATACGGATATGTCCCGGGAAATACGGACGTTTAGTCACCCTAATATTTTCGCCTCAAAATGTGCGGTGCGCCCTATGTGTGTTGTAACTGCGACTTTTGAGACCACCTCATTGAGGAGATGATGAAAGAGTGGCTGAGGGAGGTCTATGTGAGGAGACCAGGTGGTTTTTTTTCACTCATCACAATCGCTGTTAATCTGACTCCATGCGTGCCCATCTCACAGCTGATGTGAACGCGCTGCTGCAGCGAGAGATGGAAAAATTGAAGTTTTGCTGCTGGACGCGCCGCATCAACCGTTTTTCATCTAAAGAATATAAATCTTGCAGCTATATTTGCTGTGATCAGTGGGAGTAAAGTAGTTTTAATATGTATTTAAGATGCGCAGTAAAACAAAATCACTTCGGACGGTGAAAACTTTCCTTTACAAACAATGAAGATGCTCTCTATCTCTAGGCTATTCCGTCCCTCTCTTTATTTATATCAGAGGTTATCTAATATATTACTGTGCATTCATTAGCCTACTTACCTTAATGGGTCCCATGAAACACAGCTGGATTAACGCCTTGTCCAGATAGTCCCCTGTGAAAAGACCTTCATCCTTCAGCTCGCTAAACATCTGGATCCAGTAATCAATTCCTTGTCTTCTCATCACTCCCCACCAACTTTCTATTCTTTGGTTAGCAGTGCTTTCTCCTGTTAAAAAACTTGATTGTCCTGCTCTATTGTCTTCATCATTCCGTCTCAAGTACACCTGCATGTCTCTCAAGACCACATTCTCGGTTCCCATGTCAGTGCGCAAAAGTCTGGGATAGCCCCCCATCCTTTCTATCGCCTCTGCATAGTAGCCCCCAACCACACATGGATCACTATTTGTAAAGGCGGCCCTGAGCCAAATAATCTTTCTGCTATATCCATCAATGCAACCATTTATGCATATGCCATAAGGCTTGAGCTTGTCATAAGAATCGATGTGCCATATGAAATTAGGCCCACGGGAAAAGTATTGTCTGCGTCTCAGTCGTCGTCTGCGGCGGGACTGAGCGCTTTCAGGGTCAACTGCGCTGAGAATGATGCGCACATCTTCTTTTCTCACGCGCAAACCATGTTCTATACATTTATAGTACATCCAGCGGTACCCATGTAACCTCCCAGAGCCTTGGAGTTCGTTCAAAATGAACTCTATAATATGACCTAAATCGTCATACTCACGACGGCGGAGACGGTTCGCCCTCAGCATCCTTTTTAATGTGCTTAAACTCATAACCATCCCATGCTGGGTGGCTAGAGTTCTCAATATTTCCTTATATGCCATGCCCAAACCATGGTATATCCTGACCAGATCCATCTCAAAGGCTACGAAACGGAAATGTAATCTATTCGACCAGGAGTTTCCACTATCTTCTGGATTGATTACTATAGCCTTTTTGTGCACACAATTTATTCGAGCGCACGTTTTAATTACTCGTGGGTGCGTTTTAGTAGATCGAGATCTCGAATATACTATAACGTGCTCATGTTTACATGTGCCAAGACAATATTGAGTGCACGTTTTACATATTGCTGCCACGTTTAAGTAGATCGTGCACACAATGTTCTATAACCATGTTCACTAAATTGTGCTCTCGTTTTAATAAATTGTGCGCTCGTTTTAGTAAATCGTGCGCTCGTTTGAGTAAATAGTGCACTCGTTTAATAAATTGTGCCCTCGTTTTACTATGCTTAAAATGAGAGCTCAATTTAGTAAAATGAGCTCACACTATAGTAAAACGAGAGCACTATATTATAAATTGTGCCCTCGTTTTACTATGCTTAAAATGAGAGCTCAATTTAGTAAAATGAGCTCACACTATAGTAAAACGAGAGCACTATATAGTAAATTGTGCACACGATTTAGTAAAACGAGGGCACAATATAGTAAAACGAGGGCACAATATAGTTAAACGAGCGCACAATGTAGTAAAACGAGCGCACATTCTCTCAACATGCAAAACTTTTTGCGATGACCCCTCTAGGGCTCCGTATGTAACTGTGTTTTGCCGCTTGCAGTTTTGTCTTTGCACTTGTACAAGTGTTTCCGAACGGTCAATTTTTTTAGATGTAAATTTGTTTCCCTATAATGTATTTTTTTTCTCTAAAATGAAACTTTCTCTCACCTAAAATCTAACTTATTTAAAATGTGAATTTGTTTCCTAAAATGTAAATTTGTTTGCTAAAATGTAAATTTGTTTTTAAAAATTTTAACTTTTTTTTCCAAAAATACATTTGTTTCATAAAATATAATTTTGTTTCTTCAAATGTTATTTTGTTTTTTATTTGTTAATGTGTTTTTGAATTGTAAATGTGTTTTGCACTTCTCAGCCACCGTAATGGAGGGACGCTCAGACCTATACAAGCTAGACAAGCACCCTGACTGCCATTAGGTATCGCGATGAAATCCTTGCACCCATTCACAGATCCTATGCTGGTGCAGTGGATCCTGGGTTCCTCCTGGTGCACGACAATGCCCGGCCTCATGTGGCAAGAGTATGCAGGCAGTTCCTGGAGGATGAAGGAATTGATACCATTGATTGGCCCCCACACTCGCCTGACCTTAATCCAATAGAACACCTCTGGGACATTATGTTTCGATCCATCCGACGCCGCAAGGTTGCAACTCAGACTTTCCAGGAGCTCAGAGATGCCCTGGTCCAGATCTGGGAGGAGATACCCCAGGATGCCATCCGTCGTCTCATTAGGAGCATGCACCGACCTTTTCAGGCATGCATACATGCATGTGGGGGCCATACAGATTACTGAATACCATTTTGAGTTGCTGCAATGGAAATTCAGCAAAATAGAATAGCCTGCCGCATAATTTTTTCACTGCAATTTCTGGGGTGTCTTTGAATTCAGCCCTCTGTTGGTTGAAAATCTTCATTTCCATCAAATGATGTGGCATCCTTTTGTTCCTAACAGATCACCCAGTCCATATCAGTTTAAATAAACAGCATGACTTTTTCCCCATTAAGATTTGATGTGTTTTCAAAGTGTTCCTTTAATTTTTTGAGCACTGTATATGGTAATGAAACATATTCATGAGCTGCCTAGCAGGTAGTAAACCCACTACCAAGGGCACAGGTGTGTTTATATGTAAACTTATACCTGAAAAGGGGGATAATTGAATAAATGAGCCACAGACATGTTCTTTCCACTGCTCTAACATGTTGGCTGAGGAGAAAGTTCCAGTTCTCTTTGGTATGGCATACTTGTGCTAGGCTGCCCCTGATGGTCATATAAGGCACTGCATGTACTAAGGCAAATAGACCATGACTGCGTACTTAAACCAAATTGCTGTTAAAAAAAATGTATATATTTATATAAAAAAATAACTTTCAAATTTGTAAAATCAGACATTTTATGTTTGTAAAACATAAAATGTGCAAATATAACCAGTAACAGTAAATACACCTGACTTATGCTACATTCACACAGGAAGCAACAGGCTCCCAGCATCACTTTGTTTACATGCAAAGTCAATGGTTGACGCGCCTCAAGGCGCAGCAAAAGGTCCCGCAGCGGGTTTTGAGCAGCAGGCGCAGCGCGTCTGAGCAGCTGAAGCAGCGGGTGCGTGTGAGGCGCGCAACGCGCTGCTGCTCAAGATGGAAAAATTTAACTTTTGCTGCTCGACTCGCCGCATCAACCAATCAGAGAAGCTGATCTGGGAGCTGGCTGGGAGACAGACACATCGCTGATAATACAGAGTGCTGTGATCACTCCTCTGAAACAGTTTATTAACACGTAAATTAACTTAAAATGCTGAAACCTGCCTACAAAGCGTGTTCGCTTTTATTATCCAGGTACCTGCAGTTTGGATTATGTACATGAAAACCACCTTCCAGCCGCCACGTCGAACCGTGAGGAGGCGACCGGGCCATAGGCTGCTGTTGAATGGGATTCCTACTCACAGCGCTTGTATGTGGGGGTCTGAGCGGCTCCGACAGAAATAATATTGGAAGGCAGGATGGTAATCCGGATAAACTGACTGCACTGATTATTGCATTCACTGCACATGAATCTTATTCATGTGCAGTGAATGCAAATGCTACTACAACAACTATTATATCTACTACTACCACTATTGGCCTGTTAGTACTACTAGTACTTCTACTAATATTTACAAAAACTACTCATATTGCTATATATTATATTTTTATTGTTGTCATTATTATCATAATCATCATCATCATTATTATCATTATTATTATTATTATTATGCCCAAATAAAGTCCTTAGAAAACATCATTCAGGATCAAATAGATTCTTTATTTCCTCTGTCAACTAATGCATCAGTTCCAATCATTTCAAAAAGTGTTTCTCTGAAGTCTCAAAAGATGAAGGTTGTGGATTTAATTTCCGACACATGGTGACATTTATCTATTTAAAAAGTCTAAACCTTCTTAACAGCATTAACTGATATAAAACTATAGCCAATATATAATCTATTTGCTATAGTTTCCAACTAAAATGCTCTTTTCCCTCTCTTTCAATCCGAGGTAAATGCATAGGGCATTAATAAGGCATTCAATAAATGTTAATCAGGGAAAAAAGAAAATCTCCAGTCTAGACAGAGACTGGAAATAGAGATTCTATCTGATCAGAGGAAACTTAGATGTTTGAGTCACAAAGTTGAAATTTCAACAACTAACCAGCCTTCAAGGGATACTCCAGTTTCCTCCTGTTTTAACTATTTTATTCTCCTGTTCAGATTCCTGATGTTGCCCGAGCGGCATGTTGATATCTCATCTTCTGCAGCTCTAGAGAGAGAGAGCCTGACTGCACGCGCACCGCCATCTGATTGGTCAGTTGCTGACAATCATCAGATTCCAGCTGCTCTCTTTTCTCTCCCCAATGGCCAGCGTGCATTCATTGTGCATTTTGCGCTACCGCTCGCTGAATGTGTCCCTATTGGAAGATGAGGCTCTGCGCACATAGCATGTTGAACATTTAGGGAGGAGCGGTGTGACAGATCAACTGGTGACGAGATTAATTGGTTAGAATCTATGCGCACCGCAGATGTTACTGAAGCTTAGGTAGCTGTGTTGATGCCTGGCGAAAAAAATATTCCAAAAAATCAACCGACATATTTAATGAATTAATTTCTGTTTTGTTTTATTTCTTCAGATTAGAACGATGTGGTAAAGAACTTGTATCCACAGAAAAGCAGATAGTGGAAAGAATCCCACACAGTGAACAGAGTCGTTCACAAGTGTAAAGAAAAAATACAAATAAAAGTCTGTCTCACACTGGAGTGTCATTTCTCCTGCTGAACGATAAGCTCTAAATGAAAACCTGTAGCTTGGACGATAAAGTCCGCCCACTTTATACATTCCTGAATGTAAATATGAATCCATTAAAGAGGCCTGTCATTCAGAAAGCACATGTGTAAGCAGCACCTATTTAAGAAAAACTGACTGCAAGCAGAACAATTGGGCTTCTCATCCTTCCAACTATTCCCACTTTATTTTTTGAATATTGACAAAAAGTTATTTTCTTGTTATTAGATTCCATGCTCTCATGTTTCCTTTATTCTCCTATTTGGACACAAATACAAGTCTCTACTACGGTGTTGTTGTTTTTTTTTAGTGGATCCCAAAACTCTGTCCTGTATGATGAACTGTATCAGGTAACACTAATTGTGGTTTGAGGAAAGAAACATTTAAACAAAATTTAAATCCCAGATTTAGCAGCTACCGCTACGGTGTGGGTATGAGTCGCCATGACTCCTTGATGTTTTGTCTAGTAGAAAAATGCAGATATTCTTAAACGAAGAACTAGATTAATTTGTGACAAACGGGGTCCACAGCACAGCTGTTTGAAGAGATTAGTTGGCTGCGTGGTTGCCCGATCAAAATGCCGCCAATGTAAACAAACGGGTCAGTATAAAGGTTATAATTTATCCTGGCCTAATATCTATCCAACACACGTCTGTAGTGTGTGGATAATGTGAAATATTATGAGAAATTGAAGTTTGGGGATCAAATAAACGCATCGTGAGGATCTGAAGCGTCAGAATCTGCAGTGTCACAGATTAACTTGTGATCCAGCGGGATCTGGAGGAATATGGGCTGTAAAACACTCCATCTCCTGGGATTTTGTTTGGATGTTATAATCTTATCCTCAATTAGGGTTGTAGCAGCCTACTTTAAAATTTTATCTGTTATTGTTGATTTTTTACTGTTATTGATGTTTAACTGTTATTGTTGATTATTTTTAATCATTATGAACCCGTCATGTTGTGTGACCATGTTTACACAGTCAGCTGTTATCTTATTCCCTTCAATTGTTTTGAGGACGCCACATTATTTGGTTTGCATGCAGAACAACTTTAAATCATTCACACTTTTCAAGTTACTGGCAATAGAGTATAGTTTTGTCTACTTTTACTATTAGTTTAAATTGTTTGCTTCACTGGTACAATTAGAATGACAAAAAAGCAACTCAGCACAAAACGCTGATTGCGAGGAAATGTTTGTCATTTCAGAGTTAGGAAATAATATTATATTGCCCATCTGTGGAAAATATGTTGAAATAAAACAAGGGCATAAAGATATCTGTGGAGACGAACCCGCGGCCATACTTGCTTTTATTTGCAAGGCGTCTCTTTACCTGCCGAGCTATTGATACAAACACTCCATCTGACCCCACCTGCGATAATGAACCTGTTGGTTGTGTCTGCTCTGCCTGTTGAACAGCTGGTCTAGATCAACTGGTGACAGTTAATGCTTCAGAGTCTGCTGATCGTCTAAAACATGTTTGAATTCCAGAATATCAGATATAATTACAATTTTTTTTCCTTCTTTCCTCTTAGAACTGAATGGGGCCATCCCATAAAGAGATAGTTAGACAGTAAGTTATGCAGCGTAGCTATTAAAAGAGAAAATAATAACTAGATCTTTTTTTTTTTTCGATCCGATATCTACCGTAAAATCTCCCTATTTTATTTCTTCATTGTTTGGCAGCAGTTAGTATGGAGGCTCTGCTGCTTCTTTTAATGCTTTAGTACAGCAGGTTCTGCATTTGTTCGCCCCGATGCCCAAAATATCACATATATTCACACAATATATAAACTGAATTCAGAGATTTCACTCTTCCCCGCAGCAGGTATGTTATTTTGCTTTGTTCCTGCAACACATCTTAAACTTTAAAGACATTTATAACTCCTCTGGAAACGAGTTGGACTGTAAGTAATTAGTTTCCCTCCATATAAACAGAAAGCGCTTTTGAGAAAAAAAAAAAAAGGGAAAATTTTATTTTCGCTCATTTTAATTTACAAGACATACAGGATGACAGAAAAATGGAAAAAATACGAAGTTAGTTGTTCCCATTGACCTTTTATTGCACTGGCTGTTTTTCCTTCTCATACAGCTTTCTGTGGTTTTTCTACTCGGTTCTTTCTCTCATCGCTGAGGCTCTGAAACAAACAGATAAACAACAACAGGACAAGTTCCTCAAATCTCTGTGTGCGGGTTTGGAGAAATCCCTAAAACATGCTATATGCTTTCTTACTACAATTAAATACCTTTGTGATGGTGACTTCTTAAAATCTCAACGTATTTCATATCGATCAGATAACAAAATAATTTGTAGTTCTTGGAGTCTACACGCAGCTTACTTCCTGTTTGAGGAGAGGGCTCCTGAAAAGCCCCGCCCACAGACACATCTGCGGTTTTCCAGCTGCTGTCACCAGCTGATCTCGTCACCAGTTGATCTGTCACAGCGGCCCTGACAGAAAGCACCACAGAAACCTTCATGGGAACGGAGAGCAGAGGACCTTTGTTCCTCTACAGAACCAGAAGCAATAACCAGAAACACTGAGATTTATTGCTGCTGACAGCAAGCAGAGCAGCAGACCATAGCAGAGATCAAGGAACCATCTCTGGGAACAGAGAACCAATCACAGTTCATGTCTCTTTCTCCTCACAGAGAGAAAAAACTCACTAAGAAACAAGAAAGTTAGAATCAAATGTGATTTTACCTTTAATTTCTGACAGAAAGCTGTTTTAATCCTCCTGTTCTTCAGAGACCAAATGGATCCTGAGCTTCTGTTCCCTGTTCTTTACCTGCTTCAAGTAAACATGAGAACCAGGAAAGACTCAGCCCCTCCCACCCTCATTTACAGGAAGTCGAGTGAGTTTATCTCTGACTGGGACTGTACATGAAGCGTTCAAGGACATTCAGTAATATTCATACTCCACATTTAATGGACATATTTATCTTCAAGGAGACATAATGATGGACTTTGTTCATCAGCTGATATTTTTTTGGAGTGTTGATTAAAACTATTTCATATATTGTAGATTTATTAGATATTCAGCTGCATTAAAATCGTTTTCATCTATAGTCAGATCCTCTAGTTTTTGCTCAATTTTTCTACTATAAATCTGAATATTTCAAGTTAAAATTTTAAGTTGTATAATAAAAAATAATTTAAATTTTTTTTAAACACAACAAAAAACAAATATGTAAAATAATGATAAAGTAAATAGCAGCAGTAGGGAACCATTTGTTACCAAAATCTTTCCCATCTTCCATAAACTTTATTAATAGAAAAGCATCAAATGTCTCCTGATCTCAACAAACAGGATCTGGTTCCTTCTTCCTTCTAAATCAGTTCAGCTAAATTTAAAGAAAAGTTTGGTCCAAATCTGCCTTTGATTAAAGGTCCATGGATGTTTGTGGTCCTATTTAATCCCAAACATTGACCTGAAATATCAGTGTAAGCTATGGCGTAGGATTTGTAATGATTTATGATTGTAAAAAACAGACTTTATGTGTCGATTTTCTCTTTACGGAATGTTTTTATTGCAAATATGCTGAATTACTTTTTATCTGTGGACGCTTACGGACAAATGGAATATAAACAATCTAAGATTGGATTTATAATACGCCTCAGGATCGCTTTAAATGTAGGATTCAGAGGGTGTATTTATAAATTCAGATTTAATATGCTGCTATATCTTTATTGATTGTGCTTTGGTGCTCACTGTGTCCATAAAATGAACTCTATGGTTGGATTGTAGAGAATCTAATCTTTCTAATGATGTCTTACATGTCTCTATTGGTCAATTCTTACCATTATTTCCATGCATTCCGACTTGTTAGATGGAAATATATCAAACCACCAGCAGGTGAACCGGTGGATTTTAAGAGAACAATTTCTAAAACAATCCTTTAATTGTAGCTTCTAAACAATAAATATAATTATCTACATGTTAGCTACAAAGGGAGATGGGATTTGTCTGCAGTTTATAAACTAAATCTAATCCATAACTTGGTGAATTTATATAACCTGTTCTATTGTTTCATCCTCCTGCACTCGCAGACAGCCCAACATATTTTATAGTTTTCCCAGCAGGCTGCTTATCCCCACTGATGCTGCTCAGTCAGTGATCTGCCTCTTCAGACTCACGTCTGTATTCTAGATCACTTCTGATTCCTGCAGGAGGAGAAATGGCTGTAAAGTGTTTGGCAAAGAGCAGTGTGGATGAGTGGAGTCCATCTCTATCCAACCATTACAGCAACACACAGAGTACAGTTTTAATCCAAGTAAAACCTGCGTACAGTTGGATGTGCAATTTATAGCATTTAAAAGCAGAACATGTTCAATGAGAGGAAAAAATATTTAGACAATCAGGATAATCAAACGTTTGGAAAGCTCTCATTTTAAATATCATAAATACATGTGTTTTTAGGCTTTTAATTATTAACTATCAATTAAAAACACTTTATAACAGTCTCTGTTTCACTGAGTATAATAAATTCAAACCAAGTCAATTCATTGTAAACATTTTTTGTTTAATGCTGAATATTTTACAGCAAAGTTTATATGGGTGAAATAAAATACAGGATTATAAGTATACTCCTTTCCTTCCTAATAACTATTAGATCCCCCTCATATCTGACCTGGCGGTGAATGGTGAATTCCTACTGATACCAGCAATCTTCTCAGCATTAAACACTCTTTGGCTGTAAAGCTTTTTCTGACTGTTGTGGCTCTGAGAGGAACCAGGAACTCTGACTGTGAGCTCACATCTACAGAACCAGAACCAAAGGCTGGGTCCAAAGTTCCCTCCAAGGAAACAAAGGCTTTAGCTTTCTGCTTCTCAGTCTGTCAGTCTGAGTTAAACTGGTAGAAAATAAAACATGGTTTGTTTCCTGTCAAGCCAAAGAATTAAAGCTCAGAAGATCCTGTAGTCAGAAAGTCTATTTCCCATCACATCTCTTCTGATATTGGTTCATGAATGGTGATTTTTATTTTCTTACTTTTTAAAAGTTTTCATTCCGTCTCACGCCTGCAAGGCTACAGTGTGTGTGTGAGAGGGGTTGTTTAGTTCTGTTAGGGGCTGTTTAAAATAGAGGCCAGACTTCTTTAGACTCAAGGTTTATTCAGCATTTTACTGTTATCTTCCATCATCTGTAACTTAACTGTATGCAGAGACCTTCACGGCTCTTTGCAGGCTTTAAGCTAGTTATAAAATCCTTGTCTGAACCAGAACAGGGCAGAACATCGAGCTGTGAGGGATGCTATGATTGTCCACAGAGGGAGAAAACCCACTCAGAGGCTCTAAGAGGAAACCAGAGGAATGAGGAGTTCACACCCAGATTCTTCTCTTTGCTCTGATTTCCATGGAAACTGGAGTCTGAACCTGACTGGACCGGTTTGTCCTGATCTTATCCTAACTGTCTCACCTGAGGCTCTGCCCCTTTTTACAGGACAGGTGAGAAGAGGTGAATCTGCTCATCTTTTAATTTACAGGAACCTGAGCTCTAAATCCCCAAGTTCACATTGAACCTGAAATGTTTTCGTTGTGTTTGAAACATTTTTCTGGAGTTTTACTTGTTATTTCATTGAATGAACTCGAAAAATAGAAAATGAATCAACAGTTTTTCATTCAGGAGCTTTAAACAGTTAATGAATTCTTACTGTGATTTAACCAATCCTCTTCCAGTTCTGTGGTTCTGATGGTTCTAGATATTTACTGGGTTACAGACTGTAGGACTAAATCAAAGCAGTGGGTGGGGCTAATCATCTGAAATATTTTGGTTCTGTTCTGACTCCTTCCCTCTGGTGTCCACTGGGCTGATGGTACCGGCCCAGACTGGACTGTAGGAGCCTGCATGCTGAGGCTAACTGGGAGCACTGGGCTCATAGGGGACCAGATGCTGCAGCCGTACAGAATCCAAGGAAAGCAGAAAACAGCAGGAAGCTCCTGGTATTTCAGAGAACAGCTTTTTTCAGATCAGATTTTTCTGTTTCAGCTTTTATTCAGCAGCTAAATCAGAATCTGCAGACTTCAGAGTTTGATCCTGGAAACCAGTTCTCCCAGTTCAGCCCAATGGTTCATCTACAAAGAAAAATGTCTTGGATTTTGGAAAAACCTTTAGAAGCAACAACTTTAGACTCAATCTGGTTCCAAGAAAGTAACCTGGCCCAAATTTTAACACCATTACTAAAGCTTACAACTATTACCTCATCTACCTTAATGTTTGTAGAGTTCCCCACCAGGCCGAGATCTGGACTTTGATTTCTGAGCCTTTTATGAAACAGATTAGCTGTTCAGATGACAACAGGATAAACACATGACATCTCCAAATGAACAGTTACTGAACTACTTTGTTAAATCAATACATAATATTCCAGTTCTGGAGCATCAATTCCAAAAGTTTGGGTTGCAAATAAATACATTTGGGGTCTTTGGTTACAGAAATGAAACTAAACAATAAGAATGTTGATGATCCCTTCGAAACAGACAAAACCAAAACACTTTAGTTACTGCTATTTTTTTTTCCACTTTACAAGGTTAATGTTTGTATTACAATCAATGGTTTGGGCCATGAGTGCCTTCAAGTAGTTTTTTTGTTTTAGTCTTGAAATTGAAAAGTGGGGCTTTCTGATCCAGGGTAGGAAAAGCTCATCCAGTGTGTTCCTGTATTGCCATCTGGTGGACAAAGTTGGATAATGCAGCAACAGAGCTGCCCTACAACCTGAGATGGAACAAAAATAGTTGTCTTTATGGAAAACTCCTCTTCTTCTCCTTTCCTCCTCCTCCTCCTGCTCCTCCTCCCCCTCCTCTTCCTCCTTCCAATCTTCCTGGAAGGCCTTCAGAGTTAAGGTCAAGTCACTGCAAAAAATGGAGACCTTACCTCATATTCATGACAGGGAGGGAGATATAGTGATGTGATCCAGTAATCAGTATCTCATTTCCAGTGGTGGACAAAGTACTCAACAATGAGTAAAAGTAATACTCCTGGTCAAATCTTACTCAAAGTATAATATTTGGTTTTTCAATCTGTGTCTGGATCCAACAGAATGTGCAAATACACTATAATGTCTGACAGCTCATGAAGCAGGGGTTGGAACTGCTGCCTTAGAGGAAGAAGGCTCTGGGTTCGAGTCCTGGCCTGGGGTCTTTTTGGATGGAGTTTGCATGTTTTTCCTGTGTATGCGTGGATTCTCTCCAGGTACTCTGGCTTCCTCCCACTGTCCAAAAACATGACGGTTAGGTTAATTGGCTAAATTTTCCTTAGGTGTGATTGTGTGCGTGAATGGTTGTTTGTCTCTTTGTTTCCCTGTGATGGACTACTGGCCTGTCAAGACTGTACCCCGCCTCTTTGTAGACAGCTGGAGATAGGCACCACTACCCCTTTTACATTTAAAATAATTCAACAAAACAATAAAACAATTCATACAATACAATTATTAAAACAAATTCATTGTATTATTTCAAGTGCTCTAATCTTAAATCTAATATCTAATTATCTTATTTAAGAGTAAAAATATTGATCAATTGGGAAATTTACATAACATGTAACATTTGACATTTAATAATTATTCCTTTTGAATTATAACATTGGAAGGCCTGGCAGTGAGGCAGAGGTTAAGCACAGATCCCATGAACAGAGGCTTTGGTCTCCATGCAGCTGTTGCAGGTTCGAGTCCCAGCCTGGTGACCTTCATGTCTTCTCTCTCTAATCCCATTTCCTGTCTGCCTACTTAAAAAAAAACCCAATGAAATAAAGGCAAGTTTATTTATGGAGCAAAATTCAAATTGCTTCATAATTTAAACAATTAATGAAAATAAAAGCAAGTAAAGATAAAAGCATGTCGATAAACAAATCAGTTGGAATACAAATAAACTAATGATATCTCCATTAACAGTTAAATGCATTTATAAACAAACAGGTTTTTAACTTTGACTTAGAAAACCTTTGGATTTCAGCACGTTTACACTTTTCAAAATATGACATAAAAATATAAAAACAACATGTTATTACAGTTTGATTTTAATGAAAATTATCTGCAGTGCTTGATCAGACCAGAAGTTCTCACCTAATGTTAAAATCTCACAAAACCAGCAGATGGTTAGAGGAAAACTTCAACAATCTATGACCGGTCATCAATTTGTGATGTCACATGCAGTAACTTTGTGATTAGGGGGGATAATTGCATGGCTCACTGTTGACTAATGACTAAACCTTAACATATCGGCACCACTTGAAGCATTTCCCTGAGTGCCTTTCAGCAGCTATTAACCAGGCTGTTTTGGATTAATAGAATATTTTCTGGTAATTACAAGCACCGTAGCTGGAAGTAAAGTCATGTCATGTGTGAACCGTAGAGTAATATTTGCATAATTACCATTTAAAGCCCTATGAAAATGTATTTGGCCAATTACATATTTCTTCTGTGTTTGCTATTTTAAATCACACTTAAAAGTTTCAGATTATCAATCCCGAATTATTAGAGCATTTTTCATAATGTCTAATGATGGTTTTATTTAAGAAAAAGACAAAACATATCTTCTTAATTGATCTGATAACTTGTTGCCCAAACCTTGGCAGTACAACTAGCAGCAGGCATTTGTTATAAGTAGCAGTAAATATTTTTCGTCTCTGCGGAGGATTTCATGACTAAATGTTTTCTGAACAATTGTTTGAATGTAGATCTATGCTGTTTACAGTCATTCCTTTCATAAGGAAAACGTTCATATTGTACGTTTTTACCGAATAAGGTGTATTTGTCTATCATACAGTTCCTTTACTTGAAGTTTGATTACAGCTTCCTTAAGAGCCTGAGGTACATATCCCTGTAACATGGATAGATTAATCGCATCTATAATGAAGGAGGAAGTGAAAGGAAATACTTCCTTAAATCGCTGGTTGGAACTAACACACAAGTTGAAGGCTTATGAAGACAACTGGATCAAAGCAGTCTAAACCCGGTTCAGATTCTATAGTTACCTTAGATGCTGCCTCACCTTCAAGAGATAAATCAACTGTAGATACAGGAGTGCTAATGTTCTTATTTTTAATAGAATCAATCTTATTTGTAAAGAATCCCATAAAATCAATACTGCTAAGAACAGGTGGGATGAACGGTTCAATGGAGCTATTGCCCTGGACAAGTTTGGCAACTGTATTAGAAATATATCAAGAAAATTTTTTATTCTCCTCTGTCAGTTACCAGAAATGTGCTGCTCTTGCTTTACAAAGGGTCCTTAATAGCGGTAAAATAGTTTTCCAGACTAGGTAGGATTCTCGTAGACTTGTAGAGCGCCATTTTCTCTCCAGTTTCCAAGCATTTTGTTTCAAAGTGCACAGCCCTGCATTAAACCAGGAAGCCAGCTTTCTATTTTTTTAATTTTTTCAAAGGGGCTATTTTGTCTAAGGCATTACGTAGAGAGCTAGTGACCCCATTAAGAAAATCATCGATTTGTAGAGAGGAATTAATTAAATGGTTTCCCTCTGCAGTATTGTTACGCAATACAGAGGAGATAAAAAAAACTGGAACAGGCTCTTTAAAATTTCTTACTGCATTTTCTGATAATTATCTGCAAAAGTGAATCCTTCTTTTAGGGGAGTTAAATTATTATTGAAGGTTACTAAAAAGTGGTCCGAAAAAACAGAGCTGAGAGGATTCTTTAATTTCTTCACATTCAGTTCCCGCAAAAGTCCAAAGTATCCATCCATCCATCCATCCATCCATCCATCCATCCATCCATCCATCCATCCATCCATCCATCCATCCATCCATCCATCCATCCATCCATCCATCCATCCATCCATCCATCCATCCATCCATCCATCCATCCATCCATCCTCTTCCGCTTATCCGGGGTCGGGTCGCGGGGGTAGCAGCTTCAGTCGGGAGGCCCAGACATCCCTCTTCCCATCCACCTGGGCCAGCTCCTCTGGGCGAATCCCAAGGCGATCCCTGGCCAGCTGATAAACATAGTCCCTCCAGCATGTCCTGGGTCTCCCCCTGGACCTCTTCCGGGAGGGACGTGCCTGGAACACCTCATCAGAGAGACGTCCAGGAGGCATCCTAATCAGATGCCAAAGCCACCTCAACTCGCTCCACTCAATGTGGAGGAGCAGCGGCTCTACTCTGAGTCCACCCCAGATAACTGAGCTCCTCACCCTATCTCTAACGGAGAGCCCAGACACACTACGGAGAAAACTCATTTAAGCTGCTTTAATCCAGGATGTCATTAGGGTAAGAACGTAGATCGACCGGTAAATTGAGAGCTTTGCTTTTTGGCTCAGCTCTCTTTTCACCACAACAGACCGGTACAGTACATGCTTCACAGCAGGCGCCGCACCAATCCGCCTATCGATCTCCCGCTCCATCTTCCCCTCACTCATTAACCCCAAGATACTTCAACTCCTCCACTAGGGGCAGTACATCCTCCCCAACCTGGAGAAGGCACTTGGCACTCTACCCTTTTCCGGCTCAAGACCATGGTCTCGGATTTGGAGACACTGATCCTCATCCCGGCAGCTTCCCACTCGGCTGCGAACCGCTCCAGTGAGAGCTAGTTCACGCCCTGATGAAGCCAACATAACCACATCATCTGCAAATAACAGAGATGCAATCCTAAGGCCATCGAAACAGATCCCCTCAACACCTTGGCTGTTCCTAGAAATTCTGTCCATAAAAGTTATGAACTGAATCAGTGACAAAGGGCAACCTTGGTGGAGTCCAACCCTCACCGGAAACGAGTCCAGCAATGCAGACCAAGGTCTGACTATGGTCATACAGAGACCTAACAGCCCCTTTTAAAGGCCTGATTACTCCATACTACCTGAGTACCCCCCACAGGATCACACGGTCGAATGCCTTCTCCAGATCCAAAAAACACATGTAGACTGGTTGGGCAAACTCCCATGCCCCCTCCAGGATCCTGCTGTGGGTGTAGAGCTTATTAAGTGTTCCACGGCCAGGATGAAAACCACACTGCTCCTCTTGAATCCGAGATTCTACTATCCAACGGACCCTCCTTTCCAGAACCTGGGATAGTCCTTAGCAGGGAGGCTTAAGAGTGTGATTCCTCTTTAGTTGGAACACCCCCTCCGGTCCCCTTTTTTAAATAGAGGGACCACCCCAATCTGCCAATCCAGGGGAACTGCCCCTGATGTCCACGCATCAGCCCCACAACATCCAGAGCCCTAAGGTACTCGGAAATCTCATCCCCCTCGAACCTTGCCACTGAGGAGCTTTTTAACCACCTCATTGACTTCAGAAACAGAGATGGGAGGACCCAAGCCGGAGCCCCAAGGCTCTGATTCCTCAATAGAAGACGTGTTGGTGGGATAGAGGAGGTCTCGTCGTATGCCCACCGACATACAACGTCCCAACGTCCCATTGGTGGGATAAAGGAGGTCTCGACTCGGGACGTCGTATGTCGGTGGGCATACGATGTCCCAGGTCGAGGTCAGCAACACACAACCCCTACTATAAATAGTGTTGGTACTGCACTGCTTCCCCATCCTGATACACTGGATTGTGGACCAGAATCGCTTCAAAGCCATACGGAAGTCTTTCTCCATGGCCTCTCCAAACTCTTACCACGCCCAAGTTTTTGCCTCAGCGACCAGCCGAGCCACCTGCCGCTTTGACTGCCGGTGCATATCTGCGGCTTCTGGAGTCCCACAGGTCAATAAAGCCCAATAGGACTCCTTCTTCAGCTTGACGGCTTCCCTCTCTGCTGCTGTCCACCAGCTTGTTTGAGGGTTGCCGCCGCAACAGGCACAGACAACCTTGCAGCCACAGCTCCGACTAGCTGCCTCAACAACAGAGGCACGGAACATGTTCCACTCAGCTCTGCTGGAGATGGGAGTTAAAGCTCCTTCTCACGGAGTCCTCCCCCATTATCGAGCCAACTCGCCACCAGGTAGTGGTCGGTGGAGAACCCCGCCCCTCTCTTCACCTGAGTGTCCAAGACATGCGGCCGCAGGTCAGATGTAACAACAACAAAGTCGATCATTGACCTACGGCCTAGGGTGTCCTGGTGCCAAGAGCACATATGGACACCCTTATGCTTTAACATGGTGTTCGTTATGGACAATCCGTGACAAGCACAGAAGTCCAACAACAGAACACCACTTGAGTTCAGGTCAGGTGGGCCATTCCTTCCAACCACGCCTCACCAGGTCTCACTGTCATTGCCCACATGAGCGTTGAAGTCCCCCAGAAGAACAAGAGAGGCCCCAGGAGGGGCAGTCTCCAGTACCCCCTCTAAAGACTCCAAAAAGGGTGGGTAAACCTTTTAACCTCACACACTAACTCAGGCTCATTCCCCACCAGAGAGGTGATATTCCATATCCCAAGAGCCAGATTCTTCAGTCGAGGGTCAGAACACCACTGACCCCTTTGGCCCCTCCTACAGGTGGTGAGCCCATTAGAAGGGGGACCCATGTTTCCTCTTCAGGCTGTGCCCAGCTCCATGGATAAAAGCCCAGCCACCAGACACTTGCCAGTGCCCCACCTCCAGGCCTGGCTCCAGAGTGGGGCCCCGGTGACCAACGTCCGGGTGAGGGAACACAACTTCCATTAATTTTATTCCTCATAAAGTCCACAGTATGAAGATCAGAATGTGTGGAACTACTCACATTTTGAACAAAGCAAATCAAGTCTAAGGACGTTTCTCAATATGTGTATTTGTATGTTCTCATGTGCTCATGAAACATCACCAGCCTCAGCTCCAGCACTGTTCAAATTGATAAGAACACACAACCAAGAACAGAAAAAGTCCCTGGATGTTGTTCTCGCCCCTCCCTGTTCACGGAGCATGCATCAGAACAGACTTGAATTCTCCAGCATAGATCAAATTATTAACTAACAGACTTCTTGAAGAGAGATATCTTATGATGAAAATTCTTTTTGATAAAGCTTAAAGTTAGAGTGGGTCGGGTTATCCTCAGCTATCTACTTATTGTACTATACGCTTAGGCTGCTGGAACACATAGACACCACTTTCATCATTCTGCCTTATTTTATCTCTATTCTCTTATTCTGCAGTATGTATATTTATGTTTTCTCTGCATTTTGTTATCATAGCAACTTCTTATGGTCTCATTCTATTTGGCTGTAAACCATTGTGGATGACAATATCAGCTTGGCTGCTGTCCTGACCACCTTAGATCACAGTCTTTAGACCTGTTTCTCTCCTAGGCATACTGTCAGGATCCGAGACTTTGCCCACCGAGGGCGCAATGGATCGAAGCCTGGGGAGTTTGGACTCAGCTTGATCAGCTGTTTCCAGTCCGCTGATTAGGAAGCTTCCTATTTAAGCTGTGTTTGTCTGTCTCTCTGTGCTGGATCGTTTGTTTTCTCTGTGCCACCATGCCTGTCTGAGCCTCTGTGATTCCTCCGTGTTCCAATAAATATTGGACTTTTATTCCTCCCTCCGTGTCTGAGTCTGCATATGGGCTAGTAAACCATCGCATCATGACAGAACGATCCAGCCAACAGACTAGCCCCGCAGACTCCTTCTACGCGCTCCTGGTGAGCCCGCTCTGTGCCGTCTAGGAGACCCAGAGCCCGCTTTGTTCCGTCTGGAGCAGTGGCGGCCGGCCCATAGGGGGCGCTGGGGCACCGCCCTCCCTGATAAGAAGAGAGAAACGTAAAATATATTTTTAGAAATTAACTCATAAATTTCAGTTTTACTCTCTAGAGTGTGTACATATAAACAAAACAAATTATATAAACTACATTTCCCTATCTACTGTCATTAATTTGTGGATTTCCACAGACAGACTCCTACCGTCTCTGTTCTGGGGGCTGTGATCAGACTGACCCACATTTGCAGAGAATCTGTCAATCATGTTCTATTGCTAGGTGAATTTAATGGCCAATCAGCGTCTCAGAATTTTATGGTCTTGGGGCTCTGAAAATACTGCGCTTTAGAAGCCCAATGCGCAGGTGCAGACAATTAGAGGGATAATGGCGAACCACATAACGAGCGAGATGCAGCTTCCACCAAATTCGGTGAGATCATTTTTTATTTACCCGTTTGCCAGAAGAACAATGGAGGAGAAAATCCTGATTAAAGAGTTGGGACCAGACAAGCCTGACCTTATCATCAACCAGCAGACTAAGGAAAAAAATAAAGTCTACAATAGGAGTTTTTGCAGGAGTTGGTTCGCGCGCAAGTCGTGGTTGACAGGCTGTGGAATGGCCAATGCACTTTTCTGTTTTCCTTGTATTCTTTTTAAAAATGAAAAGTGTGATTTAAGATGGACACAGTCAGGACAAACCGATTTGAAGCACCTCTCCGAACGTATTAAGAAGCATGAACGATCAAGAGTTCATATGGAAAATTGCATCAAGCTAGCTGTGCTCGGAAAAATTAGCATAAAAGCGCAGCTGGATGACGGACACCGCGTTGCGGTAAGAAGGCACAATGAAGAGGTTGATAAGAATCGTCATATTTTATCTAAACTCATTGACTGTATTAAGTTTTGTGGTGCTTTTGAACTAGCATTGTGGGGACACGATGAAAGGGATACTTCTGAAAACCCCGGAATTTTCAGAGGTTTAGTCGACTTAATGGCGACCATTGACCGAGACTTAAATGAGCACCTCAAAAGTGCAACCGTCTTTAGAGGCACCTCAAAGACTGTACAAAATGAGTTGCTGGACTGTATGCTCTGTGTTCTGAGAGAAAAAATATTGGATGAAGTAAAATCAGCGGACTTTTTAGCCATCCAAGCTGATGAAACTACTGACATTTCCACACACTGTCAGTTAGTGTTGGTTCTGCGATACGTTGACAGAACCCATAACATCCAGGAGCGTTTCTTTGAGTTTATTAAGCTCTCCAATGCCAACGCGGACGCAATCGCCAGTGCTTTATTGGAAAGACTGCGCACTATTCTTCCCGAGGGACAAGAAAAGAAGCTGATCGCCCAGGCCTATGACGGGGCATCAGTGATGAGGGGTGCCACTGGAGGAGTTCAGCGCAAGGTCCTAGACGCCTATGGAAATGCTCACTACGTTCACTGTTATGCCCACCAGTTAAACCTAGTGATGCAACAAGCAACATCCCACAGATAAGTCACTTTTTTTCTGATGTCGGGGGGTTTTCTTCCTTTTTTTCCAAGTCAAGCAAGAGAACCGCAGTGCTTGATGAGGTGGTGGCGCATCGTCTTCCAAGTGCATCAGCAACACGCTGGAACTTCTACAGTCGCACTGTTAACACAGTGTATGAACACAAGGCTGATCTGGTGAAGTGTTTCGAGACCATCCGGAACAGAGCTGAATTTGACGGCCCTACAAAGAGAGAGGCTGGCGGCTATGTGAGAATGCTGGAAGATGATGCTTTCTGTTTTTTCCTGGCCCTCTTTCACAAAATAATGCCACATGTGGACATGCTGTACAACCAGCTGCAAAAAAGAAACACCGATTCTGTCTACATCTCAGGAATCATCCAGAGATTCACTGACAACATGCAAACTATCAGGTAAGCTACAGTATGCATCTGATCTGCCTACAGTATTGCACAAATATACATTTTCTTTGAGTAGACTAGTTCAGCTCTTAATGTTTATATCTCATCTTATTTATTGAATTTCCCTTCAGGGATTAAAAAAGTATTTTTCATTTTATTGAAACAACGAATTTATCTGTTACATTTAGACAAATTTGAAATGCTCAAACACAGTGACTTAATTTATAATTCTGTACCATGTTTGTATGGAGGATAAAAAGTGCCAAAAATTAAATAAATAAATACAGCATTAAATAAATAATTAAATGTGTCAATAATTAATTAAATGTGGAATTAAATAAATAAATAAGGAATTAAATATATAAATGTGTCATTAATTTAATAAAATACGTCTTCATTTTATTAAAAAATATATATATAATTATTTCAGTGTGCATTTAATTATTTCATGGTGAAATAATTAAATGCACACTGAAATGATTATATATATATTTTTATATATATAATTTATATTTTTATATATATAATTTATATATATAATTATTTTTAAATTAATGACACATTTATATATTTAATTCCTTATTTATTTATTTAATCCACATTTAATTAATTATTGACACATTTAATTATTTATTTAATGCTGTATTTATTTATTTAATTTTGGCACTTTTTTTCCTCCATATGTTGGCTTTATATATTTTTATATAGCAACCAAATTTCAGAAATAACTTTCTAACATATAAATTATTTCTGTATCATCAGGGAGGCTGTTCCTGGTCTAGCTGAAGATCAGGACTTCAGGGGACCTGTACAGGAGCCACCATCAAAGAAACGGAGGACGTTGGGAGAAGACAGAAAACAGTATTTGGCTTTGGAGGTCAGCACTTGCAGCTGCCACCTATCGGGGATAGAAGGAATACAGTACACATTTATTTTCAGACATATCCGTCTGAAATTTCTTCTGCATCACATCAGCCGAATGTTTACAAAAAAACAATACTCAAACAATATACAGTTTTCCACAGGATAACACCCAAACGCTACACACATGAAATAATTTCCATCATTCCACTATCATCACCTCACCTTCCCAAATGCCTACCTACACACAACACATCATCACTCACACCGGGTTTCTCAGAGTACTTATTTGAGTTGTGATATTGACTGATGAATGAAAGCAATTATCAGTCCAACTTTAAAAAACTGGTATCGTTTTGTAGATGGCAGGAGCTCATACTGTGTTCATTACAGGATTTGGATCAGATTCTATTTTTAGCCAGTCTCAGCATATTTTTCTGATGGCATGTTTTGTGGAGTTGATTTGAAGGTTGTCCGATAATCTTGGAATATTTTTTATTTGTTGTTGTAGTTTTGATCTCTCCAAGGTGGAATTACAGCGCTGTAGGACAGACGATGGCAGATGTATTAAACAGCAGAAGAATAGCAACTTATCACCACACTGGCCATTCGAAATAGTGCTACTGACTGAAATGTACATTGTCATGATATCAATATAAAATCATCTTGGGTCATTTTAACGTTACAGCTGTTCAGGAAATGAAAATTAAAGCCCTGTATTTAAAATAGAATGTCAAAACCTATTTCTTACCTATTTTTTTATTCCATCTCATGTCATAGGTCTGTGACATCATTATGTCCCATGCCAAGGAGAGGTTTTCCTTCACCAAACACCTGGTCAGCGCCACTCTGCTGCAAGGAGACTTGTTCCCACAACACAACAAGAAGTTCCCAGATGCAGCACTGGATACCACGGTGGAAGCCTATCCCTCACTGGACAAGGCCAGACTTAAAACAGAGCTGTCCCTGATCTACAGTAATGAGGAGTTCCAGAGTTGCATTGGTGCACTGGCTCTCTTTCAGGTTCTGATGGAGAATAACCTTCAAGACACATTTACAGAAACTGTAAGTCTTCTCAGCATTCTCATCACCACACCAATGACGACATCAGAATCAGAGAGGTGCTTCTCAACTTTAAAGAGGATAAAAACTTTCCTCAGGAATACTATGGCACAAGATCGCCTCAATGCTCTGGCTATGCTCTCCATAGAGAAAAAGCTTACGTGGGAAATCCCTGATTTCAACACCAGAGTCATTGAGAAATTTGCCACTCAAAAAGACAGACGGGCAAAATTCATGTACAAATAAGAACTGTCTACCCTCCACTCAGTCATCATATTCCCTCACCTAAGTAATATAAACATACCACTCTTTCTTTTTTTCACTCACTCACTCACTCAGTTGATTTGTATAGATTAAGTTGATCAAACCTTTTGATTGTTGGTGATTATTGTATTAGATACCCTTTCTAAAACAGGGGTGGGCAACTCTGGTCCTTGAGGGCCGGCATCCTGCAGGTATCCGGAGTTTCTCTGCTGCAACACACTTCACTCCAGTCAACAGCTAATTATGCAGTTGATGTGAAGCTCTGCACAGGTCACAAGGTGTGTTGCCACAAGGAAACTCCTGATACCCACAGGATGCCGACCCTTGAAGACCAGAGTTGCCCATCCCTGTTGTACGATATAAAAATTTCATGTCATGGTTATTGTGACCAAAATCATCACTGTTAATGTTATTATATAATAAATTAAATCATTACTGTTAAATTGTATTTATTGTCCAATTGTTTATTTGAATTCTTATTCTGGATTAGTTGGAGACATACACTAGGCTATATCAGCCCCACCAAAAATATTTTTCACCAGCCGCCACTGGTCTGGAGACCCTTGAGCCCGCTCTGTGCCGTCTGAGAGACCCCTGAGCCTGTTCTGCGCCTTCCAGAGCCTTCGGAGGTGGAACCTCAATCGGTGGATCCCTCGGTTCCTTGAGGTGGAGCCACGGTCGGTGGATCCCTCGGTTCCTTGAGATGGAGCCACATTTGCTGGATTCCTCTGTTCCTGAGGCGGAGCCGTATTGGGCTGACCTGTTGCTGAGCTGCGGGAGCGGAGACGCGTCCTTCCCGGGGCTTCATGCGGAAGCGGAGACAGAGTTTCTCCCGGTGCTTCCTGCTGAAGCGGAGTGGACGCCCTCTTCCCAGGCCCTGCAGCTTCTGAGACTCTGCTCTGCTGCCGGTTTCATGGCCGGCCACCTGAGACTTTTTCTGGCATTCCTGGTTCGCCCTTCGCCCTCCATGGGCGAGTTGTTTTTTTTGTTTTCCTTGGGGCGTCTGGAATCCGCCCTTGAGGGGGGGGGTACTGTCAGGATCCGAGACTTTGCCCACCAGAGGGCGCAATGGATCCAAGCCTGGGGAGTTTGGACTCAGCTTGATCAGCTGTTTCCAGTCCGCTGATTAGGAAGCTTCCTATTTAAGCTGTGTTTGTCTGTCTCTCTGTGCTGGATCGTTTGTTTTCTCTGTGCCACCATGCCTATCTGAGCCTCTGTGATTCCTCCGTGTTCCAATAAATATTGGACTTTTATTCCTCCCTCCGTGTCTGAGTCTGCATATGGGCTAGTAAACCATATGCAGGCCCAGAGGTCTTAACTGTTTCTTTCCAAGACATTGCCCCCCAAAAAGGGGGTTCACCGTTACCTTCTGTAAACATTCAAAGTTTTTATGGATACTTTTTGTTATGTTTCTTTGTATGTCTGCTTCTTACTCATTGAACATTAGTCAGCTTCAGCATAAGGCCGCTCAAACTGAGCCTGGTTCTGCTGGAGGTTTCTTACTATCAAAGGGCAGATTTTTCTCCACTGTTACTGCATCCATGCTCGGGATTGCGAAAGATTCAATGGTAAAATGCAAGTGAATAACAACTTTCTCTGAATACTATAAAAAGGGGAAGAGAATCCTACAAATTCAACGACTAGATGTAATCAGCTGCTTCTCTTTAGAAATCTTTGAATCAATCTGGATTATTTGATGGAATGCTCTCTCTATAAAGTGCCTTTAGATGACATTCTTCAGCATCCGTTTGACCTTTAAGTTTTTTGTTGTAACTAGAAACCCGCATGCCAGCTTTATGCATGGTGCACCATACTCTCCTTTGTTAGGAGGGAATGTAATTTAAAAAAAATTATATTTTTGATTTTGCAGTTCACTTGTAAAGCTTCCTTTACGCTTTGACATCTTGGAGACAGCAGCTGCTCCAGCTCTGAGGGGAGAAGGACCTCTCACATAGCAGCGGCTTGGGGATCACGGCCCACAAAGGAAAGGCTGTCATAGCAAAAAATCAATGCAGGTACGTCGGACCTGAGAAAAAAATATAGAAAACAGACATTTTTAATACAGAACATGATAGGTGAATATCGCGAAAGATATTCGGGATGCTTGGTCTACCAAACATTGTCTTGCCAAAAATATTCACCTGCCCCTCCAAAGTAACATAAAAAGAATACCTCCTCTAAATAAAGTTTTGTCTTCCAACCCTAGCTCCTTGCTGATTGTGTGCAGTAAACAAATTTTAACCACTGATACATCATCCATTGTTAATAAAGGTGCTTTTAAGGAGCTTTTTCATCTGTTAAAATCCTTTAGAACTTTTTGCCCTGTGAAATTAAGATATTACTTGTCTGGTATATATACACGTTTTTGGCTGCCTTGAACCTTTTTAAGCCACATTCCACTCTACAAGCATAAAGATATAAAATATCAATTTTTTGTTAATAATCAACAACTTTTGGGACACAATCATGAAGTGGTATGAAATTAATTAGATATTTTTAACTTTTTTGACAAATAATAAAAAAAATTGGGTGTGCAAAATTATTCAACCCCTTGAGTTTATATTTATGCTACTTTGTAGCACTATCTTTTGCTGTGATTACAGCTGCAATTCGCTTGGGCTTTGTCTCTATCGGTTTGCACATCGAGAGACTGATCCTTCCTTCTAAACGGCTGGTGTCCAGTGAGGTTGGATGTAGAGAGTTTTTGAACAAATGCTTTCAGTTCTTTTTACAGATTCACAGTTGTATTCAGGTTTGGGCTTTGACTAGGTTTTTCTAACACCCGGATATGTTTATTTGTGAACCACTGCATTGTAGATGTTGCTTCATGTTTTGGATAATTGCCTTTTTGAAAGATACATCTCTGTGTCAGTCTATTGCAGACTCAAACTGGTTTTCTTCCAGAATGCTTCTGTATTTGGCTCTATCTATCTTCGCATCAATTTTAACCCGCTTCCCTGTCCCTGCTAAAGAGAAGCAGGCCCAAACCATGATGCTGCCACCACCATGTTTGACAATAGGGATGCTGTGTTTAGACTGATGAGCTGTGCTGCTGTTACACCAAATATAATATTTTGCATTGTTGCCAAAAAGTTGGATTTTGGTTTCATCTGACCAGAGCAGCTTTTTCAACATGTTTGCCGGGTCTCCCAGGTGGTGTGTGGCAAACTTTAAACAACTTTTTAAACTTTTTATGGATATCTTTAGGAAATGGCTTGCTTCCAAAGAGACCAGATTTGTGCAGCATATGAGTGATTGTTCTCCTAAAGACAGAGTTTCCTCCCTTAGCTGTAGATCTCTGCTGTTCATCCAGAGTGATCATGGGCCTCTTGGCTGCATCTCTGGTCAGTCTTCTTCTTGTTTGAGCTATAAGTTTAGAGGGACGGCCGGGTCTTTGTAGACTCACAGTGCTCATTCCAGTTCAATATTAACACTTACACAGTGCTCATTGTGATGTTTAAAACTTGGGAAATCTTTTTGTATTGCAATCCAGCTACAGTATAAACTTCCCTGCAACAGTATCTTGGACCTGCCTGGTATGGCCCTTGTTCTTCATGATGCTCTCTGGGCTTTAAACAGACCTCTGAGACGTTCACAGAGCAGGTACATTAATACAAACACTTGTTTACACATGATTACCGTTATCAGTCATTTAGGTCAACACTGCATCGTTCAGAGATCCTCACTGAACTTCTGAAGACAGTTTACTGCACTGAAAGCAAAGGATTAATTTTCCAGCTCCACTCTTAAACTTTTTCATAATTTTACTTAACTTTTTCTTCAACTTTCAAAATATCTCTAATAAATTTTGTTCCACCTCAGGATTGTATCCTACTTGTTGTTGATTTGTCACAAAATTAGTTAATAGTTTAGCATTAGTTACTGGTTAGTTATTTTTGAAGCCTGAAATGTGGCAAACAGTCAAAACGTTCAAGGGGTTGAAAACTGAATATTTGTGTACATAGCTGTTCAGGTATCCATCCTGTATTACACACAGCTTCCTACAACAAAACAAAATGTTTAGATAAAATGACCAAACAGATACAAAGAGCATGTCATTTAGATGTTGGTTTTTAGGCTAAATCTGGTTGCCTTGGTTAGTCTTGGTTTAGTCCAGAAATTATTGTTGAAAATTGGGCTGTGTTTGGTTGTTCTGAATACTTCATATTTTAGTTCAACAACAGACTTAAAAAAAAAACTGTTACAAACCCAGTTTTCAACGTCTTTTCAACGGTCTAAAACGTACGCCTTTTTACCTTATTACTTTTCAACCAAATCTCATAAATCATGTCGTCTTTTCAACCACTTTTTTGCTCGGTGGGTAAGAAAGAAGGCATGAATGGGTTACGGTAAAAAGATATCTTCTCTTTAAAGGTTTATCCCTCTATTAAGAACTTTTACTTGGATACATGGAACTTCTAAAAAATTACCTCTCCTTGTCTTACTTATAGATGACTGTCTTTCAGTATTTACAATGAGACAGGGGGTTGAAAACACTTACTTTCACTGTTTTATTTTATTTTTTCTCACTAAATGTATTTATTTAACAATAGATCTTTTTTTCGCCATCACAAAGAAGTGATGGCGAACAGACAGCTTGATGTGAAACCCATTTGATGAACAGTAGTAGTCTGCAGAAGCTGCAAAGCAAAGATAAGCCAGGGCCCAAAAACCCAGGCAGACAAATACCTGCTATGCATTATCTCACCTGAAAATGAGCTATGAAGATATCTATGAAGGAGCTGAGGGATGCCAGAGATGGACAGAATGACTGACGCTCTGCCGGATACAGATGGATGACAAATTAGCAGGATTCTTACAGGCTGTTGAAGTTTGAAACAAAGGCATTAATGTTATCCCTCTAAATGAGGGGTACCAAAAAAATATGTAAACAGATTCTATTTTATACGATCGACTCATTTCATTATGAAGAGATGGATTAACTACAAAAACCACAGGATAAAAATGCATTAAGCATTTGTTCATTTAACTGACTTTAAAGACTTTGATGTCATACTTAGTCGCCTAGCAACTGTAACATAAACTTCACTACCCAAGGCAAGGCAGGTTTATTTATGGAGCAAATTTCTGTACCTAAACCCGTAAAGTGCTGCACATTAAAGAAGAAACAATAGGAAAACACAGAGAAAGGTTTGCAGGTGCAATAATTTATATACAAGTCATCCCAGTGCTGCGTGTCTGGACCCCTCAATCTCCCGCCATGGACTGTTCTCCCTGCTGCCCTCTGGGACAAGGCCTCGTAGCATTCAATGCAGGACCAGCAGATTCTGCAACAGCTTTTCCCCCACCGCCTTCAGACAACTCTTGAGAAAACTCTAAATCCTGTCACAGACTCTGCATCAAACTGATAACGCCGAACCAAACATACTGCATAATTGTACCATTTATATTAACGCTCTGAACTTCCATATCAATGCATTTTTTTGGTCCCTGTTTTTTTTCCCAAACTGTTAACATTTGATCACTGCTGCACTTTATGGAATGGAAATGTTCATTTACTGTCTGAAAAGCTGTACTAAACAAAATTTCGTTTTTGTATACACTGTGTATACAAATGAAAATAAAAGTTGTCTAAGTTTGAGTAGATGAAGGGATAAAATTATTATAAAAAGCTATAAAAAATATGGATAATAAAATAAAAGAAAGTTGGAATAAAAATTACAAAATGCGTAGGGATCATTCCTGAAGATAAAACGGGTTTTAATCCTAGACGTGTCCCTCAGGACATAGTAACTGCCTTTATGTGCCTCTGAAGGTTCAGGTCTGAGTCCTTTATGGCACCAAGATTTCAGCCATAATTGGTGGTTACTTAGGGTGACCAAACGTCCGTATTTCCCGGGACATATCCGTATTTCACGTCCTGTCCCGGGCGTCCCGGGTTTTTTTTAGAAAGTGAGGAAATGTCCTGATTTCACTGCGCCCTACGCTCAGTGTGACGTAATCCCTGAGCCGCGTCAGTGCAGGCAGCCCTGTTCTTAATCAGAGGCTCTGTTCGAAAACCTGGGCTGCATCCTCCAAGGACGCGGTCTACCTAGACTGGATCCTTCGAAGTCCTTGAAAATAAGGAGGACAGAAGAGTTTTGTCTGTAAATTCGAACAGGTCCTCCCTTCGGCGGGTTTTACCGGCGTATGCTCTGTTGCTTAGCAACCGTGAAAGTTGACACACAAAGCAGGAAAAAAATGAATACCGAGGTTTTCAAAACTGTTTGTTTATTTATTTATTTTTTTTAAAAGTTAAAGCGAACAAAGACTGATGAGAATCCAGAGTGGAATAAAGGTTCCAACCACCAGGAGCAGGAACAAATAAAATCAAATGTAATGATAGAAACCTTAGTCAGTTAAATAACCTGCTGCTGTCATTCTGCACATCTCTGATGTTGCTGCTATTTTCAAATATCCATTACTGTAAAAATGTCCATAGCTGTATATTGGTTATTAATTCTCCAGTTTTATATTGTTAAAACACTTTACAGTATTTTATTGTTTATATTTTAACTCTTCCCTATTATGTTATTCTTATACACTTTTCTAAGGTCCTCATTTGTGTGACCATTTTCAATAATCTTTCTGCTCCTGTAAATTTGCCCATTGTGGGACAATAAAGAGATTTTCTATTCTATTCTATAAAAGGGGTAGAAAGATATAAGTAAATCTAAACAATGTATCTACAAAATATATCTGCAAAATCGCTAATATTCAACAACAAAAAATACTTAGTTAAGCATATTGTGCAAAACAACAATATAAAAAATTAACTCCTATCAGATTTATAGTCCCCACCCTGCAGATCTATTAGAATCTGTCCTTAAATTACAGCCAAACTCATTTACACAGTAACAGATAAAAACCTTTAGATAAATCAAACATTACCGCCTCATATCTGACTCAATAACCATTAAAACAACTATTTTCATTCATCTCAGACGGAACTATTCTCAGAGTTGTATTATATTAAACTGAACTTCCAATTCCCCCCCCCCCTATGGTTACTAGCTGTAGTATTTTAAGCTGGGAGCTAACTCTATTTCTCTGCTCCTTTAGTCTGAAGATTATTACCCCTATTTTGTTTTGATTCAGTTGGAGAAAGTTATTTTTGCTCTTTTACAATTAGTGCTTGAATTCAGTCTTTCACCAGTTGTCTAAACACCACATCCTTTTGCTGTGTGTTCAGAGGATACAACATAGACATATACGTAGACGCCTCATTGAACGCTGTCGGCAGCGAGGCTGACATGCCTAGAGGGCGGCCATCTTGGATCGGACCACAGTTCAGACAGCTGCTGTCAGAATGAATGAGAGGCGCCTTAGATCTAATTTTACTCTCATGAAATGTAATATTTAAAATATATGTTTAGTATAATAATAATAATAATAATAATAATATCAATACATAAAAAATTAAGATAAAATCAAAAAACAAAATAATAACTTTTTTTTCTCTATAGATCTCTATAGATTTTTTTTCTCTATAGATCATGATACTCATTTTCAAAGAGCAATCCTTAAAAATACTGAATAATAATAATAATAATAATAATATACTATTTAAATATATAGTATTTGTAAAACATGAAGCTCTAGCGGAAGTTCAATTGAAGAAACTCTGACTTACCTCCATCAATCAGAGCCGATCCGTCTCTGAAGCGAGCCAATCAGCTTTGAACTACTCCACCATGAAGCCAAATCAGCGTCCTGCTTCCACTTTATAAACTCCCTCAAATCTCACCACAGCCGCTATCCTGCAATCGCAATGTCGGATTTCGATTCAGACGACAATCCACCCACCTCCATCCCCTTCTCCGCCATCGCAGCTGAATCGTCCTCCATGACACGACTTCACCTCAACCTCATCAGAGAGCAGGCACGTGCAGAGGGGGGGGGCTAAGGGGGCTTGAGCACCTGCCCCTTTTGCTCCATGATCCCAATGTGCCCTTTTGGTCCCTTTTTTTTTTTTTTTTTTTTTTTTTTTTTATTTTATTTGACACATGTACTGAAATTATTATGATTATCTTTTTTTTTGGCAAGAAAAACAATACAATAAGCCCTCCGGTCACATTGTTACCTTTGACCTTTTGCCGGTGATGACGCACTTGCCTCTCGCACAGTCAGATAAGGCGGCTAACTGCGGAGCTAAAGGTAGCGAATATTCCACATTACACTGTGGCCGCTGCTTATTTGGCCCTAAGCAAGATCAACCATGATCGGACGGATGGCTATGTCTTCAGTCTGCACCGCCTCTCCAATGTCAACCTGAATAGAGATGTAAGTGAAACCAAATGAGCCCCATGGATGATGCAGTATTGTTTGATCTAAAACACTGTTTACTCTGTGCTTTTAGTCTTTTACATTGAAAATTATGTTTTTTAATTCACAAAAAACTGTTCTGTAATGATTACAGAACAGTTTTTTTGTGAATTAAAAAACATAATTTTTGGTGAAAATACTGGAGTAGGCTTCCTACTTGTCAGACAACGGAAAACTTTGAACATTGTATAAATTTCTCTACTTTAGCAAAGAGTAGCGGTTTAAACGGAGGAAAGTAGTTCTTTCTCTGAAGAACTACTGAGCGGGAGGAGACAGCCAGGTGAGGAAAAGCTGTTCTTATCTATCGATTCAGTATTTTTATCATACAGACATTAGGCTGTTGTTCTTGTGCTATGAGCTAGCTGCTAGCTAATGACTTTGCTAGCAAAGCAAGATAACTAAAAAGCTTCCCTGTGTCGTTAATGATAGTAGGACATTCTTCAGTATTACTTATGCAATAGGGGCACATCGCCCGTCAAAAACCTATTATCTCCATAATGGATATATGTCTGATTTTCTAATTTCCTTTGCTGCATGATGTACATTTCAGGATCGGTTGTCAGACCTTCTTTTGTTGGCAATCGAGAAGGATGTGCCAATCATTCACAGTGAGGTTATTAACATTTTTAAAGACATGGCTAACAGAAAACTGCTGCTGTGAACAAAAGAGAACAAAAATAGCAAAAATGCTTAAAAGTTGGAAATTTGTTTTTAAACAGTTAAATGGATTTAGTTTGGGGGGAAAAGAAAGGCAAGAGACTGAAATAAATAAGACATTGACCTTCACTCAACACAGAAAAGATGAGACAATGAGGAAAAAAAGAAAAGAGAAACTGACAAGAAAAAACGAAGAGGAAAGATTGAAGAAAATGTATATAGGTACTTACAAAATACACTAAGACACAAACAGAGTAGGCTTTTCTCGTGGTGACATGCATTAATAAAATGTTTGTTTTGTTCTTTTTTTTCTGCAGTTCCACGTTAAAGTTTGATGCAGCAGCTCTGCTTTTCTGAATGGACCGTCTCCATCCCCACTGTCAGTACAGCAAACCAGGCAGACATTCCTTTTTTTATAGATTACAGTACACTAAAAGGTTGCATTGTGCCCTTGTATGCATTTTTAACAGTTTAATTCTGTAAAGACAAAATATGTCTGGTGGTCCAGCTCTGATTTACATCTTTGGCTAAATTGCAGGTTTGAATATTGTAATACTTTCCTATAACTAAATAGACCTGCAGAAAGAAATTACTAATAAAATATTTTACATATGCATAGTTCTATGTTCTATGTAGAGATTTCCCTTAGCTTTGATTGTATGTCTCACAATTTTGTAATTTATCATTGTTCATTAAACTCTGAAAGCTATGTGACTTTGTTAATATTCTGTCCTAAAATGCGATAAGATGTGCCCTTTTTTTTTTGAGCACCTGCCCCTTTAGTGGTCTCTGCACGGCCCTGTCAGAGAGTATTAATCCCAGTTGTCACCATCCCTCGTCTCATCGCATTAGTCCGGCAGAAGACCACCATGTTGAGCCCAGTTCTGCCAGAGGTTTCTTCCCAAGGGGAGTTTTTCCTCTCCACTGTCGCTTCATGCTTGCTCATCATGGACAGTTCACGGTACCTGCATCACCGAGCAGGACCTCTATATCCCGAGTCTGAGTGAAGCCCCGGCGTCAGCTCCCTCAGTCTTCTAGTCCCACAATTCTGCCCAGCAGATCACCTTGTCAACCAGCTCGGATTAAACCACCACCAGTTTCAGGCCGGGGGGAACATCCCTATTCACATTCATCTACTCATGCATGTTAAAGCATAATTCAGCACGAATGTTCCTGCCGAGGTCTGAGCGCCAAAGACTATACTTTCTTATCAATAAATTCTTCTAATTATCTTTTCTCTCTGTGTGAGTTTTTCAGATTGAAATAATCTTACAATATATCAGAGATCTGATTGTTCCTTATGTTCCTAACAGAGCACTTTGCTCTCAATCTGCAGGTTTACTAGTGGCTCCTACAGTTTTAGTCCGTGAGGCAGACACCCTGTCTACTTTTAAGGCTAGGCTTAAAACTTTCCTTTTTGATAAAGCTTATAGTTAGAGTGGCTCAGGTTATCCTGAGCTATCTCTATAGTTATGCTGCTATAGGCTTAGACTTCTGGAGGACATAGGGACCCCTATTTCATCATTCTGCTTCATTCTATCTCTATTCTCCCACTCTGCAGAATCTGTTAGTCCAATCTCTAACGTTCTGCTCTCTCTGCTTTTTCTCATAGTAGCTTTGCCTCGTCTGTTCCTGTTTGGTTGTGACTCCATCCTGGAGAGAAATATCAGCTGTGCTGCTGCCATCAACACCCTTGTTTATAGATGCTGGAGATCGGCCTGTTTTCCAGTGTGGTCCTGTTTCTCTGTCCGTGACTGAGTGGATGTGCTCTCTTCATCCTCTGACATGGGAGCTGGCTCGGAGCTCGTCTGCCTGGCTGTGTGCTTCCTGGACGGGGCCGCCTTTTACAGTTGCTTTTTGTATCTCTGCTTCTGTCTCCTTGAATCTCAGTCGGCCTCGGCAGATGGCCGCTCACACTGAGTCTGGTTCTGCTGGAGGTTTCTTCCTGTTAAAAGGGAGTTTTTCCTCTCCACTATCGCTACAAGCATGCTTAGTGTGAGGGATTGTATTTGAGTCAATGAGTCAATGCAATCAACTGGTTTTCCTTAGATAGAAAACTTTGAATCAATTTGATTGTACGATCTGGTTGAACTGTAAAGTGCCTTGAGATGACTTATGTTGTGAATTGGCGCTTTATAAATAAACTAAACTGAATAGAAATTTGTATAAAATTTTGTGTTAATTATATTTATTTGAAAAATATGTAACTTTTCATATATCTCATCCAGTTTGAGTTCTGTTTAAATGGTTTTTAATCTAAATAAATATGTGTAATCTAACTGAAAGTTAATTTTAAAATTATTTTTGGTCTTTTAAGGGGTTTTGACATAATAGATTATTGTAATATTATCTCTGACTCGTCTTTCATGCAATTAGAATTAGATCTAAGGCGCCTCTTATTCATTCTGACAGCAGCTGTTGGAACTGTGGTTCGATCAAAGATGGCCGCCCTTCAGGCATGTTGGCCTTGCTGCCGACAGCGTCCAACAAGGTGTCTAAATATATTATGTCTATGTGATACGATAGGAAAGATTGAAAGTAATTAAATATTAGATAATATAAAAAATATTAAGCACAACAACTTGCAGGTCTCACACAGACTTTTGGTTTTGCTGCTCTGAAAGAAAAATATTATTTACAATGACATTAAGAAAAACCAAAAAAGGCCAACAGGGTCTCAGTGGAGATGAGTGCAGCATCCCAAAATGTAGGAGCTTCTTTTATAAAAAAACTACATCAGAACAAGACCAAGTTTAAAGTATTTGCACATCTAGAAAAAACATAGCTGTTGATAATGGCTTTTAGGTGTGTGTAGAGTTAAGTTTGAATAACTTTAACTACAATGTAGTGTGATTGAGATCTGGATTTATCTGATATATATATGATAAGCAAATACATGCATTTCCCCTTATATACTGTTTTTTATTTCTAAACAGTTTTGATGTAAGTTTCCAGGGACTAGAGGTGCCTGATGTCTTATTTTTTCCTTTCAAGGAAATGTTTAGCATTATCTTTGCGCAAGTCAAAAGGCCAACATACTCATCATTACCATCATCTTTTGAGATAGAAATGACTTTCTGACTTGTGTATTTCCACATCTTTTCCTCAAGCTTTAAAGTTTGACAAATGAATTAGAATGTTTTTTCACTTACAATGAAAACCTATTAGTCCTGTTAAGAGGCAGATCTTCACATCAAAATGTACATTTAACTGGAGTTTGCATTCATGTTATGATGAAAGGTATGTTTAAAAATGTCATTTTAAGGTTAATGATGAATGTCAGTAGGACTGACTGATCAAACATAAATAGAAGAAACATTCTGAGGTCAGAGATCCTTCTTTTTAACACGAAACAAAAAAAAGAGAAGTCAGATTTTCTTCAAATCTTTAGCTGGCACTTCAGTAAATCGGTTTCTTTGAAAAATCAGTCCCTTCATAGATTAAGCGCGATCATTACTTACCTTCATTATGTAATGTGAGAGTGATATACTTAGATCAACAGCTCCTTATCTAAATGGCTTCATATCTTCTTGCCAAAAGGTCCACTTACGTGTTTGAATAATTTTGACAATTTTAGGTTAACCGGTTATTATTTATGAATAAGAGAGGGGGAATTGTTTGCTCCTTTAAACAGTGGTGTAGGTCCTCTGCTTTAGCTGGTTTTCTCTGCATTCCTGGTTAACAGAACAACTATGATGTAGATCTTCTTGTTTTTATGGGCTGCATTTCCAACCTTCTAGACCAAGAACGTCCCCATCATGGGAGAGACAAACAGCAAAGGGTACTTTAAACAACCCCAAGTTAGTTATAACAAAAACTTTTCTTTGAGAAATATTTATTTTTGGTGAAAATACAATACATTGAAAACACTATAAGCTGTTTAGTTTTAAATATGGTGCATTCTGGTTAAAGCACTAACTTCATCCAGTCAGAATAGCAATAAGTTAGATTAAACCTGTTCACGATTGAGGGAAGAAAGGAGCGGGAGATCGATAGACGGATCGGTGCGGCTGCTGCAATAATGCGGACGCTGCACCGGTCTGTCGTGGCGATGAGAGAGCTGAGCAAAAAGGCAAAGCTCTCAATTTACCGGTCGGCCTACGTTCCTACCCTCACCTATGGTCTTGAAATTTGGATCATGAACGAAAGAACGAGATCCCGGATACAAGCGGCTGAAATGAGCTTTCTCCGCCGGGTGGCTGGGTTCTCCCTTAGAGATAGGGTAAGGAGCTCGGTCATTCGGGACAGGCTCAGTGTAGAGCCGGTTCTCCTCCACATTGAGAGGAGTCAGTTGAGGTGGCTCGGACATCTTCTTCGCCTGCCCCCTGGACGCCTCCCTCGGGAGGTGTTCCAGGCACGTCCCACCGGGAGGAGGCCCAGGGGATGACCCAGGACAAGCTGGAAAGACTACGTCTCTCGGCTGGCCTGGGAGCGCCTAGGGCTTCCCCCAACAGACCTGGAGGAGGTGTCAGCGGAGAGGGAAGACTGGGAGTCTCTGCTTAGTCTGCTGCCCCCGCGACCCGGTTCCGGATAAAGCGGGAGACGACGAGTACGAGTACGAGTAGATTAAACCTTTTCAGTTTAAAATTGAGGAGAATGTGGAAATCACAAGAGGAGATGATGGTGAGCAGGGCCAAGTGGAGGAATTAGCAGAAAAAGCCGGTACATATATATATATATATATATATATATATATATATATATATATATATATATATATATATATATATATATATATATATATATATATATATATATATATATATATATATATATATATATATATATATATATATATATATATATACAGTATATATACGTGTATATATATATATATATGTAATATATCTTATTTTGGCATCTCCACCTCTAACAGACAAATCTTTAATGATACAGCCATGATCTTTTCTGGCAATTATTTTAACCTTAAAGAATTAAGTGCAATCACCGTTTATTCATTTCACGAATCGGAACCTAGAATCAGAAGCCAACTTCAGCTTCGTATCAGACACTGACTATATAACATTGACTAAAACGTGTTTGCATAGAAGTAAAAATCATATTCTTTCAAGTTTATCTGTCCACCAAAACTCTCAATTTTAGGGCATCCATGCACAAGAAATATGGACTTATTGAGAATTTGTTTAAAAGTTCCTTTTTTGTTCATATTTTCATCTGTTATCTCATCAGCGTGCGAGAGGATAGGTAATTTTTGGTAGGCAGGTATTTTTCGGCATTACACCGGCATTGTGACACTTTGTGGCAGGCGGCTGGCAAAAGTCCGACAAGCTTTTATTAGAAATAATATAAAGATAATAAAGTATAATAAAATAAAGTATGATTATTTGGAAATAGTTATAGAGTAACAGCGGTGCAGCAACAGCGATGGGATCTTTTTGTAAGTCAGATGGCAGTGAGAGTCAGCAGAAGTGCCAGTAATCTCCACCGGAAATGTCACTACCAGATGCCACTGCCGCAAACTGAGCTTGGCCCTGCTGACTTCATCTTTCCTGCTGACTTCCTCTTTCCCTTTCTACCTAACTTTAAAGATTACTGTAATCTCTCTGAACATCAAATTATTGTATAACATCTCACCAACAAACGTCTCAGGTTGTAAACGTTCTAACTCTAAATGTTTGTTTGCTTAGCTTGAAATATCAGACGTCAAAAAACCATAGAATAAGCAATGTTTTACAAAAATTTGATTATTACAATAATGTAGGTTTTTTTGTGGACCTTATATGCCTCGAGTTTTATGGTGGAAAAACACACAGGTGTTCTTCCTCAGCTACCTCTGCATAGCAGGATAACCTCAGCCTAGCAGTACGTAGCTTTTAAGTATGTGCATGAGCCGTTATCTGGTTCCACCAGTAGGGTGTGATACACCATGTTAGGAATTCAGTAGGCCTTGTTGGAACCAGTATGGTCATCTGATTGGTTCTCCTTCAGTCTTCATCAGATCATTATTCCTCTCTGTTCTTTGTAGACTTTTAGGGAAAGCCTATCCTGCAAAACATTAAATAATCTCTCTAATCTACTCTTACCAGAGAGCCACACAATAACAAGAACTTTTGCATTTAGTAGTTTCAACTCTGCAGCCTCTTCCTAATTCAGTTACAACTGAATAATGACCTGAATGAAATAAAATCCTTAGAGACTTTATCTTCATGTATATTTTACTACAACTCTAGCTTTCTATTGTTGGATTCCATCTGAAGCCAGACTTAGTTTGTAGCAGAGCAGCCAGTTCATGGAACCATCCACAATTTATATATTTCCTGGATTAGTATTATAATCTGGCCTCAAGCTGGTTTCTCTAGTTTATATTCTTTAAAACAGCTCAATTTTAACTGACTTTATGAAAGAGTTTTCAATACTTTCACCCTTTTCCAAAAGCAGGTATACTTTTTTTATTTTAAGCTGCCTATTATTATATTTCAGGTACCTTTGCAGATAAAATTCAGTTCAACTAGCACCACTGGTGGCTCTGTCGAGCTCTGAGACAGTTTTCATGTCAAAAAGGATGAAAGAGCACACACATTAGGTACAAGAAAAAGCTGAGCCCACAGCTTGGTCTGGAAGAGACACAGGACTAAGCACTGAAACAAAAAACAGTTCTTTCCTTAATCCACTGTAACTTTTTATTATTATTATTTGTTCCTATTTATTTCATTCTTTTCTTTTAGAGACAGCAATTAAGGTAACAGTTCTGCTTTTAGGACTGTGCGAGGAAATGGGAGCAAAGGAGGAACATGGAATGTACCTGTGGACCAACAGAACAGATTAAGTCCTGGAAATGTGGAAGTGGATTCGTAAAAAATGTCAAACTGGATGCTTGTGACCACCTGTGAGCGAGCAAAGATGATTTGTGACTGAGCTTCCAAGAACCTCTAGCTAAAAAAGAAGATTTCAGTCAGAACAAAGGGAATTAGTGAAAGCACCTCGAAGGTGAATGAGCTGAAAACCCAGAAACAAGCTGAACTGGCAAAGAGCAAAGAAAGGACTTAGAAATGAGTGAAGAATAGAGGAAGAGGCAGAAAACAGGGAGAAAGAAGTATGCCGTTAGCCTCTCTGAGACAGGAACAAAGAAGAGAAAAAACGGATGAAAATGGAAGAAAACACCTGGAAAAAAATAAAGGAGCGTCTGATGCGCAAATGAAAGCTGCGGATGCAGAAAATCAAAGTTCTCCAGGCAGCTGTGCTCTGCTTTTGTAAAAGCCCTGAAAAGGGGTTTAAGTGAAAAAATGAGCCACAGAAACGTTTTTTCCTCTGCTCTTGCATGTATTGGCTGAATTATTATAACTTAAACACAGAAACATTCCAAACTTGAATGGTTTCCTTATGGACCATGATGCTACACAAACATAACAATAACAGATAGTATAAACAATATAATGCTATACACTCAAAACATTCTTAAAAACAAAAGATGTGCATATAGTTGGTAATGAAACATATTCACAAGCTGTCTAGCAGGTAGTAAACCCACTACCAAAGGCACAGGTGTGTTTATATGTAAACTTATACCTGAAAAGGGGGATAAGTGAATAAATGAGCCGCAGACCCGTTGGCTGTCAATATGTGTACTTGTGCATTCTCATGTGCTTGTGTACTCATGAGACATCATCAGCCTCAGCCTTAGTACTGTTCCAATTTGCAAGAACAGCGGTTGTTGTTTTGCCCCTCCCTCTTTATGCATGCATCGGAGCTTGTCCGTTCTTGAAATTGACAGCTGTCCCAGCATGCACTGCAGCAGCAGCAGCTTCCAGGTTAGCGCTCACCAATGATGGGAGTAACGGCGTTAGTAAAAAGTAACTTTTTTTAGTAACGAGTAATCTAAGTAATTACTTTGACTGTAACTATAACGCAGGTACCATTGCAGACACCCAGTTACTGCATGTTACTCAGGTCGCACAATTAACCTTTTTTTTCATGATAGGACTCGTGCATACCTTGTCATGAGAGAGGGGAGGATGAGATTGGCTGATGTATAGTGAGATTCCGTCTGTCAGTTGGGTAGGTGGATGTTTCTGCTGGCGGGTGTTAACGTACAGCACACACATAGAGATGGAGAGTGAGGAGGACTCCAGCAGCAAAGCAGATGGAAATACAGGTGTTATGTCAAGCTGCATTTATCCATCAGATATGGTTTCCCCTGCATCTCAGCACAGCGCAGGCGGCACAATTCACCGCGAAAGCGACAGGAAACGCGCATGCTTGCTAAAGTCACGTAACAGCCGCCCTGTGCATGTGCCACAGGGGAACTACGGAGAGCGTGAACAATCAAATGTTAGCCTTTATGGAGAAAGGGAGAAAGATGGATGGATGGATGGATGGATGGATGGATGGATGGATGGACGGATGGATGGATGGACGGATGGATGGATGGATGGATGGATGGATGCAGCCGAGCATGTGGTGACGTCAAGAGTATGCTTATGTTCCAATTGACCCATATTTATGCTGCGTGCTCATGCGCCACTACTCCACGAGTCCACACTTTACCTTGTTCTTCTCAAGAGCATACTTGGCGACGACACGTTATTGTGAATTTGAGTAACGGCCATATTCACGAGCTGTCTATCAGGTAGTAAGCCACTACCAAAGGCACAGGTGTGTTTATATGTAAAATCATACCTGAAAAGGGGGATAATTGAATAAATGAGCCACAGAAACGTTCCCTCCACTGCGCTAGCATGTGTTGGCTGAGGAGAAAGTTCCAGTGCTCTTTACCATCTTCTGAATGCATTTACTTTTCAGTAAATGATAAGTGTTTAATTTTCATGTGAATGTGCTTTACTGGAGGCATCCATGTTTCTCAAAGAACACTACACGTCATAGTGCAGTATCGGCTGTTGATCAAGTCCCAGTGCTGTATCTGGTGTCACAACGCGCTATTATCCAAGTCATCTTGAAAACATTCTTCTTCCAAATGTTGGCTACATATTACGTGTTTTTTCTCTGGCCAGAAGTTCGATGGCAAATCCTCCCTCTTCAAGTTGGCAATCCAACGACCAACCCGTCCGTGGAGGATCAGGAATCAAAAAGTAGAAATAACTCTGTTTTTCACTTTTACCCAATGTATTCCAACATCCAACTGCCATGCACGTGGGCATTGTCAGTTTCACTATAGCTCTGGTGAATTTCAATGGTGAAGTCCTCTGGAAATCTTCAATAATTGTTGTTGATTGCAGATGTGTCTAGAAGTTCCCATTGATTTTGCTTGTAAAGCGGGGAGAATGGCGCTAGGCTTACCGCACTGTTACTGCCAGAAGATGGCAGGAGTGAGGGATTACTACATTTGGGCAAAAACAGCCGATCCCAGAGTCAGTGATAAATTGATAAAGCAACCGTGAATGTATTAGCTTTGGGCCTTAATAATGATCCATTGAACATTCCTTGCTGACCAGACTTTTTCTTTAAGCCAAACTGCTGGTAAGAAACATTGTTTGTATATATATATCTATATATATATATATATCTATATATATATATATATAGATATATATATATATATATATATATATATATATATATATATATATATATATATATATATATATATATCTATATATATGTATATATAGATATATACGTATATATACGATATATACGATACATATGTGTGTATATACATATAAATGTATATATATATATATATACATATATATATATATATATATATATATATATATATATATATATATATATATATATATATATATATATATATATATATATATGTATATATAGATATATACGTATATATCTATATATCTATATATATATATATATGAATTACTTTCAAATCTGTAAAAATTAAAATGTGCAAATATAACCAGAAACAGTAAATAAACATTTGACTTACAATGACCACATTTTTCTCTCTTTTTACCTGTAGTACTTTGAGATGTTTTGATGGAAAGTGCAGTATAAATTAAATGTATTATTATTATTATTTCAATCCATCAGAATTTAACACCTCCTTTTTTTAATCTGGATTTGGTTCCTCCCTCTGCTGTTCCTCCATCCCCTCCTTCCTTTCTGACGCTGCTCATCCCAGCTCTCCTGGATTCATCAGCCCTTCGGCCTCCGATCTCTCTTCTACATGTCTTCTTTGTTCTGTGCAGTGTTATCCTTTCATCTCGCCAATGCTCCTGTTTACTACAGCCTCTTGCTAAAAAAAAAGGTGTCATCACCATTTTGTAGGAGGTTCAATAGCTGTTTGATTTTTCTGAAAACAGAAGAAAAACAGAAACATCAGTGGTTGCAGTTACCTAACAGCAAACATGGATCTCCAACATGGGTTGTTAGCTGAAATGAAAAAACAGGAGAGGAATCAACTGTGTTAAACTCATGATGACGATTGTTCCCATTTAGCAGCGCTACAGTTTAAAGCAACTACAAATATAATGTTGCAAATGCAGATCACTGGTTCGGGTGGAAAACACTAAACATAAACCCCCGATATGATCATCAGAACACAACACATTTATTTAATTGTTTATGGAGTGAATTTTGTTACATTATTTGAAATATGAATAAAGAAATCGAAACCAGAAATACATTTTTATTCATTTCTTACTCAGTTGTAAATATGTTTTTACTGTAGATTATAATTAATTTCTTTTCCATTTTAGTTTGTAAATTTATTATAATAGAAGTATTTTTCAACCGTCTCTCTAATAGAATTTTATGAGTGTCCCTTCTTCCAATGGCGTTTTCCAGATAACATTCTAATCCCCTCTGGGGGAAGGCTTTCCTCTGGAGAGATGAGTTCCCCATTTCTGTTTATTCATCTTCGGATCAGTTCCATCTTTTATTTTGTTGGTTTAAAAACATCCCTGAGTTTTTTGTACCTCTGCTCAGCTCTTTCCTCTTCATTTATCTCAGCTGCTCATCATTTTCACTTGATGGCTGACAGTTGTTCTGCAAAGCTTCGTTCCCACAATTTCTTCTAGTTGTGCCTCGGTTGTGGCTGTATGTGCTTTACCTTTCACCTCCCCGGGGTGTGTCTTAGCCGGATGAGCACCCAGGTGATGCCACTTCACAGCAATCAGGAGGCAGTATTTAGAGGAGTGGATTTCCTAGGATGGACACCAATTGGTTAACTTCTGCACCGTGGTAACTTACCTGCTAGCTCTTCTAATTTGGATAATCTTGGTGAAAACATCCCTTCCTTGTTTTCCTCTCGTTCCTGTCGTGCTGACTCCAAGTCCATCTCCCTTGCTGCCTCCTGGATCCATTCTTAAGAGCTCACCGGCCTGTCCACCCATCAACACTCCCTCTGGGTAAGTAAAGCGGAAAGAGTGGATCACTATCTGTGAATTGCAGTCGGGTTCCCACTCTGCCTGGAGGCCTGTAGTTCCCCGTCAGATAAGTCCCAGCATATGAGAACCGTAAAGACCACACAACCTTCTCTCATCACCTAAGATTCCCCCTGTACCTCATAACTGACTGTATCTCTTCCCCAGAACGATCCATTCTGACCTCCCTGGTGTGACTTTTTCCAGGACAATCAAACTTTTAGTGATTTAAGAAAATAATAATTTGAAAAGAAACAACTCTGTCTGACTATGGTTGTTCCTGCTCTAGATTTGATTGTCGCAACATGTCACCTCTGCATTATAAGTTTACTAGACTGTAACCAGTTTAGCCTGTACTCAAGTCCTTCCTTCACCTACCTACCTACCTACCAACCAGCCTGCCCGCCTGCAAACCCGCCCACCAATCTACCCTTCCATCCACAGTAGCAGCCATTCAAAATGGCCCTTCTCAGTCAAACGCCAGCAGAATGGAAGCAAAATCTCCTACAACTCCCCGCAACTTCCCCTCACACTACAAGCCACTGGAGTGACCCCTTCCTTGCCTGGGGGTGCATATTTTTTTTACTCTGTGACTCCAACCTTTCACTGAATTACAGGGAGATGGTGCTTCTTTTTAGATCCTAATGTCCACAAATCATGACAGAAAGATTTTACTACAAAGATTGATGTTTGAAAAGGAATTGTAGGAGACCAGCCAAGGACCAGCAAAAGAAAAGGGAATTTTGAATGGCTTCTATCTATCTATCTATCTATCTATCTATCTATCTATCTATCTATCTATCTATCTATCTATCTATCTATCTATCTATCTATCTATCTATCTATCTATCTATCTATCTATCTATCTATCTATCTATCTATCTATCTATCTATCTGTCTGTCTGTCTGTCTGTCTGTCTGTCTGTCTGTCTGTCTGTCTGTCTGTCTGTCTGTCTGTCTGTCTGTCTGTCTGTCTGTCTGTCTGTCTGTCTGTCTGTCTGTCTGTCTGTCTGTCTGTCAATCAATCTATCATCAGGCTATTTTACTGATGTATGAATGAAGCCTGTAGTCTCATGACGTCGGTCAGGGAAATACTGACATACATCAAAACTTCAGCTTAAATTGTTAACAGTTTACGCCACATCTAATATAGACAGAACAGCTATTAATCATTTAGGGCTGAAACAACTATTTGGATTATTCACGATTAATCAATTATTGAAATAATAATCAACTAATTCAGTAATCAATACTTGTAAACTAAAGTATAGAGACTAAAATATGGCTATAGCTGACAGAACGACCCACTTAGAGCAGTAATTGTACCAAACTTTTTATTAACCTTTTAAATTTAAGGTAAAAAAAAATCTGTCAATATGCTCTATATCCAGAACTTTTCAAGTGGAAAAGTTTTAGTTTCACTTTGTATAATTCTGCTAAAATCTTCTTTAATGAACCTTGGGCTATCAATTATTAATTGTTTCATTGAAAAGATAATTGATAGATTAATCGATTTGCAAAAATAATTGTTAGTTGCAGCCCTAAATTCAATGTGAACTTTCTAGAAGAAACTGGGCTGTTGCTGGAGGTAGCCATTCAAAATGTCCTCGCTTCCCTTGATGGGACTCTGGCTGGTCCTGTAATAAACCCAGAACCTTGGACCCAGAATTCAAGGCAAGGCAAGCAGTGGGAAAGTTCAAAGCATTTATTTAAACAAACAGGAAGGCGGGGCTGCAGGGCAGATCTCTGCAGTGACAGGAAATACAAGTCAGTGACTGGATTGTCGGGCTGATATCGACTAGGAGCAAAGTCACAGACCTGATTCAAAGTTCAGTCTGATCCTGGAGGAAAGAGCAGAATCCAAATGGGAGGTTATCCCAGTGCAAAGGAAGCAGAGTGAGGAGCAGGTCGAAGGAAAGCAGACGTCAATGCTCTCCTCTCTCTGTGATGCTCTGTGAGGCAAAGGTCAATCTGGTTGGCAAGGTCCTCCAGTTGCATCAGAGTCCGAGGGTAGTCGCAGGTCAAAAGCTCATCCTTAATCCAGTTACGAAGGACAAAGAAAAACAAAATCCATGATAGCGTCCTTATTCCAGGAACTCTTGGCCGACAACAGGTGGAAGTCTGTAATATACTCCAACGTGGACCGAACTCCTTGCCTGAGTGTCAAAAGTCCCCTGGAAGCTTCCTGACTAGGAAGAACTGTGCTAAAAACTCAGTTCTTGGCCCCACCAGGTCCTCTGACCATCATCAGAAGGCAATGCAGGTGAAGTGTGTTGCCCAAGGACACAGCGACACTGAAAGCCTGAGCTAGAGGTTGAACCGTCAACCCTTTGATTTCAGGGCAAACACCTGACGCAGCTATCGCCCTGGCAAACAACATAAATAGCTGAGGAACCAGGTGGAAACGATCTGCGTTAATCAACCGCTGGACATACAGGTGCTGGTCATAAAATTAGAATATCATGAAAAAGTAGATTGATTTCAGTAATTCCATTTAAAAAGTGAAACTTGTATATTATATTCATACATTACATACAAACTCATATATTTCAGATGTTTATTTTGTTTAATTTTGATGATTACAAATGACAACAAATGAAAATCTCAAATTCATCATATCAGAAAATTAGAATATTGTGAAAAGGTTCAAAATTGATGGCCCCTGGTGCCACACTCTAATCAGCTAATTAACTCAAACCACCTGCAAAAGCCTTTAAATGGTCTTTCAGTCTAGTTCTATAGGCTACACAATCATGGGGAAGACTGCTGACTTGACAGTTGTCCAAAAGACGACCATCGACACCTTGCACAAGGAGGGCAAGACACAAAAGGTCATCGCTAAAGAGGCTGGCTGTTCACAGAGCTCAGTGTCCAAGCACATTAATAGAGAGGCGAAGGGAAGGAAAAGATGTGGTCGAAAAAAGTGTACAAGCAAGAGAGATAACCGCACCCTGGAGAGGATTGTGAAACAAAACCCATTCAAAAATGTGGGGGAGATTCACAAAGAGTGGACTGCAGCTGGAGTGAGTGCTTCAAGAACCACCACACACAGACGTATGAAAGACATGGGTTTCTGCTGTCGCATTCCTTGTGTCAAGCCACTCTTGAACCACAGACAGCGTCAGAAGCGTCTTGCCTGGGCTAAAGAGAAACAGGACTGGACTGCTGGTGAGTGGTCCAAAGTCATGTTCTCTGATGAAAGTAAATTTTGCATTTCCTTTGGAAATCAAGGTCCCAGAGTCTGGAGGAAAAGAAGAGAGGCACTTCATCCACGTTGCTTGAAGTCCAGTGTAAAGTTTCCACAGTCAGTGATGGTTTGGGGTGCCATGTCATCTGCTGGTGTTGGTCCATTGTGTTTTCTGAGGTCCAGGGTCAACGCAGCCACATACCAGGAAGTTTTAGAGCACTTCATGCTTCCTGCAGCTGACCAACTTTTTGGAGATGCAGATTTCATTTTCCAACAGGACTTGGCACCTGCACACAGTGCCAAAGCTACCAGTACCTGGTTGAAGGACCATGGTATCCCTGTTCTTAATTGGCCAGCAAACTCTCCTGACCTTAACCCCATAGAAAATCTATGGGGTATTGTGAAGAAGAAGATGCAATACACCAGACCCAACAATTCAGAAGAGCTAAAAGCCACTATTAGAGCAACCTGGGCTATCATAACACCTGAGCAGTGCCACAGACTGATCGACTCCATGCCACGCCGCATTGCTGCAGTAATACAGGCCAAAGGAGGCCCAACTAAATACTGAGTGCTGTACATGCTCATACTTTTCATGTTCATACTTTTCAGTTGGCCAACATTTCTATAAATCCTTTGTTTTTATTGGTCTTCAGTAATATTCTAATTTTCTGATATGATGAATTTGAGATTTTCATTTGTTGTCATTTGTAATCATCAAAATTAAACAAAATAAACATCTGAAATATATGAGTTTGTATGTAATGTATGAATATAATATACAAGTTTCACTTTTTAAATGGAATTACTGAAATCAATCTACTTTTTCATGATATTCTAATTTTATGACCAGCACCTGTATTAGACAGGTGACTAGGAGCAAATGAAAAAAACAAACCATCAGGGCCAAGAACGTGACAAGTCCTCTACAGTAAAATTCCTTTTTAAGAATCAATCTTTGTACTAAAAAAAAACGGCTGCTCCTGAAGCTTCAACCGTGTTAGGAGTGAACGCAACATCACAGTAGTCAGCTGAGATGTAACAAAGAGGATTACAATACGTGCTGCTTTGCAAGAAAATATCTGACCTTGGCCAACTGTCTGATAAGATACTACAGAGCTGATTTGCCAATTCAATTTAAAATCAATGTCCATCTTAAACTAAATTAGAGACAAAAGTCTTTAAAAGTACAGAGAAGAGGCTCGAGTCAACAAAGGGGGGATTCACAAAGATTACTGGGATCAAACACTATCGCCATAATTTTTCCTTGTTAAGATATAAAAAGTTCAGAGCTAACCTTAAGGCATTCCAGTAGTAGTGCAAGGGAGAAGGCATTTTTCTTTTTAATAGGCACATATATCTGACCATCATCAGCCTAAAAATGATAAGAGTTGCCATGAAAAAAGAAGGGGTCCTAACACTGAACCCTGTAGAACCCTCATAAGGTAGAGGGGCGGAGAACTACGTGAAGCTGACACCCCACCCACGTCAAAAAAAACTCTGTAAATAGGCTGAATTGTTAGTGCAGATTTGTGCAGAAAAAAAAAATTGTTTACTGACAAGGATTTATATAATGAAATACGGGCTGAAACAACAAACAGCAGCAGTTGATATTTTTTTTGGAAATGAAAGCACCACATATGGTTGCAGTGACCAATAGATTTTTTTACTGAATCAAATGGACAAAACATTTTACATTTAACCACTACATTGGGATGTATGCATGTAAACACTGATTTATTCAGCATGTGAATGAATAGATTTGATCCTGTCCTTACTTAGAAAGACTTAGATCTGGTGATGCTATGTGAATTAACCTGATCTGAGGCTCTACTTTGTCACATGTGTCGCTGAAATCCCAATTTCCACTTTAATAAATCAAAAAAAAAAAACATAACAGGTCCAGTCAAGCGGACAGAGCCCAGTCTGCACTGTAGCTTCCCAGATGGAGCCAGTTAAACTACCAATATGATTCACTCTACACTGCTCCATAGTTTATGTTTTCCTACTTGTTTTTTATTACATGCATCATGTTTGGCTTCCACAACCATGCGTCTGTGGAGAGGTTGTTCAGTTTCTCTGATGTTGATCATTATATCATGTAAAACAGCAGCTTTACGCTACATTATACCAGTGGGTTGTTAAGTTCTCCCTGCTTTGTTTACTCTTCACTCCTTCATCTAGGGCAGACCGGTAGAATAGCAGTTATTGTTCTCCTTGTTTCTGCAGAGTTGTGCTTTCTCCCACACAGGCAGAGGCCTGTCAGTCAGCTGCAGTTTCTTCTCTCCATTCTGCTGTCTTTCTTTTTTCTGTGGTTTCTCAGTGACTGTCTCTGGCTTAATTCCATTTAATCACAGTAAAATGAACCAGAAAACATTACAGAAACAACAGGAGAAAAACCCTGGGATGAAATCCTTATTTCTGTTGTCTCACCACTAGAGGGCAGTGTGGCTCTGTTCCTCAATCATACTCCTGCAGTCCCCCCACCTGTTTTTACAGTATTGAAAAGGCTCTACATATGCTCTCTGTAACGTTCTGTGAGTCCATCCATCTCCCTCGCTCACACCAGCGTGATGCCTTGTATTTACATAAGAAGGAGAAATGTGTCTGTGTTTAGGTGTCACTAGTTGCACTCTTGGTTTGGCTCACTTTTTCATTTCTTTTTTTTTTTGCTGGCAATGGCTGCAATGCAAAGCATCTGCTGCAATCAACTAAAAACCCATGAAGTTTAACATTCCTTCTCTTCTGTCTCAGTCTGGTTGAATCTCAGAGACACATCAAACATGGCTGAATGCTCTTTATTTTCTACTGGCGCCTTCAACAGCTGACAACAGGAGCTTTAACGCCGTTCTTTCTATATAGTTTTCCACTTAAACAACCTGTATCATGTAATAAACCTGTTTTAAGCTTGTACGACGTTCTAATGGAAAACATCATACAGTAGTGATTCTTACACTGTGAAAAAACTGTTTGAAAGTAGGTAGAGATTCCTTAAAATTAATGTATTGACCCTTAATTTGAGTAAGTAAAGATATTCTTCCAATGGTATTTTACAGATAAAATGAGATAATTATATATTATGGGGTTCAAATAAGACATTATTGTTGTGTTTTTCTTTATGTTAAATGTAAATTTCCTTATTCCACCGGCAGAGAGTTTCACCTGCTTAATTCAAGAAAAAAAAGTTACTTATTTTAAGAAAAAAATGACTCACTTATGCAGTGTTTACATGTCACAAATCCTCTGCTCTCTGTGTCATGATCTCAGTGCTGATGACTGGCTTAATTGCTCATTTCATTCACCTGTTCCACCTGGTCTTGCTTTTATTTAAGCTGCTCGCTTTCAGCCATCAGTGCCAGATTATTCTTGAGCCTTTGGTAACAGTTTTTTTAGTGTTACTTGTAGTGTTCTGATTGCCTGTTTCTGTATGCTGTCATGGTTATTTAATACAGATATATTATGAAGTGTTATTTAAACAGTTTATCTCAAGTGATCTTTTCTCAGGTTCTTTTCCTGAGAAAAGAACCTGAGAAAAGAAAAGAGAGAGAAAGCTTCAAGGTGTAAACAGAGTGTTCCTTAACAGCCTGTAATGTCAGAATAACATGCTATAACATATATAACAACAGTAGGCCTTGGAGGGATTAAAAAATCAGGATTTGGAAGCTTTCAACTTCACACAACCTTTTTTGGACACCTGTTCACATTGTACTCACCCTAAACCTGATGCATACATCCACGATGTCATTCTCTAACCACTGGTTACTGTTAGAAAGAAATACCAGTCTGTCAGTAGTTGCTGGTCTGCAGCATCCCCTGCCTTTTATGTGTTGATAACTCTCCTGCCTTTTAGGAGAGTTATCAACACATTTCAATAAAAGCAAAGTAGAATCTTAGTTATTGCAGAACGTATGGCAAAAAAAAAACAGTTCTTATGAGCTGGAAGTCCAGGTCAAAAATCTTTTTATTTCCCTGGAAAAGTAAAGATTGATTATATGTCAATTGAAAAAATTACAACCTGTTTTATTATTGCATTGATTACCTCATAATGTCTAGTTAAGCATTGTTTTATTTTTTGTTTTCTCTCCGTCTTCATCACCAATCAACTAAGATATTTTTTCCTGGTTTGTTGGTTTCTTTTTGTCACCTCTCATTGCTTGTGTAGTCCAGATTTTTTATTTCTTAGTTGAACTAGAAGGTGTTAAACTTTGTTTTTTGTATGGTTTATAGGCAAAAGCTCTACAAACTGTGTTCACACTGGAAGAATGTATGAATCCAATCTAAGCCATTTTAGGTAAAAAAAATTAATTAGAGTTGAATAATAAACATCAAAGCCCGTGCTGCCAGATCCTGGCATCCTCGGACTCACTATGTCTCCATCTTTGGTTCAGACAGAGTGAATCTGTTTGCTTCATAAATGAAGGATGGCTGAAAATGTCTCATGGTTGAAGCCTTTCATACCAGTCGATACCGGGAAATAATGAGTGATTTCATTTTTTTACCAATTTAAAATAAGAACCAAGGAATTACTGCTCAGCGCTACTACCGTACCCACTTTGCTCCGATTGGCTAGTTATCTACCCAGAATGTCATATAATTAACAGGTTATGTGGGGTAATGGTTAGTACTTTAAATCCAGCCGTCTGAGTTCAAGTCTCAGTATAACTTAGCTGCTGTCTTTACAGGGCAGTGGCGGCCTAGTGGTTAGGGCATTGTGCTTGGAATCCTGAGATTTTGAGTTTAAGCCCCACTCCCACAGAATGACACTCTGGGTCCCTGAGTAAAGAACCATCCCAAGGGGAAAGGTTAAACGCAGATAGTTCATTTTGTAGCTTTGTATTTATGACAGTGTAATGACAATAAAAAAAAAGCTGCATAAAAGCTAATGTAATTCTGAGATTCTGGATCAGACTCCAGGAAAATTAGTGAACATTTTGTTTAATGTGTTTTGTATTGATGCTAATCGGTTGTCTATTCTGATTCATACTAGAGCTGTGCAATTAACTGCATTGGCAATATGATCCCAGTTCAGAAAAATGTCATTTTCAAATCACAGGAGCACTAATGTTTTTGTCAAAATACATTTAACGAGAGTAAGACACTAAATATCTCCCTCCAGCCCTTCAGGTGGCGGTAATAAGATTAAATTTGACATGCTGTTGAACAAAATGTAACAGAAAGTTGTATCTAGCACCAAGATCTATGCTTTATGGTAGAAGTAAGAACTTTTTCATGCAAATGGGAAAGTAAAGTCCTGCAACACTAGATTCTGGACAAGCAGGCTTTCAAGGTCATAGAAAAACTAAAACACTGGAGATTTACTCTATTGAACAACTTTTTTAAGTTTACAGTCTATTAGGATGCCTAGATATTTGAATTGTGACACAACTTTTATTTTTTACACTGTCACATAAATATCTTCCACATGATTTGCACTGTTGTATTTAGAAAGATAGATTTAAAATTATTTATTTACATTAAGTTTTAAGCCGGATTGATTCAGCCATTCAGAGATATGGTTCATAGACTGTGTTATTTTCTACAGGTGTTAAAACATTCAGGGATGATTATATGGTATATTCCATTCAGTTTAATTCATTTTATTCATATAGGGCCAGTTCACAGCATATGTCCTCTCCAGGCTTTTTACAGAAACAATTCAACCAGATTATCCAGGAAAACCAGCCGATCGAAGCTGGAAGAACAGCTTCACTCTCATTTTCTAGCTGTGCCCCATTATGGCTCTCTGTCCAGAAACTCTTCCGTCACTGCTTCATCTAAAGCAAAGTGCTGGAAGCTCAGTAGTAGACTTACTGTAGATGAAAAAAATACAATAAAAAAAACAAAAAAAAAAAAACACAAACTGATGGCTTATGAAAGTTTTGGCTTAGAAAAAGAGGAAGCAGATTTAATTAAGATCAGAGTAAACTGTGCCTTTCTAGATTGTGAGATTTGCAGATCTATAAGCTGTACACATGTAAAGGCGTTCTCTGGGACGACCCAGTTTGAAGTTTGTTACAGAGGTGTTACATCATAAGACTGATAGATCAGCAGTTTGAGGGAGCAGCGAGATAAGCTGCTGGTACAGAGGGACTGATGAAACGTGGGAAGTTCAAGTTTTTAATGAACACAGCCGACACAAAACTAACAACTATTTCTACCGGAGAAACACAGACTTCTGTGGAAGGAAGGAGACACTACATACAGGACTTTACAGAGGCATTCATTTCTCTATAATCATCTGAACCATGCATCTTTTTCCATTCTATTCATTCTAAAGTCCTTTGGAGATAAAGATTGTTTTTTTTTTAATGCATCTCACTGATTGTAAATAATGTGAGCATAAATGTGAATTCTCTGTAGAGGCCTTGGGTAACATTAGTTCATGTTTGTTGAAAATAAAAGCAGAATTAGGCAAGTTAAACAAAAGCCAAGGCACTCAATTAGGTTATTCTACAAGACTTATTGGTGCATGAATGTGGAAAATAAAGTCAACAGCATCAATAAAATCTACAATGGAGAGCCTGACATTCACCACAGCAAAGCTGCATTTTAGTTAACAAGCAAAGAGACGAATCATTCTGAACGTCCCTCCCTTTCATGAACATTTTCTACGGAGTATTTCCAGATGGATCAGGATAAATTATCATATCGATCTGGTTAATCTACAAAGCCTAGATGTTAAAGAAGGACCAACAGATCAGTGTTGCCAAATCCTCAGCAAGATTTGGCAACACTGATTTGGCTTTCCTAAAGGGTGCTAGATGATGATCTCGCCTCATTTGCATACCTCATGTCATTCGGCTGCGGTGGATTTTAAAACCCTGACTTTTTTTTGGCTGTCTGTTAAGGCAGCACAGAGCATGTGGGAAGAGACTTTTACCAAAAAAGTAAAGACAAATACATATAATTCAGCCATTTAGTCCCACGCTCTATAGCAGCTGGTGACATAAATGCACCATTAGTTGTTTCTCATCAAGCAAAAAAAAAAAAAAAAAACATGATAAAGAACAAAGTTGCCGAGCAAAGATACATGGTACAACAGAGTATTACGGCCAGGCTATAGAGTTTTTTATTTCTTTTATTTTGAGAATAAAGTTGTGATATTACGTAATAAGTCGTAAAATGACGAGAATTAATTTGTAATATTATGACAATAAAGTCATTATATGACGAGAATAAAGTCATAACATTATGAGAATAAAGTCATAATATTACGACAATAAAGTCGTCATATTTCGAGAATAGTCGTAACATTACAAGAATCAAGTCATCATACCACAACCCATTTCAGAAAGAAAGTTTCAAGCTCCGACCAGCAGATGACGGCCGACCAGCTCCATCAAACAGCAACTTGAGTCCATTTTGACATTCTGCCCAATTTGATGCTGCTGCTAAAAGATTTCCTTGTTTGTCAAACCGATGCCAAAGTATAACTTTAAAGCTACAGTGTGTAATAATTACAGGAATATACAGTCAGAAATGTAATATATTATACATAACTATGTTATTTATCATCATCTACGAGCTCAGCCTCTTAACCTTAATATTTGCGTTGCCTTAGAATTCGTTATTTATAATTACATAGGAACGGGTCTCGCAGCCATGGAGGCAGACATCTTTGCGCTACGGCAGCGCAGAGCCAACAAACTAGCGATTGCGAGATCGCCCATTACGCTCGAAAGTAACTACGGCAAGTTGAGAGAGATGAACTGAGACGGTACTGAACACACAGACTAATGAAATACTATCTGTAAAATTATCTATGTAAACAAACCTCATCACTTGAGAAGGTAGGTGATGCGGACGTCGTGGAAGACATTTTGTCCCGTAACGCTCGCCGTACTGTTGGGGGGGAGAAGCGGTGGGGGGGAGATGTTCATGTTGCTGCGGTCTGCAGTCTGGACGTTAGATGTCGCTGAAAATTACACACTGTAGCTTTAAATAATGCTAGACATTCCTTATTTTAGGCGAGACCGTGGTTCTTGTAAGACTTGACATAAAATACAACTTGTTTCTCGTAATTTTAAGATTTTATTCTCTTATTATTACAACTTTATTCTCGTAATATTATGACTCTATTCTCGCAATTTCAAGACTTTATTCTCGTAATGCTACGACTTTGTTGTCGAAATAGAAAAAAAAATCTCTAGCCGGGCCCTAATACTCCATCGTAACATGGAGACTGGAGGAGCAGAAGGGGAAAGAATGAGGCTATAGAGTGAAAAGGCAGTTATTTTATGTCAGACAACTTTGGCGGTTAAACATTATTTTCATGAATCAATTTTGCAATCTAGGGCAGGACAGGAGAGAGAGGGAGGGTTACGATCCACTTGATCAGGAGGACAGAGTTCAGTGCTTTTATGTCACTAAAGTCTCCATCAACACAGAAATAAGGTAGCTAGATTTGGCATTAGGGGCCTTTTTGAAATAAAGGCACTAGGGGCATCTCAAAAGACGCTAAATTAAACGACAAAAGTGCTAAGTTGGCAAGACTGCAACAGATGTCCTCTGACCCCACCCGCCCTGCGTGGGCGGAGTTCAGACCCCTCCCATCCGGTCAAAGATTCACTGTCCCTAACTGCAGGACAAATAGATAGAAGAACTCTTTTATGCCTGTTGCAGATCTTAATCAGTCACTGTAGTGTTGAGGGTATTATTGTCTCTGTGTTTGTGTTGCTCTTGAACTTAGATTGTATGTTTCTTGTGTACTTTGAGAACACATTATAAAAAATGGTAGTTTTTAAAGGAAACACTGACACTTCATTTTGGCTTTTCTGTTTCTTAAAAGTTTCAAGATACAAATAAACTGATAGACTAAATATGCTGGTTTTGTACATATTCATTCACAGCTGAGATTTCATTTTCATTTTAAATATCCTATAAAATCGTAAGAGCTTCGCATGTAACACAACAATTTCATTTGTGAATTTGAAAAAGCATGTGAACTTTACCATTGACACTAGGAATCACATGTGAAAGCACATGTTTACATGTGAATATGGAATGTTTCATGTTAAAGACAAACAATTCGCATGCTTTCACGTTTGTCAGGTTGAGTGGAGGCCTGAGGAAGACCCAAATGCTGAAGTGGTTTCTTGCAGATTTAATAACAAAATGTGGACACTGAAGCAAAATCCAAAAGTACAAAAATACAAAAGACCATAGAAAAATCAGGCAAAACTCAGAACTCAGGGCAAGGAAATAATGACAATGAACCAGTAAACTGTGACTGAAAAAGCGGTGTATATATATTTGAGACAGAAACGAACACCAGGCTAATCAGCAGATTGGCAGCAGATGTGGACAGAGGAATCTACAGTAGAAGGGAGCTAGGAGAAAGAGACTGACTCAAGAGGGCAACAGAGGGAAGACAAGAAATACATAAGAACTCAAATATAACGACACAATGAAACGACAAAATGGTAATTAAAACTAGAAAACACAGAAAAAAGTAAATTGAAGTGAAACGGACAACTCAAAAAGAAAACTTAAACAGAATCAAAATTTGCAGAAACATGACAACATTATGTATGGTTTCACACGTGATTCATTTTAAACGCACATATATAAAATATGAAAAGATGAATTCCATGTGCTTTTAATATGAAATGTTCCAAATCTACAGATTTAGATGTGATTCAACTGCGAAAACCATGAGATGATGGTTACAAGGGAGAAACAGCTCTGGGAGGATAATTCAAAAGTGGAGGACTGGAAAGATTGTTACCCACCAGTCGGGAAAGTAAGAAGCACGACATGTAGAAAATAAAGCCAGGGAAGATGGGATCACATAACTACATTTCTAGATGACTTTTCAGGACATATGTGAACTGATGCAATGTTTAATATAAACATTATTTTTTCTGTCTTTTCCATCTTCCCTCCATTTATACAGAATTATTATTTATTATGTATCATTATCTATTTTCTATAAAATGTTTATATCTCAACATTTTACTGTCTGAATCTTTACCATATTGTCTGTTAATTATCCCATCTCTCATTCATGATAATTAAACTTATTTCCTTTTGCTTAATTGCAGTGGATAAAATCTCATTACTAGAGACTAACCTTTATCTCACCTTCTTCCAGACCTATTGCATTTCTAACTATAGGGATGATAAAGTTATCGCCATATAATTTATCACACTGTTTAGGTAGTGGAGTTGACCTCACTACTCAACGTTTGGTTATCCTTGGTGTGTGAATATGAATGTGTTTTATTCTTGCCTAAATAAAATTCTAATAATTCTTCTGCAAATAATCGGCCATCTTGATGCCACCCAGTTGTCTTAGATAGTAAAAGCTGCATGCTTTGCTTGAAGAGAGCTGCATCTAAATCTCTCCTCCACCTATGCAGGAAAAGTTTACTGAGGAAACTTTTCCACATCTGGAACCACCCAGTGGATTTTCTTTGCAAACATAAAAGCTAAACATTATAGTCTCAAATCTCCACAGCGACAGAAAATTATGTGAACTGAGGCTTCCACATAGACTCTAATTCTTATTTAATTTAGCTTGGAGTGTTTTTAACATACCAAAACTACATAATATTGAGACCTGGTAAGATTTAGAATAGAAACTGTTGTCCGTGCAGAAAACACAGACCGCAGGCGTAGTTATTTGTTAAAGGTAGACAAATCAAATGGACATTCAATTCACTCAGCTTTCCCTGATCAATTCAATTTGCTGAACACAGACACGCCTGATGCTGTGAAAGCTCCCTCAGAGGAAACTAGCATGATGGAAAACCTTAATCAGTGGGGAAATCATGGATGTTACCTGATTTGTCAGTTAGAGCCAACAGCTTTTATCGCAGCCTTTAAAAAAATTCCCAACAAACTCATAGGAATGATGAAGACCTTGAAAGCAGCGTGAAGTTTAGCTTGTTATAAATCAACCCCTAATAAATGCTACACAGCACATCAGAGCATTTGAACTGAGGGGCTATTTTTGTGCAGTAATGTTCTGGAGGCTAAGTTTGGGTCAGATGATTCTGGTGAGTTTTCATCTAATGCAGTATTTTACAATTATACTTAAAAACTAATCTCAGCAAATGTTCTGAAAGATTGAAATTAAAAAAACTATCCCAACAAAAGTAACACAGTGCAATTGTGCAATTGTGCAATTATTGTTGTTTTTATATAAATGCTATTGTAATTTGAAATGATGACGAATAGTTTATTAATCAAAATAAATCTGCAACATTTTTGATTATCAACCGCTTACAGCTTTTAATAGTTATTATTAAACCTTCGGATAATCAACAAAAAAATATTGTAATTTCTCCATAAATGTGGATATTTTAACCAGTTGTTTACCTGAATTAGTAAATGTCAGAAACTTGGTTCTATAATTACAATTAGTGATTATGTATTAATTAGAAAACCATAAGAAATTATTCTGTATAACCAAGTCAACTTTATGGAGGTAATTCAGTATTAGCTTTGTCTAGCTTAAACACAAGACAATCGGGAAAGAGGAACGATAAGGGAGTGATGATGTGGACTGCTTCCACAAGCAAAGGTACAGGCGGGGATCTTGTCTACAAAGCAGCAAACTCTAAAACTGGGCCTAACGGCGTGCTCCAATTGGTTCTGTGAGCTTTGTTGTAATTTTGGAGCCGAATGGCATGCTGGGAGATGTAGGCCTTTTTAGTATGTTTTAATACCAATATGTTACGCAAACTTGCTCTGCAGCAGCATTTATCTGCTACCTTTAGGAGATTTTGGATGCAGTTATACTTAATGCAAATGTTAAAAAACTTAAAAGGAAGCCTAAAGATGGCAGCATGTGGCCGACTTGTGTTGACCATTGTTGTGCAAGTTTACTAGAAAATTATGAATATATTAAATATCTACAACTGGGAGTTATAGTTATTAAACAGGTCATTCAAAATCGAGCATGAAAGCAATCAATGATTATCAGTTGAATGATTGTTATTGTAATTTGCTTCCTGACCAGGGTTCTTAGACTCTCCCATAAAAGGATGGACTCCTGGATCAGCTGTTAAAATCCAGTTACCTTCATCAATTCAGTAATTTAGACTATGGCTATCAAGAGAGTTATTAATCACCAAACAAAGACATGTAATCTCTGTTTATTCAAATGTTACTGACTGAAGAGTGAAGTGATAAATCTTTCACTGTATAAAATAAACACGAAAGATCATGGTTTAAAGTACCATGGCACCTGTTACGGCCCTGGGCCTTGTGGGTTGTTGTGCAGGTGTCTTGGTGTCCGTTTTCATGCTCCTCCCCTTTGCAGGTGACTCGGATCTGGTGATTGGGCGTGCAGAGTATTTTAACCTGGCTGTTACTGTCTTCAGTGTCGCTGGCTTCCCGCAGCGCCCACTCTGCAGCTGGAGATGTTTGGTGGCCAGGCCTCAGCTTCCCTTCTATTGCACCTTTGATACTGATTTCCACAATCCATGGATGGTTTTTGTGAATAAAGACTTGTTTATGCTTCTTTAACCACGGCATGGTTTCATTTTTTTGTTACGACCATGAGCCAGTAGTAACAAATGGGGGCTTGTTGGGAGCTAAAGTCCTGCAATTCGTAAATTTGCTGGTTATATTAGCTAATAATCCCTATCACAGCATTACTATATATATTAAACACTTAACACTTCTGGAAATAAACACAAGTAAATAAAAGCAAAATAAAAGGGGAAAAAGGGGTTCTAACAGTCCATTCAAGAGTCTCTGAGGTGTGTTCATCTATAAAGGCTTAAAGCCTTAAAAGTGTCCTTTGAAATAGCAGTAGATAAATATGAATTACCCTGATTTAGAGATATCAAATGCAATCAAAGTTTTACAGAGAGAGATGAATAAAACATAGTGACACTGGAAAGAATGGGTTATTCCATTTCCACAGGATATCCGGTTCCGGGGCAGCCAGCCAGAGTAAACAGGGTTTAGAGGACTCATAAAAATGGCTGCTACCATAGGGCCGGCAATGAGGTAGCTTGGAGCTAACGATGCTAGCCGGGCCAACCATAGTAGCCTGAGTCAAATGGAAAAGAGGAGCTAAGCAGACAGTAACACACAGCATGGATTGTTCAGTCAGGTTCAGTCAGGATTAGCAATCAGTTCAGAACTTAAAAACCATCAGCAGTTGAATCGGAAAGCTTCTTTCAGGTAAAACACAACAAACGATGTCAAATATTTTTTCTAACTGTCTTCCTCCAAAGCAGAGTATCTACTAAGAATTAGATGAAAAAGGGGAAAAGATATTTACTTGTTGGCTCAGTGGAATGGAGGGAGGCGGGTGTTTGGTTCTGTTCTGGAGTCCGACTCGGTTTGGCTGGCTCTGTACAGCTGAAACACAGTTTGCTCACCCAACAGTAAGAGTAGCCTTAGAACAGGGGGTCCCTCTCAGATAGTCCGTTAGTTTCACAATTTTTCAGCAGTGGCAGAACCGGCGTGGCACAGTTCGGCTGCTTCTAATAGCTCCTCGGTAATCAGGCCTGGCTGTTCCGTTGGTCGACTACAGGAACTGGGTGGTTTTCTCATCTGTTTCAGCAGGAAGGTTCACAAAACATTGCGTTCCACATGGTTTGAAACGCAGGAAAAACACGACAGTACAGTAGTAGCCATTCAAAATTTCCACACTTTCCGCAATGGGCCCTTGGCTGGTACGCTACAATTCCTTTTTCAACATCAATCTTTGTACTAAAATATTTTTCTGTCTGGATTTCTGGACATTAAGGTCTAAAGAGAAGCATCATCTCCTGTTCTGACCCTGTAATTCAGTGAAAGGATGGAGTCAGAGTAAAAAAATAAGCCAGAAGTGGCTGGAAGTTGGAGGGATTTCACTGGGAGTTGGAGTGAAGTGCCTGCAATTCGTCATTTTGAATAGCTGCTACTATATGTTCAGATACCTCTGAATTGCAGGAAGGGTGAAATCTGAGTCGGCCAGTGAACACAGACTCTTCTCTGGAAGGGATTTGGGGGCTGCCACATAGGGTGTCTCCCCTTTGGAGACCTGTTAGCCTCAGGACAGAGACCGTTTGGATGGAGTCAGCTGCGGTAACTCTGTCTCAGTGATATATACATCAGGGGGAGTTGCTCCTGCTGACATCATTGACATTTGATCCTCAACACCATCCAATCACAACAAGGAAGGATTGCATTCTATTGGTGGAGTGTCATTAATTAAAATAGCTCTTTGAGCTCGGAGTGGTAGAGACCTCAGTGTCATGATCTGATGGCTCACTTTGATTTCATCTCATCCACCTGCCGTTCTATATTGAGCTCAGTTCCAGCTAACAAGGCAGATCATTATTTTTTGTCTTGTGTTCTGTTTGGTCATTTTTGGCTTAGTTCCAAGGTTTGTGTCCTGGTCCCTGGCAGGCAGTGGATTTAGAGGGTTTTTGTGTCTGCCTTGTCTTGTAATTGTGTCCTGATCCTTCTCCACTGAGCCCTGAGGGTTTTGGCTCGGAACGCAGAGAGGGTCAGTTTTATTCCCGTAAGCCTGACTCTAAGAAGGAAGACCAGTCCTGCTGAAATCCTGGTTCCACTTCTCGTCTCTGCTTCCCTCTTCCACCGAGCCCTGCCCGTCTGCATCTGAACCTGCCTGTCTGCTTCTGTGCGTGTGTGTGTGTGGGCACGCTTCTGCACCTGTCTGAACTCTGAACCTGCCTGAAAGCTCTGTGGATTCCTTGAAGTCTGATCTAGCTGTTCCTGTTTGGGTGGAAACCTCTGATAGAGCTTAAGTTTACTGGATTCCTGAACTGTTCCTGCCTGCTTTGTTCCTGCCTGCTTTGTCCCCTGCCTGCTTTGTTCCTGCCTGCTTTGTCCCCTGACCTGGATTGGCCTCCAGCATCTTCCCTGTGAATGCAGCATTAGGGAAACTCTGGGTGATAACGCCGCGTCCGGTTGCCAGCCCATCAGCTGGATCGCACCTCTTTCTAGGGAGATGGACTGAACTGTGAAACCAGAGAGTGCCGGTGATTGGACGGTGCCCCGTTCCCCTCCTGCAGCCGCCAGGAGCCATGGATCCACAGCTGTGCTCTTCATTTCTGTTCTGTTATGTTCTGTTTTGTTTTAATAACTGTTTTGAACTTTCCTACTGGCTGTGTCACCTTGAATACTGGGTCCATCTGTCCTGTTTTATGACACTAGGAACAGGTAAAACACCTGTTAAACTTTCAGGATTCTCTCTGGTCAAGGACATCTAGTGGACAGTTACAACATGCAACATTCTGTCATTCTGTTAATATTAACATGCTCATCAGATGGTTATCAATTTTTATAAATTCATATGATGTGAATTTCTGGAATTTTCTTTGGGATTCTGTCTCTCACTGTTAGAATGTACATATGATTAAAATTGTGGATTGTAAGTGGGCAAACCTACAAAATCAGCAAGGGGTCAAATACTTATTTCGCCCTCTGTATAAACTAAGAAAATGTACTGCAAGGAAGTTTTCATCCAGAATTGTAAAGAAATATTCCTTCAGTAGGCTAGCCCAGTAACCAGCATGATGTTTAAAGCTTCTGTCCTTAACATTATTTCCTGCATTACTTTTACTTGAATACTTTAAGTCATTTTAAAAATGGTACTTTTACACTTTTACTTGAATAAGCTTAACTTGATACTCTAACTTCTACAAATGTGTTTTTAAACAGTAGGTTTTCTACTTCCACATGAGTAATAAGCATTAATACTTTTGACACCTCTGCAAATAAATTATCTTTACTTCAAGCCCAGTACAAATGCTCACGCTTGACCATACTGACCAATAAAAAGGTTGTTGCTAAAGTCCAAGGGGGACATGGGAAAAAAGATGAAATAAAATCTCTAAAGAAAAATATTTTAAAAAATGCTGAATCCAGCAGAATATTCCAATCAGCTTGTTTGCATTAAACCTTTTCAGGCCGATCTGCCATTATTCCAAAGTAGTCCATATAGACGTAGCTTCTCTGAACCTTTATCATGATCTAAAGGCAGAATATTGGCATTAAAACTCCACTGACAGTCAAATGTAATAAGTCTAGGAAGTCATTGTGTGACAAACAGAGATGGCAAAAGTACTAACTTTCCGTACTTGAGTAAAAGTACAGATACTTGTGTTAAAAAATACTTTGGTAAAAGTGGAAGTACTGATTAAACTTCTTTACTCAAGTAAAAGTAACAAAGTACAGGCTTATAAATTTACTTAAAGTATAAAAGTAAAAGTAGAAACCACTTTTTTCATGCCGTTGCCTACATTTTAAATGGATGTCTGCCAATAGGACTAGATCTCTGTTGTGTTCATTTTCAATCATCTCGTCGTCCATGCTACTATGCTAACGCCACCGCCACCAAACTGCAATGATTTGACTCGAATGAATACCGCCGAATCTGTCGATTCATCTTGTAGTGGTGCGTCAAATGCAAGGTAGATTCCCATCCAATTAGATTGAATTTGGTATTGATGACGTGAAAAATAATAACGGTAACTCCATTGAAATGATTCAAAACTTTTTTAGCCAATTTTTTAAAATGTAAGGAGTAGAAAGTACACATATTTGTGTAAAAATGTAAGGAGTAGAAGTAAAAAGTCGCCATAAAAATAAGTAGTAAAGTAAAGTAAAAATATCAGAAAAATCTACCTGAGTACAGTAACGAAGTATTTGTACTTCGTTACTTCCCATCTCTGGTGACAAAGGAACCAAATATCCATTTTAAAATGATATAAGTTCTGCAGTTCAATAACCAGTCTATTGTAACTCATATTGGATTATAGCTTCTCTCCCTTCTTATAAATTGAAAATAAACAATGACTGATTGTGTGGTTAATAACTGCTTAAATAAATTATTATTTTCAGTTAAAATGGGAACAAATAAGGGAGACACAGACTTTCCCCACTGACCGATCTTTTAGAGAAGTCAGCTTTCTAGCAGTGTGAATTTGCTTTGGTGAAAATCACTGTTCAATTTTTTGTTTGTTTATCCTTGTTAATTTATTTGCACATTTTAGTTCATTTGTATGAACAAGATAAGTACAGAGCGCACGGCGAATCAGCCCCTCTCCCTGAAGGCACACTTAAATGAGCCTGGCTTTCCTTAACAAGACACAAGCTTCCCTGAAAACATTTTTTTTACTTTAATTTTTTTCTTTGGTTGGTTGCTAAAAATATGGACGTTTCTTTTTCATGAATTATGCAGCAATCAGTGGATAAAAACAGGTGTTGCCGCTACTCTTCACACCTTCATGTTGCAATATTTACAACTTATTCCCATGTAAAACTATGAAGTGACAGACTGCAAGAGGAAAAGAAGCCTGGTCAACATTAAGCAACTACCAGAGCAATTAACTAAAATGGAAGGGGCAATTTTCATCAAACCTATTGATCTTTAAACTGTTCTTTAAAAACTGAGGACATGCTTTGGCATCGTCCGGTGGGGGGGCGGCGCGGTTCGCTCCGCTCTGGCTTTGTGCTGCCCCTCGGGCTGCTGGGGGGGGTGGTTGCGCCGGCTGCGGTCTGCTCCTCTTGCGGTTTTGCGCCGGGCGGCTTTTCTGCTCTCGGGCTGATTCTGTGCGCGGTGTGTTTCGTTGCGCGCTGTTGGCATCGGTCTTGGTGGGGTGGGGCTGCGCTTTTGGCCGGGGGGGCGTTTTGGGGGGGGTCCCGCGGCGCTCGTGGCCGGTTCGCGGCGGATGCGCATGGGCCCCGGCCGGGGGCGGGGCCGTCTTAGTGTTTTCCTGGGTGGTGCGGTCGCGGTGGGTGTTGCGGCCGGTCGCCGGGGCTTGGTGCTGGGGGGCGGGGCGTGTTTCGGTGCTCTGTGGGGCTGGGGCGTTTCGGTCGGCGCCGTGGGGGGGCTGGTGTTCGGCGCCCGTCCCTACTTCGGGGTGGCCGGCTGCCGGCGGGGCCCGCGGACTCGTCCCCGCGGCTCCCCGGGGCGCCGGCATGGCGGTGGCTGGGGGGCTTCCTCGTGGCTGTCTCTCCTCCTGCCTTGGTGGGGTCTGATTTCCGGGGCTGGCCCCGCCTTGGTGCCTTCGCTTCTGGGGTCCCTTTGGGCGCCTGGGGCTTTGGGTCTCCCGGCGCTGGACTCAGTGCTCTGGGGGGTGTGCCTCTCCGGCTCTCCACAACCACTATTGAGCATTTTTTTCTATGGTTAAAACTTTACATGCACAAGTTCACCCTCACAAACAACTACAGGTGCTAGGCTTCAGGTACTTAGAGATTCACTTCCAAACAGAAACCCCACATTCATATCTTCAGGTAACACAGAGTACATGTCAGACTTAATAATATTACTTTAGCGATAGTTTCAAGGTGTTGCTTTATTGTATATCTCGTACCATGTTTTTTGGTTGTGCTGTTCTTTTTTCTTTTTTTCTTTTTTTTTTCTCCATCTCATTACAGGTGTTGAAGCAGACTGAAAATGTTTTGTCATTGTCTCCTTCCTATCTCCTCTTTCTTTCATCTTTTGTCCTGTTTTTTTCTTTTTCTTTTTCCTTCTTCTTCTTCTGTTTTTCTGCTCTACTTACATTGCAGTGTCCATATGAACTGTAAAACTCCCTGCATAATTATAATAAAGCAATTTATATACATGAAACAAGTGGAGCGGTATGGCAATTGCGATACCGCTACACTTGTGAAAGTAAAATCTGTTGGGCTCCTTTTGGCATCAAGACAATTATTCTTATTGCCACCTTGCCAGACAGGACACTGTAAAAAAAAAAAAAAAAAAAACAAAAAAAAAAAAAAAAAAAAAAAAAAAAATTAAAAACTGAGGACAACAGATATATCATTTCAGATCAAATGAAGTTAAAACTGTTGACACTACAGTTATATGTGATAAATAAATAAAAAAAATAACCTTCCTTTATTAAGAAAATTAACAATTCCAGGTTAAACATATTTTTGTTATAAACTATACTCATATATATATATATATATATATATATATATATATATATATATATATATATATATATATATATATATATATATATATATATATATATATATATATATATATATATATATATATATATATATATATATATATATATATATATATGTAGGCATTACCTCTTTTACAAATAACCAAATCTAATAACCAAAAAAACAATGAATGCTAAATTGATTACTTGTCTACATCACTGGAACTCAGTGTGTAGTTTAAAGAACAATACATTGATACAGCTCAGTGTACAAACGTTAACTTTTTTCACTCTGCCTAAAGAAAGCTGAAATTGCTAATATATGAAACTATAAGGCTCCTTGTTTATTATAAGGTATTTCTCTGAATTTCTGAGACTTCCTTCACTTTTATCTGGCTTTAGTCTTTTTCCTTTCTCCCAATCGGATGTCTTTAGGGAGGAAACTAAGGGACACTATACCCCTGCCATTTGGTCCTGTTTATTCCCAGCACTTCTCCCTGCAGGCTGCCATCTTTATCAAACATCCACATATTGCAGGACTGATCCGGCTGTATAAGATGTACCACAGGTTTTAAGCAGATTTGGAGTTTTTGGCCTAGATTTTAACAGCATTACTCGCCTGACACCCTGAGGTTTTCCATGAGTGCCCAAAGAATTGCTGGCTGATCTGCGAGGGCCGGTCCCAAGTGTGCCGCCACAGAACCAAGATGGAGATGTGCTTAAAGGAATTTACTCCACAAACTTGTCCTTACCAGTTTCTTCCCTGCAAAGTGAATGTCACATTAGAGGAATTTTCCTTGAGTGTTGTTGTTAGAAGATGTGCTTGCTTTATACATTTATATTTATACAAAAGATACATTTAAGGTTAATTATTTTCCTGTGGGTGACATGCCACTAATGCTTCGGCAGAAATTGGTGCCATCAGAAACAGTGTCCATGTAATTTGAAACATTATTTTTAAAGTAATTCTCATTAAAAGTTGATTTATTATTTTGTTTAAATTTGTTTTTTCTATTAATATTGTTATTTTTTGTTGTTGTTCTGTTTGGCCAATATAACTCTGAAAACCGATGTCCCATAGCTAGATGATAGCCCAACAGATTAGCTTTCATAAGCTGGCCAAAATGGTTATGACCATGAGTTTCCACTTGGTAATTATATATATGAAACTTTTTGGAAGAGCTGGAGAGCAATCAAACACAGATTCAGGGATTGACTCTTTGGCAGGTTAAACCACATTTAAAGCCAAAGCACAGCAGCATACAAGAGCTAGGTAGATGTCATAACCGTCACATATCATTTACCATGTAAAACACAAGTGTAAAACTTTGAATACGACCTGCAGCACACCATGCTACCTGTCACTACCTGATCAGTCCCAGAAGCTCATTTGCACACCAAGATATACATCCGGGTTGCACTCGATTTCGTTTTTATTAAAAAGACCTAAATTAATTTTTTTCCTCCCCAAAAATAGTAATTGTCCTAGAATACAATGTGTTAAAGTTTAATAATGTATTTCATAAAAAATCAAATGCTTTAATATCCTTTCTGTTTTATCAATCTGTGCCCAATTGGCGCTGGAAATGAGTTCCTACACTTCTTCCGGAAGCTAACTTTTTAGGCTTTGGATTTGCAGACAAAACAGAAGTTATAGTGTTGGACCCCAGTCTTTAAAAAGGAAGCTGATCAGTCAGTCACCTCATTTAGATGGGACTAAACAGATTTTTGAAAATTAAGAAAAAATCTTAATTTATTAAGATGTATTTATTTTATTAATTTTTTGTTATTTTTGATCAGGACTTGTCATTTAAATCCCATATCAAAGAGGTTTCTAGAATAAGGACCCCTATTTCACCACTTTGCTTCATTCTAACTCTTCTCTTCCACTCTGCAGAATCTGTTTAATCTCTAACGTTCCGCTGTCTCTGCTTTTTCTCATAGTAGCTTCGCCTCATCTGTTCCTGTTTGGCTGTGACACCATACTGGAGCGAAATATCAGTTGTGCTGCTGCAATTAAAACCTTTGTTTATAAATTTTGGAGATTGGCCTGTTTTTCCAGTGTAGTCCTGTTTCTCTGTCTGTGACTGGCTGAATGTGCTCTCTTCATCCTCTGACATTGGAGATGGCTTTTACAGTTTCTGTTTGTATCTTTGCTTCTGTCTCCTTGAACCCCAGTCGGCCTCAGCAGATGGCCGCTCACACTGAGCCTGGTTCTATTGGAGGTTTTTTCCTGTTAAAAGGGAGTTTTTCCTCTCCACTGTCTCTACAAGCATGCTTAGTGTGAGGGATTACATCCAAGGCAATGAGTCAGTGAACTGTGCCTTGAGATGACATGTGTTGTGAATTGGTGCTATAGAAATAAACTTAATTGAATTTAAACGTAAATCTAATCTTTTTGAGTGTAATGCTTTCGTTTCATTTCCACCTTATGCTATATCGTGTGTAATCTAAAGAAAGAAAGAACTGAAATGCAGATAAACATGGTTTAATCATATTTTGCCGGACTGCCCTGAGCATGTCCGATGATGACGTCAGAGAAGCAGTTTAATGAAGAAAATGTAAAATGCATCAAAAATGTATCAGAAAAGTCATGAAACTTTTTTTTTAAATGTGTATAAGCATTCTTTTGTTAGTTAAGGCTAGAAATAAGTAATTTTAGCACCATAATTACATTATTCATGGAAACCCAGATGTATATCTGTTCATGCATGCGCAGGACGGATCGTGCTTCCGGGACAAATCGGGTAGTGACACTACCAGTAGGTAACAGCTAGCAGGTAGATAAAGCCGATAGCAGTTTCAGTTAGCCCACGCTCAGCTTTTCTTTTGACACTTCTTATGCTACTTTTACACCCAATGTTTTTTAAGTGTCAATAATGCGTCCGAATCCTCATCATGGATGCTTGTGCTCAGAGTCACATGCAGCAAAGAGGATTTTTGACAAACCTGATGCTGGTCAAGCAAAGAGTGTGCAGATGATTCTAAAGCACAGGCCTCGTGTGTGACGAAAAATATGCATTAACAGAGTGACTTTGCTTTATTAAGTGTGATGAGTGGTAGTTTTAGGATATTTTTAAGGCAGAGAGTGCAGCTACAATGTGTCTGCAGGGGGAGCTGTTACTGGGAGTGAAGCCATAGCTCCATGGAGCAGCCAATCCAACAGATTTCCTGCTGCCGTTCGTAGCAGCTGGAAGTGATTATGAGGATTTTTTAGGGGTAAAAATTACAATTATCAGAATATAAACTCGAACATCTCTCACTGCGAGTTTTTAAAAAAAAAAATATATAGGTGTTATACATTGCTTCACCACAGTCCTTTGATGGAATGATAAGAGCACGCTAACTTTAGCTCTCTTCACCTTGTTTATACATAAAAAAACACATTTTCCATTTTTTTTATTTTTATAGAAACATATTGGTAGGTTAACATTTATATTTTTGTTTAGTTTTTTTAAGTGGATTTAGGCAGATGCCTTTATAGGAGGGAAGCCTACCAGCCACGTCTTCAGCTTGTCTGATTGGTTGATGCACAACTTCAATCAGCAAAAGGTCAGATTTTCCAACTCAAGCATCTTATTCTTTGGAGTTTCTTGATGCCTGATGCTTGAAACATTTCACAATGCACCAAACATGCTTCAATTCAATTCAGTTTATTTATATAGCGCCAATTCATAACACATGTCATCTGAAGGCACTTTACAGTTCATAACATCATACAGTCAGATTGATTCAAAAAATTTTTCTTTTTAAGGAAAACCAGTTGATTGCATGAACTCACTGACTCGACGATAATCCCTCACATTAACCATGCTTGTAGCGACAGTGGAAAGGAATAACTTCCTTTTAACAGGAAGAAACTTTCAGCAGAACCAGGCTCAGTGTGAGAGGCCGTCTGCTGAGGCCAACTGGGGTTCAAGGAGACAGAATCAGAGATGAAGAAATAAGCAGAGATACAAAAGGCAAGTGGCAACCAGCTCCACAGGCGGCCCTGTCCAGGAAACAAACTCCGAGCCAGCTCCCATATCAGAGGGTGAAGAGAGCACATCCAGCCAGTCACAGTCAGAGAAACAGGATTATACTGAAAAACAGGCCCAGCTCAAACATCTATAAACAAAGGTGTTGATGTCAGCAGCACAGCTGATATTTCTCTCAAGGATGGAGTCACAGCCAAACAGGAACAGACCAGATGAAGCTACTATGAGAAAAAGCAGAGAGAGCAGAACGTTAGAGATTAAACTAACAGATTCTTCAGAGTAGGAGAATAGAGATAGAATGAAGCAGAATGATGAAATAGGGGTCCCTATGTCCTCCAGCAGTCTAAGCCTATAGCAGCATAACTATAGAGATAGCTCAGGATAACCTGAGCCACTCTAACTATAAGCTTTATCAAAAAGGAAAGTTTTAAGCCTAGCCTTAAAAGTAGACAGGGTGTCTGCCTCACGGACTAAAACTGGTAGTTGGTTCCACAGGAGAGGAGTTCAGGGCCCTTACATGCTCTTCCGCCATAGTCTGGCTGCCCCTGATGCTCCAGATGCTTTCGGTGTGAACACAGCTCAAGCACACCTCTCCGCTACAACTTAAAATGCCATAAAGTAAGTTTATCTGAATGCCAATCCTCAAATCTGTGTTTGGTTAGTCTGAGGCTCTAGGAACCGGCTGTATGGAAGTAAAAATAGACACATTGAATTGTAACTGCCAAAAAAATACATTTGTAAAATAAATTCAGTTTCAAGTCATTCAATTTTGTTTTAATGTAGTAAAAATGATCCTCAACGAATACATTTGATTACATGAAATTCAATCATGGTAATTCATTAGTCTGATGGCACATCTAAAAAAAAAAAACTAACTTTGATCTGTCAGGTTAACTATTAAAGTTCATATTCTAAAAAAAAAATCAACCTATCTACTGATTTTATTCACAACATTTTGTTAACAAGAAATATGTTTTTTTTTTCTGATTGAATTTTAGAAACCTGTAATCCGCTGCTACGGTAAAGAAATATCATCTGCTTTAGTTTGCAGAGTGTGAGCTCTTCTGCAAAGCACCTGTAATGTGATCTCTGTATGTGTAGGGCAGCAACATGTCCAGATATCAGCTGGTTTAAACACGCACTGATGGCAACACTGCAGTTTGCTGAAGCTGTTCATTTGTCAGTCTTTATTTCTCCCCTTCCTACACAACTTTTCACCTGCTTTAGTTAGGTGCACACACTCAGATGTTTTTTTTCTCTGCAATGAGGTGTTATTAGCATTCAGATGCCCTCACTTCCAGCTTGACCTCCAACTAAATTGGTTTAGATAATATGAATAAACCAACCCTTTGTGTCCTGTCTGACTTTGTTGCAGTGATTTAATCGTGTTTCCAGATCTCAGCAATTATTTTGGTGGGAACGCTGTTATCATAGCTGAAAGGATTGAAGGTCGGAACCACCAGGTTAAGCCTCCTCTCGTAATAAATTGTCATTAGCTCTCTTGCTGAGTAAAAGTTGCGGTGTTGCAGGCATAACTTCCCTTAACTTTCAAAGCCTGTGTGCTGTGGAGAATTGGTGCATATAAAGCTTTTAATGTCTCCAGGGGGAGCTGTGTGAAGTCTGATAAATCTCCTTAGGTGGTATTATTGGAGTCAGCATTGGTTAAATCTGAAGACTGAAAGTTTTGGAGAGAGAAGACAATGTGGAGGTAAGAAGAAGTAAGCTTATAAGAGATCTGTTGCTGCAAGCATCGGGGATAGGGGGGTGAAGAGCTGGCTTTTCAAACCGCTGCAGAAAGCCCCCAGAGGAGTGAATCCTAGCTAGTTGTTTTCAGCGTATTCCCAAGAGTGTTTCCATCCAGGCCAAACCCAAAAGCTCTGAGACATTAGCCCTGTCAAGAGACGGCTATCTAAAATACAATATCTGCACAGCCTGAGATACAGTCAAAAGCAACCTAAACTCTATTGCTTAATGTATTTGCTTTTACAAACCTGTGAGCTGAGTGACTTCCCATTCTTAGACGGTGGGATTTAGCTTATCTCAGCCCATTCTTCCTGCTGGTTAAGCTTCCGATCTCCTTAAAAGTCAGGTTTAGGGGTGCAGCAGTGAAGTGGGGGCTAAGAGCATGAACTATTGCATGGAGGACTCAATCCTTAAATGTGCTCCAGGTTTAAAAAAGCATTCATATTTATCAATAAAGAGAGTTAGAAGCACAGATCACTGAGAGAAGATATGAAACTTATGGGCTGATCCAGATGAGCCAAGCCTGACAGACATTTCTTTTTCGCGAGTCCTGTTTTGCCACACCAGCTGCATGGCAGCCAACTTCCACCCACTGGTGTGACCCCCGCATGCATATTTCTTTACTCTGACTCCACCCTTTCACTGAATTACAGGGTCTGACCAGGAGATAACACTTCTCTTTAGATCTTAATGTCCACAAATCAACATAGAAAGAATATTTTAGTTCAAAGATTGATGTTTAAAAAGAATTCAAAGGGGGACCAACCAAGGACCAGCCAAGGGGCCTTTAAGGAAAATGGGGAAATTTTGAATGGCTACTACTGTAGTGTGGGGGAGGCATGCTGTCCCCCTCCCCCCAGTTTGTGGCCCAATTATTGAAAACTATATGATGTTCCTAACATCCTCAATAAATGGTTCCATTCATGCTGATTTTGCAGTTTCTATCTTAGTCAGTTAAATAACAGGCTGTTGTCATTTTGCACATCTCTAATGTCCATAGCTGTATATTGGTTATTAATTCTTCAGAAGCACAGTTTTATATTGTTTAAACATTTTACAGTACAGTATTATAGTGTTTATCGTTTAACTCTTCACTATTATGTTATTCTTATACATATACTATAATCTTTTTGCTGCTGTAACACCAGACTTTCTGTATTGTGGGACAATAAAGGGATTTTCTATTCCATTCTATACTTTTCTGTTCTGTTCTATTTTATTCAATCATATTCTATTCTATTCTAATCTATACTATTTATTATTTTCTTTTATTTTATGCTGTTCTGTTCTGTTCTATTCTATTCTATACTGCCACTTTTTTCTTTCCTATCCATGTGGTACTGTAGAGTATGACTGTATGAGGGCAAAACCATAATTCTGATGATAATTATCTACATTTTCCTCAATGTTTCTAGACAGGACTCCTTCACGTGCTGCGTTTTTAAGCTGGAAGAGGGTTTGTTGTGGGTGACTGCCTTAACAAATTGTTTTTCTTCTTCTTTGTTCTAACCATCTCAGCCTTTGCTGTCATCCCTGCACACCCATATAGAGACATTTTGCACTCTGGAGTCCTTTGTATCAACCCAATGTACCTGGAATGCTCTGAATGAGGCCTTGTCCCTCGCTGCTGTTTGCTGTTAGTTCATGAGCCTGTCAGGCATAGCGCCCCGGACCCCACGGCTGTTCTGGGCTTTTTTATAATGGACAGAATATCAATGTGTTCTGAGAGCTCTGAAATATCTGATCTCATTGATAATGGAACCAGCAGCGAGAGCATCCTGGTGGCACACCTGGATAAAAGCTGCAGTTCAGTGTGAAATAAAGTCAGGCAGCTGTTGCATCCTCTGCTGCTGCCAACAGTTGTTGGAACCGGCCCGTGGGATCTGGTGCATAAGCAATGGGTCGGACCTGACATGCGAGCAGATCACACATATGCTTAACTCACAAAGCATTGGGAAAGGCTGTACATGGACCAGACCTCCGTTATGCATTTGAAAGGAAGCAGTTTAGTGAGAAGATGGTGAGATCAGGATTTTAGGCTTTGACATATTTTTGTGCATAAAGTAACATTTTTGGAAGACATCTGTTTTTTTTGTATTATTGGGGGATAGTTTATCATGACGCAATCACCTAATCCCTGTAGTGCCCACTTTATGCAAATCAAATCATTTCCATAACTACCAACGTTTCACAGGGATGCTCAAATCACATTGATCACATGGATTCCTGAGTGGTTACGCTTTTGGCACATTTGGACATCATATGGGGTCTTAAATCTCTTCTCGATCATTAAAATAAGACTAAAAGTCTATGGTGTTATGTAGTTAGATAATGTTGTAACTATTTAATTTGTTTAAATAACTGTTGGACTGTCATATATTGTTCTGTGAACATAATCCCATCTGGCTGTGTGTTATGAAAACAAATTACTCTGAAATTACGTCTGATTCCAGATTTAAATATTTCACCCTGCTCTAATCAGGGTAAAATAGTTACATTTGTATAAATCTAGAATACATTCACACTTTCATTTTGAGATTTTAATAAACCAAAACACAAAAAATGAAACACAAAAATAAAACCTATTTTCAAAGATGTTATTATTTCTTTATTTTCTTTTTATTCTATTTCTATTTTTTAGATTGAGTTTTACAACTTGCATTCCTCTTGGCACGAGCTTTACTGTGGAGTGAAGGGCGAAGGTGAAATTCTATTGGTCTGATGGATGATAGCTAGGGTGACCATATTTTCATTTGGGAAAACCAGGACACCTTGGAGAGGGGGGGTGGGGGGGGTTGATTGAAATAACAAATGTCTCATCATCGGGATTTGCTCCGTGATCAAAGGAAATGTTACTTGGCGCAGAACAGTGGTGAAAATTGGAAGTTCAGTTTAATATAATACAACTCTGTGAATAGTTCCATCTGAAATGAATGAAAATAGTTGTTTTAATGGTTATTGAGTCAGATATTTGGCGGTAATGTTGAGTTTGGCTGTAATTTAAGGACAGATTCTAATAGATCTGCAGAGTGGGAACTATAAATCTGATAGGAGTTTAATTTTTTTATTGTTGTTTTGCACAATATGCTTAACTAAGTATTTTTTGTTGTTGAATATTAGAGATTTTGCAGATATTTTTTTATACATACATTGTTTAGATTTACTTATATATTTCTACCCCTTTTATAGAATAGAATAGAAAATCCCCCAAATTTACAGCAGCAGAAAGATTATTGAAAATGGTCACACAAATGAGGACCTTAGAAAAATGTATAAGAATAACATAATAGGGAAGAGTTAAAATATATATAAAAAAAATTCTGTAAAGTGTTTTAACAATATAAAACTGGAGAATAAATAACCAATATGCAGCTATGGACATTTTTACAGTAATGGATATTTGAAAATAGCAGCAACATCAGAGATGTGCAGAATGACAGCAGCAGGTTATTTAACTGACTAAAATTTTTCTATCATTACATTTGATTTGATTTGTTCCTGCTCCCGGTGGTTGGAACCTTTATTCCACTCTGGATTCTTGTGAGTGTAGTCTTTGTTCACTTTAACTTTAAAAAAAATAAATAAATAAACAAACAGTTTTGAAAACCTCGGTATTCATTCTTTTCCTGCTTTGTGTGTCAACTTTCATGGTTGCTACGCAACAGAGCATACGGCGGTAAAACCCGCCGAAGGGAGGACCTGTTCGAATTTACAGCCAAAACTCTTCCGGCCTCCTTATTTTCAAGGACTTCGAAGGATCCAGTCTAGGTAGACCGCGTCCTTGGAGGATGCAGCCCAGGATTTCGAACAGAGCCTCTGATTAAGAACAGGGCTGCCTGCACTGACGCGGCTCAGGGATTACGTCACACGGAGCGTTGTGCGCAGTGAAATCAGGACATTTCCTCACTTTCTAAAAAAAAACCCGGGACGCCCGGGACAGGACGTGAAATACGGATATGTCCCAGGAAATATGGACGTTTGGTCACACTATGATAGCAACATTTTCATTGGTCAACATGCTTCAAAAATGATATTTCTGAAATGATGAAATCTTAAAAAAAAGAGGAACGCAGCTATGTTACACTCAAAAAATTTTCTTTGACAATTTTTTTAAAGTTTCATTCTGGATTGCATTTTTTTTTTCCAAATTTCAATTAAAAAAAGTTTTCTTTGCTTGCAACAAAATTATACATTTAGTTTATTTTTATAGCACCAAAAACAAGATGTCATCTCAAGGCTCTTTACAGAAAAAAATTCAACCAGATCATCCATTCAGATAAAAGTTTTAAAGCTAAGGAAAACCAGCTGATTGCATCAACTGCATTGAATTGATATGATTCTCTCCTTCTGGATGAGATAGTAGACATTCTCTTGCATTTGTCATGGACTGTACAGCAATTACTTACATAATGCATGGAGTGACAGTGGACAGGAAAATCTTTCACATTTCATTTGCCCAGAAACAATTTTTACTTGCCAAGTATAATGTTTGATAAATATAGTTCATAATATAATTTTTTGTATATAAATATCAATTAAACATGTCTGCTTTTTAAATGTTTTTTGTAGTACATTAAGTTTCCAGGTTCCTGGTGTGTATCTGCATGCGTCAGATAATGAACTCAAGCCTACATTACCGTGTTAACATGCCTTTCAATCCTTCCTGCACATTCTTTTCAAACTAAACTTTGCTTTAAACTGTTGTGTGCTTGGAAAAATATAAATTGTAATGTTAAAAATCTAAGAAAAACTTGACAGGTTAAAAACTTACACTACTACTATTCGCCAATTTAACGTGTTTAGCTCTATAACATTTAAATGCACCACTCCAATGTCTAAGAGAAAAAAAATTAAATGAAAATTTTTTAATCTATGACCACTGTACAGAAGACTGCCATATGATAGGAATATTTACACTGTGCACATACAATTATTATTATTATTTTCCTAATCCCTGAATGATCATTTTTAATCTACCATTTATTATAGTATAGATTGAATGTATCATCCAGCTGCTGCTCTGCAGAATTCTCTCTCCAAGAGCTACACTATATTGCCAAAAGTATTTGCTCACCTGCCTTGACTCACATATGAGCTTAAGTGACATCCCGTTCCTAATCCATAGGGTTCAATATGACGTCGGTCCACCCTTTGCAGCTAGAACAGCTTCAACTCTTCTGGGAAGGCTGTCCACAAGGTTTAGGAGTGTGTTTATGGGAATTTTTGACCATTCTTCCAGAAGCGCATTTGTGAGGTCGCACACTGATGTTGGACGAGAAGGCCTGGCTCTCAGTCTCCGCTCTAATTCATCCCAAAGGTGTTCTATCGGGTTGAGGTCAGGACTCTGTGCAGGCCAGTCAAGTTCATCCACACCAGACTCTGTCATCCATGTCTTTATGGACCTTGCTTTGTGCACTGGTGCACAGTCATGTTGGAAGAGGAAGGGGCCAGCTCCAAACTGTTCCCACAAAGTTGGGAGCATGGAATTGTCCAAAATGTCTTGGTATGCTGAAGCATTCAGAGTTCCTTTCACTGGAACTAAGGGGCCAAGCCCAGCTCCTGAAAAACAACCCCACACCATAATCCCCCCTCCACCAAACTTTACACTTGGCACAATGCAGTCAGACAAGTACCGTTCTCCTGGCAACCGCCAAACCCAGACCCGTCCATCAGATTGCCAGATGGAGAAGCGCGATTCGTCACTCCAGAGAACGCGTCTCCACTGCTCTAGAGTCCAGTGGCGGCGTGCTTTACACCACCGCATCCGACGCTTTGCATTGCACTTGGTGATGTATGGCTTGGATGCAGCTGCTCGACCATGGAAACCCATTCCATGAAGCTCTCTGCGCACTGTTCTTGAGCTAATCTGAAGGCCACATGAAGTTTGGAGGTCTGTAGTGATTGACTCTGCAGAAAGTTGGCGACCTCTTCGCACTATGCGCGTCAGCATCCGCTGACCCCGCTCCGTCAGTTTACGTGGCCTACCACTTCGTGGCTGAGTTGCTGTCGTTCCCAAACACTTCCATTTTCTTATAATACAGCTGACAGTTGACTGTGGAATATTTAGGAGCGAGGAAATTTCACGACTGGATTTGTTGCACAGGTGGCATCCTATCACAGTTCCACGCTGGAATTCACTGAGCTCCTGAGAGCGACCCATTCTTTCACAAATGTTTGTAAAAACAGTCTGCATGCCTAGGTGCTTGAATTTATACACCTGTGGCCATGGAAGTGATTGGAACACCTGATTCCAATAATTTGGATGGGTGAGCAAATACTTTTGGCAATATAGTGTAAATCATGCCATCTAGCGGAAAATCACGCGGGTTTTTCAAATCACGCGAGAATGTGTACAAAACAACAAAGATGGCGCCGGCAACGCTTGTGGGTCATTTTCAGCGAATGTCTGCGATTTTAAAGTAATTTTGAGTGGTAAATAATTTTTTGTGCGATCACTGCACTTGCCCGGCGGGCAAATGCAATGAAATTTGTACTCTCCCGACAATAAAAACTACTTGCCCCGGGCGACCGAGCAATGGTTAACATCGAGCCCTGTGCAGCAGAACCAGGCTTAGTTTGAGCAGCCATCTGCTGAGGCCGACTGGGGTTCAAGGAGACAGAAGAAGAAATACAGATAGAAGCAGGGAAACAAAAGGAAAGAAACAAAACACCCAGCCAGAACTAACAAATTCTGCAGAATGGGAGAATAGAGATAGAATGAAAACAACTTTATTGAGAAATTTACTTGTGAAATTTTTAATAATAGGATCATTATACAGGGTTATTGCACAGGGTGTTTACATGGCTATTTATATAGATGAATATTTATATATATATAGTTATTGCACTGGGTGTCAAATATAAACAGGTTACTGTACAGGATATTAAATAGTAATTGCTCATTATATATTGCAAAAGTTATTGGCTTTGCAGTATTGCATTTTAGAGTCTGGTTGCAGCAGGGATAAATGACCTGTGGTAGTGCTCCTTATTACAAACAGGGGGTAAAAGTCTTTCACTAAAGGAGCTGCTCAGCTACTTTACAGACTGGTGTAGAGGATGGAATTGTTGTCCATGATGGATGTAAGCTTGGACAGCACCTTCCTCTCAGCCACTTCCTCCACTGAGTCCAGTAGATCCCCATCTCTTCGGTCTTACTAGTGTTTAGACACAGGTGATTCTTCACACACCAGTCCACAAAGTTAATGATGATCAATCAATTCTTCAGCGCATACCACTCAGAAATATTGCCTACAATGGCAGAGTCATCAGAGAACTTCTGGAGATGGCAACTGCCCATGTTGTAGGCAAAGTCAACAGTGTAAAGGATGAATAGGAACAGAGACAGAATCGTACCATGGGGGTCCCCAGTACTAAAGACAGCCACCTCTGAGTGGCAGCTGTGCAGTGGTCTCTATGTCCTCCAGCAGTCTAAGCCAATAGCAGCATAACTCTAGCTCAGGATAACCTGAGCCACTCTAGCTATATGCTTTATCAAAAATAAAAGTTTTAAGCCTTTCCAAGACATGCAACAAGTGGTTGGTCCCTAAAAATCCACTTCTGACTTCAGTGTTTGAAATATACGTTGTTTATTTCAAGCTGAAATATTCGCAAAATAGTAGCCATTTTACTATGTTCTTTTGTCACTACGCCCTCCCATTTGTTCCTTATGCCCTAAATTAATGGCCGGGTCTAAAATTGACCAAATTAACCTAAACAAATAAAAAAAAAAAATGGGCTGCACCATTGCACAGTGGGTAGCACTGCTGTCTTGCGACAAGAGGCTTCCAGATTCGATTCCTTGTCCAGGATAAGGTTAGGTTAATTGGCTTCTCTGAATTCTCCTTAGGTGTGAGTGTGTGCTCGAATGGTTGTTTGTCCTGTTTGTCTCTGTGTTGCCCTGTGATGGACTGGTTAGCTGTCCAGGGTGGACCAAGCCTCCCGCCTAATGACAGCCCGAGAAATGCACCAGGCCTCACATCACCCCAGCAGGGATAAGCGTGACGGAATATGTATGGATAGATTTCAAAAATAAAACGATAGATCTAGGTTTTAAACTGAACAACCTAAACAAAATAAGATAAAACAAGACAAAAACCTAAATAAATAGAACACATGTTTTTGAGGAGTGTTGGCCTAGTGGTTAGAGCAGTGCACTTGTGCTCTGAGAAAGTTGCAAGTACCCGGTTTGATCCCCACAGCATGCACTCTGGGTCCCTGAGATAGACCATTAATCCCACACTGCTCCCTGGGTGGCGCACAGTGGCTGCCCACTGCTCCCCAACGGGATGGGTCAAATGCAGAGAAGAATTTCTCCAGTGTCAGATTAATTAAGTACAATTATATTATGCAAACATTTAACATAAACAGCCACGAAATTATGATAGACTGCATCACATGCAGCACTGAGCACTAACAGGACAAGTCTTACATGAGAATATCATTCATGAAACTGAAATAAGTCTGGCTTTGTTTGCTATTTGTCAAAGGTAGACAGGATTATCAACAGGACATTTGAACAACTGTAGTATTGCTCCTATTTCTTCCACAATAAAGATTTTTTGTCCATGGGTTTTCTGAAGCATTACTACTGTTATTATTAAAGCAGTTATAATAAAGTAGGGTGCTCTTGTCAGGTTTGGTGTTTGGTTAATAGGTGAGGTGCAGGTTTATCTGCCGGTGGTATGCAAAGCAGAGAGTAGAAATTGTGTGTTTAAAACAAATATAGTATATCTATCCAGTCAGTGATGCATAAGTATCTCATCAAGCTTTTCAAATCTCATGCATGAGAATAATTTTGGGGGGTTTCTGAAATCTTTGGAAAATATTGGATGCAAACTTTTTGTCCATTTTCCTCTAAAGTTTCACTTAATTAAAATAAGGCAAAATTGTCTTTTTATATATATATATATACTAGAGGTTCAGGCTTTTACCATTAAAGCAAATGAAGTCAGCTGACATGGTAAAAGTACATAATATCAAGTATAAGCTAGATACGAAGATATTAAAGTCTGCAGAGCTTAAATAAAGTGAAATGTCTGGCCTCTTGAGCAGCAGCCATAAAGTGTGAAGGTTCATACAAGAAAAGCATGTGGGAGACAGGAAGATGAGTGACAACCCTGCTTTATCTGCAACAGATGAACACATGGCCTGTAGTCTGGGTCACGCGTTCCTGCTGGGAGACGATCAGGAGGGAGACATGTCCAGATGGAGCATGGTGTCTGTTTTCTTAAACAACATTTGGAAGCCCATGTGGTGCATGAGCAAACTGTCAGTGCACCGTGCCAGAAATACAGACACATTTTTAATTACTCCAGAGGCACACATGGACCTCGGCCAAATAAAACCCATTTTTAAATCACTGATCAATCCCTCCAAAAAAAACAGTTTGATTATTATTTAAGGAAGGAATTTTTTCTTTTTTATGAAAAATGTTAAAAAATATATATAAAAAAAACTGAAAAAATACATATTATGTATATGAAAAAAATAGCGGCTAAAAGAATGAATAATTTCTTTGGGCTTTTCTCCAACTTTTGTTACTGTTAAAGCCTAAAAATACCATGATGTAATGATTTGGCTATGATTCTGGTTTTACAGAAGTTTCTCCACTCGCTCCTGTTTGCATGTCATCTTGACAATAGTGTGTTTTAGATTGGCAACAGTGTGGGATCCTGCCGGTTCCCAGAAAGTCTGAATCTTCATCCACCCCCTGAGCAGTCACACTTATTATGGAGATGCAGCTGACATCAACTAACTGCTGCATTGCAGTTGGATTTCAGCACCATGTACATTTGGCATGAAATTAGATTTTTAAAAAGTTAGAGAAGTCAATCTTCTGCTTGGTGATGTGATTTTTGAGTCCAAATTTCACACTGAAAAAATTAGCTGCACATCTAATTGAGGTGATTTCAACCCTTTGTCTCAGTGTGACTGTAGATGGTCATGGCTGGTGAAGATGAAGCAAACTAATCATAGCTCATTTGTTGATTTTACTTTGACAAAGTAAGCATCCTAAGCAGGATGGGCATGTGTTTCTTTGTTTAACGGGTTCTCGCTACGAGACAAGGCAAGTCAGAAAGTTTTGCTGTTTAAATGAATAATGCCTGGGATAAACTAGATGAAATTTTATATCTTTGTTCGTGGCCCCAGCTCAAACTGTGCAAATCAATCGCAGAGTTAGAAAGATCACAGCTTGCGATGTATGTCCTGTACGAACTGAAGCTCAGATGCGATCTGCCTACTCACACAGTACGTCCTCAAAGTTTTTTTTTTTTTACTTTTTAAACTTAAACCCTTACTTTTCCCTGTATATGTCAATTTTATGGAAATAAATACAGTATGATCAAGATCCCCATCACTCTGCCAGATTCATGGTTAATCTTCCAGAAGAAACTATAAAATACCATGTGTTATCATTTAGGTAGGAAATGGGTCTGCTAAGTCTACCTTGTGGATCCTATGAGGTCTTTTTGCTTTATACTTCTTTCAAATCTGGCCATTTAGCTTGTTTTTGTGATTCTTAACTTTGCTCAATGTAAAGCTCTTATCTGCATTTTGTTTTTAGTGCAGGGATTGTAGAACTGTCTTTCTCTCAGAAATAGGTAGCTGAAAGTGGTGGTAAAATGTTCATAGCTTTTTGTCCAGAGAGTGAATACTACCCTTCCGCACCCAGCAAGAGCTCACTCAGTGTCTGCTATGTAATGCTCAGCCTGAGGGTGGAGTCAGAAGACAGGTCAATTAGCCGCTCCTCTTCTGCGGAGCTGAGTTCAGCAGGAGCTGTTGCTCTGAATGGATCTCTCACCTAGTTACACTGAGCGATGTGGCCAGGAAAGTACTTTTTGAAGAATCCATTTAGTGATGAGATGTGCTGCTTCAGACATGGAATCGCTGTTGGCGCATCACAGTCGTTAAGTCCAGTGAAGTCTCTCAGGGTTTGCAGTTTGTCTCTCATCCCCACCATCTCTGCCCCATCACATGCTGACACAATACTCCGACTCCAGCACGTTTCCATTTAGGTTACCATCCAGCAGGTCACGGAGCTCATGAAATGTGTTTTTTGTCCTCACATAGTTACAAAAGCTTTGTCTCCACAGAGTGACCCTGATATGACACAATGGACACAAGCAGTAAACTAATTAAATTCAATCCAGTTTGTCTAGACAAAAGAAATTCTCCAGACACCTGACAGAGACACTTCATTCAGATCAAATTAGCTTTGTTTTTCATCCAAGGAAAACCATCTGATTGCAACCATTCTTTGACTTTGGATTATTCTTTCCTCCTGGATAAGCATGCAGGGAGACTAGACATTTGGTTGTATTTAGTCCTGGACTCTCAGACTTAGACTCAACTTTATTTATCCCTTGGGATTACTCCTCCAGGGAAATTCTGGTTCCAGTAGCAGAGAGGTTCCTTCTGCAGAAGACTCCTCTTATCCAGATGCACCACAGAGTGCCACTGGAAATCATATATATATATATATATATATATATAATGGAGAGTTTTATTGTATTTCCTTGTTCTGTACTTTATTTCTTTAGATGATGAATGTGTGTGCAATATGTTGTTATGGAACATATTGTTGTTATGGAACCTGGAGCGTGTAAAAGCAAGATGCCATTCAAGATAAAAATACAACAGGCAATGCATGATTGGCAGATCAAGACAGAACATATTCAATTTAAACATCTTTATCTGATTCCTTCCTTTCTCTGAAGGTCTAGTGGGAACTTTTGCCCTCTGTGACTCATTATGGCATCTATTGGGCTGGAATACCTCCAATCTAACAGCTAAAGCCGGCTAAAGCTAATGCCTAAAGTTAACCTGGAATACCTGTGAGCTCATGGCAAAAGCTGGCTAAAGCTAATGGCTATAAGTTAGTCTTTAATACTGCAGAGCTAACAGCTAAAGATAACAGCTAAAGTTAGCCTGCCATTGCTCAAAGATGTCTGCCTCTATAGGGAGACCTGCTCCTATGGAAACAGAGAATGAGTGGCCATGTGTTTTTGTGCACCTTGCTAGGCCCTGATTTTATTTAGAACTGCCCTAAGATCCTTTGGTTACCATGTAACACTATGAATGTTTGAGTGTGGGCATTAATAAATAACACTGCATCCAAATTCATCAAATTGTATCCCTGACATCTGGTTCCTTTACTATGTTCAACAGTATGAGCTCTATTTTAATTAGGGAAGGACATCAAAACTGCAGTGCCAATTTTTTGGTCCTGCTGGAGGTTTCTTCCCACTGTTGCTTTATGCATGCTTGGTGTGATGGATTGCTGAAGAGTCAAGGAGTTAATGAAATCAGCTGGTTTTCTTTGAAGGAAATGTTTAATCATTCTGAGTATTATCTCTGTAAAGTGCCCAAAGATCATATGTGTTGTAAATTGGTGTTATATAAATAAACTGATATGAATGAAATTGAACTAAAGGAAAAACTCTTTTGACTCATTTGTTTGTGTCTAGTTTTAGCGAACCTTTGTACCCTGTGGCCACAGTGTCTGTATCTCTGGGATCAGTCGTGGTTTTCTGCATACCTCGGCTATAAAGAGTCTTTTTTTTTTGCATATCTGACCTTGGATATCCACCGGGCATTTTCGTCCAAACAACTGCCTCGCACTAGAAAAATATTTCTGCTTTTTAGTCCTTTCTCTAAACCTGAGACTGCAAATCCCAGCATATTTCCCATTTCTGAGATACTCAATCTGGAGGTCTGCTTTTTCACAACTCTGCAGACTAATAAATACTCCAGCAGAACATCGTCTGTATAGAAAAGAATAGAATAGAATAGAAAACGCCTTTATCGTCCCACCATAGGGAAATTCTGGTGTTTACAGCAGCTAAAATGTATGTCCTGACACCTACGTTTATTAAGTTAATCTCATGTGATTGCCTGTTGCTCCGTTCCTGTTAACTAGGTGTTTAACTGGTGTGGTTAATGAAACAGACACTATAAACTAACATCAAAAAGCTGCAGAGAAAATATTATTTTTTTGTTATAGATGGGTTAATTGTAGAGTTAGCAGAGTCTGGCCCCGACAGCAGAACTGGACCAGTGTGCTGAAGGTTTCTGTGCCTACTGTAAATTTCTGAGCAGCCGCATCTTGACTTTGACAGTTTTAGATTTCCGTTTTTAGTACAGCGATGACTCCTCAGCACACGGCCATAACAGTGACAAGCAGAAATAGACTCTGGGTTAGTCTTCTTATCTGATTTCTCTGGCAGGTTTTCCTCCTCTCCCTGCTCAGCAGCTCATCAGGAGAAGTTTCAGTGCCTCGGTTTGAAGGAGAGAACCGTCAATCGCAACACCAGGTGAAGAGAGGAAATGAAATTGCAGAAAGAGATGGAGGCGATCTAGAAACAAATACAAATGTGTGAAAAACGATAAGACAAGTTAAATTTTACTGTAGCTTCACCTTAAGTTATGTGCTGTGGTTTTTCTCAAAGGTGACAAATAAAGCTAATTAAAAAAGCAAAGAAATATTCCAAACTATAGTTTGATTTAAGGGCTGTATTATGTATATTTAACTTTGAACAAAATTGAACTAGTTGACCATAATCTCCACCAATGTAGAAAATATTCCTGGATCATTTACTTTTTTGCTTCATTTTGTTTGGTTTCTCACCCCCCAGTTGGCCCCAGCAGAGGGCCCTTCACACATAGCCATGCAGTGACTGTATCTGCCAATCTACTTTCTTTGATAGAAACTTTAAACCAATCTGACGTTTGTTCTGGTTGAATTGTTTCTGTAATGGGGCAGCCTCATATTTTGATCTGGCCCAAAACAAGATTTTTTGGGCCACGCTAAAAAGCCTCAAACTCAACGCTAATTCTGACATTTTGTATTTAAAAAGATTCCTAGATGGGAAGTGAAACATCTTCAGACTTGGAAACAAAGTCCAGTGGATTGTTTTTTTTTTTTACTATTTGGTTTGAGTAATCCCAGGGGATAAACAAAGATGAGTCTAGGTCTAAGCTTGATTTAAATGTTCACTGAATAGTGGCTACAGGTTTTAAAGCTAACCTCAAATAGTTTAATTTACATATATGTAATCAAAACCATCATCAACATATGAAAGGTAAGTCTGGATGCAACAGATTACAGGACAATAATCTATAAAGTAGTATTCATTAAAATGCTCCTTTCTTTCCTTGATGGTTCCTTGGATGGTCCTTGGCTGGTTCTTGGCTGGTCCTTGGCTGTTCCCCTACAATACCTTTTTAAACATCTGTCTTTGTACTAAAATATTTATTCTGTCATGATTTTTGGTCATTAAGATCGAAAGGGAAAGCATCATCTCCTGGTCAGACCCTGTAATACAGTGAAAGGGTGGAGTCAGAGTAAAAAAATATTCAAAAGGGGGCTGGAAGTTGGAAGGGATTTTATTGGAAGTTGCAGGAAAGTGTTCTGCCATTCGGCTGCCGTTTGACTGGAAAGCGCCATTTTGAATAGCTGCTACTGTATGACTTGACATTGATTTTCATACCTGATCTATATTTCTAGCTGAGATGTGAACGTGCTTGAAACCTAAGGAGGCTCATTGTGTTTCCTGCTGCAATATTCAGCAATATTGACATTTGCTTGTTTCCACCAGACTTTGCAGCCCTACTGGAAGTTAGTGTCAAATATATCCAAACTTAATTTCATGCACTGCAGTTGTTCAGAAACAGTTAATATCTTGCTGGAGATAAATATAATCTCTCCCTCAGTGATAATGAAAAGCCTTTTGGGTATATTAGATGCTGCTGTTGCTTGATCTTACCCGGCTGTTCAAATCTAAATGAAACTTGGCCAACTTAGTGATTTCTTTACTGTAATAAAGTTCATGAATTTAGGTAATGTAGTGATTTCCCTGAAGTGATCATTAAGCACATTTCTCATCTTGACTCAACTCTCAAACACACACATATAGAACTCTATTATATTTGGCAGTACTGTACTCTTTGTTCTCTCAGCAAGTTTTCTTTGTTTGATCAGAAATTGAACCCTTTAGAGGATTCCTTAAAATAAGCACGGGGGACGCCAAGCATCTATGAGCTGGTTTGAACTGAGGGGAGTTTTCCTTTGAGAAATATCTAATATGAAGCAGCTCTTCACTGCAGTTCGTTACTATGGGTTTTAGTTTACCAATAATAATTATTTAAATGTGGAAAACCATCAGGTTAGGCTTCTAATATTCAAAGGTAGATTTATACTCTTACATTTCTATGCAAAACACAATTTAAGATTTGTTTTTAGTTGATTTTTGCAGTCATGAGTGAATTTTCAAGATCCTTTTCTCTTAAATTCCTATTTTTTTATGTTCTACCTGTTCACTTTCTTATAGTTAGATTAAAGTGTTCACTTTTGAAATCATAGTTATTGAATGCAACTTAAAGCAATTTCTGACATTTGAATTAAAAAAGCTTCCTGGATGGGATATGAAACGTCTTCACACTTGGAAACAAAGTCCAGTGGATTGTTTTTTGTACTTTTTTGGAATAACATAGTTATTGAAATGCAGCATATCTCCAACAAACCCGAAATATGTTTTCTTAGAAGCTTGTAGCTCTGATAGCATGAACCAGCCTTATGGGCCAAATGAGAGATAACATATTGGATAAAAAGATAAAGTAGGTGTTGCCTGATATATTTTACCTGCAAAACCTCTAACATTTTGAGAAAGTGAATGGTTACTATTTATACACCTACATTTCTCTGTAGTGTAGAAGCTTTAACTTGCCCTTTATAAGGCAAGTTAGCATTTTTGATCTCTTGCATACCCTTAGAAATAGGGGCCCCCCGACCCCCAGTGACTTTTATTAAACTGACATTAATTTTTGCCATGAAATATAATTTTTTAAATGTTACAAAGTTAATTAGGAGTTTTTCTGTTTAAAGGGTTAACCTCAAAGGATTATGGTGCAACCATTATCCTTAGTATTACTTCTATAGCTTTTTGTTTCAGATAAAGGGAAATCGACCCCCCAAACACCAGAGGTCATTTAGATGTTGGTTTTTAGGCTAACACTGGTCTGTCTGTCATAGTCTTGAATTAGTCTAGAATTTTTTGTTGAAAATTGGGCTGTGTTTGGTTGGTCTGATTTTGTCCCACTTTAGTAAAATAATAGATGTGCATAAGATGTTACGATATTTTCTTCAAGAAATAAACTCCAGAGAATATTTGAGTGAACCATAGATTTGCATGTAGATCAGACCCCTTGACACCCAAACCGTGTTCAGTCTAAATGCATCATTAAAGTTATTTTTAGGCAAAAGAACAGATATGGCACTTACCTGATCTAGTACGGTAAATGTGACCGGGTCTTTCCAAGGAACTCAATCTGCTTCAACTTTATGCGCTCTCTTTCATCCCTTTGACTTGAAAACTATCTCTGAGCTTGTCTGTTTCACTATTTCTTTCCTAGACAGGGCAACTTGTGAAGCTAGTTAAATGTTACCCTTTTAACACAGAAAATATATTTTATAGATCAGAGCTTCTATGTTCCATTTTTCTGCTTCTGTCTCTTTAAACCCCAGTCGGCCTCGGCAGATGGCTGCTGACACTGAGCCTGGTTCTGTTGGAGGTTTCTTCCTCTTAAAACTGAGTTTTCCTCTCCACTGTCACTCAATGCATGCTCGGTGTGAGGGATTGCTCACATCGACTACACAATGCATGTAAATATATACTGTTGCCACATGCTCATGTAGGAGGAGCAAATCCTGCAAAGTCAATGAGTCGATGCCATCAGCTGGTTTTCTGTAGGTAAAAAACTTTGAACCAATCTGACTGTATGATCTGGTGAACTGTCTTTAAAGACCAGCTGTCTCACTGGTGGGGGCTTCAGCACCGCAGACTGGAAGACGATGAGGAGAGCAGTCAGAACAGCAGAGAATATCATTGGGGCTCCTCTTCCCTCCATTAAAGACATTTCATCCCAGCGCTGCGTTTCGCGAGCCCGTTACTTCATCAATGACCCCTCACCATGGAAAGTTCTACCTGCTGACCTCTGGGAAGAAGCTTGAAAGCATTCAATGCAGGTCCAGCAGACTCCATAACAGCTTTTTCCCACACTGCCATCAGAAAGCTGAACTGTTGAAAAAAAACTGGAAAAAATGAAACAAACAGAAAAAAGCTGAATGTTGAAATAACACTAAATGATGTCACAGTCTCTGCATCAAACTGACCATATCAATGAACCATGTTTTTTTTTCTCCCAATGTTTACATGTGATCGCTGATGCACTTTAAGAAATGGAAATATCATTAGAGCTGTACAAAACAAAATTTTGTTTTGTATGTATACAAAATGACAGTAAAGTTTTCTAAGTCTTAATCTAAAGTGGCCTGATATCAAATGTTTTGTGAATTGGTGCTACAGAAATCAACTGAATTTATCTTCAATCGTACCGATATAATATATAATTTTTTTTTTTTTTAAGCGGCATTGCAGGTGCTGCTTTGACTTCATTTATTTGTGATACAAGACATTTAATCTTAAATTCATGAAGTTCCCGATGTACTCCTATGTTAAAGACCCCAGCTCTAAGGGAATTATCTGCAATGTTGAAATTGTATTGGTTGTTTTTAAAAAAGTTTCACTTTATGCTGTTTTTATGAAAAGGAAATATTTTCAATAAAGTAAAATGTTTTCCTGTTGAGAAACCTTGTCATGTCAACCCAACGCTTTGCCCTTTATATGTTCCTCCATTGGAAATCTCAACAGTTCACCGCTGTAGGCAGTTTAATTTCCTTTTGTTAACTGCTGATAATACATGTTATCACTTCCACTTCTAATGCTCTAATTGTTGATTGGGATTAACTGAGGAAACTTGCAGATTATGTTGATTGTATGTTAACGTTTGCCCTGAGATGCTCCGTTTTTTTTGCAGATAATTTGTTTTGCCACCCTCCCCGCTGACACTTTGGCTGACAACTTTCCTGTGCTCCTCCATATCTTGTCAAACACGAACCTATCTGTGTGTAGAATACTTACTGTGAATATTAACAGCCTCTAAACCAGCGCTGCCTTTGAACACGGCCTTGATCTTCAGTCCACGATGAGAGTGTCACTCAGCTCTTAATATGGAGAGTTTTATCTCTGATCAGAAATACATTCTGTTTGATTCTGCTCTTCTATCTGCTGCCTCCACTCTCCAGCTCTGCATCTCAGAGGCTGATTTAATGATCAGTGAGGCTCTGATTCTTCTTTTTATTTTGTATCTGGTCTCTCTTTTATTGTCTGTTGATCTTTTATGAGCTTTAACAAATCGTGTCTGTCTGCTTTGGGTTTTGGTCCACCATGAAACCAGAAATGAGGGTGGTAGAAATCACAGGCAGTACTGAGACGCTTGTCATCCATAAAGTAGGAAAGCTTTCTGGAAATAAGTGCAATTGCTCAATTTGAGTAGTTAAGTAAAATGATCTGCCAATAGAATTAGATTCTGATACTTAAAGGGATTCCCAACTAGTTGAAATTTTGGCCTAAATATGGTGTCATTTTCTTATTAAACGAAAAGTCTGGTGATATTCAGAATATAAACGTCTGAAAGTACTTAAAATATGAAATGATTACATGCTGTTCAATAAATGATAAGTGTTTCATTTTTTTTTCTTCATTTAAATGTGCTTGACTGGAGACATCCATGTTTGTCAAAGAACACTACTGACACCTGCAACTGCAACGTCACGGTGCGGTATCGGCTGTTGATCAAGTCCCAGTGAACGGTTTGTACTGAAACTGAAATCTTGATTACAATGCAAATTAGTTGTCAATAAAGAAATTGAGTGATTGATTGACATATCTGTTGAAACAAACAAATGTGATCGGCTTGAGGCCTACATGCTTACTTATCTTCATGGCGCTATCGCTGTCACTACCCGATCCATACCAGAAGCATAATCCGTATTGTGAAATTCATTCTGGGCAAAATAGACGAAAAGGGGACAAGACAAGGCAAGACAAGGCAAGCTAGAACTGGTTGCCAGATGCAGTGGAACTTCACGGGTTACACAGACCCTAAAACTCAGCACTCATCCCCTGCGCAGTAAAGTGGCTGAAATCATCTGTGTAAGAGGCCTGTGCAGCGAGGGAGACTATGACAAGCAAGCAGAGTGGCAGCCAGTAAGACATTATGTACTCTCTGAACGATGGCACAGACAGCTGTTGGACTGTATGCAGATGGTATTAGCCTATATGGTGTTGAATGCTCGGCTAATGATGCTTGTGTTTCCTTCATTTGTTGTGTGGTTTGTACGTAAAATATTTGCAATGTCCTCTGATGTGTATAATAATGTATAAATTAATTGATTCATTATGAAATATAATGAATCCTTTTCATTTGCAACAGTGATTTAAAAGTAATTTGTGTAAGATTAAACCTAAAGGTCTTGTAGAATTAAACAAAACAAAGATACTTATGATGGGATCATGATAATAATATCACATGTATTATTGCCAAATGGATATATGTTATTAAGTAGGTCATACAAATTGATAATTTGAAAAAAATATAAGGTTTTGTACTTATTCATGATTATATATTTAAGGTATTTAAACATTTTTGATTATGCACTTCAAAGTTTGCCTGGTGGTAGAGATATTGGTATTCACTAATTTGGGATTTTGAGTTTAGTTGGGTATTGGTTGTTTTACTTTTGTTAACATCAATTATGAGAACTCATATGTAATTTTGTAATTTACTTTTTTCTGTTGTTTTTTTTTTTTTAAGGTCCTTAACTGCTTTGAGACCATTATGATCTCCTGTCTTCACAAAAAATTTTGAAAAATAAATAGAAAAAAGAAAAAAGAATCTTGTTGGTCTTTGAGTGGAATGCAGCTGTTTAGAACTGCATGAAGATTCCCATCCTTTTCAAGTGGGGAACCTGAACAAATTGCTTCACACATACCATCGGCTCATTTGCGCATGTGCAAGCAGAAATTAGAAAATTTTCTCAGTTAAACAGCTTGTCTGATATCATCATTGGACATGGTGAAAGAATAATTAAACCATGTTTATCTGCATTTTAGTTGTTTCTTTCTTTAGGTTACGCACTATATACCATAATGTTAACCTAAAAGGAAAACATAAAACTCAAAAAGTCTAGATTTATGATTAAACCCAAAGCTGAAAGAGTTAGCCCCCAGAAGTAGCGTAGAATCCCATTTCCTGTACAGTTCAGACAGACAAGCGATAAAACAGAAAGTATTCAAATGCATTTATTTTCTCAGGAAATACATTTAACACATTATAGTTCAGTACGCTTGCTATTATAAGGGAGAGAGATCTTTCTACTTTCTTTTTGTCAGATGAGCATATCAATACCCGTTTTTCCCTTTAGTTTATCCCTTTAGTTTTGTATAACAAATAGACTTTCAAATAGGGCTGGGCGATATAGAAAAAAAGATTATCGATAAAAAAAATGCATATTGATCGATATCGATAATTATTGAAAAGATTTGAAACCATATTTTATGTGCAGCTCTGCCTGGACTTTTTATAATATTGCTAAATGATTTAATTTTAATAAAAAACACAAACACAGACTTCCAATTAAATATTTATTTAACCAACTTTTTTAACCATAACAGAATTGTTTTAAAGAAAAATAACTTAAGAGACCTGAGTTATGTTATTAAATACTGACAAAGAATAAACTAAAGTGACCAGAAAAGTGACCAAAATACATATAACAAATAAATAAATTCCCCCCCACCGCCGCCGCTGCCCCTGTTTCCTGCTTTAACCTGAGTTATTACTTTGAAGTTTCTGGCCCCTCAGCATTTTAATCTCAATTGTTAGAACTACGTGGGAAACTGCCCAGAACTGAATATATATATAAAATATTTTCCCGAAATTCCTGAAGATTCCACAGAGGAGAGCCGCGTCGGGGCCTACACAGCTCGTACTCCTGCGGGTGTGAGCGGCTGAGATGATAAAAAAAAAAAAAAAGTTGGTTGTGTTATCAGACTTCATTTTCACTGGTTCCCTACGCATTTTACAGATGACTGTGGTTTGTTTTTTGTCCGACTTGCCATGACCGAAATACTGCCAGACTGCCGAACTACAAAAACCCTTCTTTGGAACAATTTCCTCCGACTCTCCTTGCTGCGACATCTTCATGTGCTCTGTGTTGTGGTTTGAGAGGGCGGCGCTTTGTGACAGCGTGCCTGGGTCCGCGATTGTGATTGGTTGGGAGGAAGTAGTGACTAGCATAAACCTACATGCTAGGCTACAATGAGAAGAAAGGAAAACTGTGTTTCTTTTTTATCGAATTTTTATCTACTCTCTTTTTTTCTATTGTGCCACACGTCTATCGATCGATATATATCGTTATTGAATTATCGCCCAGCCCTACTTTCAAACACCTTAACTGGGGTGTATCCCTTAAGTAATGTACAAAAAAAATATTTAAGCTCAGATTGCCATACACTACAAAAAACACCAAAAGGTAAGGTAGTTTAAAGTTTATTTTTTGTACAAAACTAAAGGGATAAACTAAACTGTGGTCACAGATTAGAGGACCGCAATCCGGACCGACCTGCTGGCTAATCCAGACACAACCTGATTTAAAACATTTATAAATTACAGCATGTTGTCCGACAGCAGCGTCTGACTACACTTGCGCCACTGCTCCTGTTAATATGGTAAAGCCATTCGTAGCGTCTGGCACCAGGCTACACGTGATCCAAATTAGCCAATGAGCTGAGTCAGTCTGGGTTGCTGCTGCTGCTACTTTTAGACACAGCAGGCAAACCTGTGGCAAGCCGGGTGATGGGGAACGATGATAAGAAAACATGAAAGAAATCGTAGACTGCTGGAAGAACTACGGTGAACTGGTGAAAGAAAAGTGAAATTGTGCTCAAAGATGACCCTGCACATTTAGAGGATGTTTGGCTCAACCTGCTGCTGTGAAGCAGGATTCTCCACCATGAACAGACTCAGAAATAAATATGGATCCAGGCTCAAAATGAGCTCCTTGATATGTGCTGAGAATGGCTAAGTCTCCATTCAAACCCAGGTTTAAAGCCTTGAAGGGCAGCCTAAAGCCCACTGCTCTCATTAGGACAGAAAAAAGAAATAAATACAAAAATGGTCAGTTCAGGTGTTTTATAAAAGATGTGATTCAGGAAATTGTTTATATACCAAACTTAACAATTGTTGTTCTTTATTTCAAAAAAGCTTTTGATTTTAAATTGAAAAATGTTCTATTTCTATTATTTAGAAATAAAACTTGCGCATGGGTATTGACTATGGTATGCTGGTTCGCAGATCTGACAGAACACCGGTATGGATGGGGTTGGAACAATGCTACAGGACCTAGCATACATCCAATTCCGAAAATTCATTACATATAACATGGTGATATGTATGAGAATATAATGATTATCTCCTTTCGAGGATGGTTAATACATTAATCATATTTTTTAAGGGCCAAAATGATAGTTCCTTTGCCAGAGAATTTTACTCACGATAAAGTTAAATGTTTGTAATTTTAGACTGGAATCATAAAATAAAATTTTTAGCATTAAATATTCAGGTACCTGCATCAAAATTCTAACTGGCCTTTTAAGCCTAGAATGAGAGCAACAAGCTGTTGAAATAAAAGTATCCACCCTGCCAGAAAATATTAGATATAACTGCTTAAGGCTTGATTAGTGAGGAGACTGTTCCCCGTGAGACCAGCTGTCTTGAATGAAAGGTCAGACCCATTGAGTGGACCTGCGTCATGAATACGTCTCCTTTCTGAGGCGCCAGCTGGCTCGCTGAATGACCAGTTTCATTTGAAGCTAAATTAATGACCAGAGGGATTTATGGATTACACACTTGGTCATCAACTGGAAAAGGAAAATGTCACCAAGCACCTGGAGGGGAACAGACACAAGGGTCATATCACTGATCCTCTCTGCTCTCAAGCAGCTTCAATATGATGTTGGAAGATTTGTTTTAATTTCATGTTCAAATCCTGAACCAGCAGTTTGTATTACAGGAAAATTACCGTAAAGAGCACTTCCTCTGCAGGTGGGGGAGTGTTTGTCATGGTTACCAGAACAAATCACTGCTGAAGGTAATCTTTAGAGCAGTGATTCCCAACAGGGGGTACTTGTAGCCCTAGTGGTCTGTGAGTGCATTGCAAAGGGTACATAAAATATTTTATTTCTCAGGTAATAAAACAAAATAGGGCTGGGATCTGTTTTACTTTGTGAGGCCCCAGCAAGCCTTTTCCCACTTAAAACCAGGTTTTTAATTAAAGGAAAAGTCTGGAAACTTTCAAAGAACAAACTTCTGAAAGTACTTTAAGTATGAAATGATTACATACTGTTCAATAAATGAAGTGTTTTTAATTCAGAGTAATTTTCATTTGAATGTGCTTTACTGGAGGCAACCATGACGTCACGGTGCGGTATCGGCTGTGAAAAAAACAACAACACCTCAATAGATTTTTCATCATTTGTAGCAAAAATGTTCAATCAGACAGCTTCTTTAGCTAGAGTGCTCGGTGATCTTCCAGAAGTACACTGCTTACTAGCTAAGTGGATACAAACGAAATTCAAATCTTACTTTAAAATGACCCATCTTTATTAAGATAAATAAATACTTATCAATATAGGGGGGACATCCCTTTGGATGGTTTAATACTCATCAGTAGTTCATCTCCACACGATGGACCCTCCTTCACAGGTACCAACGTAACCGCTGATACTGCTGCTGATTGTGGGTGAAGAAGCCGAAGTCAGTCATTTTCTGTAACCTTGAAAGCAGCTTCCTACTTTCCTCCTTCTTTCTCCTCTTTTCAGCACCTCTAGGGTAGCTTCTTCTCATCTTTCTTTTCTTTTCCTCTCTTATCTTCTCTACTTGTCTCATGTCTTCGCGCCGTCTGCTTGCAACTGGTTTGCTTCCGTGTGTCTCTACCTTTGCTGCGCATGCGCAGCAAATGGACTGATCCAATGTGGTGGACACTAAAGAAGGGGCCTCTGAGACACACTTAATATAATAAGCCTTCTGATGGCATTTTAGCGAGAATAATTTTATTTAAAAACATAATTAATGTGCACAGAAAAGTAATAGCTGTATTACCCATACATGCAAAAGGAGTTTTATAGCCTTCCCCCCCAGGAACTCGGGGTCCTAGGCAAGTGACTGTTTCCATAAAGGTAAGACTGCCACTGCTTAGGCCACCAGTGCAGATCAAGATGTTTTTTGAGGATGAGTTCAGTGAGATTTACCTGTGGCAAATGTAATCACTGATGTCAGTGTTTCAGTCCCACATTCAAGAGATGGAGAGGGAGGATAACTCTGTTGTGGAGGTATGAGGATTCTGAACAAGGTCCAGCTTGCCTCTCAAAGTCAAGAGCATGCTGGCTCAAAAGCATAAAGATGATGAATTTGCCATACATAGAAACCTGGAATGGAGTCGGCTATATAATGTCTTTGAGGTAGTCGACCAAAATCAAGCACATTTTTTTTTGTCTGAAAAGTAGGACATGTCAGGGACGTCTGGTCACCCTATCTAATGCCTTGTTTATGACTATAGATCCGCATATGACTAGAGTGGGCTTCTCAGTGGGTGTATCACTGAGTAAGGAAAATCGGTTAGAAACGTGGACAGGTTGGTGGTGACCAGTGGGTAGGAGATCCATGACTACCCTTTCTGCATACCTTTACCTTTGCCTGGCTGCTAAGGCACTGTTGGACAGTGGTGTCAAAAGTACACACATTTGTTACTTAAGTAGAAGTATAGATACTGCAGTTAAAAAACACTGGTAAAAGTTTAAGTAGCAACTTGACCTCTTTACTCAAGTAATACTGAAAAAGTATGTGCTCCAAAAACTACTAAAAGTATAAAAGTATAAAGTAACCTTTAAAAGAAAAGCCAGATGCCACTATATAAATTAAAAGCTCAATTTTTCAACTATTTTGAAAAATTGTTTGAGATAGAGCCAAGAATGAGGGAGGTCTTGTTGGTCTCCATCTCCCGATAAACTCTCGCCTGTGTCCAACCTTTCAGACATTTCAACATCTTTTTCTGAATCCGACATTGTAGCATGGCATAGACAATTCACATTTGCAGTTTGAAGAACATCTGTGTTGTGATTTTATGTTCTTTTCTATTCCCAGCCAGCTCGGAATTTATGGTTCTGATATTGTAAGATGTTTATTGCCCTCTCCGGTAGGGGGGGTAAAATATCTTATTTAATCAGATATTATTTCAGCTGTTATATACTGTTTATGACACACAGTCCTACTAACTGTATGTTAGAACAATAAATGAAAGAGTGATTCGAGCACTAATCATGGTCAAACAGTTAATTCTGCACATACATGGAATAAATTCACCACAACTTCTGTTCAAAATATAAGATTTAATTAACAAAAATCATTCAGCTCCAAGTCAAACATATTTCAGTTTAGCACTCTCAACTAAGACTAGTAAAACTCAACTAAGCTAAACTAACTACTATGTACAAAGAGGAAGGGGAAAACGGTTGAAAAACATATAACAGTTTAAGATGGATTCTGTGTTTGAAACCAAAGTTTATCTGGAAGAATTTGGGATATGATCAAATTAGCTTTTCACTAATTTTAAAGAAATTAGAATGTTTTCAGACCAATTGACAATGCAAATCCATGATGTGTATGAAACAGTATTTGGCCAAATAATGTTTTATTGAATGATTTGCTTAATCAAGAACCAAAAACCTTTAGCTAAATGATTCTTTACCCTCTTTGAAATAGCTAGCAGCGAATAGACATCAGGATTCCACTAAATGACTCTTGGTCATACTTGGTAATGGAAATGTAATGAGCATTTGAGGAACACATGAACACTAATGTTATATCAGTGTTTAAACCCTTTGTGAATAAAGCTTGTCTAAGCTTTAGCAACAACTCAACATATATTCCTGTAGCATAGCGTAGCATGCAGTCCATTCTTTAGCATCAATTAGCGTTGTCTTTACTCAGCAGTAAACACACGATATGATTAGCATCATCAAAAGACACATTGCTTGTTCTGTCCCTAATCATGCCAGACCTGCAAACCTTTTTCCATGTCCATTTGGAAAGCTTGAGTTTCATCCAGTTTTGTAGCTCTGCAGTCAGGGATTCCTTTGTCTCAGTCTCACAGCAGGGGTCTCCTCAGGCTCACACCCTGGGCATGGTTCCCATCTAGTTTGGCTCTAGAAGTTCTGAAACTCAAGAGAAATGTGTTGCAAAAGTTCTGTTTGCAGCAGTTTGGTTCTGAAAGGTTCTGACTTATCCTTGATGGTTCTGGAGATCTGATTCCCCTGGTGCCCACATCTCCACTGCGGCGGACCCCATCTCCCTGGGCAAGGGAGAGGAGGCAAGGAGAGCAGGAGCCAAAAAAGTGAGGGGGCCAAAAGAGAGGCTGGAGCAGAAGAGAGAGAATTCTTTGTGCTCTCTGGTTTTCTCTGTCCTCACAGAGAGGGGGGTGGTTTTTCACACCTCTGGTGGCTTCCATGTGACTGGCCTGTGACTGCCTGGGCTGAAAAAGGGGGAGCTGCAGAAGTCCCCCAGCTGTTATTCACCAAAGCTGCTTGTTCTCCTCTGGTCACCTTATCAAGATAAAATATGGACGCTCGTTCCCAATGTCCAAAAAGTTTGATCATGGCATATGGCACAACATCTGCTTGCTTCTGATGATTTCTTTTAGCTAACCAATGAGTGTTTGCGTTATATGACTCATCCAATTACACTAGTTTTCCCTACATGTGGATGGCGCCAATGATCTGCATTGGATGGTGCACATGACGTGAAATAAATATTTATAAACATTAAACCGTAGCTAAGAGTAACAAGTAACATTTGTTTTAAAAATGTAAGCAATAGAAAGTGCAGATACTTGTGTGAAAATGTAATAAATAGAAGTCAGAAGTGGGAAGAAAAATAAGTAATGGAGTAAAGTATAGATATCTAAAAAGTGTACTTAAATACATTAACAAAGTATTTGTACTTCGTTACTTGACACCTCTGCTGTTGGAGGACCACTACATGGAGGTGTCTCTGGTCTAGGTGGCTCTAGACACTTAGCAAGAGGGCCTGCTCTAACTCCTAGATGTTCAACAGCCTGAAGCTGATATTCTAACTCTCACACCCTCGCCTCGAAAGGTAAAAAAATACTTATTACATATACCATTATTACTAAAGGAGGCAGAGGAATAACTGAACATCTGACACAGAGAGCAGCAGAGCAGGAGAGGAAGAAGAAAAAGTTGGAAAAGAGTAAAGGGAGGGAGAGAGAGAAGCCACAGCTATGCTAAGCTAGTGCTTGCCTAGTCTAGCTACTCCTTACTACCATAAATAAAATCATGTGAACCTTAAAAATGCTCAGTAGAAAAGTGCAACAGAAGGCGCTATGTTTTAAAGTGGTTCTTCACAGTTGAAGTCCTAGGGAAATCATATTTAAATTTCAAACAATATTGTCCCAAAATTAAGAAAATTTCTATAAAAAAAAAAACATCCTGTCTTAAAATCTGTGGGTTTTTTTTCCATTATTTTATGCAGGCGAGTTGGCTTGTACACCTATTACGGCCAATCATATATCACCGGTCATGTGTCAGTCAAACTTTTTCGATCATAGCATCTTGATTCATGTCACAGCTAATATATGCAACGGTTGAAATAAGAATCATTCACTTTACCATTGAGATATATCCCAGTGTTCATGGGGATGGAGAGATCATCGGAGCAGAAAATACCATAAATAAAAACAACAGTGAGCTGTGTAGTTTGTAAAAAGTGGCTTAATACAGTTTAAAAAGCCCATAAAAAACCATGAGCAAGAAAACGTCGAGCTACAGAAACGGAGAGAGGAGACAAGACTTCGCTCATTGCCTGTCATGATCGGTTCAAGGAATCTGACCCACATGTAAAGAAACCACTCAGAGAACATGGAGAAAAGTTGAACAGCTTTATTTGTAGCAATGTGACCGGAGATTGGATCTGGAACTCAGAGAACTGGTGAACCGGAACTGGAAAGTCTGAAGGAGAGATCACAGAGATCAGTTCAGGGACCGTGGGAAATGAGACTGCGGCTTGAATTATGCTGGAATGGGACTCACGTTTGAGGGGGCTCTTGTCAATCCTCAGGTTAGACTCAGCTAATCTCAGCTTGGCTAGAGTACCCAAAACTGGCAAACACTCTGGCGTCGAGGTAGTGACAGCCCACAGCTCAAATACTCCTCCAGTAATGCACCAACGAGCCGCAGGTGTGCAGGGTGGCCCAACAGGGAGAGGGCACCACCTGGTGGTGGAGAGAGAAAAAACACAAACAACGCACACAAACTGGATTCCTAACATTGCCCCGAGAGACCCTCAGACAGACATGATTGACAGAGGTTTTCAGACCTCCAGAGAATATATCCAGGTAGATAAGAGTCATCACCTTCAGAAGCACTTTATATTAAAGGTATAATGGAGGATTTTCACGAATTTATGAAAAAAATCTCCACTTAAAAAAAATGCAACGGCCTAACCATGTATCCGAGGGATCGCTTATAAGAAGTGTGAGAGAGAGTGCACAAGCCTATTTCTCCTCGTGCACGCTATGTTTAAAAGTGGTTTGCATCGCTCATACAAGATTCAAAAGATAATTTTGCTATTTTTTTACTATGTCACAATCCCCACCGGCATTATTACCATTTATTTCGATGATCCATCCGGAAAGAGAACATTCTCCCCTATACCTTTAACTTTCAAAGTAGATATTATATGTCATGTATTACTGGAGCCCACTCAGAAAGTGTAATTGAGATCTTGAAAGAACCCAGTACATTTATCCCTTTAGAACATGTTATCTAAGTGTGCTAACATTAGCTAATCCTTTATTTATGCCACGATGTGGAACTTTATAGAATTAAACCACATGCATGTGCACACAATACATACAACATCACATAAGAATTGAAAGACATAATGAAAGTGGCAGATTACTAACACTATAAATATGACATTATTAACACTATTATTATTCAATTGTAATAAGAAATAAAATCACCGAAACACTGAAAGGTCAACAGCTCCATGATACATCAAGCTTAAAAAGTAAAAAGTATCGGTATCGTATCAATATCCGTGATACTTACCCTGTATTTACTTGGTATCGTATGGTTTGAAAATTCCCAGTATCGCCCACCTCTAACGTCTGTGTCTTCGGCAGGCGTAGAGCTAACAGAAATGGCAGGGGCTGCAATGCAAAGGGCTCAAACATGTACGCCGCCCTGGCGTCCTCTTCCAAAACATCTTCGTCCCAGCTTTCCTCCTCTAAATAAAAAGTGTGTGACGGAGGAGACTCATATACGATCTCCGATACAAAACTCTCCTCCTCACCAAATTAGTGCTATGTTGACCCACTATAATTTCCCACTGGGAACCTACTAGCCCTGAGTTGCTAACTGCTTAGCAAGATGCTTCTGAGAAACCGGCTACAACCAAAGCTGCTTGCAAACCTTCCACCACAACAATCCCGCCCCCTTGATAAACGACCAATCACATTCACTTTATTCACTCGTGTAAAGTCGGGCACCACTCGGGAGAATTCAAAAATTCAACTTTTGGAACAGCCTTTTCCCTACGACTTTAAAGGCTGCCTCTGTAGAACCTTTGCAGCTGTTGCTGAGACTCCATGTTTTCTGCTGACAGGGTTCTATGCCTGGTTTGTAAATATGTTTAAAGTTGCTAAATAAATACCTGGGTGGTCTGCATCACATCTCTGCAAGTCTCCACTTTTATCCTGAGTGCAAAGCTCCATCTTTCACAGCTCCCAGATAAAGGATGTTGCCTGTTGTATGAAAAGTTGCCTAAAATTGTATATTTCACCAGTTTTTGCAGTTTTCAGTCTTATCAATTTTATCACTTTCCTAACAACCAGTGTGTGTTTTAGTAGAATTGTGCAAAAGATATGTCATATTTCAAATGGGAACATTTGGAAAGGATTTCAAATAGGTACAGTCTTAGGAAGCTAGGGTAGTTGCAACCATTTCCAAATGACTCATTCAAACTGTGTTAATCTGCTCTTATTCTCTTCAATCAGCTGCCATGTGCAAATAAATGTAGCAAATATGTTTTGCATGGTGCGCCTCACATGTTAATCCATTAGGACATGCTGCAGAGTTCTCTTCCCACTAGTTCATCATGTTGCTCTTTAATTCCACCCCACCACCCCCACTTTCCATTTTCTCTGAACAATAGTGTATTAAAAGAAGAGGAAATGAATTTAGAATTTTTCTGCGTTCTACTGCGGGAAAAGCGGCTGCTATTCTCAAAATGTAGTGACACTGGTGTGGCTTCAACTGAACAAAATAAAATTAAATTTCACAGAACAGGCTGGAAGTGGCATGTCAAAGTCAAACCAAAGGTAATATGCTTAAAAAACTTAAACAGCACAGCTGACTGCCTTATTAGGAAATGCATAAGGAAGGATAACATTTAAAGGCAGCCCTTGATGCCTTTAACCATTTAAAATCCATTTGAAATTCCCTGCAGCTGCTAGTCTTGTTGTTGTTTCTCTAAACATGGGACTTGCTGTGGCTTTGCTCTACAAGTTTTGTTTTAGTAAACGTAAAACATTTTAAGATTAATATTAGTGGCCTTAACCCTCTCTCTTCTTACCTGCTGTTACAGACGCTGTATTTCATAATAAACAGCGGGCAAAAAAATGTAATCTGCAGTTTTTTTTCAGAATTAGATCTTATTAGTGACATGATGTATATACCCATGCATCTTTTAAATGATTGCATTAATTTAATTCCGTTTAGTCCCATGTTTTAGAGTCCTTACTCACCATTCCAAAAAAGTTAAAAAACAATCCACCGGACTTTGTTTTCAAGTTTGAAAACATTTCACGTCCCATCCAGGAAGCTTTGTCAATTGTAAATATCAGAAATTGCCTGGAGGTCTAAGATTTATCCAGTAGCCCAACAAAGCTTTGTTTTTGTTTAGAAAACATTCGAATAGAAACGGAAGAACGGGTCCACCCCTTTGGAATGGGGGTCGTTTGGCTTCTTTTGTTAGCCTGCAATGCCCAATACCTGTCTATGTCTCTAAAAGGGGGGTCTTTAAAGGGAAATGTTGGCCTGGCTGAATAGGCAGGGTCCTCTTTTCCCCTGTTAATGGGGTTAGGGTTACGGTGATATCGGAAAGGGATTAACTCAGTTGTTTGGAATGAATTTGATTTGGATGACTGAGAATCTTCACCAACATCCTTACTCAACACCGTCTGTTTATCCATGTTGGACAGACAGCCTTACAGACTATGTTCAGCCATCTTGGGTGAAATTCCTCTCTCTTTCTCCTTTGCTATGCAATTTTGTGGAGCTTGATTTTTTTTTTTTTTTGGATGAGCTGCATATTTTAAATGAAATAAAAATTGTTAAACCTATAAAAAAAAACTTTAAGAAAATGTATTAGTATTACTATTAATCAATTTTTTTTCTTTTTATAATTTAATATTTTACATTTTTTGTTTTTTTTCTTCTTGATCTTTTTCAGATTGCGTTAAACAGACGATATCCTTTTCAGACTAACAGAAATGTGTCTTTACTCCTCTTTCTCGATCCGGGGTCGGCATCCCAAAATGTTCTAAGAGCCATACTGGACCAAATAAACAAATCTGTCTCAAGCTGCTGCAAATATATATATATATATTTATTTGTAAATGTAAAAGTCTCATATAAGCCTCGTATGGCAACAAGGACTATTACCCCACTAAAAAAAAGGACTACGTCGGCTTAAATTTATATTAATCCTTCATGATTTAATGTTTATTCTTGAGCAAATGTCACATCATGTGACTACTCTGGTGTACGATATTCTGTCCTTTAAGTTTAAATTCCATTAAACTTTTGATTTATTAGGTTTTGTTGCATTGATGAGCTAATAGAAACACAATAAAGAAATCAGATTTTTGGTGTTATTTTTATTTTGAGGATTTGTGGGAAAAAATGGAAGAACTTTCGCATTCCTCTATTAGGGTTGTCAAAAGTATCGAAACTCAAAAAAGTATCGATACTGAAATGTTGTATCCGGATACAATACTTGTTTTTAAAAGTATCGATACAGTGCCGTCACCACTGGCACCTAAGCAGTCATTCATCTAAAATGCAGAATAGAGGACAATGCACTTTCTGAACACTGTGTGATCGAATAATTCTGTGCTCTTTTCGGTTTCAGATTTTTTTTTTGTATGAGGTGCAGCTGCTAAGACTTATTTTTATTTCTTAACTGGTTTGGCTAGTTTCATTGTTATGTGTGCAAAGCATAGCCAAGGAAGGAACACTTAATTTCAATTTTCTAAGTTTTTTATCAAGCTTGCATAATATTATGCACAGCAAACAACCTTTATTGTGTTTATTTATTGTATTTTATTTATTAATGAAAATATTTCTGTAGAATTTTGGAGTCTTTGTTTTTATCCTTGTGGTATCGAAAATGGTATCGAGTATCGAATATTTTCCTTAGTATCCGTATCGAGTTGAAAAGTTTAGTATCGTGACAACCCTATCCTCTATAAGAGTGCTACTTGTTTAATCTGTAAATGGTTTTCCAGCCTTGAAAGAAAACTAGCAGAAGTAGCAGAGTTTGGAGATTCAATCCACTTCCTCAATCTATCTTTGCTCTCCTGTAAATTATCCAGAAGTTCTGCAATCGGACTTTTCTCTCACTCCCAGCTTGTTGGTCACTGCATATTTAGGATTCCTTCTCTCAAAATGCCTTTCCAAATGACTCTTTTTATTGTTTGATGAATTTTCATTACAAAGCAAATCCATAGCCTGAGACACAGTCGCCAGTTTGTTTACAACAGCCACCTGCCTGGCACTCCGCTGCACTGAAATGGCAGGGGAGAAATGTGAAATGTGTCCATTTTCATACATTTTTGAAAAAGCTCAGGGAGCCGCAGCGGGGGGCATTAAAGAGCCACATGTGGCTCTGGAGCTGCGGGTTGTTGAACCCTGCTCTAAAGAAATGTCTGCCCCCAGAATAATGTGTTCATTTTAAACACAATGCAATTCATAAAACAAAAAAAAACAAAAATAAAATAGTGATGGGGTGTTATCGGCGTTAACACGATGCGTCAATGCCAGACCCTTTTTGGGCGATAAAAAACAGTATCACCATTAATCAGTTCTCACAGTTGGGTTGCTGAGTCTATACTAATGATGACTTTCATCTTGATATTTTAGCCCGGATGTATATCTGGGGGCGAGAACCAATCAGTCTTCTAATCTGTGTAGACATGCTGGGAAATTACCTCATCGAACATGACGTGCTGACATGGATGCATAGCTGCATCCATAGCTAAGCACAGCTCTATTAGCCAAGCTAACCAATCTCCGAGCACAGTGGATAGCCACAGGCTGCCAGCATTCTCCAGGTGGGCACAGGTGACCTATCTTACAAACTACCTGTGAGGCGAACTATCATAAGGAGAACATATGGCCAGCACGACACAGAGAAATCCGCAAAAGATGAGAAGTTGATAAAGTCGTCGTATGTGTCAGATTTTTTTAGACGCTATATTGTTAAAGTGGGCCGTCTATAATTGGAAGTGGGACATTCTATTTTTTGCAGCAAAAACACAGTAACAAATGAGTAAAGAAAGTATTTATATCTTTGACAAAAACTTAAGGAAGATAACACAATTACATGTGATTTTGCAAAGATAAAAAGTACACTTTTAAATTCCGGAGATAGCACACACATATCATGAATGCCTTTGGTAGAATTCAAATGAGGATTTTAATCCAAGTTAATCTAGATTAATTCCAAGATTACAGTGAGATTAATCATGATTAAAAACCTTCATATAAGCAAACCTCTAAAAACACATTATTTAAAAGGAGAATTTGGCATCTTGAAATGTGAAAACTATGAATATGAAAAATTTAAAGACAAGACAAAATGAGGTCTGAGAAAACAGCTACATTGTTTTTCAAACCTATGATTGATGAAGATGTTTCTCAAAGGTTCATTTGTAGATTGGATTTTTGTTTTTGTTTTAACCAAAAGAACATGTATGCTTGCAGCAATGATGGAACAAATTTAACTCCAAACTTTTGTCTTGTAAAGGAGCCAAAGTAAATACAGCAGGTAAAATTGGTATCTATGGCAGGAGGAAAACAGGAAAAAATAGTAAAATACAGAAAGATATTAATTTCTATTATCCTTTTCTGTCACCAGGTAGGTGATGTCTGCAGAACCCATAAAGGTAATACTAATTATAATATTAGCCGCATAAGGGTCAAAATATCCTGCATAGTCACTTTCCTTTGTATTTTTCCTCTATTTGAACTACCTTTGATGCCCAAATGTGCCATTAAAATCAGCAATGACATTCTTTGACATTTCATTTCCTGAAAGGCCCTTCTAGCTATAATGGCATGAATCAGCTTATGAACAGTTTGAGGTGTTTTAAGCTGTACAATGAGCGCCGTGCAGGCTGAGCATAACCCTTCGGTCAGCATATTATGCATTTTGATATGCTGACAGTGCATGAAAGGCTTGGAGCTCATCTGCCTGGCTGTGTCTTTCCTCAACAGGTTCACCTGTGGAGGGTCAGATGGCTGCTCCCATTGAGGGTGGTTCTGGTTCTGCTGGCCTTTTCTTCCTGTTAAGAGGGAGTTTTACTCTCCACTGTCGCTACAAGCATACTTGGTGTGAGGGATTGCTTTTGAATCAGCTGTTTTTCTTTAGATAAAAAACTTTGAACCAATCTGACAGTATTGTTTCTGTAAAGTGCCCTGAGATCACATGTTATGAATTGGCGCTATACTGTATACAGGTGCTGGTCATAAAATTAGAATATCATGAAAAAGTAGATTGATTTCAGTAATTCCATTTAAAAAGTGAAACTTGTATATTATATTCATACATTACATACAAACTCATATATTTCAGATGTTTATTTTGTTTAATTTTGATGATTACAAATGACAACAAATGAAAATCTCAAATTCATCATATCAGAAAATTAGAATATTACTGAAGACCAATAAAAACAAAGGATTTATAGAAATGTTGGCCAACTGAAAAGTATGAACATGAAAAGTATGAGCATGTACAGCACTCAGTATTTAGTTGGGCCTCCTTTGGCCTGTATTACTGCAGCAATGCGGCGTGGCATGGAGTCGATCAGTCTGTGGCACTGCTCAGGTGTTATGATAGCCCAGGTTGCTCTAATAGTGGCTTTTAGCTCTTCTGAATTGTTGGGTCTGGTGTATTGCATCTTCTTCTTCACAATACCCCATAGATTTTCTATGGGGTTAAGGTCAGGAGAGTTTGCTGGCCAATTAAGAACAGGGATACCATGGTCCTTCAACCAGGTACTGGTAGCTTTGGCACTGTGTGCAGGTGCCAAGTCCTGTTGGAAAATGAAATCTGCATCTCCAAAAAGTTGGTCAGCTGCAGGAAGCATGAAGTGCTCTAAAACTTCCTGGTATGTGGCTGCGTTGACCCTGGACCTCAGAAAACACAATGGACCAACACCAGCAGATGACATGGCACCCCAAACCATCACTGACTGTGGAAACTTTACACTGGACTTCAAGCAACGTGGATGAAGTGCCTCTCTTCTTTTCCTCCAGACTCTGGGACTTTGATTTCCAAAGGAAATGCAAAATTTACTTTCATCAGAGAACATGACTTTGGACCACTCACCAGCAGTCCAGTCCTGTTTCTCTTTAGCCCAGGCAAGAAGCTTCTGACGCTGTCTGTGGTTCAAGAGTGGCTTGACACAAGGAATGCGACAGCAGAAACCCATGTCTTTCATACGTCTGTGTGTGGTGGTTCTTGAAGCACTCACTCCAGCTGCAGTCCACTCTTTGTGAATCTCCCCCACATTTTTGAATGGGTTTTGTTTCACAATCCTCTCCAGGGTGCGGTTATCTCTCTTGCTTGTACACTTTTTTCGACCACATCTTTTCCTTCCCTTCGCCTCTCTATTAATGTGCTTGGACACTGAGCTCTGTGAACAGCCAGCCTCTTTAGCGATGACCTTTTGTGTCTTGCCCTCCTTGTGCAAGGTGTCGATGGTCGTCTTTTGGACAACTGTCAAGTCAGCAGTGTTCCCCATGATTGTGTAGCCTATAGAACTAGACTGAAAGACCATTTAAAGGCTTTTGCAGGTGGTTTGAGTTAATTAGCTGATTAGAGTGTGGCACCAGGGGCCATCAATTTTGAACCTTTTCACAATATTCTAATTTTCTGATATGATGAATTTGAGATTTTCATTTGTTGTCATTTGTAATCATCAAAATTAAACAAAATAAACATCTGAAATATATGAGTTTGTATGTAATGTATGAATATAATATACAAATTTCACTTTTTAAATGGAATTACTGAAATCAATCTACTTTTTCATGATATTCTAATTTTATGACCAGCACCTGTATATGTATTATTGTAGGTCTAAGCTGTTAACTGTTGCTCATTATCAGGCGACAATAAACACATAGTTGCAGAAATAAAGAAAATAAGAATCCAAAAAAGAACTTATTATAGATAAATTAATTATAAATTAAGATAATTAATTAATCATTTATTAAGAGCCATTCACATAAAATATGTAAATAAAGATTCACTTAACTGGATTACTGTCTTCAATAAGAGACATTCTGCTCTTCTTAAATATCTGTGCTTCATGTTGGATGAAAAAGATCATGTTTAACAAAGTAGGCTGTGTTCTCAAAATCCTAAACATGAAATATTAGGATAATTATAAAATGAGATATTTTTCACAGTTACAGTTCAGTAAGGTATTTTACCTTTGCATGTCTTGTTTTACATGCATGTGGGAGCAGTTGTCATACTAAATTAGTCAATGGGCGAAGAAGCTTGATAAAAAAGCCAGAGGAATGAATGCAAACTCATATATCCACAGATGCACAGATTTTTAGCAGCTCAGACAGCCTCTCTGCTGTCTTACTAAGGCTGATTGAGTACACAGAGTCTCTCCCTTAAGGGATAATTTCATGCTCTTGTATTAGAATAATTTGCTTGCTGTGGAAATGACATGGGTGGAGGGCATATACCCACACTGCAGCCTGCTGTAAAACCACTGAATGCACGTACAAACCCCAAAGAATACACAAGCCAGGGCCGTGTATGCATCACTGGGGTTCTGTTAGACATTTCTGTTTGGGATATGACATTGGAAAAATACGTATGCATTAGATATGGTTGTATACATATATTAAGTCTTCTATCATTTATCATTTGCTGGCGTTAACATGAAGAGGTTAAAACACACTAAATCTGTTCCAGTTGGATAAACAGCTATTGCCCCCTTTTTAATGTTTACAAATGTCTGTTATGAACCATCTATTTAAATGTGGTAGAATCTATACATTTACAAAGATTAGCTTTAGTGCTTTACGATAAACCTGTTTAACATGCTTCGAAATTGGCTGCATCCAAACTTTATGCTCCTATTCTGTTTTGCATAGTTGCAGAATGGTGTGACCCGTTAACTCATGCTGCCATGAGGAGGCTAGGGGTGTGGGAAGATGTCAATTTAGCAATAATATAATAATTTTGGCTGCCTGATTAAATATCGGCCTTTCAATTCCTAGAATCGATTTTTAAAAAACAAAACATATTTACCGAAAACAATGAGGGGAAATGAGCTACCTCTGTGCCGCCACTGTGGCAGATGGCACTGAGGAGCCCTTTTGTTGTGCGGTGCAGTGCCATATCTGTAGCTGAGGCAGCAACAGCGGAACATAGACTGAGTCAAACCCCAAACAACATGGATACCAAAATAACACTATGATCACTATCTTCTGATAAACATAGACAGAACTTTCTTTTTTTATCTATACATTTCATTTTGAGAACTGGGAAAAATATTGCAATGTATAGTGATATTGCATTATATAAGGATATTGCAATATATAAGGATATTGCAGTTATTAGTGATATCGCAATATATAGAGATATTGTAATATTGCAATGGTGTATCATGACCCAAGTATCCTGACACGTATCGCAACACCCATTCCAATACTACTACTGGCTTCTGTCTGCCAATACAACACCAGGCTAATGTCTTCCAAAGGGAAAGAAAAGCAGCTGCTGATTTAATTAATGCTTTTTACGGCTGTTTGGCTGAGGCAAGTTAAAATGTTTGTCATGATTGTGGCACTTCTCTAGCTCTGCCCAGTTTTCTCAATACCGCTCATCTGATCCACCTGCTCCGGCCTCTATTTAAGCTGCCTGCTACCAGTCATCTGAGCCAGATTTCTCTTGAGCCAGTGGGGAGAGTGTTTCTGATTTCCAGTTCTGATTTCCAGTTATCAGCTACTTAGCCCTCCTGTTTCCCATCTGATCTGCTTCCAGTCATCAGGCAGAATTATTCTTTAGCTAGTGGTCAGAGCATTTCAGTGTTACCTTGGTGTTTCTGATTACCGGACCCTGTTGTGCCTCTCAACCACTGAGCCTGGCTGTTCCATCTGATCTATTAGCCTGACCTGTCTTTGGACTCCTGCTGGATTGTGCCTGTTTTGCTGAACTTGGAGCTGCTTCCTGTCACCGACCTGGATTTCCCTTCAAAACCTCTTCGGACTTCTGATAGATGGTTCTGAATCCTGAGCACGTCCTCGACCCCTTTGTCTGCCCAGGTCTGGTCTTCTGCTTTTTCTTAGTCCTCCGGGGCTGCAGCTTGGTAGCCCACAGGCTGGAACGTTCTTTGTTCTCTTGGCACGGACTGAACTGCTAAATCAGCTTAGTGAATCACGTGCTTAATCATCCTCTGTCAGATTGGGTTACTAACCAGTGTTGTTCTCCTGTAGAGGTTCCTGCCTTAGACGCCCTAGCCGCCACCACTGCAGATCAGCTTTTATAATAAACACTTTTTGAATAATCCCTCTGTCTGCCTTGCCTTGAATTCTGGGTCCGCTGTTTTGAGGCTTGACAATGTTAGATTTGTTTGATAGATGGCTGATGAAGAAATCCAGTTTAAACCCTGATAAAAAGATCTTCAAGTTTGTCAACAAATCAAAAGTTATGTAGAGCAAATTTAGAATTGAATTAATTATTGAACAGCCTAAATGCTAAAATAAGTTGATCAGGGTTTTTTTGCGTTGTTTCCAGAAACTGTATACAAGTCTTCTGATATATCTTTTGCTTCTACACAAAAAGTCATTTTCAGTCAAAAGATCTACAGATACAGGAAGTTTAAAAAAAATATTGTTTTCAACAAGAACTGATCTTGACAAGTTGTCCAAACTCTGCCTGATAAACAAAACAAAAAAAGAGATAATGTCATACAGTTCTACAGCAGGTGTGAAAAAAGTGCCACAGTGGAAAATCAGCAGCTTTTATCCATGGCATCATTCTTTTTTTCTACTTTTCTCTCCTTTGTTGCTGATTTTGAATCTGTTAAATCAGCAGTTTAAATAGAACAGTCAAGATCAAGATTAGATAGAGTTAGAACCTTTTTTTACAATTTTTAGCATTTTCAGGGTTTTACATGGCAGTAAGATTGTGAAAAGCTGATTGTGAAAAGCTGCCAGACTCTCCGTGCTGCCATCACACAAGCTCCAATCCAGCTCCCCTGTCAGAGGATGAAGAAAGCACATCCAGTCAGTCACAGACCAAGAAACAGGACTACACTGAAAAAGAGGCCAATCTTGAACATCTATAAACAAAGGTGTTGATGGCAGCAGCACAGCTGATATTTCTCTCCAGGATGGAGTCGCAGCCAAACAGGAACAGACCAGATGAAACTACTATGAGAAAAAGCAGAGAGAGCAGAACGTTAGAGATTAAACTAACAGATTCTTCAGACTAGGAGAATAGAGATAGAATGAAGCAGAATGATGAAATAGGGGTCCCTATGTCCTCCAGCAGTCTAAGCCTATAGCAGCATAACTAAAGAGATAGCTCAGGATAACCTGAGCCACTCATAAGCATAATGTTATAACAAATACTGCAGAATGGGAAAATATAGATAGAATGAAGAAGAATGATAAAAGGGGTCTCTATGTCTTCCAATAGTCTAAGCTTATAGCAGCAACAATGCCAAAAATAGCTTAGGAAAGCTGAATATTTTTGGAAAAGGTATAAGAATGGCAAAGCCACATTGGAGCCAAGGTATAGCCAAGGAGAAACATCTATCAGGACTGAAATTCTCCCGTCAGATAGCGCTGTTATGTAACAGCAGGTATCCAGAAGTAATCAGTTTGACTGTGGCATTCTAATCAAACCGATTACAGCCTGTTCCACTATCAAACCTAATCCAAGGAAGAATAACTGTCTCATTGTCTTGTGTCTCTATAGGCTGCAGAGTATTTCTCCTTTCTAACCAGATTCCTTCAACCTTTACAAACCTTAAATCAAACCTTACAAACCTTAAATCGTTTTCCTTGTATCCAAAGTTAGTGAGGATGATTATTCTTATTCATATAATAACAAAAGTAATTCCAAAGTGTTATTTGTTTAAAAAGTTGGGACATTAGAGGCAGATTAAATGTAAGATTAGAACTCATACCTTATAGTCAACAAATATCTATAATAATGATATAATAACAATAAAGGCAAAGCTTACTCTTACCAAATCTTTAACAAGACCTTTGGTGCTCCAAACCTTTCCCAGAAACTCCTCCCATCTCATGAGAAAAGAACACAAACACACGTTACCTCTTTTCAACCAGATGCTAATTCCTAATGCAAATTTTTTTGCAGCTGATTTCTCTGTGATTTACATATCCAGTTTTCATTTGTTTTGATGCAAAATAAAACTGCATTCAGGATAATGTATTCATGCATTGGAATAAAGAAATATATTTAATTTACTGTAGAAGCTTAACTTAAATCTGAAACATTGTTTACTTGTGGTCCAGTAATCACTTCATTTCCCATGGTGGATTTCATAGATGAAAGCCTTCTGGCTCTGTCCTCGAACACTTTTGATCAAGTCTCATTACAAACGAGCGAGGGCAAATTAAATAGAAACCGGGCTGCGTATTTGCTTGTGGATAGAGGAAAGTAGCACCAGTAGATGTTATTGTTGTAACTATTTAACTTAGCTTTCTAAAAAGAAGTTTAAACTCTAATTGAAAGTTTTGGAAGTGAAGTTATCAGTAGTTATCATTAATAGTTACCTTATTTGTTAGTAAAATAATGTCATATTTTACAGACCTATAGCAACTAGTTGATTGGATCTGTCATTCTTGTGAGTGAACTGAATCAAAACAATGGAATTTACTAAACTGATGTGTTTAACGTTTATTGAGCCTTAACTGCATGTTCTGCTTCCTTCCATATAAAATAGGTGATAAACCTGAGTGACATTAAGTTTGCTGGTCATAGTTTTTTCTTAATTATTAATTGCATTACAAATAAAAAATTATTATTATTATTATTATTATTATTATTATTATTATTATTACAAAACCAAATATATTGGTTGTTAAAGCAGTTTTATTACTATAATACCTATGCTATTGGATTAAAGGCAATATGAATATTCTGGCAAATATCTCCATCCTAGTTTTATTATGAGGGACAGAAACCAAGATCCATGATCTATTCCAGATCATCTACATCCTATCTCTGTTCATATGGGAGAGACCCATCACCACATGTATCATTAGGCAGATGAGCTCAGAGCCAGCTCCCATGTCAAAGGATGAAGAGAGCACATCCAGCCGGTCACAGTCTGAAAAACAGGACTACACTGAAAAACAGGCCGATTTCCAACATCTAGAAACAAAGGTGTCAATGGCAGCAGCACAGCTGATACAGTATTTCTCTCCAGGATGGAGTCACAGCCAAACAGGAACAGACCAGATGAAGCTACTATGAGAAAAAGCAGAGAGAGCAAAATGTTTGAGATTGAAGTAACAGGTTCTGCAGAGTGGTAGAATAAAGATAGAATGAAACACAATGATGAAACAGGGGTCCCTATGTCCTCCAGCAGTGTAAGCCTATAGCAGCATCACTATAGAGATAGATCAGGATAACCTGAGCCACTCTAACTAGAAGCTTTATCAAAAAGGAAAGTTTTAAGCCTAGCCTTAAAAGTAGACAGGGTGTCTGCCTCACGGACTAAAACTGGTAGTTGGTTCCACAGGAGAGGAGCCTGATAACTAAAAGATCTGCCTCCCATTCTACTTTTAGAAATTCTAGGAACCACTAGTAAACCTGCAGATTGAGAGCGAAGTGCTCTGTTAGGAACATAAGGAACAATCAGATCTCTGATATCAGATGGAGCTTCGCCATTAAAACCTTTATGTGAAAAGGAGGATTTTAAATTCTATTCTTGATCTAATAAGAAGCCAATGAAGAGAAGCCAGGATAGGAGTAATCAGAATGCATTAAACTTATTGAATACATTAGAAAAAAGGTTTGAATGCACGAAAATCGTTTGTTAAGATTTATTTTAAAAGAATTTAATTTATAACTGTATTGTAGTCATTTATATATCTCTGTCTGGGGTAGACATTACAATTCTTGCAATAGGCTTTGGAGGCATCGTCTAGGACAGTAGCAATCCAATATTTGATACAAGTACAGCATGATGCAGGGGCCCAACTCTTCCCAATCTATCCAAAGCTTAACGGTAAAGGGGCTTCAGAAAATGGATCAGTGTAACTTAGACCAGTGATCCTTCACCCCTGGTACTCGGCCCAGTACTGGTCCATGTGTCATTTTGTACCGGACCACACAAAGAGAACCTATAACTTCCATTATTTCTGATGGATTTATTTTTCTGAGTCTAAATTATGTTTCATTTTTAAAAAATTACTGGATTCACTACACTTGGTGGAGAGTTCAACTGATTCTCCACATTTCAAAACAGATGCCTTTACTGCCATTAAAGCAGCGCAGTGAAATTAAAAGCTGCCCATATCAGTGCAAAAGCAGGGTAGAAAAAATAGACATCATATACCATAAATAATATAAACTTGGCGTAAATTGCACAGTCTTGAGAAATAAATATTGTGTAGATGCAGATAGCACAGTAATAACGGTGAATGTACAGAATAAGTACAAACTACCCAAATGTATTTTTTTCAATCCGTGATTGGAATATTGCACATGGATTGGGGCTGGCACCTAAATATATCAGTTCAAGAACGCTGCACCAGCCTGTTTCTGCATTGGTTCTGCAAACAGAACAGTTTTTTTTATTTTTATATGTAAAAGTGCACCTTGAACAATCATTTTAGAAGTCAGTTCATCAGTGATATGATCTGATTTTAATGTTCTGCTGTTCAAGCAGCCGGCCTCACATTAAAAGCTGTCTGAAGCTGACCGGGCTGTCACTGATTACCCACTGCTGTTCAAAGCCTTAAAACGTTTGTAAGGTTTGTTTTAAAAACTGCAACAACAAGAATATATTATCAGATATTTTTTGCCCACATATCTTGGCAGTCATTTTAAGTATAATAATGATAAACTGTCTCACCACAGTTCAATAAGAAAATCTGTTAGTGGAGTAATTATGATCAGAACATTCTCTCTTTTCCTTTGTACATGACAAATCATTTTGAATTAATACATATGAATATATTTTTTATTTCATTTTGCCAAACCGGTTTTTAGTTTTAGTTCTTTTAGGTCTTGCTCTTTCTGCATGTTTAGGAATTAATGATTTTCCATCATAATATATTGTGGAAAAAATAAAACATTTTCAACTTTTTTTTTTATTATTTAGTTTTGTCTTTTAAAACAAAACTAAGTGAGTTAAAAAGTCTCTCTAGGCCTTTTCCCAGCATTTCCCTAGATGTGAAATTCAGTCTATTTAGTTTAGTTCAGTTTATTTCTATAGCACCAATTCACAACACATGTCATCTCAAGGCACTTTACCGTCCACCAGATCATCCAGTCAAATTGGTTCAAAGTTTTCTATCTAAGGAAAACCAGTTGATTGCATCAACTCATTGAGTCGAATACAATCCCTCACACTAAGCATGCTTGTAGCGACAGTGGAGAGGAAAAACTCCATTTTAACAGGAAGAAATCTCAAGCTGAACAAGGCCCTGAATTAGCTCCTTACTTCTTTTGCCATAAATAAGATTATTTTATAAAGATGTTTGCAAGGAAATTAGAACTATTCTTTAGTTTCATAAAATCTTAAAATTACTTTTTTTGATTATCCACTGCAGTATTGGGAGGTACCCATACCAGCCACTCTTTCTAACTGGTGATGCCGCTGATGCAGTTTCTCTGAAGTTTGTCAAGCTGCCAAACATAAGGCTGGCTGGACTGCAGGTGGAGGCAGGTAAATACAGAACCTGAATCTTCCCCTCTGCATACACTCAGGCAGCAGCTCCATCCCTTTAACATGAAGGCTACAGTCGCCCTTAGCTGTAGAAGCCGCCTCAAGCCGAAGGAACAGCTTTAGGTTGAACAGAACTTTACATCAACCTCCCCTGCAAAAACCTGAGAAGTTGGTTGTAGCTTGTAATCTTTGACCGCTATGATGCAGCAAAAAACTGAAGCATGCTGAAGCACTCTGACACACGTCAACATACGGCAAGAACGTTGCAAAATTTTGTGCATGCTCAAAATGTCCTTACATATGACAGCATATGCCTTACATTGGCCATAAGTTACAGATAAGTTGTCTCATCGTTGAGATAAGTTAAGTTTAAGTTTCTCATAAGTCATGGTGTCTAGCTTATCCAAAACCTATGAGTAACTTGTGCATAACTTCTGTGTAACTTATCATGAACTTATCTCCAACATATATCAACGTATCTCACATGTTCCAGATGAACGCTAAACATGTTTCTAACTTCCAGCTACTGTATAATGGCGCATTGGCAGCATTTTGGTATAAAAGGGGGTTCACAGGAGGAAACCGTCAGTTCTCCTCCAAACAGTTGTTAGGGAGGACGGGCGCCTTCGGTCACATCGCTGCCCCCCTCAGGACACTGGCTTGTGCACATTTAATGGGCACTATGCTGTTGTGTCTTATGCATAAGTTAGGCTGTCGTTGGACATAAGTTCTGGACTCGTTATGAATACTCCATGTATAGGCCCAAAATTGAAAAAATATATAGAAAGTTCAGCGTATGCCAGCGTTTTAGGAGAATCTGGGACATCAGGCATACGCTGGGTAAATTGTCAAGGTGTGACAGGCCCTGAAGAGGTTGAGAAGCTTTAAATCTGACTGACGTTGTTACAGGGTGCGTCCATGGCTGCAACAACACTGTGGTGGATGTGGATAAATAGGCAATCCTTCTTTACAGCCTGAAGTGCTTAAGAAAGATTTTGACCAGAACATGTTGTGGTTCAAGTTAACATTTCACACAAGTACAAATCACACAACTAAAAATCTATAAATGGGATCAAATGCAACTGGGGAAGTACGGTAAGCCAAATGTGCTACATATTTCATAAATTAAAAATTGAAAACTGTTTACATACAATTCAATGGTAACATTGGAAAACTGCTCCTCAGTCCTATGCCAAAACAGGAGTTTAAACACAAACACCCTTTTTTCTTACCCATACTCACTGTGGGAGTATTGTTATGACACTAAGAATGTGTACCCTGCACATGTGCAGTGCAATGCACCAAACAACTGGAAGGCGTACGAACTCTGAGAACATTTCCATCCCCTCTGGGGACACCTCCTATGAACAGGACAGGGCCATGGATACACGGAGGAGCAGAGAAAGTTTGTCCTCATGCTGAACCCCTGTGGTCCTAGAGCCTATAGCTAACCGAAGGATCCTCTGTATGCTCCTGTCCCACATGCACATATGCTGCAAACCTGTGCAACAGAAATGGGATAGTTCAAACACTTCTTGCATTTTCACAATGATGCTGAGACTATCGGGCCTTCAACAGCGATTACTGAATACAGCAAAATTACATCTGTCTGTTAATTATTTATGGTTAAAGTTCAACTGCTGGACCAAACCTCTTCGCTTGGAAAGTTACAATATGTGATCAATTCACAAATTCTTTTCTAAATTAACTTTTAATTTTTGCCAAAATGATAAACAGCTGTGTGTATTATATTTAAAATGTATATTGTTTATAAAACTTAATTTAAGGAAAAGTCCGGTCAAAACGTCTGAAAGTACTTTCAATATTAAATTATTACATACTGTTCAATAAATTATACGTTTTTTTAGTTAGGAGTAATTATTAGTTGAATGTGCTTTATTGGAGGCATCCATGTTTGTCAAAGAACACTACTGCCACATTGTGACGTCACGGTGCGGTATCGGCTGTTGATCCAGTCCCAGTGCTGTATCTGGTGTTTGTCACAGCGCACTATTACCCATGATGATGACGACCAGTGCACTATGCGAACCAGTGAGTAACGTATTAATGATGTGTTTTTTCTCTGGCCAGAAGTTTGATGGCAAATCTTTCCTCTTCAAGTTGGCGATCCAACGACCAACCCGTCCGTGGAGGATCAGGAACCAGAAAGGTGAAATAACTCATTGTTTTTTCACTTTTACCTGATGTATTCCAACATCCAGCTGCCATGCACGTGGGCATTGTCAGTTTAACTATAGCTCTGGTGAACTTAAATGGTGAAGTCCTCTGGAAATCTTCAATAATTGTTGTTGATTGCAGATGTGTCTAGTAGTTCCCATTTACACTAGCCTTGTAAAACCGATCCATGCCGAGACCGGTCCGAGCTCGGATCAGTTAACCAAGCCGAGCTCGGTTCTGACAACCGTTTACACATCACACCATCTCGGTTCCTCACCTCCTAGTGACGATCTGCGGTATTACTGCTAGTATTGAAGGAGGAAATCAAGCAGTTGTTGGCAGTAATGCACCATAAAACACAAGAAGAAGACGAAGAAGGAGTTAATCAAGCAAATCAAGAAAGTTATGCTTGATTATTATTGCTGTACCTTAGTGTTTGCGGAGGGTCAGGCGAAGACGGGAACCATTATTTAAAATGTTGCTTGAAAAAGATTTTGATTGTTGTTTATAGGTGTTCTTCTGTTTTGTGTTGGTTGGCAAGCAACTTCAGAAGGGGCATTACTGCCAAGTACTGGAATGGACTGTGAATCGGGATGTGCAGCCAGACGGAGATGACGCATTCTGCTTATGCGCTCTTGTTATCAGAGAACCAAGCCAGGGAAAAACCGAAACCTGCAGTTAGCTCGGTTCAGTTGTGTCTAGCTCGGTTCAGTTAAGTTTGCTTTCCATTTACACACGATAAGTTATCTCAGTTACTGAGCTCGGACTGGTCTCGGCACGGTTTTTTCAAGGGTAGTCCAAATGGGGTAATTGATTTTGCTTGTAAAGCGGGGAGAATGGCGCTAGGCTTACCGCACCGTGACATCACTGCAGGAAGATGTCAGGAGTGAGGTGTTACTATATTTGAGCAAAAATGGCCGCTCCCGGAGCAAGTGTTTGCAAAGGAAATTATTGTTTTTATTTTTTATCAATGAACACTAAATTCATTAAATCACAGCAAATGTATTAGTTTTAGGTATAAATAATGATCCATTGGTTATTCCTTGCTGATTACACTTTTTGTTTAAGAACTAAACTGTCGCTACAAGCATGCTTAGTGTGAGGGATTGCCTTCAAGTCAATGAGTCGATGCAATCAAAAGGTTTTCGCTAGATAGAATACTTTGAATCAATTTGACTGTATGATCTGGTTGAACTGTAAAGTGCCTTGAGATGACATGTGTTGTGAATTGGCGCTATAGAAATAAACTGAATAGCATTGAATTTAACTGCAACCTTGGGCTTTCTAAAAGGTAAACATACAAAGACATCTTTGTATGAAAGAATGACATTTTGAAACTTTTCACTCTTATTTAGCATAAAAATCAAAATTATACAATCAACTTAAGTTATAAATGACATCCCAAAAGCCTTTTTTTTAATAGCACAGACACCTTAAGTCTTATTTAGACATGTTGGGGACCTGGTCCTTGAACACCAAAACTATCTCTGAGGACATGATCTGAAACACATACTGTAAAAAGAACTGAAAGAGAGGGGAAAAAAATAACTTTTCACAGGATTTTTTGGCAGGTCTCAAGATGTCCCAGGAGCCAATCAGCACTGCAGCACATGGCGCTTTCACTTAGAGAACACCCTGACAGTCACTTCAAGACTGCAGCCAATATGAGCATCAGCTCATTATCTTGGAAGCTGCTGATGAGAAACAACATCCAATAAATTATAGGCCGGAAGTAAGTGATGGGAAGTGAGTTGTTAAGCCACAGTTAATGGATTTCTACTGATAGAAGCTAAGCAGATACGTTTCATTGGCTCAGGGTAATTATAAAACACTGCAGGGAAAGTTGGAGGTAACCTCCGTTCTAAGCAGCCTTTTCAGGTGCTTTTATGGAACCTTTCTGCTTCAATAACAGATGCTGAAGTAGGCAGATTGTATTAGGGAGGACACTACCGTGATGGGGGGTTTCTTCCTCCCTTACTGGAGGAGTGTTGATGGGAAGCTATGCTACTGACAGCTGCTGTGCTTTCCCAAGCAGCCAAACAGAGGGGAGCCCTTAAAAGTCATCCAAGCTAGAAAAGGGATCCGTTCATGATGAATTACCAAAAGCTTGGTTTCCGTCTCCTCATTCCTCGTTGTGAGAGCCTCTCCACACTCCTCTCCTTCCTCGACTCCTGGGGCGTAAAGCTTTAATATTGATTCAGCTGGCTAACTGCCTTCCCTGTGTGCCCTGTTAGAGAGGCTGAAATATTTCTTCACTCATTTAAGACTTCTTTCTCACAAAAACAAACTGTTTTCATTATTTTTTTTCTATTGTCTGTTGTTTTGGACAAGTCCAACACTCCCAATCTAGCATAACTTTTAACAGCAGAGTGTATATTTCAAAGGCTCGATAAAGCCTGGGATTCTATGAAACGCTCCATGTTTGCGAGAGTGCGTTGAAAGCAGGAAAGAAGAGACAGCAGCTGTTCCATCACTGCAGTTTTGCCACTGCTCTTCAGCCTGAGGCCTTGCCCGAGGCTTGAATAGGAGAACTGTATTTGCTTAGTCTTTAACATCTCCACTACATCCTTGATTCAGTTTGTTTGACAAAAGCCCAAAGATTAATAGAGATTTCCGTAAACCAAAACAGGACAGATGGTCTTCTTCGTAAATGAAAGTCCAAAAATTGGAGTAATTTCCATGTTTCAAGCAGCTCTGTAATTATCTCTCTAAATTCAAATTTATTGTCTATGTCTCCCACATTTTTTTTAGCTTATCTTCTAGTTTTAGGTCATTTTTGCATTATTGCTCTCATTTTTTATTCATCCTCTTGTGTCTGGAGCTAAGGTCATGGTCTTCGGTTACTCTTAATTTTTTTTATTTCATTCTTAATTGTGTCTAATATTTTACGTATATAAAAAACATTTTTTGGTCTAAGTCTTACTTCCCACTATTGTTTGCTATGCCTAAAAATACCTTTATAATATGCATTTCACCATCTATACCTACTCCCTAGTGTTAGGACTCTCTATAGTCCATGACAGATTTTTGTGACAACCTAAACTTCTCTCCTATTTTTGCGTCAACCTGTTTTTGTGTGCTAATGTCTACTTCTTTCATGTTTAGGGAGGAATCAACCAGGGAAAGTAAAATGCTTGTGATTGGCTACTTTTTAGGAAATCCCACCTACTTTCAGGAAATCCCACCTACTTTCAGGAAATCTTGCCTCTTGAGACAGTACTGTTTTACCCCCAGATTCCATATTCTCCGTCTCCACTCTGCTCCGCTCATGTACATTGTGCAGAGTAGTTGTCTGTCTTGTTAATCAGAGATAACTATTCTATATCCACTGCTACTCCTCCACACGTCACCATCCATGTACATGCTCCATCTTTCAACATCAAAATATGGAGACAAGCTATTTTTTGCTACGGTCCGCCCAGGTCAAGATCCACAATTGTAATCGTACCACACAGGAAAAACTATCATCAACTATCATCATCAAATCCAATCAAAACTTTAGAGAGTTCATCTGACAACTAAAAAAAAACTTCTTATCTCAGGCATGGATGAAGAGATGCTGAGTTTGGAAGCAGAGAACAAACATAGTTCATACAAACCATGGATGCTCCTAGTTATCCCTGTTACAAAAATCCAGCAGAAACTGAACATATGCTGGATGCTGATGGGGATTTTTTAAATGTCATTAAACTAGGCGAATTTCAGCGGGAGAGTGGAGAGCGCAGTTTACAGAGGATGTGGGATTTTGGGGTTAGAGTTAGATGCTAGTGTAAGATGCTAACACTGTTAGCCCACAACTTTGAAGAAATCAGTATTCTCCTAAGAGACGGGATTTTTTGAAAAGCAGCGAATCACAGGCGGGTTGCTCTCTTGAATTTGATTCCACCCTCAAAGGGACAAGAGTTGCCAACTTAGCGACTTTGTTGCGACATGTAACGACTTTTCAGAGACCACTCTATTGATCTTCTTTAAAAAAAAAAAGTGAATAGCAAGAAATCTAGCAACTTTTTCCTGTGCTAGAGTCTTTGGTGACAGCACATAGAACACAGATCGGTCTGACTTTTATTGTCTTTAGGGAGCAGTGAGCGAGCCACTCTCTCCTCAAAATCACTGCAAGGGAGTCAGACGCAGCAGCTGCAGCCTGTTTCTACAGTCAGAGGGGAGAGCTACATTACTCTCCCCTTATTTCAAACATGACTCTCACTTGCACCAAGTTTCCACTGATCCACCCTGAATTAAAAAGCAAAATGTGAATACAATATTTTGCATTTTTTTTCTTCTTTTTTTTTTTTTTGAAACTCTGTAATAGTTTGTCTTTTCAATGATTTCATTCCAAGCCAAATCCAATGTTTGCTAGGGCATTCACCAAAAAGTTGACACGTCAACAGGTAAACCTTATTAAATTGAGTCAACTCACATGCCCCCACCGGCAAAACTGGTCTCTTATTAGTGTGCGGGATTGCCTTTGAGTCAATGGTCTCGATGCAATCAGATTGTTTTCCTTAGATAGAAAACTTTGAATAAATCTGACTGGATGATCTGGTGAACTGTAAAGTGCCTTGAGATGACATGTTGTGAATTGGCGCTATATCAATAAACTGAATTTAATTATTAGATGATTTTACAGGCTTAGTAGAGCACATACTAGCAAAAAAATATAGATTAAACCTACCTGATACAGTCCATTTCTGCAGCAGGTTGTATTGTAAGTAATTTTCTGTCCGTGCTTGTTTTTAAACATCATGGTTTGGGTAAATCTGTTTTTCCCCAAATTGACCATGCTATCTTGTTTGAAATACCAAAAATTTGAAAACTGCTTTGACATTATTGGTGAGTAATGACTTTATCTTTAGTTTTATTTTAATTGAAGTACTTCATTTTGGACATTTAGGAATAACAGAAAACAACAAGACAGTGGGACATAATTGCAGATTCAACATAACATAAGCACATGTAAAAGAAAAAATCATCAAAACATAATATCAGAGGGTATTTTTGGGGTAAAAGTAGACTATTAAGTTATCTCACCCGCCTGCCATACAGTTTTTGGTCAGTCATATTATTTTAACATTGTTTCTCTACACAAACAAAGTGGTAAATAGACAATTAGATAAAAGTAAAGGCAACCAATCAATTATACTGAAAAGTAAAAACTTTATAGTAAAAAAATGATAATTCATCAGTCAACCCTAAATCCTATAAAAAATCTCTAATAACTTCATTCTATCATTATAAAAAACTGTTAGACTCCAAGTTCTAAACAGCAAATACTGTATGTTCAGTTTCTTCTTAAATCAAACTTTTATCTTTTTTATGACTTTATTTTTTATTTTCATATATGTTAAATAACACAATTAAAGGCACATACAATGTAGAACTAAACAATTTGCTTAGTGTCTTGAGTTGTAAGATGCAGGGTGCAAATTACAATATACAATTCTAGTTTACTTGTGACTGCTATCATACATCTTTAAATGTGTGACAATCCCGTTTTTTCCAGGGTCCTTCTCCTTTCTCCTTCTGGAGACACAATGAAAAAGTCAATGTCTCTGTCACCTGGATTGAGCATAAAGTATTTCCTAAGAGCTTCAGGCTGGGTGGCCTTGGCTGTACTGTAATTGCTTTCTTTTATATCTATTTTCAATATAACATTTTATAAACAGCTTGAATAAAAGTAAAAGAAAAAAACAGACAGGGCCACCTTCGTTAACAGGAATTCAACATTGTGTATATCTGAGAAACAAATCTATGGATTAAAGAGAACAAGGGTTACAGCAGGACATTCAATAGTTACGGTTTTATTGACTAAAACTTAAAGGTATAGTGGAGAATGTTCTTTTTCCTGGTGGATCATCAAAATAAGTGGTCCTCCTAATTGTCAATCATTCTGGTGATATGTTTACGTAAGGCCATCCTACTTGCTCGCCCCCATTTTCACTTAATGGTGGTGAGTCTGACATAGTGGAAAAATAGCATTTTTTTTTAGGAAGTAAGCTTGTATGAGCAATGCAAACAGCAACTTTTAAACAGGGTGGGCACAAAGAGGAATGGTGTTCCCTCTCGGGAGCAGTAACAGAACTTTGTGGTTTGTGTACATGTGCTTTGTGAAAATCCTCCATTATACCTTTAAAGCTGGGCATACAGCGTCGGATCTTTTAAATTGTTTGACGCAGCTGCAGCTCAAGCGTGAGTTCACAGCGTGAGTTCACATCACAGGATGCATGTTCTCATACTGTGTGACCTGACGCTCTGATGTGATCTATCTGCTCACACTGTACGTCTAAAAACCACGTCGGACTCATCTTCGCAGTGAGATAGAGCTACTCGTACTCATCAATCCGGAAGCGAGTAGAAGAGGCGAAGAGTAGAAGAAAAAGCGACGACGTATTTGGACAAAGACATGGCTGAGCAAACATGACTGCTACGGTGTGACAAGTTTACATCATCTGAAAAGAAGAAGAAAAATCCTTGTTTGCACATGCCCACTGTGATATTTGCACACCTTACGACCGCCGACTGAATTTCAAATATGTTTGATTTTCTCCTATGATGCCCTCCTGATCGGGAGCTGTTAATGTGAGGCTAATCGCCCCTCATTACCCCCGTACACTACACAACGCAGGATCAGGCTGAAAGTCAGCCCAATCGAAAAATTCTCGCACAACTGGAGAATTTGATTCAACTCAGTTTATTTATATAGCACCAATTCACAACACGTCATCTCAAGGCACTTTAGTGTTCACCAGATCATTCAGTCAAAGTGATTCAAAGTTTTCTATCTAAGGAAACTAGTTGATTGCATTGACTGGAATGCAATCCCTCACACTAAGCATGCTTGTAGCGACAGTGGAGAGGAAAAACTCCCTTTTAACAGGAAGAAACCTCCAGCAGAACCAGGCTCAGTGTGAGCGGCCATCTGCTGAGGCCGACTGGGGTTCAAGGAGACAGAAGCAGAGATACAAAAAGCAGCTGTAAAAGGAGGCCCCATCCAGAAAACACACAACCAGGCAAACGAGCTCTGAGCCAGCTACCATGTCAGAGGATGAAGAGAGCACATCCAGCCAGTCACAGTCAGAAAAACAGGAGTACACTGGAAAAACAGGCTGATCTCCAACATCTACAAACAAAGGTGTTGATGGCAGCAGCACAGCTGATGTTTCTCTCCAGGATGGTGTCACAGCTAAACAGGAACAGGCGAGGCGGAGCTACTATGAGTAAAAGCAAAGAGAGCAGAACGTTAGAGATAAAATCACCGCAAATATATTAGTTTTAGCTATAAATAATAATCCACTGATTATTTCATGCTGACTGGAGTTTTTCTTAAAGTTTTCAGGTTATGTATGCTCACATTTCTGGATTGCATCTAAAAATATTAAGCATATTTTCAATTAAGATATGAAATAATAAATTATATCAAACAATGGCTTAAATCATCATATTGTAGGTCAACAAATCAGTGTCAGTTCAGTCTGTCAAAGATGCTGTCTGTAGTGATTTAAAATGTCCAACAGGTTGCAGTATTTAGTGACAGAATATCAATACTGTCTGCCAATCTATGGATATGCTTCTTGACGCCTCATGAACCCATCAATACTCAGAATATTTCATACATCTATGGAATCAAATGGCAAGCTATTTTTGTTTTGTAAAGGATCTGATTGCAAATGTAACTTTATTCCAATAGTGATATAAAGTGGTCTACAGAGTCATGGACACATAGTCTCCAGCAAAGAGAAAACTCAAGGTTTAATTCATTATTTGTTTCGTTTTAGGACTGATAAAGAATCCTGAAGCATTTTTCAAGCAAATTGTCCTCACTGATGTGACATGTAGTGGTGGATTTGGTTCTGCAAAGGTTAAGCCAGTTCTCCTCCCTTAAACCAGATTATCTTTTTCGTATTTGGCTTTAACATGCATTGTTCAATGCCCTCTTTCTTGTTGGAGGTTCGAGTAAATTCTGAATATCATTTTTAATCAGGTTTTACACCAATATTGACAAAAACATTATTCAGCCTTAGCTCCTCGGTGAATGTAATGTTTCTGATGGCCTTCATTCCTTTCAAAACTCCTAGTTTGACCAGGTCACTCATCTGTGTTATCTGCAGAGTTATTCACTGAAGGACTGACTTTACAACAACTGTGAGACTCTAATTCAACTCTTAACAAGCACTTCACATGAACCCTTTACAGCAGCGTTGTTAAAGAAGAGCAGTAATTGAAAAATTCCACTGCCGGCTGTAACTGCTAATATATGTGTTGATAAATTCACATTGAAGGGATAAAATAAAATATTTACAGTTTTCCCAGTAGAGCGTGTGCTGCATTTTCTATCAGTCTAATCAGTGCAATGAAATGTGAACTCCTCAGAAAACGGAAGATGTTTATTTGTGTTTTATAGGTTCTTTTTGAAATGATTATTCAGATATAAGGTTAGTACTGCTCAAATTTTTTTAAATACCTGTCTTAATTTGCTGGTGTTTTGAAAGCTTTTTGTCCTTCCTTGTACATTCAGTTTGTGGTTGATGTATATAATAGGCCACATTTGACTTTGTATACTGATTTGCACCCACAGTTCAGAAAAGATATTTTCCAGCAATGCTGTTCTAACAGACTAGCAGAAACTGGACACCCAGAAGAGCGATGTTAGCAAAATCAATTCCTACTAAACTCAAACAAGAAGTATTCGTTGAATATTTTCATGGTTAAGTTAATGTAACCCACTGGCTAAAAAAAAAAAAATACGGGTAATTTGTTCATACTTGTGCAAAAAAAAAAAAAAAAAAAACAATGAATCTTGAAATTACTACATATTTCCTGATTTGAGCCGCTAAGTAAGACACTTTGCCAATTTGAAATAAGAAAAAAAAAAACAATTACATTTTTTATTTGAAGTGCATAAAATCTAATTATCTTATTTTAAATGCAAAAACACTTATCATCTTATTTACCTACTCAAAATAAGGGGAAATATACTTATTTGGAGAAATATTTACTCTTGTTTAGATCGTTTTTGCAGGGCATATATGTCAAGACTTTACCAACACTCTACATCAATACATTAGTAAAAGAAAGATACCTTTTTATGATTATTCTTATGGATGATGTGTGAGTCTGTTAAGCCCTTATAATACAGTAGCAACCATTCAAAATGGCCCTTCCCAGTCAAAAGCCAGCCGAATGGCCTCCTCATGGACTTGCATATTCTTTTACGCTGACTCCACCCTTTCACTGAATTACAGGGTTTGACCAGGAGATAACGCTTGTCTTTAAGTCTTAATGTCCACAAATCATGACAAAAACAACATTTTAGATGTTTAAAAAGGAATTATAGGGGACCAGCCAAGGGCCCATCAAGGAAAATGGGGACATTTTGAATGGCTGCAACTATACCTGCCCTGTTGTGTGTCAGAACTAATGTTTTCCTAATTAGTTTATCTAAAAAGTTATCTTAATTATGCACACGGTAAAGATTTGGGAATGAAATGATAACAAAGTGTAATATTTTGATAATGCTTGAGTCTTGGATGTCTCCTCATCTGCAAACATGTATGATGTAATGATGTGATGATGGAGTTGTATAAAATACTTGTTTAACCGTGAATCATTGCCACTTCGATGAGATGTAAGCCTGGTTGGTAAGCACTGACATCTGTTACCCTTAGCAAATTCTCCAAGTCTGAGTAAGATTACAATTTTTGTCAAATATGTTTTTCTATCTTATGGTTATTTAATACATTTACATTATAAAGTGTTATTTAAAAAATTTGTTCTAAAAAAATTTGTTATCTATTCTCAGGAAAGAACCAGAGAAAGATTCAAGCTGTAGACACAGGGCTTTCCTTAGCCTGATGGTGATTCTTGAATTGGGTCAATATCAGTATCAGGCGATATTTAAAGCTGTAACACCTCAGTAACATATTGGAAATGTAGCAAAGGCTGGGACATTCCTACTCTGAAGGATTCTTGTGTCGTAGAATGTGTAAATGGCATGTGGCTGACTAAGTTAGTTTATTTAGTAAAACCCTGCGGGTGGAGCAGGTTCATTCATCGCTTTTACAATATCCAGGAGATTCGGGGACCAGGACTGGAACAATGGATCCATGGATCCATGAGTAAAATATTTTTTAAAGAGCTAATTGTGTTCTGTATCTGATAAATGGGTTTCTTGCCAAAATGCTATCTGACATTTTGCTCTTTTTCATGGATTAAGGATTTTCTCCTCTTTCTGTGATTGTTAAGACTTTTGACATTATTTCTCATAACCTTTAGAATTCCCATGACTAAGAATCAAGAACATAATCCTTTGCCATCTGACCATATACTGACAGATAAAGGAGTAGATGGAAAGGGAAAATCACAGATGGGTCGCACAACGTTCTGAGGTAGGGTGGGTACTGGCAATAAAGTTTGAAGGTCAATGTGTAGAAAAAAGTAAAAAAGAAAAAAAAAAACTGAAAAAAAAAAAAAACAGCAGCGTGCGTATAATTAGGTTTTAACATTATCATCTACCACTGTTTAAACAAGGGGAAGGAAGAAATCCCCAACATCCATTATTTCTACATTAGGATCCCTGGGGAACAAAAGGATCTGAATGAAAAGATCAAACCTTAAGTTTAGAACAACTGTAAAACTCAACCAAGGTTAAAGGGTCAGTCTCTTCGGACATGGTCCCGGCCTGCTGGTCAGAACATGCAGCTATATAAACAGTCTCCAAAGGTGTTTGCCTTTGCCTGGACATGGATCCAATCAGGTTTTATAATCACTTGTTGCAACACATAGGCTCCCATGGAAATAGTGCCAGTAGGCCAGTACTGTGGTTCCACATGTGGGTTAAACATTTCAAATACAGTGCTGAGGCATATAGCGCTCATATTTAGCAGTTGCTGCTTGAAACTTTTCAGGAAGAAATCAAAAGTCATATCTCTTGTAAAATGACGTCGCTGTCTACTGGCTCTGATGTCGGGATAACTTTATATAAATTTTAACAGTAAAATTAATACAAATACTGAATGAAAGCAGCCCATCACACCAAGCACGCTTGTAGCTGCAGTGGAGAGGAAGAATCACTTTTAAGAATCAAATCCTGTTTTTGGTCCACTCTATAAAGTGGACTGTAACCAGAACTGTAAAGTGCCTGGTTGAACTGTAAAGTGCCTTGAGATGACATGTGTTGTGAATTTGGCGCTATATAAATAAACTGAATTGAATTGAATTGAATAAAGCCTTGAATTCAACGCTATTTCTGACATTTTTAATTTGAAAAAGCTTCCTGGATGGAACGTCTTCAAACTTGGAATCAAAGTCCAGTGGATTGGTTTTTTAAAACTTTTGTGGGATGTTGGAGTATGGTTAGAGTATATTCCTGAAGTCAACCATGATCTCCTTCATCTTCTCCACGTTCAGGTTCAGGCTGTTATCTCTGCAACAGCCCTCCAGCTGCTCCACCTCCTCTCTGTAGTCCTGGTCATTGTCGTCTCTGATGAGGCCCACCACCGTGTCGTCTGCCACTGTGGGTTGAATGCTGAGGAGAGACTGGAGACGATGTGTTCTTTAATCAGCCTTTTGAAGCACTTCCAAACTAAAGAGACATTTACAGTGTTTGTAATTTTGAATTGGACCTTCTACTTAAAAAAAACTGCTACAGGACTAACGTGTTCTGCAACTATGGTAAAAAAAAAATTGTTATTCATGTTTATACAATTTACACATGAATCAGAGACACTATTTCCCTCAAACATATAGTTAAAATATTAAGAAACCAATTTTTTATATTTTAGTTCCCATTAAAAACAAAAAAATATTATACTTTTAAGGATTTAACTCAAAACCTGTTTTAAACGTCCACACAATACCCAGGACTTTGAAAAAAACAAACAAAAGCAAACTGGAAGTTGTCATCTATTGTGACATGACAACTGTGATGCTGCAGGGTGACTGGCTTGTTACTATCTGATGTATTGACATACCTGGAGGAGTCTCACGGCAATATGAGTAGGTGGTGCTGGGATGGTAGCGCCGCTGACGTTTGCTACAGGACTTACTGCCACTTGAATGGATTGTTTGTGCCCTTTGTGAAAAACTACTATCCTCCCTAAAGCTACTGACTTGTTCTGCCAACCTTCCCCTGGAACAATGTCATCATGCAATTAGGATACTAGGCAATCAGTGATGGTTCCTGCATGAATGATGGGCTGTGCAAGCCACTCCCTGCTACAACTACAGCTCCAGCCTTGTGTTCATTTGTGTTTTCTACATTTCCTTCTATTCCTTCTGCATCTATCAAACAAAAAAAACCCAGGAAAGTGTAAACATTTTCAAAAGTATAATTTCTTTAATATTTACGGCAGGACATACGTGAAGGTAGGGGTCAAATGGGATAAACTCCCTTTTTAACAGGAAGAAAGCTCCAGCAGAATTAGGCTGAGTGTGAGCAGCTTTCTCCTATGGTAGTCTGGGAGTTTAAGGCAACAGATGCAGACATGCAAACAGAAGATAAAAGCACTGATCTATAACTAGATTCTATATTACAAAAGGTACTGGTAAACTAGCTCCACAGGTTGTTGTCTATAAAAGAAACTGGCAAGCTGAAAAGCTCTGAGTTTTCATATCAAAATGGAGGAAAGAGAGGACATACAGATAGTCACAGCAAGGCCTGGGCAAATAGTCTTGTCTAGGAGAAAAAAAAATACTGAGCACTGAAAACAAACCCAACTCTATGACCTATAGACAGAGGTGTAATGTAAGAGCATAGTTGGCATTTCCCTCCAGGGTCGTGTCATAGTCATGAAGAACCAGACTTAAAGTTACTACGAAAAGGAAAAGCAGATATACTATAGATTTACAAATTCTAACAATAACAAAATAACAAATTCTGTGGTATTGGAGATAGAGTGTAGCAGAGTGAGGAAAAGTAGTCCCTATGTCCTCCAGTAGCCGTGGCCTATACAGTAGTAGCCATTCAAAATTTCTCCTCTTTCCCTAATGCCTTGGCTGGCCCTTGGTTGGTCCCCTACAATTCCTTTTTAAATTTCAATATTTTTACTAAAATATTCTTACTGTCATGATTTGTGAACACTAAGATCTAAATAGAAGCGTCATCTCCTGTCCAGACCCTGTAATTAAGTGAAAGGGTGGAGTCAGACTAAAAAAATATGCAAGAGTGTTCACTGCAATACCTGGAAGTTGTAGGGGATTTTGCTACAACTGGGAAGAGACATTTTGGGGTGATGCACCTGGTGGTTCCTCTTTTCCCGTACAGCACAGCTTTCTTACCACACAGATATAGAAGCCAAAGCTTGCTCTCTATTCTGCTGTAGTACCTGGAGGCAAGCAAATCAAAGATAATTACAGAGAGTCTAGCCTCTTTCCTCACCAGGTAGAAAGCACAGATAGAAAGCAAAGTTGGTTTTTAGGCTTTATCTGGCCGGTCCATCAATGTCTTGATTTAGTGCAGAAAAAGTTGTTGAAAGTTGGGCTGTCCCACCGAACAATAACTGGTGGAAAAGAAGACATGATTTATGTCTACAGTTGGTTGAAAAGTAAAAGGTGAAAAGCTGTAATTTTCACAATGCCTTTTCAACATTTATTAAGGGACCTAAATGGGACAAAATCAGACCGATCGAACGCAGCCCGGTTTTCAACAATATCTTTTGGACTAAATAAAGACTATGATGGACCAACCAGTTTTAGCCTGAAAACTGAATTCTCAATGACGTCTACTGTTTGGAGGGGTGTTGGTTGGTCTGATTTTGGCCCACTTTAGTACAATAATAGACATGGAAAAGTTTTCATCATGTTTTTAATTATCTGAAAATTAGTGTTGCACCGATACCGATACCAGTATCCGACGGGGTCCCGATACTGCCCTAAAATGGTGGTATCGGTATCGGCGAGTACCAACAAATAGGGCACCTATACCATTTTGAGAGCCATAAGTTTATTCAACTATTGTCACCCACTCCTGGTAGGCAATAAAAAATTACAGCTTTTCACCCTTCTCTTTTCAACTAAAGCTGGGCATACGCTGTAGGATTTTTTTGCACTTTTCGGGTCGATTATCCAGTCGTGCAAGACTTTTTCTTCAGGCAGCATTTCAGCCTCATCATGCATCAAGTAGTGTACAGGGAATAACAAGGGGCGATTAGCCTCTCACGACCACCTCCTGATCATGAATCGTAAGGTCGGGAGAAAACCAAACATGTTTCTAATGTTTCTTCATAAGATTGCATCAGAGCGTTGGGTCACACAGTGTGAGTCATGGATAATGAGCTGTGAACTTTTAAAAATATCTGCAACTTTAAAAAATATCGAACAGTGTATTTCCGGCTTAAAAGTCATTTGGATGTAAATCATGTCGTCTTTTCAATGTCTTTTCAACCGAGTTTTGCTCGGTGAGAGTGTTTAGACTCTTTTTCCTGCAGAAAGCCAGTTGATAGCTGGGGGTGGTCATGGTCACCCTTGACTATCCCTTGCTCTGCCCCTGCTGCTCCGAAAAATAATGTTACATCTGTTTGATGGGCCAAGGTGTTGTTAAAAGCACAAAAATAAGGATCTGAGAAAAGCAAACATTTTTTCATTGTTCTGTAAAAGAGTACAGGTGCTGGTCATAAAATTAGAATATCATGAAAAAGTAGATTGATTTCAGTAATTCCATTTAAAAAGTGAAACTTGTATATTATATTCATACATTACATACAAACTCATATATTTCAGATGTTTATTTTGTTTAATTTTGATGATTACAAATGACAACAAATGAAAATCTCAAATTCATCATATCAGAAAATTAGAATATTACTGAAGACCAATAAAAACAAAGGATTTATAGAAATGTTGGCCAACTGAAAAGTATGAACATGAAAAGTATGAGCATGTACAGCACTCAGTATTTAGTTGGGCCTCCTTTGGCCTGTATTACTGCAGCAATGCGGCGTGGCATGGAGTCGATCAGTCTGTGGCACTGCTCAGGTGTTATGATAGCCCAGGTTGCTCTAATAGTGGCTTTTAGCTCTTCTGAATTGTTGGGTCTGGTGTATTGCATCTTCTTCTTCACAATACCCCATAGATTTTCTATGGGGTTAAGGTCAGGAGAGTTTGCTGGCCAATTAAGAACAGGGATACCATGGTCCTTCAACCAGGTACTGGTAGCTTTGGCACTGTGTGCAGGTGCCAAGTCCTGTTGGAAAATGAAATCTGCATCTCCAAAAAGTTGGTCAGCTGCAGGAAGCATGAAGTGCTCTAAAACTTCCTGGTATGTGGCTGCGTTGACCCTGGACCTCAGAAAACACAATGGACCAACACCAGCAGATGACATGGCACCCCAAACCATCACTGACTGTGGAAACTTTACACTGGACTTCAAGCAACGTGGATGAAGTGCCTCTCTTCTTTTCCTCCAGACTCTGGGACCTTGATTTCCAAAGGAAATGCAAAATTTACTTTCATCAGAGAACATGACTTTGGACCACTCACCAGCAGTCCAGTCCTGTTTCTCTTTAGCCCAGGCAAGACGCTTCTGACGCTGTCTGTGGTTCAAGAGTGGCTTGACACAAGGAATGCGACAGCAGAAACCCATGTCTTTCATACGTCTGTGTGTGGTGGTTCTTGAAGCACTCACTCCAGCTGCAGTCCACTCTTTGTGAATCTCCCCCACATTTTTGAAGGGGTTTTGTTTCACAATCCTCTCCAGGGTGCGGTTATCTCTCTTGCTTGTACACTTTTTTCGACCACATCTTTTCCTTCCCTTCGCCTCTCTATTAATGTGCTTGGACACTGAGCTCTGTGAACAGCCAGCCTCTTTAGCGATGACCTTTTGTGTCTTGCCCTCCTTGTGCAAGGTGTCGATGGTCGTCTTTTGGACAACTGTCAAGTCAGCAGTCTTCCCCATGATTGTGTAGCCTATAGAACTAGACTGAAAGACCATTTAAAGGCTTTTGCAGGTGGTTTGAGTTAATTAGCTGATTAGAGTGTGGCACCAGGGGCCATCAATTTTGAACCTTTTCACAATATTCTAATTTTCTGATATGATGAATTTGAGATTTTCATTTGTTGTCATTTGTAATCATCAAAATTAAACAAAATAAACATCTGAAATATATGAGTTTGTATGTAATGTATGAATATAATATACAAGTTTCACTTTTTAAATGGAATTACTGAAATCAATCTACTTTTTCATGATATTCTAATTTTATGACCAGCACCTGTAGTGGTACACCTCTCTGACTCTGGCAGGTTTTGGCTGATTTAACAATATTTTCTTTTGTCGTAGAGTGATATCAGAACAGAAACGGAGCTGAAAAAATAAAATAACCCATTAAAGTTTAAGAAAAAAAAGTAGTAGCTAAGGGAAATAAGGACTGAAGGGATTAATCTTAATTGTTTTCACTGCATGCAACAGAGGGTACAATTCCCTCCCATCTAATTCCCTTCCATTTTTTTTTTTTTTGTGACACCATGGAAAGTGCTGCGGTGCAAAGCTTTTCAGAGCCATTCCTTTGCCACAGTTGGATCCATTGGGAGCTATTCAGATTCTGACTGGAATTCATGTTGCTGTAGACAAAAAGTAGTAAAATAGCTCATTTAGTTTGCTGTCAGCGGTTTTGACTCCCATTCGAAATGAAACACCTGGTGTAGAAAGACTTTCATTCATGGTAATGATCTCTAACTCTACAGCTGGGAGCATTTCACCCTCCACACCTGGAATAAAATGTAGTATCACAGAAGGCTTAAAGGAAGGGAGAGAATGGTCACATCATGAATCTAAACATATTTAACCTCTTTCACAAAAAGCAGACATAGAAATAAATCACAAAAACATTGACAGATCTTCGGTTGGATGGTGTTATATCAGTAGGCATCTATTCATGTTTTAGCGCAACAAAAATGTCCACCAGAAGCTTCCCTACATCCTTTCATTCCTTGGATCTAGTTTACTGCTAAGGCTATAATACAGGGTATAACAAGACAATCCCAAGTTCAGTTAAATAAACAATAAATACTTTATTAGTCTTCAATCCATCCATCCATCCATCCATCCATCCATCCATCCATCCATCCATCCATCCATCCATCCATCCATCCATCCATCCATCCATCCATCCATCCATCCATCCATCCATCCGCTTATCCAAAACCAGGTCACGGAGGCAGCAGTCTAAGCGGAGATGCCCAGACTTCCCGATCCACACACACTTCCTCCAGCTGCTCTGGGGGGGACGCCAGCTCAGAGACATAGTCCCTCCAGCGTGTCCTGGGTCTTCCACGAGGCCTCCTCCCAACGGGACATGCCTGGAACACCTCCAGAGCCACCTCAGCTGGCTCCTTTCGACGTGGAGGAGCAATTACTCTACTCTGATCTCCCCCCTGGTAACTTAGCTCCTCACCCGATCTCGAAGGGTGTGCCCAGCCACCCTGTGAAGGAAACTAATTTTGGGCGCTCGTATTTGCGATCTTGTCCTTTCGGTCATTAACCACATCTCATGACCATAGGTTAGGGTGGAAAAGTAGATTGACCAGTAAATCGAGAGCTTTGCCCCTCTACTCAGCTCCCTCTTCACCACGACAGTCCGATACAGTGACCAAATCACTGCAGATGCTGCAATGATCTGTCCATCAATCTCATTGTCATCTCATTAGTCATACACAAACATTAAATTCCCTAACCGTAAAAATACCTGGCCCAGTTCTCGCCCACACAATATGCTTACATTCAAACCCCATACCAGACCGCTCTTTTGTGGGCCAGATCTGATATGCCTTCATGCACCGTAGGGAAAATATATAAGAATCAGAATACTTTTATTCATCAGTGTACAGAATACAGCGAAATTTGTTCCAGACGACCCATTCAAGAGACATAATACAATGTTTTTATCGATCCGTAAGAGCCTTAGCTTGGATTCTGTGCCGTTTCTTTAAGTTGTTAGATTAAAGTGTTCAAATCTATTTCTATTTCCTAACATGATTCTTTTATTGTTATCATGTGGATCCGCTGCTGGATTTTAACGGATAGCAAGTTTGTTTAGACATATTGAGGATGTTAAAAAATATGACATAATAAAAGTATTAATAGAACTTTGGCAGGTGGGCTACAATGCCCAAGTGTTACACCCCTGAAAATGGGGATGTATGATAACAGTAAGGGCTTGAAACCTCTGAGATGGGTGCAAAATATACAACCATGTATTTTTACAGTTGAAACCAAAAGGCGACGCACACTTCAACTATGTGTTGGTCGGTGCATTTAAGCGGGGAGCTAGCAAACACGCACACACACACACCTTACTACATTCAGTAAAACATTGTTCTAAACTACTTAAAATATCAAATAAACATATTTAACATCACTTTAGCATGTTAACGCATCTGCAATCATAACTGCAATCATGCTAACTATGTTTGACGGCAACAACATACCTGAAAAAGAGGAGGAATAATGACAGTGAGATAGAACTTTTATTCTAACGAGGAAAAGACCTCAGCATCTTCAGGCATCTGGGCTGAGACGGATGCTGTCCTGTTCAAGATCACCTCGTAAAATGTAAATTCAAACCTCTTAACCACATATTGCGCAAAGTTACTGTCGAGTGGGGTGGCGATTGGGGTGGCCAGGGCATTGTGCACCACCCCCTGGTGACTCCACTGCTTTAATAGGGCGATGCAGTAAAGCATCGGTCCTTAATTTTTTTTCCTGTATAACTTTTACACTTTAAGTAGTTTTAAAAATTGTAATTTTAGAATAGAATTCAACTTTATTGTCATTGCACTGTCAGAAGTAAAGAGCAATGCAGTGGGCTGACATTCTCAGCACATATCAAGGTGCTCATTTTGAGCCTGGATCCATATTTATTTTTGATTCTGTTTATGGTGGAGAATCCTGCTTCACAGCAGCAGGTTGAGCCAAACATCCTCTAAATGTTCAGGGTCATCTTTGAGCACGCCATTTCACTTTTCTTTCACCAGTTCACCGCAGTTCTTCCAGCAGTCCACACTTTCTCTGCTCTCTTTTTCTCATCATCTTCTCCTTCTTTCCCATCGCCCGGCTTGCCACAGGTTTGCCTGCTGTGTCTAAAAGTAGCAGCAGCTCATTGGCTAATTTGTAAGAAGTGCAGCCTGGTGCCGGACTTTCTGGAGGGCTTTACCATACAAACAGGAGAAGCAGCACAAGTGACAATAGACACTGTCATCTGACAACATGCAATCATTTCTAAATGTTTTAAATCAGGTTGGGTCTGGATTAGCCAGCAGGTGGATCTGGACTCCGGTCCGCTAATCTGTTAGCTCTGATCTAAACACCAGGCCACTGCACCCTTTCACACATTTATTTGAGTAAAAAGCTTAAGTTGGTACGCTAACTTATACAAAAGTATTTTTAAACAGTAGGATTTCTACTTCTTCTTGAGTATTAAACATTCATAGTTTTTACATCTCAGTCTTTCTGTTGCCCTGTGATGGACTGGTGACCTTTCAATGGTGGAGTCCACCTTTCACCCATACTGTTGCAGACAGGCTCCACCACCCCAAGACCCTGATGGATAAGCAGGTGAAGATGGATGGACTGTTTATTCGCTGACCTTTTTAAAGCATTAAAGCAATCTACTGTTTGAAGGAGGAAGGAGAGACAGTCTGCCCTCTAAGGAGTCTGATTAAGTTCTTATGCTGATTTGATTGTTATGTTTATACCGAGCACGTGGAAAAGAGGGGAGATAAATAGAGTCATTGGAATCTGTTATCAAAGGAACCGGTTTGACTGTAAAATATTGCACACTGTATTTATTTAAACTTGCTTTGAGTAAATACAAAAGTTTCTCTCTGAGGTATGAATATTGAACATTTTATTGACAGACCGTTACATCAGACCTATAAAAGATTATATGTTGAATTGATAAAAGATACACTATATTGCCAAAAGTATTTGCTCACCTGCCTTGACTCACATATGAGCTTTAGTGACATCCCGTTCCTAATCCATAGGGTTCAATATGACGTCGGTCCACCCTTTGCAGCTAGAACAGCTTCAACTCTTCTGGGAAGGCTGTCCACAAGGTTTAGGAGTGTGTTTATGGGAATTTTTGACCATTCTTCCAGAAGCGCATTTGTGAGGTCGCACACTGATGTTGGACGAGAAGGCCTGGCTCTCAGTCTCCGCTCTAATTCATCCCAAAGGTGTTCTATCGGGTTGAGGTCAGGACTCTGTGCAGGCCAGTCAAGTTCATCCACACCAGACTCTGTCATCCATGTCTTTATGGACCTTGCTTTGTGCACTGGTGCACAGTCATGTTGGAAGAGGAAGGGGCCAGCTCCAAACTGTTCCCACAAAGTTGGGAGCATGGAATTGTCCAAAATGTCTTGGTATGCTGAAGCATTCAGAGTTCCTTTCACTGGAACTAAGGGGCCAAGCCCAGCTCCTGAAAAACAACCCCACACCATAATCCCCCCTCCACCAAACTTTACACTTGGCACAATGCAGTCAGACAAGTACCGTTCTCCTGGCAACCGCCAAACCCAGACCCGTCCATCAGATTGCCAGATGGAGAAGCGCGATTCGTCACTCCAGAGAACGCGTCTCCACTGCTCTAGAGTCCAGTGGCGGCGTGCTTTACACCACCGCATCCGACGCTTTGCATTGCACTTGGTGATGTATGGCTTGGATGCAGCTGCTCGACCATGGAAACCCATTCCATGAAGCTCTCTGCGCACTGTTCTTGAGCTAATCTGAAGGCCACATGAAGTTTGGAGGTCTGTAGTGATTGACTCTGCAGAAAGTTGGCGACCTCTTCGCACTATGCGCTTCAGCATCCGCTGACCCCGCTCCGTCAGTTTACGTGGCCTACCACTTCGTGGCTGAGTTGCTGTCGTTCCCAAACACTTCCATTTTCTTATAATACAGCTGACAGTTGACTGTGGAATATTTAGGAGCGAGGAAATTTCACGACTGGATTTGTTGCACAGGTGGCATCCTATCACAGTTCCACGCTGGAATTCACTGAGCTCCTGAGAGCGACCCATTCTTTCACAAATGTTTGTAAAAACAGTCTGCATGCCTAGGTGCTTGAATTTATACACCTGTGGCCATGGAAGTGATTGGAACACCTGATTCCAATAATTTGGATGGGTGAGCAAATACTTTTGGCAATATAGTGTATATTTAATGCCTGCTTGAAGGTTATTTTCAAAAGGTATCTTATCATAACACATTCAGAGTTTTGAATATGACAGTATGTTTTCTTTTAAAGGTAGTCTTCATTTCATTGAAACTCCCTCCCTATCTCATGTCAAAGCCCCTAACGGACATAAGGACAACACACTCCCCAGCTGTAAGTCATGGACAAAGCTTAAATACCTCTGTCCAAATATAGCTGAAGGTAGAGGGATTGCAGCATGCTGCCTTCTGCAGACACCAGGCCTCTCAGTGTCACCTGAGGGGCTGGCAGATGAGAGTGGAATGGAAACAGTTAGCACCTCCACATCTGTCAGCTGGGGTTGGGAATTTACAGCGAAACAAACACATGGAGGTGTTTGTTTGAGAGATGGATGGAGAAGGAGGAGTTGAAGAAAAAAGAGTCTCAGTGTCATAAGTTTGTTGGGAACCATTAAGAATTATGCCAAACTGTGGCAGGAAGGTAGGAGGTTCATTTTATAGGATGAACCTTAATGTCTGCAAATAACGACATGCTTCACAGCATATAGAAGGACACTAAGGAGCAGTAAAGCCCTCAGGTGCAAGTTTTTGGTTGATAGAAAATGTAAGTGAATGATCCAGCCCTCTAGCTTCTAATTTAGTGTTGGGTGGGTTATTTTAATTCAATTGAATTCAATTCAGTTTATCTATATATAGCGACAACTCACAACACATTTAATCTCAAGGTGCTTTACAATTTAACCAGATCATCCAGTCAAATTGATTAAAAGTTTTCTATCCAAGGAAAACCAGTTGATTGCACTGACTCTTCAGCAATCCCTCACTCTAAGCATGCTTGTAGCGACAGTGGAGAGGAAAAACTCCATTGTAACAGGAAGAAACCTCCAGCAGAACCAGGCTCAGTGTAAACGGCCATGGAGACAGAAGCAGACACACAGAAAGAAACAGAGATATAAAAAGCAACTGTAAAACAGCTCCACAGAAAACACACAAGAAATGGCAAGGATTGGTCAGCCCTGTCCAGGAAACACACAGCCAGGTAGATGAGCTCTGAGCCAGCTCCCATATCAGAGGACTAAGAGAGCACGTCCAGCCAGTCACAACCAGAGAAACAGGACTACACTAAACAACAGGCCAAGCTCAATCATCTATAAATAAGGGTGTTGATGGCAGCAACACAGCTGATATTTCTCTTAAGGATGGACTCACAGCCAAAAAAGGAACAGACCAGATGAAGCTAGTATGAGAAAAAGCAAGGAGAGCAGAACGTTAGAGTTTTTATAGAGGTTTAACTGGTAATAATTACTGTTTAAAATGTGTAATGCCTTCTAAACACATATATTCTAATCATACATATTATGATTATAATGATGGTGATTATTATTGTTGTTGTTATCTCAACTGATTAAATACTAAAAAGTCTAATCACCACAATATTTGGAGCTACAAGTAAAAACAACCTAATAGGTGAACATTAAACAGGTGGTTATCTCATTCACCATCATTCTCAGATCATGCACATCTTGTCTCATTCAGTTTTCCTTTTACGGCCACTTATTTTCTATAATGAGGAACTTTCATAGATCCAAACTTATTGGTAGAAAAGTGAACCTAAGCCAGTGAAAATCTATGCTTATAAATCACCACCATAAAACAGCAAAAAAACTTATAACTCTACTTACACTAAGTGACTATCTGAATATATAAACTAAAGGTTGCCATTCAGTTCTAAAAACATTTTTAGGTGAACCCTTGTTGATCCCTGGAGAACCACAGAAACAGATTAGCTCCTTATAAGGAGTTTTCAATCATTCTGTTTTATGTTGTCTAAGTCTTTTTTCCTCATGCCAACACACCCAATGGCCTGTCTTACCTTTTGTTTATTAGCTTGGGTTTTGTTATATTCAATTCAATTCAGTTTATTTATATAGCGCCAAATTCACAACACATGTCATCTCAAGGCACTTTACAGTTCAACCAGACATAAAATATATCAGGTCCTCATCTTTAGTAAATCAAACCACATCAAAGGCCTTTTTTTTATTAACCTGGGCAAGAACCAAACATTTATCACAATGATCAGCCCACTCCACATCAAATGAACCTATTAACACACTCACCATAACAAAGGGCAGCTGCGACCAGATATGACAAAGAAATTCCTTGTCTGTTTGTCTCCGCATCTATATGTTAACAGCTGCCAATCAGCTAGCTGACAGCTGTTTCTGCACGCAGAATGCTCAAGCTCTTTCTATCGTTATAACAGTCTACAAACAACACTCCCTCCCCCTTATTCATAAAATAGTAATGGGGACATTTCCGGAGACAGCTTTAGCCGCGGACAGGTGGTCCAAGACGGGGGCTGTCCCCGGATATCAGGGACGTCTTGCCACTGTACCCTATGTTGGGATCCTGAGGCTTTGCCCACCAGAGGGCGCCGAGGATCCTCTTCTGTTTTATGTTTTCTGTTAGGGACTGGGGTTACTGTTGGGATCTGGAGATCTACCATCTGTCTCCAGCAGAGAGCACTGTGGGTCTCCTGGGCTGGAGCCTCCAGCACACCTGAAGCTCATCAGCCCATCAGGAGACCTTCCTACATAAGCAGCAGTCAGACCTTCCTTCGACGCCGCAGTGTTAACCAAGTTTGGTTAGCGAAACCTGAGCCTCTGTTAATTTATAGAATCCTAGTAGACTCTAGAGAGAAACTAGATTCTAACCTGCCTCTGTCTTCTCTGCCTCATAGGAAACCTGATCGAAGTCTGAAGCTCTGGATGAGCTTTGTCTGGAAACCTGCCTGCCTGCCCAAGGAAGCCAATCCAGAAGACATCAGTCTGGATTCCCCCAACAGCTCTAAAGGAAGAGCTAGGAAACCAAGTCAAGGTCTGAAACTCACGAGTCAGAAGCTAGACGCTGCTGCCGCTGAGCTCCCTGCTGAATCTACAGTCTCTGGACCCAACCGGTTCCCCCTCTCTCAAAGGATCTGCCAGAACCTAATCTAGGTACATTCTGAATTAACACACTCGACAAGCCATCTCGCTGCCTGGCTAATCAAACTATCCATCTCTGCAGATGTCAGTGATTCCAGTCCCAGACCTGTACCAGAACCAGTTCATAATTACTCTGTGTGTTTTTCAATAAACTCTGTTAAACTTTTACTCAGCTTCCTGTGGTGTTCTGCATGTGGGTTCAGCCTCTTAAGCCTATCATGACACCCTATATATATATATATATATGCATGAAATTATCTGGAAAACGCCCCTTTAATAGGAAAAAACCTCCGGCAGAACTAGACTAGGTGTGATCCGCGCCATACCACAATAGACGTTGCACTTGAACAGACACACAAAAATATATTTTCTAGCCTGTGCCTTAAAAATAAATTGATTGTTACAGCAGAAACCTCACTTTGGAGCTTAGAAACTACAGGCAGCATATTAAGTGCCCTGAAACACACTAGACCATTGTTAAACAGTTTTATAACTCCTCACCGTCTGCTGAGCAGCTTTAGCTTTTGTCCGACCACTGACTGCTTCCTCTCACACCAACCTGCAGGCAGATATTAGGCATCTGCTCACACCTCCTGCCTACTTCTCCCCATCTCAGTCTGAAAAAGCTCCCTCTGTGTGAAAAAATCCAACACTATCCTCTCCTGCATGAGACCCTGTTCACACCACAATGTCTTTTCTTTGAATTGGAAATGTCTTTTTTTATGTTTTAACCACGTTTTTTTTTGTTTAGAAATCAAATACTGTAGTATGAGGTGCCCCCAGGGACATAAATCAGAATTAACTTGCATATACACATATTAAATTACACTCTTCCATATAATATACTGAAAACCTCACACAAACACTAGTAAAAAGCTCTCACATAAACTAGTGAAAACATTGACCTCTTATATAATCTACTCAAAAGCTCTCATACAAAGTAGTGAGAACTGTTCATATAAACTGGTGAAAAGCTTTACCTTTCATACACACTACTAGAAAGCTTTCATATACACTATTAGAACGCTCTCATATACACTATTAGAAAGCTTTCATATACACTACTAGAATGCTCTCATATACACTATTAGAACGCTCTCATATACACTATTAGAAAGCTCTCATATGCACTATTAGAACGCTCTCATATACACTATTAGAACGCTCTCATATACACTATTAGAAAGCTCTCATATACACTATTAGAACGCTCTCATATACACTATTAGAACGCTCTCATATACACTATTAGAAAGCTCTCATATACACTATTAGAAAGCTCTCATATACACTATTAGAAAGCTCTCATATACACTATTAGAACGCTCTCATATACACTATTAGAAAGCTCTCATATACACTATTAGAACGCTCTCATATACACTATTAGAACGCTCTCATATACACTATTAGAAAGCTCTCATATACACTATTAGAACGCTCTCATATACACTATTAGAACGCTCTCATATACACTATTAGAACGCTCTCATATACACTATCAGAAAGCTCTCATATACACTATTAGAAAGCTCTCATATACACTATTAGAACGCTCTCATATACACTATTAGAACGCTCTCATATACACTATTAGAAAGCTCTCATATACACTATTAGAACGCTCTCATATACACTATTAGAACGCTCTCATATACACTATTAGAACGCTCTCATATACACTATTAGAACGCTCTCATATACACTATTAGAAAGCTCTCATATACACTATTAGAACGCTCTCATACACACTATTAGAAAGCTAAAATATATGGTCCCCCTCCTTTAATTTAGGCAAACATTGCTCAAATATCACCGAATCCAGATGGTTTGTTGTTGATGAAGAGAGGAATAAACACAGTTTAAGATTTGCAGCTAAATTAATTTGTTTCTATATTATGGAACTGCTATCAGGCACTTCCCATCATCTTATATCAGTAATAAAAAATTATAAATACAAATTTGGTATTTGGTGACTTGACTTTTATTTCTGTCAGGCTGAAGTGAAAAAACTTAGAAAGAGACTGATTCTCTTGGCATTTAAAATAACAACACAAAACAGCATAAGAAAACCGCATTTATTTTTTTTATTTTACAATTTTGTAAACAACAGCGGCTGATTAAACTATATGTCTCAACCTTGTATAATTTTACGACTTTTTATTTAACCAAGAAATGATCCGAAAGGCCTGGGAAATGATCAGATCCGCTTATGTGGCTGCAACGCGCGGCGCGCTCCCGACACAGGTGGAACAGATTTTCACATGGGAACAGAATTTCGCACAACACCGGAAAAGGATCTCTGTTGAAGCAAAAACATAAAAAATAAAGTCGAGTAATGCCCATGCTTCTGTGAGTTGTTTAGCGGATCGCTGAGCATGAATCAATAATTTTATTTGATACAATTTCGGCCGGAGATAGCACAAAATGTACGGAGCTAGCCAGAAAGACCTCCGTTTAAAACAACTTCCGGTGTAATGACGGTCCTTCCTGTTTCACTGAAACACCTTCCGTTTCAACTGAAACACCTTCCGTTTCAACTGAAATCCGCTAATAGCTTTTCAGTAGTGTGTATGAGAGCTTTCTAGTAGCGTGTATGAGAGCATTCTAATAGTGTTTATGAGAGCGTTCTAGTAGTGTATATGAGAGCTTTCTAATAGTGTATATGAGAGCGTTCTAATAGTGTATATGAGAGCGTTCTAATAGTGTATATGAGAGCTTTCTAATAGTGTATATGAGAGCGTTCTAATAGTGTATATGAGAGCTTTCTAATAGTGTATATGAGAGCGTTCTAATAGTGTTTATGAGAGCTTTCTAATAGTGTATATGAGAGCGTTCTAATAGTGTATATGAGAGCGTTCTAATAGTGTTTATGAGAGCGTTCTAGTAGTGTATATGAGAGCTTTCTAATAGTGTATATGAGAGCGTTCTAATAGTGTTTATGAGAGCGTTCTAATAGTGTATATGAGAGCGTTCTAATAGTGTTTATGAGAGCGTTCTAATAGTGTATATGAGAGCGTTCTAATAGTGTATATGAGAGCTTTCTAATAGTGTTTATGAGAGCATTCTAATAGTGTATATGAGAGCGTTCTAATAGTGTATATGAGAGCGTTCTAATAGTGTTTATGAGAGCGTTCTAATAGTGTATATGAGAGTGTTCTAGTAGTGTATATGAGAGCGTTCTAGTAGTGTATATGAGAGCGTTCTAATAGTGTATATGAGAGCTTTCTAATAGTGTATATGAGAGCTTTCTAATAGTGTATATGAGAGCGTTCTAGTAGTGTATATGAGAGCTTTTTAATAGTGTATATGAAAGCTTTCTAGTAGTGTGTATGAAAGGTAAAGCTTTTCACCAGTTTATATGAACAGTTCTCACTACTTTGTATGAGAGCTTTTGAGTAGATTATATAAGAGGTCAATGTTTTCACTAGTTTATGTGAGAGCTTTTTACTAGTGTTTGTGTGAGGTTTTCAGTATATTATATGGAAGAGTGTAATTTAATATGTGTATATGCAAGTTAATTCTGATTTATTTCCCTGGGGGCACCTCATACTGTAGGATTCTTTTTTTTTCCTTATTGCATGCTCATCTTGAGTTTTAAAAAAGGCACTGCCCCACCAAGTAAAAATTGGTTGAAAAGACATGGAAAAGACAACATGATTTATGTATACATTTGGTTGAATTGTGAAAGATGAGAAGCTCTCATTTTCAGATAGACATTTATATGATTAAAAATTATATTTTTTGTCTGCTTGTTTTTTTTAACAAAAGTGTAAGACATTATTGAAGAGGTGCAAATATGCCTGGTATCAGTCATTCTGACTGTTACAGTAGGGGCTCAGAAGATTGACAGCTGGGGGAATGATGCAGTCCATCTTGCAGAATTTGAACCTTAAACATAAAGCTGGATCCTGATAATGGACTTTGACTTGTAGTATAACAACAGCAGTGTCTTTCATCTTCCAGACTAAAGTACTTGCTTAGAGTTTAACTGTTTTTTTTCCTTGATGAAGCTACTGAATGAAACCTTTTACTTTTCTTCCAAATGGAAAGTACCTGTGGGTCAGTATTTTGTATTCCTATCTCTCTTCAAGCCCCCAGTTGGTTTTGGAAACTCACACTAACCCCAGTTGTAGTTTTGCTGGAGACTTCCCCCAGTTAAAGGAGAAGTCCAGTCATATTAAGAATTTAAATTTCTTAAAGTACTTTAAATATTAAATTATTACATATTGTTCAATAAATAATTAGTGGTTTTATTTTCAGAGTAATTTTTATTTGAATGTGATTTATTGCAGGCATCCATGTTTGTCAAAGAACACTACAACCACCTACTGGTTTGTGACGTCACGGTGCGGTATCGGCTGTTGATCAAGTCCCAGTGCTGTATCTGGTGTTTGTCACAACGCGCTATTATCCAAGTCATCTTGAAAACATTCTTCCAAATGTTGGCTACATATTACGTGTTTTTTCTCTGGCCAGAAGTTCAATGACAAATCCTCCCTCTTCAAGTCGGCGATCCAACGACCAACCCGTCCGTGGAGGATCAGGAATCGTAAAGGTGACATAACTCGCTTTTTTTCACTTTTACCCGATGTATTCCAGCATCCAGCTGCCATGCACGTGGGCATTGTCAGTTTCACTATAGCTCTGGTGAATTTCAGTGGTGAAGTCCTCTGGAAATCTCCTATAATTGTTGTTGGTTGCAGATGTGTCTAGTAGTTCCCATTGATTTTGATTGTAAAGTGGGGAGAATGGCGCTAGGCGTGACGTCACTGCCGGAAGATGGCAGGAGTGAGGTGTTACTATGATACAAATGAAAATAATTTTTATTTTTTCACTGATTAACACTAAATTCAAAACGTCTTACTTTTAGCTATAAATAATGATCCATTAATTATTCCTTGCATACCAGACTTTTCCTTTAAGAAGCAGTTTTTCTTTTCACTATCGCCAAATACATTCTTAGGATGACAGATTACTGGAAATAATTTAATGCAATCTACTGGGCTTCCTCTTGAATTAAAGGCTTAGCCCATCTGTCTGCATGATCTGACTGACTTGTCTCTGTAAGGTGGCTTGAGGTGACATGTGTTGTGCATATATGTGTTATAATAAATGAACTGATTTTATTTTGAATAATATATGCATAATGTTTAAATAAGTTTTACCCTATTATTAATTTTTATATCAACCAAATTGATATCTATTCTACAATGTCTGTAATAATGGCTTTGCTTGTCTGATGATTTTTGGTGAATGCATGCCACTAAGAATCTATAGATTTTATAAATTTTTTTCTTGTATTACAGGAAGCTGAGGCTGTCAAACACAAAGCTCCAGCAGGTTGAAGAGAGGTCTGTGAGTGCAGGTGTGTGATTTAGCAGAACCACCTGAGAAGGCAAATGTGCTAAAAGTGTCACTGCTGGTCAGACAACAACCCTAAAGGCTTTACAAAGTGTAAGCAGACATTTTTTTTTGACTAACTTGACTAAAATTATATAGTGTGCTTAAACTTTTAATCGCCTCACAGACCTTTGAGCTTATTGTATGCTTTGAAAGCAAAACTTTTTATTAACTGTTCAAAAAATGCTTGACTCTAGCCTTAGAATTGTTTCAGCACATTTGTCTGATGGACGGCTTAGTGTCGAAATAGACAGCAGTTCTGTGTTAGTTCGGTGGGACCAAGTCAGTCTATCAGAGTATGAAAAAAGAGTGCAGACTTTGACAATACTTAGCAGGATGAAACATTCATCTAAAATCTGATTTTTCCCTCGTTTAACCTTTTTTTTTGGCAAAGGGGTGATATTGTCAGTTCCCATTTTTTGAGGCAGGCATCTTCTTTGCTACAATTTAAAAAAGGCCAAACTCTATCATCTATAATGGAGCCTACTGTAGTAGTATTTGGAGGACTCCTGAAGAGTTCCACAGCTCTAGAGCCTGGGCCTCAACTTAAGTCTTGGCTAAGCTCTGGAGGCTAATTACTGGGGATGGATGGAGAACCGCTGTGAATCAGTGGTGCCTGCAGGGGAAGAAGCAGTAGAGCCAGATAACAGAAGGCATCAGCTGGTCCGTGTCTGTGCTGGAGGCAGGGGTGGATTGAGGAATTTTGGGGACCTAGAAAAAGACAGGCAGGGGGCCCTCTGAATTGAGAAGACAACACATTAAACAGACCCCTTCTACAGATAGAAAAATGTTAATAGAATAGACATCCATTATCTGTTCTAGGTTGTGTCCCTCTCTTCTTGTACCTTTTCTTCTTGTTTTCCTCTCTATGTTTTGTACTCAGCTGACTTTTCATGCTGTCTCAAAAGGAATGAAATTTTTTCTCCAAGCACTAAGCTCACTTAGCTGATTGCTCCTTCCTGTGTTTCCAAAAAGGCCAAAGTAAATAACCCAGTCCTTCTTTTCACTGTAGACAAGCCATGATCTGCTTATCTGTTCTCCATTTTTCATTTGGATGAAATAATAGCTGCATGAATCATGACAGCAGACAAGATAGAGGAGAGCAGGAGGCGGGGTTACCAATCTACTGGCTCTGGAGAGCAGAGTTCGCTGCTTTTAGATGTTGTCACCAAAGTCTCCAGTAGCAGAAAAAAGTAGTTAGATTTGGCACTAGGAGCTTTTTTGAAATAAAGTGCTAAAGGGGTCTGAAAAAAAAATAAGTTGGCAGCATTGCTTTTTGCACTGTTTTTATTTTTTTGTTTTTTATGATTTGCTGCTGTCTGTTTGGACCTTTCTGAACATGTGCAGCAAATGGACTGATCTAATATGGTGGACAATGAAGGGGGGCGGGGGGGTGGGGGGCGAGACAGACTTAATATTACCGGTATAAGCGTTCTGATGGGATTTTAACAAAAGGATTTTTATCAAACATAATTAATGTTGCCCATAAAAACAGTTTTATGGGCAACTGCCTAGGATTGCCTAGAAGTAAATCCTCCCCTGACTGAAGGTAGGACCAGAAACAGTCCCTTTAGGGCTAAATTAAAATGGCTTTTTTAAAAGCCACCCAATGTTATTTTCTTTATCTTTCATTTTGATTTTTGAAGAAAGTTTGTCTTGACAGTTTCCTTTGTATTAAAAAAAAATAAGGTCAATGCATAATACTTTCTCATCTCCTAATTTGTATATGTAATAATAGAATGTCAATGCAGATTAGACAAGAGTATTAAAGAATTTAGTAATTTAATGCTGTGATCTACAGTAACATAAAAAAAAACCTTGTCATCAATTTACAAGATTGGTAAAGCCAAAGTTGCGGAAGCCATTTTGTACCATCAAGGCCTCCGTATTGTTGAAGGGGAGAAGTATTGTTGGTGGGCAGTTCTTGTTGCACCCTGACCGTTAGATAATGCTGAAAATTACACATTTAAGCTTTAATATGGAATGTAAATAACAGGTTCCGAACAAAAAGAAACAATAAACTTAATTTATATTGATTTGATATATTTTGTTGGTTTTTATACTGAACAATAATCTTTTATAAAACTATCCCAACTTATTATGCTTTTCAGCCCATCATTTTTACCAGTCAGTCTTTCTCAAACATATTGCTTTGAGACACAGGATTCAGCAACAGTCTATCAGCTCAACCGTTCTGATTAGGCTTGAATTTTATGCCAAAACATTTGAGCTTTCAGTTGATAACTACATGGAATGAATCCATTGAGAGAAAAATGATTATACAGAAGCAATGAATACAATTTTCTGTTGTTTGCTTTTACAAGGATGGCTGGGCATGAGTGATTTTAAACTCCAAGATAGCTTCGACATGGAATGTAAAAAAAACAGAATCACATATTCAGCTCTACCTGTCTTTGTATTTTATTGCCACATTCACAGGGTAGGTCCCCGTTTTACATTCACAGCATTGGATTTTCCTCCTCCAAATTAAACTTTGCACAACCCCTCTGGGTTAAAACAAATGAAAATATTCAGGCCTACGTGTGCTTTACAACCATAAGGGCAGAAATTGTTCACTTATCAAAGAGACCGTGCGCGGTTATGGGTATGAACCTATTTGTAAAAGATGCAAGTGGAGGTTTATGCTAAAACTAAGCAAATTACTGAACTAAAAAGCATTACAATATTTCTTTTCAGAACTCACTGTTTTTTTTTTTAGCAAAAGCAGCATTAATATAACAAATAGACTGCCAGAGCAGCCTAATTTCCAGGCTTTGCTTCATTAGAAATGTGCATAGAAATTAGGTACAAGTCAGGCTTTTATCTATTTTATCAAAAAATTGTGACAAATTTAAGCTGCTTTCTTTTTGAGTTATTTAAGCAAGGTTTGCAATGCAGTTGCAGTGGGTCGCCCAGGTAAGGAAAGTCTGCTAAGAATCTGCTAAGACTGCTGACCTGATCCTGGAAAGGTGGAGGACCAAAACTACGAGAGCAGTTTGTGATCTTAAGCTGAGTCCCTGTTGTGTTGAGAGAGTAAAGAGTACTTTAGTGATCTAAAAAACATCAGCATGTTGATCTCCATACAAACTAGGGCCTTTGGATTGCCTAGTCCATTTGCCTTGTCTCTTCGCAAAATAGCAAATAATGGAGCTGACTTTTCATTTAGAAAAATTGAATTAGCACCAATCACAGCCTCCTTTCGTTTGGAGCCAACTACCAGTTTTAGTCTGTAAGGCAGACACCATGTCTATTTTTAGGGTATACTTAAAACGTTCCTTTTTGAAAGCTTATAGTTAGAGTGGCTCCTGAGCTATCTCTATAGTTATGCTGCTATAGGCTTAGACCTCTGAAAGACAAAGGGACCCCTATTTCATCATTCTGCTTCATTCTGTCTCTCTTCTCCCACTCTGCAGAATCTGTTAGTTTGTTCTCTTAGCTATGCTCTCTCTGCTTTTTCTCATAGTAGCTTCATCTGGTCTGCTCCTGTTTGGCTCTGACTCAATCCTGGAGAGAAATATCAGCTGTGCTGCTGCCATCAACACCCTTGTTTATAGATGTTGGAGGTTGTCCTGTTTTTCAGTCTAGTCCTGTTTCTCTTACTGTGACTGGCTGGATGTGCTCTCTTCATCCTCTGACATGGGAGCTGGCTCAGAGCTCGTCTGCCTGGCTGTGTGTTTTCCTTGATAGAGCCGCCTTTTACAGATGCTTTTTGTATCTCTGCTTCTGTCTCCTTGAGACCCATTCGACCTCAGCAGATGGCCGCTCACACTGAGCCTGGTTCTGCTGGAGGTTTCTTCCTGTTAAAAGGTAGTTTTTCCTCTCCACTGTCGCTACAAGCATGCTTAGTGTGAGAGATTGTATTTGAGTCAATGAGTCGACGCAATCAACTGGTTTTCCTAATTAGAAAACTTTGAATCAATCTGACTGGATGATCTGGTGAACTGGAAAGTGCCTTGAGATGACGTGTGTTGTGAATTGGTGCTATAGAAATAAACTGAATTGAATCTTTGAAACTGGTTGTGGACTAGTTAGCTTGTGTCTGATCACCAGATGTGGGTAGAGTACCTTTAAATTGTACATGTACAGGTAATTCAGTTCCATTCGGTTTCTTTATATAAGTACTAAGATACTTAAACCTATCCATCCATTTTCCATCACACTTTATCCCTGCTGGGGTCACGAGGGGTGCTGGTGCTTATCTCCAGCTGTCCACGGGCCAGGGGCGGGAAACATCCGGGACAGGTCACCAGTCCATTGCAGGGCAACACAGAGACAAACAGGACAAACAATAATCACTCACACCTAAGGAGAATTTAAAGAAGCCAATTAACCTAACGGTCATGTTTTTGGAATGTGGAAGGAGGCTAGAGTACCCAGAGAAAACCCACACATGCTCAGAGAGAACATGCGAATCATGTGAATCAAACCCACAACCTTCTTGCTGCAAGGCAGCTGTGCTACCCACTGCGCCAATGATCAGTCGTCCTCTTAAATTTATACAACAAATAATCATAATAGTAATTGATTTCATTTTGGAGCAGGGATGGGAAAACTGGTCCATTGAAACATAGATTGAGCTAATTGTAGCAGAGTAATAAAGGAAAATCTGTGAAAGGCTAGAGAGGTCTCCAGATTTGTTGGTATGTTCAACTTCAAGCAGAACAATGACAGCCACAACTAGAAAGGGATTGCTTTAAGGTATTGCGAAGGATTCTGACAAATTTTTTAAAAGACCCTCTCTCCCCACTTTAAAAAAAATGCACATGCGAAATCTTGCACGAGACCATTTAACAAAAAATGCACGTGCAAGAACATGCATGACTACAAAATGACAAGTTTGTGTAAGTTTAAGTCTTAGTTGTTAAAAACTGGACTGTGTTAATTCTGTCTGATTTTCTCCCACTTTAGTCCGATAATAGACCTTGAAAAGACTTTAAAAACCTAGTTTTTAATGTATTTTCAATGATTTTTAACCTTCCCCTTTTTATCTAATGCAAGTGTGGTTTGGATGTAAATCATGTCATCATGTCAACCAATTGTTGCTCGGTTGGTGAGATTTTTGATAAACAGATTGTTGGGTTAATTAATTGTACATAAGTTATTCTACTTTAATCATATTATACTTACACATTTTGTTATCTCTATCTTACTCATATTACAAAGAGTGTTAAAACATTTAGTTTTGTTTGCTGTGTCATTAATGTTTTTTAAGTCTGTGCAGGAGGGATGTTGACTGCGACTGCTGTTAACAGATGTCGTTAAGGGTGTGGAGGAGAATGGAGAACTGTGCAACTAGATAAGGAGAGGGGTTCTCCTTATCCTCTGATGTTGTATGATGTTGTACGAAAATTCTGGTTTCAACTGGGTTCTGTTCCCTCCCCCTTTAGCGGTTGAAACCACATTGTAATCAGGGCGTTTCTTCAATAAAGGGCTTGGAGAGCAGATACTGCTTCAGAGTGGGTTTGAAGTTGTAACTGAATGCAGTTTCTGATCCCCTCTCCTTGCAAGTAAAATATACTAAATTCTCTGTGTCATTCTTTGTGCAGGTTGCTGAATAAGGTGTTTGGTGTTTAAACCTAACACAGATCAAATGTGCAGGTTTGCAAAGATGCTTCTTTTGGCTGTAATCTTATTGGGGAGTTAGATACACATGTAACTAATTGTTTCAATATTTTCAACTAAACGTATTGAAAAACCAAATATGTTTTCATTATTTTGCAGTACATTTGTGTTGAACACATTATCAGAGTTTAATATATAATGTTTATGTATTTTATGTCTGACTGAGAGAAAAAAGAGAAAAGGCTATACTTTTGTGAGCACTGCTCGTCCAGCTAACAGCCACTTGACGTCCAATTGGACTTTTTAAATGGAAACGAAACTATTTCCCTCGTCCTTTATTTGTCCTTAATCTAACTCCAAAGCTAGATGGCTGCAGTCAGCCCCTGTGGCCCACATAGCTCTAACGGATCAAAGTGCACGTTTGTCTGCTTACATGCTTGTGATCCTGCCAAACACAAAGCTTTTATGAAAATCAGGGTTAAATGAGTTTCACCCAAAAACAGGGTTTCAGCACCTCTCCAGGAAAACACCGACCGCTGAGCACAAAGGGGAGTTCATGCAACTGTAAACCGTGTAATTACATACAACACCTGAGCTTTTACAGTGCAAAGGCTAAGTATGCACTCCGTGGGACATCGCACATATTGGTTGTAGATCAAACGGGCAACCACTTTTGGTAACATGGTATTTTTCAGTCAACTCTCCTCATTTACATTTAGCCAACCTTACCGCTCTTATCTAATTTGTAGAGTCATGGTGACTTAATCATTCCTTGCATTTTGTTTTCTGGAATTGCTTTTATCAGGTATAGACATACATAAAATACAGCAACAAAAAGAAAGTTCAGCAAGTATTCAATGTAAAGTCAAGGTAGGTGATTACTTCAGTGCTGTATGTACCATTTGTCAACATTTTTCTCTGTTTATTGAAAAAAACTTCTGCTGAGCTTCTTCACCTTAATTTTCATCTTGCAATTTGAAAAGACACACAATTCAGATTTTTTTTTAACTCTTTGCATCCTTCAAATGTGTTGCTCTCAATTTCCTGGAAATGCCAAAAACATGCCATTTGCCTTACTTGAGTTGTGTGGGCCTCTTTTTCTGTCCTTCATCCTTAAACATGGGAACTGGTTTGGAGCTAATCTTCCTGGCTGTGTGCTTCCTTGATGCGGCCGCCTTTTACATTTGCCTTTTGTATCTTAGCCTGGTTCTGCTGGAGGTTTCTTCCTGTTAAAAGGGATTATTTCCTCTCCACTGTCGCTACAAGCATGCTTAGTGTGAGGGATTGCCTTCGAGTCAATGAGTCGATGCAATCAACTGTTTTTCCTTAGATAGAAAAATCTTGTTGAACTGTAAATTGCCTTGATATCATGTGTTGTGAATTGGCACTATAGAAATAAACTGAATTGATTATAGTGTCAGACTGGTTAAAAGTTTTCTCTTTCAGCTGATTGCATTGAGTCATTGAGTTTGCAAGATTCCCACTGAACATTTTTAGTTGAGTTGTTTATAGAATCAGTTAAATCAATGTTCAAAGGTGATCTAGTTTTTTTTTATTTTTTTTAAGTCTTTTAGTTTAGGAGTTTTTAAAGTCTTCCCAAGATGTTCTGGGATTCTGCATCTTTCTAGCATAGCTATCACTGAAAATACCAGTAGCAAAATTCCTTTTAATAATCAATAATGAACATTTAACACCCGCTGATGGATGCTTCAAATTGGAAGATCATTGTTACAGACGTTGCAGCCAGACTGCTATAAGTGCAGACAGTTTCAGCATTAGAAAAAGCACCCATTGGAAGAGTGACAAACTTTCAAAGTAAAAGTAATTAAGTGTGATGGGTGAATTCCAATCTTGTCAATTCCTTGATTTGATTTAGCCACCGACCCATCAAGACATTTCCTCTTTCTCTTTCCTCACCTGGATTCAAGTCTCAAAGGAGATACCTGCTCCAGGAAACACCCTCAGCTATCATAACCTCTCTGCAAAGCAAACTTTAAATCCAAATGATCCTATTGGAGCACTGTTGACTTAATTTACACTTTTTACTCCATGTGTCTTGCTGTGCAGTAATTATGGAAACTGCTGCCCCTCAGAACAGCTTACCCCTTTGTCAATATTGTTTTACTGGTGCTATAATCAGGAGTTCTAGGTAAAGGCCAACGTTAATTTGGCGACAGAAGTAAGACCCTCATTACTGCTCACCATGGGAGCTAATTAAACACCTGCCAACAACATGCATGTTAAACCTAAAGGCCAGCAAATTTTGTTTATGGAAGAGATATTTTTAACTAAAGCCTAACAAAAGCAAAATTATATTATTAAAACCAATCAGGGGCAGGCTGAATAAAGATTGAACAAAATAGAAAATAAACAAACAATATAAAATATGAAGTGACATATGACATATGATTTGAAAGTATTTTTTTTCTTTAGGCACCACAATAAACATCTGGTTTCCATTTGGTTCTTTCTGTATTCATGTGTTTTTCCAAAGACCTGCAGCTTAGCATAGCTGGTACAACAAAGTGAACATTTCTTTTTTAAATGTCCCTAAATCTTTAAGTATAACATTCAGGAAACATTCAGATTCTTGTAAGCTCTATATAGAATATACACCAGTTATAAATAGGAGAAGATAATCTGCCAAACAATTAAAAATGGATGGTTGGGGCTGACTGTACAGGTAAATGTCAAACTTAGAATGAGCTAATGTCTGGTTGACTGAAAAGGATGAGCACGGTGGAATTGAAGAACGGAGCATTCCTCCGGTTATATTCGGGATCTTGGTGACAACTGAGGCTGTCTTCTAAGCATCAAACACACTCTCAGCTGTCACTGCTTCAATAGAAAGGGGAGATGATAAAGGAAGAAACCTCTCTGCCAGCTGCAAAGCCTCAAAAACTGTAAGAAGGTGTTTGGTACAGCAGGGATCACTGCGAAAAAAGAAAAAAAAATCTGCACATTGACATCAATTTCAATTCAATTCAGTTTATTTATATAGCGCCAAATTCACAACACATGTCATCTCAAGGCACTTTACAGTTCAACCAGATCATACAGTCAAATTGATACAAAGTTATCAATATTAATCCCTGATTTTTCTTGGGTTTTTATAAAGCTACATTATCTGGTTCTCAACAGCAGAAATGTGTGCTACTTTTCTCGAGAGGATAAGCACTATTGATTTCCTTTCATCATAGAAGCAATTCCTTTATTAACATTTTGGTTGTAGTGGGAGTTTTACAAGTTGAATCAATACCTTCGTTTGGACTAGATAAGATCTTCCTGAAACATCTGTTTCTCCTCCAGAGGTTACGGAATTCAGACACAAAAGCTTCAGTGACAAAATATCTGATGAGACGTCACTGCACTGTGTGCATCCGGATAATAATGGAGATAAACATATTCAAAGAACGAGAACCTATAAAGTTATTTACGATAAAAGACACCACTTTTTGACAGATTATATTAAAGGGAACTGAGCATGTCTGGGAGCCTATACAGTACATTGAAACTTTAAATGAAGCTTGATTATTTAGGACATCATCATTAAACAACAAGCTGGACTTGAAAGGAACCCTATTACATAAATGCAGTGTTTAGATAAGCTTTAAATGAGCACAGTCATGATAAATATAACAAAACAGAAACCAAAATTCACTGGATCATATTAAAATTAGATCAGATATACAAATTCAGAGTTCTGACAAAAAATGAAAACAGAATTTCTCATAAACTACTCTCCATGTGCGTTTTGAAAGTTTTATGTTGCAGATTTACTATCAGATATGTCACAGATTGGCAGAGGTGGATAATCCAGGTGCAGAAAGTAAGAAGCCTGCACAGAGATCCGTTCCAACCATTTGCATTTCCATCTCCAGCATGCAGAATAATCACCAGAGGGGCTAATCATAACATATCCTGTTAAATGAACAGGATGAAGGAAAACAAGGCAGGGTTTTTACTGTCTAGACCTGGACGATCCACCTCTGCAGATAGCTGCTTGCTTAATTTGCTATGCACCTCCCTGTAGCTTCTCTTCTACCAGCATGTCAACATGTTTCTGAAAGGGTAGAGGGTAGAGAGAAAGTAAACGTCCTGTGATTGGCCATTGGAGAAAGTAAACCGCTTTAAAGGGGCTGATTTTTAGGAAATTCCACTTCTTTAGAACGGACTGTTTTGTACCACAGTGCTTGTCGTGGGAAAAAAGTATTCAACTATTCACCCCAGTTAGATAAATAGAGATCGATGGATTTTTACTCAGTTGGCACAACATTTTATCTTTGCAAAGAAAGAACAGTTCATCATACAACCCTTATTGCACGGTAATCAGCTCTGTTCTAATCTGGCCCTGTTTGTTTACCCGTACTTCCAATAATGGAAAGCTTTCAGAGTCAAAACAAATTACAGACACTTTGGTTAAACAGTAACAGGTTATGAATAAACCTTATGAAAGAATCTGGCTTGAAATGTGAATAGGTATGTCTGGTCTACAAACACCCCACACTCAGGCATTATGTGGCCATGCAGGTTAAACAGACTGAGTGAAAAAGTTTTATAGTGAGTAAATATCAATATATTAAATAAGAGAAATCTAAATTTTCCGACCACAGAGCTGTAATATGCTGACAGCACCATAATTATGTGTATGTAAATGTATGTATTTACATTTATTTCAGTAACTAAATTGACTTCTATTATTTGAAAGTTCTGGGTGTGTCCGAATGTTCGCCCTAATTGCAGTATATAGGGCACTAAATACTGTTGGGATCTGGAGGTCTGTCCACTTTCTCCACCAGAGGGCGTATGAGATCTCCTGGAGCCGGAGCTGATTGCACCACCTGTCTCTCATCTGCTCATCAAGAGATCTGTATTTAAGGAGGCGGAGGTCTTCTCTCCAGTGCCAGAGTGTTTGCCAGTAACCAGAATCAGAATCAGAAATACTTTAATAATCCCAGAGGGAAATTACTTTTGTTACACGCTCTAGTTAAAGTTTTACATGATATATACACACATCCAACTATACAATACAATAAAGATAAAAAATAAAAATAAAAAGAGATAAAATATATATACACATATAGCTCTTCTATATATATATCTGTACGTATATCTATGTATATGTAAAAACCTAAATCCAAATATAGTGAAAAGTCCAATTAAAGTGAATAAATCCAAGTAAAGTAATACGTGGCGTGCAAAAATAGTGCAGGAATGATTTCCTGTGGCGCTCAGTGGTGCATCTGGGTAGGAGGAGTCTTCTGCTGAAGGAGCTCGTCTGCTGGACCAGTGTATCATAGAGAGGATGTGAGTCATTGTCTAAGATGGACTGAAACCTAGACAGCATCCTCCTCTCTGCCACGGTGGTCAGGGTGTCCAGCTCCTCCCCCACAACTTCACCGGCCCTCTTGATCAGTTTGTTCAGTCTGTTGTTTTCAGCGACCCTCAGCCCACTGCCCCAGCATGTGACAGCAAAGAAGAGCGTGCTAGCAACAACAGACTCATAAAACATCCTCAGCATGGTCCCACAGATGTTAAAGGACTTCAGCCTCCTAAGGAAGAATAGTCGGCTTTGGCCCTTTTTGTAGACCGCCTCGGTGTTTCTAGTCCAGTCCAACTTATTGTTAAAGTACACTCCCAGGTACTTATACTCCTCCACAGTGTCAACAGGTACCCCCTGGATGGATACAGGGGTCACAGGTGTTTTTGTCCTCCTCAGATCCACTATGAGCTCCTTAGTCTTTGTCACATTGAGCTGCAGGTGGTTCAGCTCACTCCAAGTGACAAAGTTGCCCACCACAGCCCTGTATTCAAGCCTGATCCAACCAGCCTGTCTGAAACTCTGACTCCTTGAGAACCTGATCTGTTTTCTCCTCTCTGCTTCCTAGACTGAACCTGCCTGAAACCTGAAACCCTGAAGAGTTTCTCTGCCAGTGATCTGCCTGTCTGTTCTCAGAAGAACTCTGGAGAACAGTTCCTGTCAAAGATCTGCCTGCCCGCTCTCAGAAGATACTGGAAGGAAACTCTAATCAGTGATCTGCCTGCATTCAATAAGCTCTGCCTCCGCCTAGCCCTCAGCCTGCCTCTGGACCCTCAAGGTTCCCCCCCTCAGCTGCTCTGCTCTACTCCAGAACAGGTATAGCCCTGCACACTCTCAATCCTGCAAAATACCTGGACCTCCACTAACTCCTCTGTCCTCCTCTGCAGTGAACCCACTCGTGACCAGTCCAGTCCCTTCCTGAATCTGAAAAATCTGTGTACCTTTTCAGAACCCACTCGTGACCAGACGAGTTCCCCACTTGAACCTGATCTTAAAACTTGTACATTCATCTTTAATAAACCTTTGAACTTTTCTCCTGCCTCTGAGTGTTCTGCATGTGGGTTAGACACGTTAAACAGACAAATAGTGGATACACCATTTTAAATGAGTATCCAAACGTGTAGTGGATGAAAAAGTAGTGGACTCAAAATGTCTAAAAATGCAACTTGAAAAAGAGTAATTATCTATGGTCACTAGACAAACAGATGTTTCCCAGATTGTTTTGCGAGGACAGTGGCAGAGGCATGTGGAGCAGTTGGAGTTACGTGACCAACGAAAAGTATTAATCATCTATCCAAACAGTAAGTTAACTGAGTTCATTATAAGGTTCACTATTTTTTCCCCGCTCTATATAGTGAGTGAGGCTATTTAGGGGTTAGGGCAGATGTAGTGTCTACACCTTGAAGCTGTCATGATCAGGCAGGATTACTAGCCCAAATGCAGAACTCACAGACACGGAGGCAGGATAAAAGTCCAATAGTTTATTGGATTCAGACAGGGTTCTACCTGTGAGGCAGAGAGGACAAAGCAGGTTAGGTTCAGGTTTACAGGTTCAGGTTTACAGGGTCAGAACAGACAGGCTGGCTCAGGCTTGTTAACCACAACTGGTTCAACAATCCGGCTCAGAGTGGAGCTCTCCTCCAGCTTATGAAGGGAGAGCTTAATGAGCAGATGGGGATCAGCTGTTACGGACGAGCACAAGCTCTCAGCAAAGGATCTACTGCGCCCTCTGGTGGGCAAACCTCTGGATCCCAACAGAAGCTTTCTCTCCATGTTCTTTTCCAGAGAAGAGATCACTCAGGACAAACTCTTTAGATAACACTTCATAATGTTTATGTATTAAATAACCATGAGACATTACAACAGATTTTGATAGAAATTCTAATGTTACTCAGTCCAGAGAAGTTGCATTGAGTTACAGCAGGCAGCGATTAATAAAGGGGCTACGATTCACAACTAGAGAAGCATTTTATACAACTCCAGTCTGCCACATCGTTACATAATTACATCATCACATCTTTACATCATTACATCATAAACATTAGTAAATGAGGAGACATTCGTGGCTCCAGCCTAATCAAAATGCATGAGGAAGATGACTTTTATCCTAACTGTCCCAATTAGATAAACTACATGGGAAAACATTAGTTCTGACACACAACAGGCAGATATTATTAGGGTTTAACTGACTTACACATCATTCATAAGAATAATCCTAACACTTCAAAGAAAGTAAAACATTATGTAACGGTAGTCATTAATTGTGACAATTTTTTAACTTAGAGCTATTATATCCCCTTTTGGAACACATAATCAGTTTCTTTTCAAAATGTGAAGTTATAAGTGGAAAACCATCAATTCAAATTCTACTCATGGAAGTTCCTTCTCTAAACTCCTGCACTTTGTGTTATGTTCACTCTCATGGTAATATGCTGCATAGGCACACACCAACTAATACTAAACTCCATTTTAAAATTCAGCAGAGTCCCATAAGCAAGGGCTGTCACAGGTAGAAACAGCTTTGGCCAAAAGACTTGCAGCTGTGCTAGAAGGCGACACCTTCTGTTTGATGTCCTCATACTGCTGGAGTCAATTTACTGATACCACTTTCCTTCTCTGCCGTCTGGCTTTTTACATTTCACAATGTGTTAACACTGAGAGAGCAAAGAACTTTCTCTATCAGAGAAAAAAGATCTCTAATGAATATTTAAAGTGTTTGACATGTTAGTGAACACTGTTTTGATTTAAAGCTCGAACTTCCTATAATGGAAAGTTCCTGCAAACAACAAATCTCACATGCATTAGCATCTTTTTTTTTCTTCTTCCCCAGCCTTGCAGTCTGCACTCATACATGACAGTCATTGCTTATTTTGACCCTGGTTTAGCTTAAACCGGTTTCCATGTTTAAATAAATTGTCCCTGTTCGCTCTCTCAGGATTCAAGTAAAGATATAATGGAGTGTTGAACAACATTTCCCTGAATGGAAGGTCCCTCAGATATTAAACAGGACAAAATGAACTGGATTAATACACATAAATAATTAAAAATGAATTTATACATATAACATATGATCTTATGGCCTGAAAAGGCCTCAGGGTAACGCCTACAAAAAATCCCATGAATGTCTGATGTATCATGAAGCTCTAGCGAAAGTTCAATTGAAGAAACTCTGACTTACCTCACATCATCAGAAGCCGATCCGTCTCCGAAGCGAGCCAATCAGCTTTGAACTACTCCACCACGAAGCCCAATCAGCGTCCTGCTTCCACTTTATAAACTCCCTCAAATCTCACCACAGCCGCTATCCTGCAATCGCAATGTCGGATTTCGATCCAGACGACAAGTCAATTTTCCCCGCTCGGAGAAACTCCCGTCTAGCCGCTCTCATCTCCTTCTTCCGCGTTACACTCCAAGGGTACATTGCCAGGCTCCGACCTAGACTCTGCTCAGATGTCTTAACGAGCCTCCCTCCTACCTCCTCGTGATTCATCTCCCTCGCCTTCCGCTTCAATCCGCTCCGATTCCTGGCCGCAAAAGACATGCAAGTCCTCCGCTCCCCTCGCCAGGCGCAGAAGGCCTCCCGGATCTGTCCCAGCAGCAGTCACCGCTACGCCCGCTCCTTCTCATCGTTTCGATGCAGCCTTGGACCTTCTTCAACTTCCTGATTCATAGCAGCTCCCCCGTCTAGTCCTTCTGGCGCTTAACAGCTCTCAGCCTCCCTCCGCTCCACCGGACTCTCTCACTCAATCCTTCGACGCTGTCCGCACGCTCCAACGTGGGAATCCCTGCACTGCCACGTCATCCCTGCCGCTGTCTGCTCAGACGGACCTCCCCCTCCCCTCATTCACATTAGGGAACGCCCGTCGGGCCAGCCTTAGGGTAAGACGTATTCAACCATGTTTTCATTCATAATTTTCTATCTATTTGAGTTTGCTCTTATGCTTCGTCTGCCTCTATCAGGCATACTTATATTAACACACATGCTGATATTTTCACTAGCCTCGTTCTAAATTATTCAGGGGAATATTTTAATTTAGTCTCTTATTCTTCCCTCCCCTGAAGTCGATCAGCAGGTCGCATCAGCAGGTGACGTCACAGTTTTTCTTAAATCATCCGATCTCCGTCTACCAGAGATCTTTCTATTGGCCAAAAAATTTGGCCGCATTTAGCATCTATCGTGATTACTCAGAGCTTCTGCAGGAGGGCCATCCGATCAGTCTGTCCCCGCCGTGCACGCTTCATATATATCGTACCTCAGTCTTAGCAGCCCGTCATCTTACCACCCCTTATTATTACTTCTGATTATCGTTCTGTCTTCTTCTTCTTCAAAAAAAAAAAAAAAAAAAAAAAAAAAAAAACACAAAACTGATGTTCTCCATCAGTCATTTCTAAATGCCAATTGCGCTCCTTGCTAGGTCAGCTAATTTGCCATGCGCTTATTTCTCAAGGCCGCGCTTTCATTTCCAGTTGCTTGATCCGGCAATTTCCGTCCCTCTCCTTGGTCAGATTACTGAACGTAGGCTGCCGTTCGGATCTCCTGGTCTGACTGCTTCTAATTGGAACAAATTTCTTTTCTATGTCGACATTATCTATCTCCTGCCATGCTTCAAAATTTTACGGATGCTGCATCCGTAGGTTTTGGGGGGTTCTTCAGGACAGGTGGTTCACGGGTTCATGGCCTCTTTTATTCACACCCATTATGCTTGTGTGAGGTCTAACCCTAGCTAGCTTGCATCGTGGGGCTTTGGGAAGGAATCGCGTCCGCCCACTGCGATAACTTCGTAGTAGTTGAAGCCACTAATAAGTCACTCCTCCTCCCAGTCTCTCATGCCTTCATCAGAAGTATCACTGGCAGCAGTCACTAACGTTTCATCATCTCGGCGCGTTATGTTCAGGCATTCAGCACTTTTATTCGCCCAAGCGTTACCCTACGTCCACTCATGGTTCTTCACCACCTCAGGATACTCTTAGAATCACGTGGCCTTCCCTCTAGTAGGTAATCTGGGCATTCGTTCTGGACCGAGCAGCTGCATTGCAGCTACTCGCGGGGTTCTGAGGCTTCCCTCAGCTCTGGGCCGATGGCTCACCAGCCTATACCTCATTCATCCGCCCAGAACTCTCACCAATTCTCTCAGCTCAGTGCTCTCTCTGCCTCTAGGTAACTCTATTACAAATACTGGTGGTGGTTCAACTCATTTTCATAATTTTCTGACCTAATCACGACTATCCTCTAACTCATTTTCTACTCCCACTCCTTATCAGTTTTCTTCATTATTCCCTGCTTCATGCAGTCTTCCATGCTGTCTCCTTGCTATTCATGCTATCTTCATTCTGGCTCGCATTCATGCAATCTCACCTTTATGACAGGCATTTATATGCATTCTCCTGTGTGTCACGTCACATCTGGTCTGTGTCTCGTCATGTTTGCTTGCATTTTCAATGCATCAATATGCACCATGTCTGCGTCTCGTCATGTCTGTATCCCGTCATGTTATATGTTCTATATGGACTCATCCGCAAGATTCATTATCAGACTCATCCGCAAGATTCATTATCAGACTCATCCGCAAGATTCATTATCATCGTCATCATAATGGGATGCATCATCGTCGTCATCATCATCATCGTCACCATCATCCGCAGGATTCATCATCATCGTCATCATCATCATGGGATCATCATCGTCATGGGTTCATCGTCATCATCATCATGGGATCATCATCGTCATCATCATCATGGGATCATCATCGTCATCATCATCATGGGATCATCATCATCATCACCATCATGGGATCATCATCATCATCATCATCATCATCATCATGGGATCATCATCATCATCATCATCATCATTATCATCATGGGATCATCATCATCATGGGTTCATCATCATCATTATCATCATCACGGGTTCATCATCATCATCATCATCATCATCACCATCATCTTCATCATCATGGGTTCATCATCATGGGTTCATCATCATGGGTTCATCATCATGGGTTCATCATCATGGGTTCATCATCATCATCATGGGTTCATCATCATCATCATCATGGGTTCATCATCATGGGTTCATCATCATGGGTTCATCATCATGGGTTCATCATCATCATCATGGGTTCATCATCATCATCATCATGGGTTCATCATCATCATCATCATGGGTTCATCATCATCATCATGGGTTCATCATCATCATGGGTTCATCATCATCATCATGGGTAAATCATCATCGGTAAGTTCTCGGCGTCAACCGTGGTCGCCATCCTCATCAACAACCTGGCTCGGTAAGTTGTTTGCAAACCTTCTCAGCATTTCATTACGCATTCTTTATTCTGTCCCTAGTGTATGCCCTACGAGCATACGGACTCTCCGGCCTCGACCTCGGCTTTTTGGGGGAACATCCCTATTCACATTCATCTACTCATGCATGTTAAAGCATAATTCAGCATGAATGTTCCTGCCGAGGTCTGAGCGCCAAAGACTATACTTTCTTATCAATAAATTCTTCTAATTATCTTTTCTCTCTGTGTGAGTTTTTCAGATTGAAATGAAGCTCTAGCGAAAGTTCAATTGAAGAAACTCTGACTTACCTCACATCATCAGAAGCCGATCCTTCTCCGAAGCGAGCCAATCAGCTTTGAACTACTCCACCACGAAGCCCAATCAGCGTCCTGCTTCCACTTTATAAACTCCCTCAAATCTCACCACAGCCGCTATCCTGCAATCGCAATGTCGGATTTCGATCCAGACGACAAGTCACCCACCTCCATCCCCTTCTCCGCCATCGCAGCTGAATCGTCCTCCATGACACGACTTCACCTCAACCTCATCAGAGAGTATTAATCCCAGTTGTCACCATCCCTCGTCTCATCGCATTGGTCCGGCAGAAGACCACCATGTTGAGCCCGGTTCTGCCAGAGGTTTCTTCCCAAAGAGGAGTTTTTCCTCTCCACTGTCGCTTCATGCTTGCTCATCATGGACACTTCACGGTACCTGCATCACCGAGCAGGACCTCTATATCCCGAGTCTGAGTGAAGCCCCGGCGTCAGCTCCCTCAGTCTTCTAGTCCCACAATTCTGCCCAGCAGATCACCTTGTCAACCAGCTCGGATTAAACCACCACCAGTTTCAGGCCCGGGGGGAACATCCCTATTCACATTCATCTACTCATGCATGTTAAAGCATAATTCAGCATGAATGTTCCTGCCGAGGTCTGAGCGCCAAAGACTATACTTTCTTATCAATAAATTCTTCTAATTATCTTTTCCCTCTGTGTGAGTTTTTCAGATTGAAATATGTAAACGTCCATTTATACAAGTGGAAACGTTTTATGTTAAATGATTCACAGGTGAAACCCTTGCCTCAAAGGTGAAACACATGTACTGAAGAGGATTTAGGACACTGAAAAAAGGTTAACTGATTTATTTTTTATTTTATTTAAGTTTAATATGGGAAAAAATCTGAATTCTAGCTTTAATTTCAGAATTCTGACTTTAATCTCTTAATTCTGACTTTTTTCACAGAGTGCTGATTTTAATCTCAGAATTCTGACTTTGTTCTGATATTAAACTCAAATAAAATAAAATAATCTGTTAACTTTTTAATATTTTTTCCAGTGGCCCTATTCCTAAAAAAATAGAAATGTCAGAATTCTGAGATAAAATTCATAATTCTTTGATTAAAATCAGAATTCTCACTCAGATTTAGGTCTTATTTCCAAACTGCAAACTCAATACTTTTTTTCTTTTGTTTGTTTTTTTCACCTTTCAGATTTGAACCTACATCTGTGCTTCAGGCTATTGTCCTGCTGTATGAACTAAGGATTTGTAGATTTGTTTCTGTTCAAGGTCAGAAACTGACAACAGGATATTTTTCTCCATAGAGAGTAGAATTTATGGTCATGTTGATACAATACGTTTTCAGGACCCTGAAACGGCAAAGCAGTCCCCATCTATCATACAACCACCACCGTGCTAACATGTCGATTTGATATATTTGGTATTTTTTTTATGTTCACTTCTGGTTTCTGTGAACATTCCTCTGAACCTTAGGTGGTCATAGGTTGGATGAAAGCAGAGCAGAGGCTGTACTTCCTGCAGCAACTTCAGAGATAGAACATCCCTCATATGCTGCTTATAATCTTCTAAACTGCTTTTAATGCTATTAAAATAGGCCTGCTCTCTAGGGTCAGAAAAACGCTACTAACATCTCCGCTGACCCACATAACTAGTGGACAAAATGACTCTGACCTTTAGATTGACCTTACTGACTGTTTTTCTGCTGGTTTTTTACTTTTTTTTTTTAAGTCTTTATTTAGGCCACCCATCTCATTAAAATGTGTTGGATTGTCTGAAACATTTAGTACATAGAAAAGTTGTGAGATTTGATATGTTCATAAAGTAGCATTAGAAATCATTTTTTTTATGTAAGTTTTTGTATAATAAAATGCTCATAATTACTCGGTATAAAAATCATTCCCCAGGTCTGTAGATATGAAAAAATAACACAAACGGCTACATTCGCATCAATGTTCAATCCAGGCCCTCCTCTCTTTTTATTTTGCTGTCTCTGCCTCTTTGTCCTTTTTTCTGTGGACTCCTGGCTCCATCCAAACATCCAGATCTATTCCTCGTTTCATTTGGTTGACGGTGTGTTACTCACACACTGCTCTGCCAGAAGAGCTTGTTGAGTTATGCAAATGGTTACCAAGTACCAAAGCTGTTTCAAAGCTGCTAAAACAAACACTTGTGTGCATTAAAAGAACAAAGCATACTGTGGGGGAGAAGTGGTGTTCTTCTGTGCAAAACCGTACAAAGGATGTTAACAGAAGTTTGACTTTGTCATCAGACAGAAACATGGGAACTGTCAGAAGCAGCTCTGGATTTGCCTTCCAGTTGGAAGATTTACAATTTAAACCGTGTTGATTCAGAGTACAGCTCTATCACGTGTGTCCTTGGGAACATGGTTGTACATATTTTTATGGCAAAGCATTAAAAAGGATTTCTGTTGACATTTAGTGATAACAAACCATGCATAAAAGGCTTGTTTCAGTTTTCATGTTGCTAAGGTACAACTGTTCCACTGTTTCATACTCTGTTTATTAAACAAGATGAGCTATCTCTATAGTCATGCTGCTATAGAAGTAGGCCCCTTTTTCATCATCCTGTTTTATTCTGTCTTTATTCTCCAATTGTGCCATATTTTTGTGCGTGTTATGTGTTCTCTTTCATTATGTTTAGCATTAAAACTTGCTTAGAGCTCATCTGCTTAATGGTTTCTTTCCTTATGCTACGTTCAGAACGGACGCAGCAAAAGCAGCAAAATCGCGTCTGCTGCTTCCTTTTTGCTGCTTGTACCAGTTAGTTCTGACGCGCGGCTGAAGCAGCTTTGCTGCTCTGGCTGCGTGGTGCAAAAGTGGCTCTGACGCGCGTTGGGCGGAGCTACTCTATCCTTTCTCTGCCTTGCAGCTATATTTGCTGTGATCAGTGGGAATAAAGTAGTTTTAATATGTTTTTAAGTGAGAAAATACACCTGAAAACTTAATCAGTTCAGTCAGTTCATCCAGATTACAATCCTGCCTCCCAATGTTATTTCTGTCAGAGCCGCTCAGACCCCCACATACAGCAGTGCGCCGACAGAAGGAATCCCTTCATCAGCAGCCTCTGGCTGGGTCGCCTCCTTGCGGTTCACCGCGGCGGCTGGTAGGTGTTTTTCATCTAAATAATCCGATCTTCAGGCACCAGAATAATAAAAGCGAACATATTCTGCCGGCAGATGTATGCATTTTAAGTTAATTATGCGTTAATAAACTGTTTAAGAGAAGTGATCAGAGCGGTCTGTGTCATCAGCGCTGTGTCTCTCTCCCTGCCAGCTCCCAGATCAGCTTCTCTGATTGGTTTGCTGATGGAAAAAATTTAATTTTTCCATCTCGAGCAGCAACGCGTTTGCGGCGCGTCACGCGTGTCAGATGCTTAAACGCGCCCGACGCGCTGCTTCAGCTGCTCAGACGCGCTGCACCTGCTGCTCAAAACACGCCGCGGGACCTTTTGCTGCGCCTTGACGCGCGTCAACCATTGACTTTGCAGGTAAACTCGCTGCTTCTGTCGCGCCAGCTGCGTCCGGTGTCAACGCAGCATTAACAGAGCCACATGTGGAGCTAGTTGAAGCAGCCTCAGAATTGTCGCTCACACTGTCTTTTATGAATTGGAAATCCTATTTCTATTGGTGCAGTATTCATTCCTGTCAGTTATGACATTTTTGTAAAAAAATATTTTTATATGTTGGATCTGTCAAAACGTGTTAAACAGATTTTTTTGATCTACATCTTCATTTCACTAGAATGAAGAACTTTTATTCTGTGCCATTCTAGACAGTTTGTGGACGTATTGCTTTTGAAGAAATAATGGTTGTCATTAACAGCTGAGGGAATGAAATTTAATATCAGTAAGGCAATAAGAAACACACAGAAGAATTCTCGATTATATAAAGAACCTGTGCAACTAGTAGCATGGATGTAAGTACTCACTTGACTGTTAAAAGCAAAGATTGTAAAGTCTTACATCAGCTGCGATGAAGGATCTCATTTATGCATTTTGAAAAGATGGAGTTTCCAGAGAGGACGGGAATATATCCACAGGGGCCGAGGATTGTAGGTTGTGTGGTACGGTGTTGGCAGCAATGGTCCAAAATCTCTCTTTATGGGGAAGATAGAGAGGAAGACAAAACTTTCAAGGGTGAACATGAATGCGATTGAGACTAGTGGAGGGGAGGAGCTAGGTCAGACTAAAGACAACAATAGCAAGGAGATTTAAACAAGGAATCTTAAGGTGAGTTTTTCATAATGTTGAGAGCAGGTAGGTAATTAATCTGGATAATCGGGTACTGTGTATAAGCAACAGTGGCAATTTCTCATTAAAAAACCAGGGAGGCTAAACTGCCGCTGTAAAAAATGTTGGTCAAATATGCAGTTTAATGACTTCTTAAATGTAGTCATTAAACTGCATTAAATATGTGCTAAAATGCGCCTGATCTCATGAGTGTGTGCATTAATCAGCATTTTATTCTGCTCTCGGACACAGTTTCCCCTCCGCTCCAGAGGAGCAGGACACTAACAGTCAGCGTCTATGAGAATTTCAAGTTTGAGCCTCGTTCTATTGAGGTTTAGCGGTAAAAAAATAGAGCGTTGATTGGATAACGTGCTGAAATACGTCCCCTCGAGTGAGATTAAACCTCTTGGTGGGTCTATGTAGCAGTTGTGGGTTAGAAAGCTACTAAAGATAATAATTTGCCAACATACTAGAGAATTTTGACTGACAATAGCCCGTCAGTAAGGGGTATTCTTAATGAGTCCAGAAGGAAAATGTAATGATCTCAGAACGTATGACCCAATATGCAAGAGGAGACAGACAGTGGGAAAGTTCAAAGCATTTAACTACAGCGTGTGGCTGCTCGTCAGCTGGGATTCCCTGGATACTTTGTAAAGATAGGAACTCAGTAAGTGACTCCCTGATGTAATCTTGGTTGGTTTGGTTTGTGGAAGCTCATTGGCAGAATTCTTATATGACAGAAAGGACACTTGAACATGATTCACATCATTTTGTCCTCCGGAGGGGGGAAACGTATATTTACAACTCGAATTCGAATCAGCGCTATATCGTCAGAAATCTCAGTTTTCCGTCAAAATGGCAGACGCTCATGAAGCTGTATTTATACCCTAGCACCAAGTACCAAATCTTGCTGGTGTGTGTGCATGTATGTGTGTCCCAAATGTGCCTGTTTGGCTCCGACACTTAAACAGGAAAAAGGTGTACTCTGTTTATGCCAAAATCTCTTAGCTTACAACCTGATTGTGTGCAAATCAGCAATTAGGAACCTTGTCTTTGCCAAGATTTGTACATGACCTCCAGCATGTATTAATTCTGTGTCCTGTCCACTGTATATCAGTGATGGGAGCAACAGCGTTGAAGGTATATATATATATAATTATATTATATTATATTATTATTATATAAGATAAATAATGTCTCCAAATTTCAATTGAATTAATCATTAAAGATTAAAGATTTTTCTTCTACTTCCTGATTGACAAATCCGACCAGCGCCATCTCTTGGCGGTGAGTCCAACCTATGTTTTTTGTACGTTCAGTGTGAGCAGTTAGCTCACATCAGAGCACTGGGTCTAAGAACATGCATTATGTGCTGTGAACTTTCAAACCGTACAATTTCATCGTACAGTTTCAGCTGTGGGTGAGTATAACAATTGAAAATATTGCACATTGCATGCCCAGCCTTAGTCCTAAATCAAACCCCCACCCCAAGAGGAGAATCTTTAGTCAAGGGCACCAGTCGTTGGTCCCCACAAGTACCTATAAGTCCCCAAAAGGTAGCCTATTCCTGGGAAATTGTCCCCACCAGGTAACAAAAACATAACCACATGTTTAGCCCTGGGAATGACAGTTTGTTTGTAATGAATTAAACATATTATTTTCATGTAAAACTTTTTTGTCAAAAAGTTAACTCTTCTAGTCCTAAAATATAAAATACTTGTACTGCGACATATCAGCATCAGTTACAATCCCAAGACTGGACTGGTATCTTATCCTTCTGGTTCAGAACAGATTTGCAGTTTCAACTGTCTATAATGCTTTTAACCACACTGTTCCACTTGAATCTTCTGCACCGTTTGATGTCAGTACAGGCTAACTTGTTATAACAACCTTATAACCTCCATTTTGGAATGAGGCTGTTGCGTGCAGTCTGTGACAAGTTACAAAAAGTCAGGGGCTGCGCCACCTAGTGCCAGGGTAGCGCTCATTCCAATTCACTTCAATTTAGTTTGTTTAAATAGTGCCATTTCACAGCACTTCATCTCAAGGCAATTTATAGTGCACCAGATCATACAATCAAATTGAAAGTTTTCTCTCTAAGGAAAACCGGTTGATTGCATCGACTCATTGACTCGAAGACAATCCCTCACACTAAGCATGCTTGTAGCGAAAGTGACATGCAAAAGGTCAGCGCTTGCGGGCGGGGACAGCAGATTGTACCACTTTTGGTGCGCCTTGTTCGACGCTGCAAGTATAAACCAACTTTTAGAGTCTTCCTGTAATTACTATTCATATATGTTTAAATGAATAGTAACTTTAGAACAATAGTAAAAGCCATAAAACAGTGGTCACAACACATACTGACAGATCACAAAGTCAGGAACACAGAAAAGAGAGAGAAACATGGTGTATTTGTGTGTAGTGGGGTGGGGGTGCCTAGACCTTCACTCCAAGGAAAATTCAGTCTGAAAGTACAAAACAAAAGTCACTGACATTATGTGTCAAATGTTCAAGCCTTAAGTGAGATGTGACATCTTCTGCCCACTGCTTTTGGGAAGGAGGGCATTCTTTCTTCTACTTAGAGTATTAAGCTCCTTGTAAGTAATGCAATGACTGTTATTGCATTGGACAAATTTGCTGCAATTGATGTGCCACAGGGGACAACCCCAAATAAAGCAGTTATAGAAGTCAGGTCAAGATTTCTCTGACACGAAAATAATATTGTGTTAGAAATTGCTTCCCAAAAGGTCTGAAGTCTGTGACAAAGGAAAACCATATAACTGAGGTCAGCAGGGCTGCCCTAAACCTGACACAGGAAAGTTTTTTGCTATTTCATTTTGGGATGAAGAATCTCTTCAGCATCCCAAACTGCAGTAAGCCATGTCCAATGCAATTTGATGAAGAATTGAATGCCTGCAACTGTGGCCCTGCTAGGACCTCTCCAAATGTTTTTCCTTCAGTACAGATTTCAGATAGATGTGTGGTGGTAAAACACCTCTCTGAAACCTAACATATTTGATCCAAGGCTTCAGACATGTTGTTGAGACTATTTCTTGTGTGCTTTTCTTGCTGGCTTCCATTTTTGCAGGCTGCTACTCCTTTATCAAGGTGTATAACTCTCTGATTACTCCCTATTTCCTGAACCACTCATGAAGAAGTTCAGCATTATTCCTGTAATTATGAAAGGGGAAAAATCTTAAATATGACGTTGATAGAGAAGTTGTTACTGTACTCCTTTCTGGGTGAAAAAGTAGCATGAAAAACCAGAGATCATTTACACATTATTGTTTTTAGGCTAAATATTTTTGGTCCATCATATACCTGATTTAGTCCAGAAATAATTGTTGAAAATTAAGATTTGTTTGTCAGTCTGATTTTGTCCTACTTTAGTCCTCTAAAGTAGAAGACGTTGCGAACCACTCTTTCAATGTCTATTTATCGATCTGAAAATTACGGCTTTTCATCTTTCACTTTTCAACCAAAATGTAGATGTTGTTTGAACGTTAACCATGTCGTCTTTTCAATGTCTTTTTAACCAATTTTTGCTCGGTGGATGGCAACTATCTACACTGCCAAATGTTCCATAAACAGGTTCAATGACCATTCATTTCCTGTTTTTGACTAGCCAAGAAACTCTCCTGACCTGAATCCCACAAAAATCTTTAAGCTGTCGACAAGAGAAACATGACAAACACCAGCGTTTATCTGTAAAGTAAACCATGGCTTCCAGAATACCTTCACTGTTCCACAGGCTGATGGCGTCAATGCAAAGCTCAGTGATGCAGTGGGCTAATTCATACTACAGAATCAAACCTTTGACCGTACAGAATTACTTATACAATTCAGAAGTTTAATATTTCAGTTGAAGTACATAATAACCACCACATGCACTTTTCATATTGATTTTATATATTTTAACCTTCTAGGAAATTGGATTTCTTTTTGTTAACATTGTAAACTCATATAGGTTGAAATTAAAGAAAAAGGGCCTTTAAATATCTACCTTTGTGAAGATATAGCTATTTGATTTTTGCGATTCATCTGCTTTTTGTTTTGCCATCTCAAGTTGTGTTTCAATTACCCAGACTTAAAAAAGAGAAAACAATAAATTTACTGTTTTGAATAGATTATCTTAAATAAAGCAAACTATGCTAATTATACCAATTCAAAAAATGTGTGGCTACTTTGTCCTTTAGTTTGTTGTTTAACCTGCAGCAAACACTGATCATTTCTTCCTTTTTTGTTTCTTTAGTTTCAAAGTGTCTTCTGACAAGTTGTATACTCTCTGCGGCTTCAGTTTACTTTGACTTTACGTGGATCTGTCCACCGTCCTTTCACCCCAAAAAGATGTTGCGGTGAGGGGAGTTTTGATAAGGGGAAGGCTGAATTCAAAAACACACTTTTAGTTTTGAGAGCAAGCTGCACAGGATATTTTGTCAGCCTTGAAGTCTTTTGTCGCTGAGCTCCACATGACGAATTCATTATTCCGAATTTGTTGGGCTTTTCCGTCTTCACGCGACCGTCCACATCCAAAATATTATCCCATCTCACCTTTGAGTTCAAGCACGCCAGCCGGCTTGCATTCAATCACACCCAGCATACAGCTCAGCTCACGGCCTGCTCCATCACAGTCTTTGTAAGCATGTCAGCCATTGCCAGCAGCCTGATTAATACCCAAATTGATGCTGACATCCTCTGAAATTGTAGATACATCAGCTATGCTCCAAATCTATATAGAAGAAATCCGACTAGCATAAATCCAAACATCCATACATCTTCTGCATCCTGGACTGACAACATTGTAAAACACACCATCCTATAAGCCTCCCATGAGTCCAAGGTGTATCCCACAAAGTATGTCCTGGCAAGACAGGATGGGTCGCCTTTTCCCTGTCTTCCAGTTGAAAAAATTTCATCAATTTTATTGAGAGACTAGCTGACCAGATCCATTGTTGATCCATTGAATTCAGGTGATATGAATAAAATCAGAAAAGATAAGACACAGCAAAGAAGGGACAGAGCAGGGTGTTGGAGGGGCAACAGGAAAATGTGACCAAAATCAAGGATCCATTATTGCTTTGTACCCCCCCAGGAAACAACACATTTTCTGAGCAGCAAAGGCAGGACATGGTACATTTCTGCTTAAATGACATGAAGTGGTAATTTTAGAAGTTAATCTAAACAATAACAGCAAAAGTTCTTTTCTAGCTGTATGTTTTTTACAGAGTTCTTGGACTTTGTTGAGCCTACAGTAGCTGCCATTCAAAATTTCCCCACTTTCCTCGATGGGCCCTTGGCTGGTCCCCTACAATTCCCTTTTAAACATCTCTTTGTACTAAAATATTCTGTCATGATTTGTGGACAATAACAGCTAAAGAGCAGTGCCATCTTCCTGTAATTCAGTAAAAGGATGGAGCCTGGGTAAAAAAAAATATGCACATCCAAGAGAAGGAGGGGCTCACTCCTGTGGCTGGAAGTTGGAGGGGATTCTGCTCAGAGTTGTGGGGAAATGGGCTGCCATTCAGCTGGTATTTTAATGGAAAGGGCCATATCGAAGGGCTACTACTGCACATGGAGAAAGTGTGACATGATACCAACGAGCAGCATTTCTAGGGCAACATCATGAAATGGGAAACATCCAAATTGGTAGGGGTGGTGTTGCACTGAAGGCAGGTGTTTTTCTTTAGGATAGGAAAAACAGAATCAGAAATAAACAGATATAACCTCCTTTGTGCAAAAGTCAATATTTCTCCATTAAAGTCCCTATAGTTGACAATGGAAACCTTAATAGAGAATGTAGCAGCAATGAGCTGCTAATCAACTGTGCTTGATTCAGTGATCATCATCAAGTGTGATCACCTCTATAAAAGCATATTTTTTAGTTTATTCAGTGGAGCGGGCATGGGAACAAAGATTAAACAACAAGATTTGTGCCTAACTTGAATCCTTTAACATCTATCATGGAGCTCACGTTCAGAAGGTAGCCTTGCTGTCAAAGCAGTGAAGTTGCAGGCCAATGCAGAAAACTACATTCAAAGGTTTCTACTGCTGAGTTATAATATGAAATATCCCAAAGACTGTCAGATTCACAGAAGGGATGGGCAATACCAATTTTTTTTCATATGATGGCAATACTTTTTGATATCAATACTGACAGTGATACTTTTGAACTAACATTTTGTTGCCTTTATATACTATTCATTAACTACCACAAACTTTTTTAAATATATATCAACTGTTATGCATGTTACAACCCACCCTTAAGACCACTAAGGGTCAATTCTGGCACTGGATGTAACAAAAAAGTCAGTAAACTAAAAGATGATGTAAGTAGAAAAATATGATTTATTTCACAATTTGCAGGGGTCACAAAATACAGCAAACAGCAAAACAGAGAAGCTTTAAGCCTCAGGGTCTCCAAGGCCAAAACAACTAACAATCCCCCAGCCCCCCACCCCCTTAGTTATAAAACAAACCACTTTCTAATGGAGAAATGACAAGAAAGTACAATAACTGAACTCCCTGACTAACAACGAAACAAAAAATGGCAGAGAACCCCTACCAGCTTCCACTGTGAACAGAAAAAATGCTTTAGTTAGCAAATTGTTCAACATGAAACAGACAATAACACTCAGCTCACAGACAAGATCACTGCCAATCAAGTCCCAGTGAATAAGAAAAAAGGGGCCTGACATCTCAGGGTTGAAGCTTTTTATGAGGTGGCTGATGAGCTTCAACACATTGCAGCTGTAACAGCCAGGTAGTCCTGAAACACAAAGAGAGGTCAGTGACCATAATAATGCATTCTATGCATCTCAAGAAAAACATGTGAATAGCAGTAGTGAACAATATTTGCAATAAAAAGTTTAGATGTAAAACTTAATCAAACAATATTGATTGTAATAACCATGTAATAAAACATCAACTTAAATTCTAGGTTCAATAAACCAAATGAAAGAGTAATGTAATGTAACTGTTCCTGTTTAAAATTCATAACTGAACACAAACATGTTATCTCATATTGAGATAAATGCCATTATTCATACCTTAATAAGTAAACCTAAGTTAAATCTTTCCACCAAACTGTTTGAAAGCACTCTTAGACTTTGCATTCATTTGTTTTTTCTTGCTTTGCCGTGACTCTATCTGCAAGGTGCTTAAAATATTGCTGGTATTGCTGCAGTGTGGGACTTTGTTATCACACAATCATACATCGTGCTGTGTTTTTCAACAGATAAAAATAAGCCCATACCATGCCTCTCTTTTTCTCTTCCTTTGCTTTTTGATGATGCTTGTAGGAGGAGGAAGAAGCAGCCGCAGCGGGTGCAGACACACAGTGAAAAATCCTGTCTACAGACCCAAAGAAAGGAGTGTTTTAATAATTCAGGAAAGCCTTTGGAAAGTAACACAGAGATTTTAGCTGTTGTTATTTTTTCAAATATATTAACTGGCATCAATATTTTTTGTCATGAGATCAATGCAAAAAAGTGATGGTAGGTCAATACCACAGCGCAATCTGCCCATCCCTAATGGAGAGAAAAGGAAATGGTAGATGTGCTTCAAATTTGGGGTTTGACTGTAAAAAAAAAAATCTATCTGTCACTCAGGGAGCTGTAGTTTTGTGAAAGCGTCCATCAAGGGGCTATATGCCATTTCTCAAGAGGACAATGATGTATGAGCCATTTAAAACAGATGTAATTTGGTCTTATCTTTCCTCAAGGGGGCTGTACTTTTTAATCTTTTACAAATACATCTGCAGTTTGAATGTCTCAGCTCACTCCATTTCTGACAAATGGTAGATAATAGCAGGAGTAATGAGAGGCTTGGTTGAGTAATTTCTTTCTATAGAGCACCTGGAAAAAGACATCAACATTCAGAACGTCAAGTGATGGACTTACTGGCTGGTTCACATTTGGGTTCAGCAGAGGAATATCTGCCAAATGGAAACCTCAGATGTGCAAAGGTACAGTCAAGACTTCCAACTCTTAATTTATCACAGCACAGAAAAGGCTAAATTGGAAAGAGTTTGAAACTTATTAATGTAGATTTATCCATGCCTTATATCATTATGGAGGATTTTATGTTCATTGGAAGGCATGTAAGGTTGTTTTATTCTTTTTTATCAGGAATGTTTGGTTCAGATATTTTCTCAATAGATCGCTGGTATTTTGGAGGAGGGAGCAGCCAGACAGAAACTCTGAGCCAGCAGCTCAAATAGTACAAAATACAAATATCATCTCTTGCCCCCATTTCCTTTGAGTCTGGTGAACACAGTATAGAGACATTCTCTTTCATATGACTACTTCATTGCAAAACTATGAATACTATGGAGTGAATACCATGTGGTGAATCACATTAATAATATTATTCACATTATTGCTGCAAGCAAATATTTTCCAAATGGAAATTTTTGCAAAGTCCTGCTTAAACTTGATCTGGTTTTACTGATGTTTTTTTCCCCGTTAAAGGTGTCTTTTTCGTTCCACTGTTGTAGAATGCATGTTTAGTACGAGGGATTGATGTAGAGTCAAGAACGCAACAAAACCACAAGTCTGCTGTCACTACATTTTCATCCAGGAGGAGCAAATGGTGGAAAGTTAATGACTGGATGCCGTCAGCTGGTTTTCCTTAGATTGAAAACTTAACCAATCTGATTGTATAATTGAACTGTACTGTTTCTTTAAAGTACCTTGAAAAGACGTGTTGTGAATTGGTGCTAGAAAAAAATACTGAATTTTGACCAGTTTTCAGTAAGTGGTCTATATATAAATGCTAACAAGCATTCCTAAACATTTCCTAAAGGTGTTTAAATCTGACCTGCAGATCTAAAAAATATTTGGGCTGAAATGTGTCAGTGCTCCTTTCTGGTGAGCAAACAGAATCCATGGACTACATGCTCTACGGAGTGGATTATGATCCTTAATTGTTGCAGGCAAATAACTTGTTTAAAAAACTGGAAATTTTATTTTATTTTTTTTTTTAACTGTTAAATCAAATTAAAGAAATGCAATCCAGAAATCAAACTTTTAAAAAATTAGAATAACAGGTTTTTATTTAATTGTTTTAGAAACCTTTTTTATTTTTTTCCTTTTCAGATTGAGTTTTACAAATGTAATTCTTTTAAATTGGTGTTTTACACATTACATTCATTTCAAGCCAAATAAAAATGCTAATTTCTACAGATCTATAGAAACTAATCTTTTTGCTGCTCAGTCTGGACGAAAACCCACCCACAGAAGTGTGGAGAATGTTATCTGTAAAATGTTGTTTGAAATAAATGCAATTCATAAAAATACATCGGAGAAAAGGAAATTTAAAAACCATGAATTCAAATCTGTTAGAAGCTATAACAGAAGCTAAAATAAATGTAAAAACTAATAATAAAAACAATACCTTGTAAAACAGCAAAGTTTTTTTGCAAACCTTTCTGATAATTTTTTTTTTTTAAGTTTCATTTCTGGATTGCTTTTTTATTCCCATAAAAAAAAAAACATGTTTTTTTTGTGTGTGTGTTACTGTTTTACATTTTCAGTCACAAAATGAGTTCTATGCTTGCAACTATAATCAAACCAAAGTCACTCCATAATGCCTTCTTGGAGGAACGTTTTTTTTTTTTTTTTACTTTGAATATTTGCACATCTTATGTCAAAGGTCAGGTTTAAGTACAAGAACTGCCAGTTCTACCCCTTTGTACATTTATTGTGAGATTCCTTCTTAGTCCTTACTGTCCAGGGTCAAATGCTTCTCTAGCCTTAAGCAAATTATATAAGGGATTATTTACAATAAAAAGCTGAGAAAATACTGTTCACATCCAAGTTGCATGTGTGCCACTTCCCCCAGTGGATCAGACCAGACACCATATGTTGCATATTTTACAAACCCAGATGGAATACAGAAAAAAAAAACACTGAACATATGTAGCATTTTGCTTCAAACGCTGTATATAAACCCATAAACCTTGCGTCATGTGAGATGACTAAGAGCTGGATTACTCGGAGGGAGAGACTAGGAAGCTTATTTCAATATGGGGAAAACTTACATGGAGAAACAGCAGCAAAAGAACATTTTATAGGTGATAATTAGGCAGTTAAAGGAAAAGTTTAGTCAACAAGGAATAATCAATGGATCATTATCTATACCTAAAACTAATACGTTCGTAGTGATTTAATGAATTTAGCGGTAATCAGTAAAATAATAATAATAATAATAATTTTCATTGCCACTACTGATTCTGGAAGCGGCCATTTATACCGAAATATATTAACACCTCACTCCTGCCATCTTCCAGCAGTGACAAGCAGAATCAATGGGAACTACTAGACACATCTGCAATCAACAACAATTATTGAAGATTTCAGGAGGACTTCACCATTGAAATTCACCAGAGCTATAGTGAAACTGACAATGTCCACCTGCATGGCAGTTAGATGTTTGGATATATTATACACAATACATACAGAGAAAAAACATGTAGGTAACATTTGGAAGAAAAATGTTTTCAAGATGACTTGGATAAAAGTGCATTGTGACAAACACCAGATACAGCACTGGGACTTGATCAACAGCCGATACCGCACCGTGATGTCACAAACCAGTAGGTGGCAGCACATTCAAAGGAAAATTACTCTGAATTTCAAACACTGATCATTTACTGAACAGTATGTAATAATTTCATTTTTAAAGTACTGTAATGATGCCAGTTACGCCGAGCTATTGCCGTCAACAGGTTTATTTAGCAAAACCAGCTGTTATTTCTGAGGCCACAGCTCACGCCCCTCACAACATGGCTAGCATATACACCAACAAAGATAGCTCTTCAGTTAGCCTTCTCAACCCGCTTAACACTTCCGGTCCTGGAACCGCTGCTCTCCCAGCTCCCCCCCCCATGCGAACCAACAGGCCTATCGCATGAGAGCAGGAGCCAGCAGAGTCAGGCAAAGGAAACACATAAGGAAGGGAACAGAAAACACATAACCATATGGACCCCAATAAAACAAAACACAGAATCATTACACTACCCCCCCACTACAGAGTTCCTCGCCCACGAGGGAACAAACAAAACCGTCTTGGGGCCCTTCTAGCCCGCCGTAGGTGGCCCCCCTGCGATGTTTCAGACTGCACCGCAGGGACGTCACTCGGCAGCAGCTGTGTGGCTTCTTTGGAGGCTGGTGGCGATACTGCCACCCCCAACTGATGGTTTCCCAGGGCCTGTGGAGCAGCCCCGCCTCGGTAGCACTGCATGAAAAGTGAGATTTTCGTCCCCGTAAACCCCCGTAAACTCCCGCAGATCTGCCTGATTTTCGTCAGTTTCCGACAATTTGCAACCCGTGCTTGTCCGCGTTTGTCGTGCCACAAATTGTCGAAAACGTACCGTGACGTATGTGGAGAGCGATCAGCTGTACTAATGGCCCTAATTAGCATATGAATGCAGCAAACCCGCGCGGCTGGCCAGGTCTGGCTTGAATAACCTTCTCAGTATTGGCTGAAACCACTATTCTCAAACAAATGAAATCGCTCGTGATTGGCAGCAAAACCACACGTGGCCACGCCAGGCTTTAATTTTCTTACTGAGTATTGGACGGAACCACTTCTTTTTAAACAAGTAAAGTCGCTCGTGATTGGTTGGCATATATATATTTACATATATATTTATATATATATATATTTATTCATATATATATTTATTCATATATATATTTATTCATATATATATATATATATATTTATTCATATATATATTTATTCATATATATTTACTCATTCATATATATTTATTCATTCATATGGTGTGTATTTATGTTATCCTACACTACTACACAATTATGATACCATCAAGGACATGAATGAAATATACAAGAAATGAACATTTGCCAGGAAGCTGTTTATGCAAACAAAGAGCTTTATTGAAAACACACACACACACAACTACACTATATTGCCAAAAGTATTTGCTCACCCATCCAAATTATTGGAATCAGGTGTTCCAATCACTTCCATGGCCACAGGTGTATAAATTCAAGCACCTAGGCATGCAGACTGTTTTTACAAACATTTGTGAAAGAATGGGTCGCTCTCAGGAGCTCAGTGAATTCCAGCGTGGAACTGTGATAGGATGCCACCTGTGCAACAAATCCAGTCGTGAAATTTCCTTGCTCCTAAATATTCCACAGTCAACTGTCAGCTGTATTATAAGAAAATGGAAGTGTTTGGGAACGACAGCAACTCAGCCACGAAGTGGTAGGCCACGTAAACTGACGGAGCGGGGTCAGCGGATGCTGACGCGCATAGTGCGAAGAGGTCGCCAACTTTCTGCAGAGTCAATCACTACAGACCTCCAAACTTCATGTGGCCTTCAGATTAGCTCAAGAACAGTGCGCAGAGAGCTTCATGGAATGGGTTTCCATGGTTGAGCAGCTGCATCCAAGCCATACATCACCAAGTGCAATGCAAAGCGTCGGATGCGGTGGTGTAAAGCACGCCGCCACTGGACTCTAGAGCAGTGGAGACGCGTTCTCTGGAGTGACGAATCGCGCTTCTCCATCTGGCAATCTGATGGACGGGTCTGGGTTTGGCGGTTGCCAGGAGAACGGTACTTGTCTGACTGCATTGTGCCAAGTGTAAAGTTTGGTGGAGGGGGGATTATGGTGTGGGGTTGTTTTTCAGGAGCTGGGCTTGGCCCCTTAGTTCCAGTGAAAGGAACTCTGAATGCTTCAGCATACCAAGACATTTTGGACAATTCCATGCTCCCAACTTTGTGGGAACAGTTTGGAGCTGGCCCCTTCCTCTTCCAACATGACTGTGCACCAGTGCACAAAGCAAGGTCCATAAAGACATGGATGACAGAGTCTGGTGTGGATGAACTTGACTGGCCTGCACAGAGTCCTGACCTCAACCCGATAGAACACCTTTGGGATGAATTAGAGCGGAGACTGAGAGCCAGGCCTTCTCGTCCAACATCAGTGTGCGACCTCACAAATGCGCTTCTGGAAGAATGGTCAAAAATTCCCATAAACACACTCCTAAACCTTGTGGACAGCCTTCCCAGAAGAGTTGAAGCTGTTCTAGCTGCAAAGGGTGGACCGACGTCATATTGAACCCTATGGATTAGGAACGGGATGTCACTTAAGCTCATATGTGAGTCAAGGCAGGTGAGCAAATACTTTTGGCAATATAGTGTATATACAACGCGTATCCAAACACATGCGTTACAAAAAATTACAAGTCCGTGAACGGTCCGTTTGCTTCCTCGGGGTTGGAGGTAACTGGCAGCATTCCCTCCGAGGCAGGTCCGATGTGCAGACGCCTGCTGTGCGTGGCCCTGTACTTCGGCATCGCTTCTAACCGGGACTGCAGCTTAACACATAGTTCAGTGAGATCCGGCCTACGAAATGGCGGCGACCGTACAATCCATCCAGAGACACCCCCGACGACGCCATCTTCTTCGTCGGACATGAGGTCGACGGTGGCGGACTTCCAGAGTTCCACTTCCTCATCTGCCAGCACACTCTGCCTCGCTTTCAGCAGCTGAAAAAAAAAAACGATGAATCAGCGCACTGCGTATTGACACAACACCTCTATCAATGCACCTGAAAAATAGTCACCAAATAAAGTCTTACCCTATTTCTTCTAGCCCGACTCCGAGCAGATTGCCTGGCAGCCTCCGCACGCAGCGTGTTGGCTTGTTGCGTATATCTGAAGCTCCTGCGTACCGTCTCATAATACGTCTTACAGGCAGCTGGAAAACAATTAAATGAGAGTGGTATGAATAAAAAAATCAAACGCAAGTCACAGTAACAAGGACGGAGAAAACATTAAAACAAGTCACTTACACACAATGTCGTCCTTATCAACATCCTGCAAATCTGGACTTGCCGAGATGGCTCCAAGCAAATAGGAGGTCACCGCCTCATTGTGAGGCGCCAGTAGTCTGTGAAAAAAAAAAGGACAGCTATGGTCGGTATTTATCCGTATCCATTGCCTTTTACCGCAGAATGAAAGCATATTCTTTCAATCTTACCCTTGCTCCGGTTCATAGTGCCTGCAATTAGTCTCCGAGTTGTGGAGACGGCGTACTGCTTCCTGTAAGTCACAAAAAATACACTTTAATAAAGCATGTTCTTGCAAGGGTACTGTTAGCCGTAGCTAGGCTGCTTTTAGCTTACCTAGCTAGGCTAGGTTGTCTTTAGCTTGCCTAGCTAAGCTAGGCTGCTTTTAGCATAGCTACCAGTAATCGAACATATATTTACCGCTAGCGTGGCGTTGTGCACCCGTCTTTTCTTCCTCGAGTTCGTATAGCCCGCAAAGTTGCTGGACTGCAGAGCCGCCATCTTGTCCTCTATGGACTGCAACCTGGAGTGCATAGAATTCTCCAGCTGAGTGAGGCGCCCATTCATGTCGGCAGCATGCTGGGTGAGCTGACGAGACAGTCCGCTGATAGCAATCAGCAGTTTCTTCTCGTCAGTCTGCGGGCTGGCCGAAAGCTGTGGACTACAAGCAGTTGGAGGCGAGTTGAACGCGAGACGTCGTGCAGCCATTGTTCACGTAACCAAAAAATACAAACACGGTGACTGGAGATGAAGTTGTTCTGAGTATAGTATCACAAACATGTCTGCTAATATGCCGGTCTCGCGAGTAGTCGTAGTGCTCAAAAGCTCACACGTGATTGCACGATGGGGCCGGAGGCTCATCAGGCTCCTCCAATCACATACGACATCATTGTTATACGGAAGGACTCGCGAGAAGAGCTCGCGTCGCTCCATTCTGGAAGGTGGCGGTAATGCACCTATAAATTGTTTGCCAACCGCCATTACAAAACAGAGGAAGAAGAAGAAGAAGAGAAGAAGAAGAGCTCCCGTCTATAATGTAAACAAAGCTAGTCAGTTGAAAGATGGAAGCTCTAACAACAAGGAAAAGACCTCGGCGCTTCTGTGAACATTGCGACACTACACTCTCTCATACACAGTATTACGACCACAGAAAGCTCTATTTCAAAAATGGAGTTTGGGAGAAAAAACACAAAAGGACTAGGTCAGATAACGCACCGAGCCTGTTGCTATCCAGTCATGACCCAACCGGCAGGAGTTATGTTCAACCTGGAGTTGGAGAGATTGACGAAGGTGAAATGCAGTCCGAGGACCCAGAAAAAGAAGTGATGGAAGAAATGCACCCAGGGACTGACGGTTCCGACAACGGTGAGCACCACAATTGTTACTGTCTATTAAAATGTGGTTGCTTCTCGCGGTTATGGGTATTGTAATAATTAAATATGAAAATCGCATTATAATGCATGTTGCATGGGTTGTTTTCCAGACGAAACCGCAGATGACCAAAGCATTCATCTTTTCCTGGACTCCAGTGATTCAGAGTCAGTGCAAGATGATGACGACATCTCCTGTTATGTGGTAAGGCATGAAATTACCTTTGCAGGTTTGGAAGTAGGTTTACTTCTTTAAAGAGAATACAAATGCAGTGACTTTTTTTTTACTCCCTCTGTGTTCCTCATAATTAGGTTAAGAATGATCTGTCAGATAATTTGCTTTAAATATTTCTGTATAAATTTCAAAACCCTCCATGGCTGCATCTTAATAATTCTAATGATTACACTTTTTTTTAACTTTAAGATTAAGTTCAAAGATTTACAACTTTTGGTTGTAAATCTTGGAAGAGATTTTAATTAATCATAACTCTTATTCAAAACAAATAACAGAGTAGTATGAGTATGGAAACAGTAGATGTGACAGCTTACAGCCTGGGTTCTTATGTTTATCATGTTTGGAAGTAGGTTTACTTCTTTAAAGAGTATACAAATGCAGTGACTTTTTTTTTTTTACTCCCTCAGTGTTCCTCATAATTAGGTTAACAATGATCTGTCAGATAATTTGCTTTAAATATTTCTGTATAAATTTCAAAACCCTCCATCTTAATAATTCCAATGATTACACTTCTTTTTAACTTTAAGATTAAGTTCAAAGATTTACAACTTTTGGTTGTAAATCTTGGAAGAGATTTTAATTAATCATAACTGTTATTCAAAACAAATAACAGAGTAGTATGAGTATGGTCATTGCATGCAATTTCTAATGTGCCTACTTTTCGTTTGCATAGGATGAGTATGAAGAGGACGAAGTTGTGGAAAGCCTTGATGAGGAGCTGAGTGAAGCCTATCCTCACATACAAGATGGGGAGGGGCATGGAAGCCTTGTAACACAGTAACGTTTTTCTGCCTTGTTAAAGGCCCTGCTGAAGTAACCCACCACTCTTTCTCCTTCGGGGCTCACCTGGGCGAGGACGCCCCCGACCCCCAATCCACTTGCATCGGTGTCGAGAATGAAGGGGAGGGTGGGGTCAGCTGGAGCGAGTACTGGGGCTCCAGTCAGAGCCTGCCGCAGGCAGTCGAATGCCCCCTGTCACTGTTCTGTCCACGCATACTCCTGGTTCTTCTGGAGGAGTTGGAAAAGTGGGGCTGCTATGCTTGCAAATCCCCGCACGAACCTCCTGTAATAAGAGGCTAACCCCAGGAAACTCTTAAGATCCCTCTGCGTAGTGGGAATGGGCCAATCTGTCACCATCTTCACTTTCTCCACCATGGTGCTGATGCCCTCCCTCCCAATCTGGTGGCCCAGAAATGTCACCTCCTGCTTCATGAAATGACATTTATCTGGGTGGAGCTTCAGGCCTGCGACTCTAATTCTTTCCAGCACCCGACAAAGGGAGCCCAACGCTGCTGCAAAAGAGGTGCCATGGACCAGTATATCATCCAGATATACTAGACATTCTTGGCGGGGAATGTCAGCCAACACCCGGTCCATCAACCTGGAAAAGGTGGCTGGTGCATTACACAGTCCGAATGAGAGGACTTTGAACTGCCAGAGTCCCCGCCCCGTACAAAAAGCAGTCTTTGGTCGGGCACCCTCTGAGAGGGGAACCTGATAATAGCCGCTGCGGAGATCCAGGGAGGAAAACCAGCTGGAACCAGACACCAGATCCAGCGACTCGTCCACCCTAGGCAACGGGTACGAGTCTTTTTTTGTTACCCCGTTCAGCGGCCTGTAGTCCACACAAAGTCGCCACTCCCCATTCTTTTTGGGCACCATGACTACAGCCGCTGCCCAGGGGCTCTCAGACGGCTCAATAATGCCCGTTTGCAACAAACTTAACACGGCCTTGTCACATGCGTCTTGCCGGGCCAGGGGGAGACGACGGGGCCGACATTTAATTGGTGGGGTGTCCCCCGTCAAGATGTCATGCTCCACTAGCTGAGTCCGCCCCACCTGGTCATCGTTTAAGGCAAAGCTGTCTTTAAAGTCCACGAGCAGCTGCCACAGTTGCTTTTGTTGTTGGGTATCCAAACCCCTACAATTCTCTGCCCAGATCTTCCGCACCACGTCCAGTGATGCATCTTCTGTTGCACCCTGAAGCATTGACTGACAGGCTGTAGGCCCCGGTGAGACTGGATCTGGGACTGTGGAACCGAGCTGGATTAGGGGCCCTTCCTTAAACTTCCATGTCCCCCCTCCCAAGTCCAGCTGGCACCCTGCAGCCCTTAAGAAATCCAGCCCCAAGATACACCTGTCTTGCACCTCTGCTACCCACACTGGATGGGTGATGGATCTGCCCCCCACAGTCACAGTCAATGCCCCCCTCCCTAACATAGGTGCCATGTCCCCCGTAACTGTGCGCAGCTGTACCGTAGTGGGCTGAATCCGGGCCCAGTCCGACACTACATCGGGCCTCACCAGTGTTACTGTGGACCCAGTGTCAATCAGAGCAGTGCAGGAGACTCCTTCCACCGTGACAGGGACGTAGCAAAAGTCGCCGACAAATGTGCGGCCAACCACTGGAACCACGGCCACCCCCCTGTGGCAGTCATCCAGTCCTGGGGCCGTTGGGGCCTGGGTTCCCTGACCGCGCTGTCGGAGGCTGTCAGACGGTGATTCAGACGTGGAGGCTACAGCTGGGGTCCGCGATGCCTCCCCTCTGCGGCCCCTGTGTCGTTTCCCTGCTTCCTGGATGCTTTAGGACATCGTCTGAGGAGATGTCCCGGTTGACCACAGCCCCAACACAGGGCAGGGGTTGCAGATGAGCCCTGTGCTGACTGCAGGGAGACTCCTCGAACCAGCTCAGTTAGTTCTGAAACCCACGCAGGCTTCTCCTGGTCCAGTTGTGTCTGTTTTGCAGCCCTGCAAGCTGGAGGTTGTCCGCTCTGATCACCTCCTGCTGCTGCTCCACAGAGGCACTCCCTCTCCATTGCTAAATCTAGCGCATCCTGTAGGGAGGCTGGGTGTATGAGCTGAACTTGCATCCGTAGCTCCGGGGGAGACAGAGCTCTAATAAACTGATCCTTTGCCAGTTCATTCTGTACACTTGAGGGCATGTGTGCATACGCTCTGCGTGTAAGGCTCTCAATGTCATTAGCTAACACTCGCAGAGGTTCACCTGCCAGCCTGTTCCTGGTGGACAGTTTATTTTTAAAGACATCAGGCTGTACACATTGTCCAAACCGCCTCTTTAGTGCTCCAACCAAAGCATTGTAGTCCTTCCTGTCCTCCGACCCCAACAGCAACAGGCAATCCAGTGCATCATCATCTTGTAAGCAGAGAGCTAGCTGCAAAGCTTTATGCTCTAATGTCCATCTTCCTGCCTGAGCCAGCAGTTCAAACTGCGCATGGAAGGCCTCCCAGTTCGACCTACCGGTGTACTTGGGCGTTTTCAGCGGTACAGCAATGTTATGTTCGCCGCCGTCGTTATTTCCGCCGCCCCCGCCATAATATCCGGCGTAGTCCTCCGCCGGAGCCGACAGCGTTGCAGGCCGCAGTTTCCCGCCGGCAGCCAGGCCCGCTTCAGCAGCCATCCCGACTGTGAAACCACGCAGAGAAGCTCCTGCTCTATCCAGCCTTTGCAGCTCCGCGTTCCAAGCCTCACCTTCTTCTTCCCCTTCTGTCTTGAGTCCTATGTTGGAAAACGCGCCGTCCATGACGCTAACGTAGCGGCTAACGGTGCTAGCGCGCAGAAACAACTCACAGTCCCGTAGTTCCGGTCACGTATGGTTTACTTCTGACACCAGTGTAATGATGCCAGTTACGCCGAGCTATTGCCGTCAACAGGTTTATTAAGCAAAACGAGCTGTTTTTTCTGAGGCCACAGCTCACGCCCCTCACAACATGGCTAGCATATACACCAACAAAGATAGCTCTTCAGTTAGCCTTCTCAACCCGCTTAACACTTCCGGTCTTGGAACCGCTGCTCTCCCAGCTCCCCCCCCCATGCGAACCAACAGGCCTATCGCATGAGAGCAGGAGCCAGCAGAGTCAGGCAAAGGAAACACATAAGGAAGGGAACAGAAAACACATAACCATATGGACCCCAATAAAACAAAACACAGAATCATTACAGTACTTTCAGTTTGAATTCTGAATGTGACCGAACTTTTCTTTTAATCAATGTTTTGCGATCAGGGAGGTTGTTCTTACGTTAGCATGTTAGTTAATAATGGCGATGCTTCTTATGTTTATGCGCATATTAGGAAAATCAGGGAAGATGCTGACAGTAGAAAAAACAGGTCAGACATTTGAATAAAAATTTTCTCAGCATGGCTGATTTAATTTTTTTCCATCTCTTATTTTGGGCATTAAGCCTTTTTTCCCCCAAGCCAAAACCTACCTAAAACGAGCATAAAAACGAAAATTTAGTGGTTTCCATTAAGCTTATCTGATGCAAAACTTCAAACTACTCAATAGGAAAAGCTGATGGAAATGCACCTCCTAAACTAGTGTGGCACGGAAAAGGTTGGAGGCCACTGGTTTACATTGCTGGCACAGCACAGTTAAGCTAAGTGCTTTCGAAGGTAGTATTTTTATGTAGATTTTCTCCTTTGTTTTCACAGTACAGAGAGGGGGGGTTAACTCATATGGCAGAACTGAGGCACATTAATCAGAGATGCATAATCAAAAAAAAAAAAGCACTTAGTGCATAATTTTGAAAGTTCAAAAAGGTTGATTTCACACGATATAAGCTCTAAAAAACTGTTTTTTCTGACCTCAGTTTCTCTTTTCTGATATTAAAAATCTGTTTCATGGTCTATCAAATTGAACTGAGACAAACAAAAAAAAGTAAATATTGGTGTTGTTTTTTTTATAGCGAATAATGAAAAAGCAGAACAGCTGTCGAGATCATTGAGAAAGTTGATAATGGTCTTTGATGGAATGAAGGATTTTTTTTTTTAAATAACAAAATATTACAAAAAGGGGATAAATAGATTGTAGCAGTCATGATGTGTCTAAGGCAGTGGCTGTACAGTCATCAAACAGCAGTGGTCAGGCTGTCCCAAAGCCACATCTCCTCACTAATGATTTGACACTTCCCTGTGATCATTCTTCATTATCATGCGTTCTGTTCAATGGCAATCACTGCATGTGATTTGGCCAAAGATGTTTCAAGGCCACTACATGCTACCAGTTTTCAGTCTGTCCTGATGAGTCCAGCTCCACTTGTAACAGCAGGATTTCAACCACATGATGGTCCTTCTGCCAGCTCTGATTACTGCTCACCGATAAATGATCAGCAAGAACCAAGGATCTATGCACTTAATTAATTCCATCTAATAACAGCAACAAATAAAAACACAAATTAGGACCCTAATTATCTTCACTACCTGATAGTAAAAGGGGACATAAGTTTTATTAATAAGCATAAATTATCAGTTGCTTTATATTTTAAGTCAGATTAAATTAGAATTATTTGAATAAAAAAAAAGTGAAATAATTCAGGGATAAGGCAGTAAACAAAAACGTTGTAATTTCACTCCTATGAACAGATATTTTGTACATAGATATTAGGAAAAAGAAGCATTTTTGAGCAAGATAATCGAAAGAAACCTTATGTTAATCCAAAGTTGAAAAAGAAAAGGGTTCCAGAAATAGAAATGAAAGATAAAATTTTTTCATAAAAAAATAGTCTTAGATTTTTTTTTTAAGCTTTATTTAGAAATATACAAATTAAATTATTTTCAAATTGACAAAACGTTCTTCAGCTGAATCATACTAAAATTGAAACAATACTTTTTGGACCAAAACGACATAATTTAAAAGTCAGCTAGAAGAGCGAGGTGCGCTGGGACCCTTTTTCCACCTGGATCCCCGCTCTTTTTTACCTTCATGTCCCTCCGTTTTCGGACAAACTTGCTCCCACTTCCTCTTTGCCTCTGCAGTATCTAGACCCACAGCGTAAGCGCAGACCACGCTCAAAACTGAGCTTAAATCAAAAATGTCTGCGTCAAGCTCACTGCAGCACACTGCTGCGAGGAGTATAACCAGCCCTTAAGTCTATAAATCACTGAATGGCAAAAATATATCCCAGAATTACTGTCAGTGCATCAAAAACTTTGACCTCTCAGATCTGCTGGATCAGATCTACTCTGGAAAATCAGAAGCAAACATGGTGAAGCAGCTTTTAGTTTTTATGCTCCACAAATCTGAAATAAATTCCCTAAAAAACTAAATTGAGATTTTTAAAAAAATTGTTTAGAGTGGCATTTGACTGAGTTGTCTAAACATGAATTTAGTTTCTAAAGTCTTTATGCTAAACGGAAAAAAAATAATGTTACCACTGTTGATATTTACTTAATCATATTTAGTTACTTTAACACATTTCTTTTATGTCCTGCCCTAATAACATGAAACAATTGTATTAAAGTAACTAAATATGATTAAGTAAATTCCATAACCATTTGCCTTATTTTTTTCAGTGTATATTATAGCAAAAATACTTTTTGCAACTTGCTAATTGGTGGCAAATTTGTCTCTCACTTCAGACGGCACATAACCCTGTAATTACACTCTAGGGATCCTGTAAATTTCGGGCAGTATTTTGTACAAATAAATCAACTCTGATTATTTATATCTAAGCAGCAGTTTCAGTTACCAATGAATGGTTTAAATGTTATAAACCTGGCTCCTGGCTGAGCTGTTGAGACCGTTTCTATACAAGATGGACAACTGAATGGTAACTAAACCGTTTTTCCCCAGCCTGGTTCACTCAGGAGTAGTTTTAAAAAGTAAGACAGATTTTTCATTTTACACACTTCTCACTTTAAACAGACTCCCCGTTGATCTTCTTCACATAGACACACTTATCAACTGACTGGGCATAATGCACTGTGCGGAAAGATGTTCTTTGCCAGAGGACGCTGTCAGAAGTGGAAATTGACCTGAACAGTAGGAGCTTGCTCTTCCAACTGCTCAGAGAGACAGGCTGTATCAAATACTCCTGGGCCAACTGAAAACCTTCTTCCTCATATCATCTAATGCTACAATCCTCTTTGTTTCAATGAAATACATGTACACACTGACATACCTATTAAACAAAACACTAAAATATTGAAGAAAATAGACTAAGTAGGGTAAGGCTAATTTCAGGTTGTGTATAGGTTTTAGCGGACTCAAAAACAGAGATGAGGAGGTACAGATGAGGCACAAATGGTGGAAGCAGAAGTAAAGTCCACAAACAAAATACTGAAAAAATACTGAAAACCCAAAAAAAATCCAGGAGATGTCATGGAAAACACACATCGGAAAGGAATAACAAGAAACCAGTATTGGAAAGCTGCACTGGGTGAGTATATATGGGAGACAGTACAATGACTCAGGTAATCAGATGATACGGAGCAGGTGTGCATGGAAATGACTAGAAGGGGTCTAGGGGAAATGAGACAAGCACAAGGGGACAACAGAGAGTTACTCAAGACTGCTTAAATATGATACAAAATGGAAAATAAACCGACAAAAAAGAATGACATAGATGATGAAAACTCAAAGTCCATAACAGGGAGAACCATAACAGCTAGTTTATTTAAATAATAGGATAAAAGATAATAATAATAATAAAAAAGAAATATATTTTAGAATTGCAAAAACAAAAAAGAAAAGTTGGACTGAAAACATAACTAATAATGTTTATATAGCACGGTCAAAGGTCACTCTAAAAAAATATCTTTTAAATCTTGATTTAAAGTAAATGAGGGTTTAAGCACTTGTAGAGTTATTTGGGAAATGAATTTCCAGCCTGTCCACTTCTTGTAAAACTTCCTTCATTTCATAAGTCTTGCTTGACAGGTCTCAGTTATTCCTTTTGCTGATTCGCATTTCCCTAACAGCAAGGTGGGGGGCGCTCAGGGGCGATGGGGTTGGGCGTACATGTCCCCTGCACTTTTTCAAAAGTATGCCCACACTCATCGAGCACTAGGACCAAGCGGAAGACCACAGATTAAGCTGAAGCCCGGTTCCATGAGTTTAGACCGCCCACAAGCTCCTAATTGGCCCTTCATCTTTTCTTGTGTGATTGGCTGACACCGCTGTCACTCATGTGAAGCTCACTTTACAAACATCTAATGCATCACTGAATCTGGTCTGTGATTGGACGGTCACGGTGCTGCTGAAGTCCTACCCGCTATCGCAATTAGAGCTGTAGGGTCGCAAGTCCTTTTCTGTGCTTTCTGATACTTTTTGGATTTTTTAGATATCTTAAACTGTCAAGGAATTGCAGTCTTGGAGACGAATAAGGGTCTGCAAAAGACGATAGACAGTGACAGTGTAAGTTTGGCCATTCAAGTGGCCCTTCCCAGTCAAACGCCAGCCGTATGGCAGAAAACTCTCCTGCAACTCCCAGCAAATCCCCCTCAAAATTCCAGCCACTGGAGTGACCCCCCTCCTTCTCCGGGGCGTGCATATTTTTTTACTCTGATTCCACCCTTTCACTGTATTACATGGTCTGAACAGGAGGTGGCGCTTCTCTTTAGATCTTAATTTTCACAAATTATGACAGAAAGAATATTTTAGTACAAAGATTGATGTTTAAAAAGGAATTGTATGGGACCATCCAAGGGCCCATTAAGGAAAATGGGGAAATTTTGAAATGCTACTACAGAAGCAGCATATCTACTTCAAGATCCTCCTCCTCATTATAAAGCTTTCAATAACCTTGTAAAGTATATAGCTTTTATTCAAAGTACTGAAATATAATATGCATTATTGTTATATATTATTGTTATCATCACAAAAGGGGGGAAAAAAGTTATATAAATCCCTTTATGGACCGACAATGGAGAAATTCATTTTCTGCATTTTGACCCATCCCCTCAGCAGCAGTGGGCTGCCATTGTGTGGCACCCAGGGAGCAGTGTGGGGTCAAGGGTTTTGTTCAGGAACCCAGAATGGAGTCTGTGGGAATCTAACCGGGTACTTGCAACCTTCCCAGAGCACAAGCGCACTGCTCTAACCCAATAAGGTCAACAGGTTCTGAGTTCAAGCCCCCACATGTTGCCACACAGGGTCCTTGAGCCAGACCCATAACCCCAGGCTGCCAAATGGCGCTGCACATTAGCTGGCAGCCTAAAAAGGAAACACTATCTATAAATGTGTTTTTATATATCCAAGCTCATAATAATTGTAAAACAATTTGTTTTAAATCTGCAAGGGTTGTTGCACAGCAAATTATCCAGTTATTTCTTGTCATGCATCCATATATTTTGACAGGAGAGGGTTAGCAGAGATGCAAGAGATACACAGATCTTATATATATATATATATATATATATATATATATATATATATATATATATATATATATATATATATATATATATATATTATATTATATTATATATATATATTATAGTTATATTTAAAAATACATGTGCCCCCCCTCCACTTTTGAAATACAATTTTTGTCCTGGTAATCAACTAAGTGGCTGCTGAGCAGGAGGTGGGAGAGGAAAGTGTTTTAATTGACTATGGTCTGCTATTTAAAAACAAGTCTTCAGGAAGGAGCAAATTCTAAATTTACAAGTAAAGGCTGTGACATGCTGGTGATTTGGTGGGGAGAGACATAACTTTGATTTTACTTTTTAATTGAGTTATTTGTGGGCACAGATGCAGCGAAACAGTTGGAACTGGATGGCAATAAATCATGGGGCTGTAAAAAAATCAATGAGGCGATGGTGCCAACAGCACAAAAGAAAAGTAGAAGAGCTTCTTTCACATAATGAGAAATTGGGTCACACCAAAGAGTAAGTGAGCTGCAGAGGAATCATCAACATGAAAATGAGTGGCAAAAATAATAGCTCAAGAAACAGCAGAACGGCTTCTGTGCTCATCAAATGAGCAATCAATGAACACAAATATCAAATGATAGAAAATACAACTACGGAAAAAAACAGATTAAAGAGACAATAGCTAAGCCAAGAGAGATTTAACAACTCTACCTGGTTCAGATTTGTTTCCCTAATACTTTGTTTTCTTCACTATCTTATAAAATCACATTTACTAAAAGGCATTTGGTGCAAATGTCAGAGGTTTTGAAGAAGTTTTCCCCCTCTGGTGCCAGGTTGAAATGACATAACAGTGTAGTTCAGCATTCCGGATAGTTTGTCTCACTCTTTTACTGATTAATATAAGATTTCTGTGACTGCATCTGATTTTTTCTTCAGCAAAAAGAAGACAAGCAGCAGGTCCTGTTTTATTCCATATGCAAATCTGTGGTGCCCTGAAATACATCTTATAAGACTAGATATGCACATGTGCACAACATTTTTGGTACCCCTCATTTAATAAAAGAAACCCCCACAGTAGTCTCAGAAATAACCTGAATCTTGCAAAAGTAATACTAAATAAAATTAGTTGAAAATTAATGTCAATGAATGACAGACACTGCTTTTCAATATTGCTTCACCAAATGATTAAAAATAAGAAATTCATGAAACAGGCCTGAACAAAAGACTTACCTGTGTTTCTTCATCCTATTTTTATCTACATCTCCTGATGGGTTTTTTCATGTTCTTTTTTTTGCACGGCACTGCGAGTCAAGCGTTTTAGCTTGGCTGGTGGCACACCTGGGGGGGATTTTTGTCTTGGTGAAAAGCGAGGTGGCTGCAGTGGACCTTTGGTTTTAGAATAATTCATTAAAAGGACGGTGCTGGAAGGCTCTGGAAAGGAAAAGAGAACCTTTACCTCGGGATGGATCCACCCAGAGGGAGGCGTAGGAGGTTTTGGCCAGGATGAACATTTTTTCTAGTCGTTGGATTTGTTTGTAAAACCGCTGTTCTGTCAAACCAGCATACTCACAGTAAATATGGGCAGGATGTCAGATTTGCGTTTATCCCTTTAGTTTTGTACGAAAAATAAAACTTTAAACTACCTCAACTGGTGTGTATCCCTTTAGTAAAAAAAAAAAATATATATATTTAAGGTCAGATCACCATAAACTTCAAACTTCAAAGTAATTTAATAAATTTTTTTATATGACTAAAGGGATACACGCCCGTATAGGTAGTTTAAAGTTAGTTTTTTTGTACAAAACTAAAGGGATAAACTAAAGGGATAAAAGGGAATTGACTATGGGTATGCTGGTCTGACGGGGTATGCTTATCTAAACACCGGCTGGACGCTAGCGAAGAGAAAAGCACTGGAAGAGTTACACGCCGCCTAAAGGGCTGGTTATCCTCCTGCAGCAGTGTGTTGCAGTGAGCTTGTTGCAGATATTTTTGATTTATGCCCAATATTGAAGCGTGGTCTGCACTATGGTATTCTACGCCAAGAGGGACAATCAGGAACTAGCTGTGGGTCTAGATACGGCAGAGGAGGTGAGGAAGAGGGGGCAAGTCCCAAGTGTGTTTATTTTTGCAGCCCCTACCCTCTCGCAATGAGAAGAAAGATAAAGCAGCCAGAGTGAGAGGTAGTGGTTCATGACAGGCAGAACAAACACATGACATAGAGATGACTTGTTGACCCCAGACCCCCAATCTGTGCTAATAACTAAAAGATCTGCTTCCCATTCTATTTTTAGAAATTCTAGGAACCACTAGTAAACCTGCAGATTGAGAGCGAAGTGCTCTGTTAGGAACATAAGGAACAATCAGATCTCTGATATCAGATGGAGCTTGGCCATTTAAGGCTTTATATGTGAGAAGGAGGATTTTAAATTCTATTCTGGATTTAACAGGAAGCCAATGAAGAGAAGCCAGGATAGGAGAGATATGATCTCTCTTTTTCATTTTCATCAGAACTCTGGCTGCAGCATTTTGGATCAGCTGAAGGCTTTTAACTACAGTTTGTGGACTTCCTGATAGTAAAGAATTACAATAGTCCAGCCTTGAAGTAATAAATGCATGGACTAGTTTCTCAGCATCACCCCTGGACAGGATATTTCTCATTTTGGGAATATTGCAGAGATGAAAGAAGGAAATTTCCTTTCCTTCAGGACAGGTCCTGAACAAAATTTCTGATTTAAATCTGGAATAGCAGTTAAGATTTTCACAAAATCATAAGTATCAATTGTTCTCCTTTCTTAGAGTAAAGCATATCTATGGGTAAGAATGGTCACGTCAAAGTCCAGACATAAATCCAGTTTAGAAACCTGGAAATAATAATGTTTTTTTTTTTTTTTTTTAACTCAAAGCTGATATAAGCAGCCTCCCAAATTGAGCAGGCAATACATTTGCATTAGTTCCAGTCCCAGTTACATATACTTACACTGTGCTTGTAATGGTTTAAAGCAGAGGTCACGGATTAGCGATCCGGACCCACCTGCTGGCCAGTCTGGACCCAACATGATTTAAAACATTTATAAATTACTGCATGTTGTCCGACGGCAGTGTTTAATATCACTTGCGCTGCTTCTTCTGTTTCTTGGGTAATGCCCTCCAGGACATGTGATCCAAATTAGCCAATGAGCTTTCAGTCTGGGTTGCTGCTGCTGCTACTTTTAGACACAGAAGGCAAACCTGTGGCAAGCCGGGCGATGGGAAAGAAGGAGAAGATGATGAGAAAAAGAGAGCAGAGAAAGTGTGGACTGCTGGAAGAACTGCGGGGAACTGTTGAAAGAAAAGTGAAATGGTGCTCAAAGATGACCCTGCACATTTAGAGTATGTTTGGCTCAACCTGCTGCTGTGAGGCAGGATTCTCCACCATGAACAGAATCAAAAATAAATATGCATCCAGGCTCAAAATGAGCACCTTGATATGTGCTTAAGAATTGCTTTGTCTCCATTCAAACCAAGTTTAAAGCCTTGCAGGGCAACCTGAAGCCCACTGCAAACATTAAGACAGAAAAAAGAAAGAAAAAAAAAGGTCAGTTCAGGTGTTTTATAAAATATGTGAATCAGGAAAATATCTATATACCAAACTGAACAATTGTTGTTCTCTACTTAAAAAGTAAACTTTAGATTTTAAAATGGATAGCTTTTCTTTTAAATAATATATATATATATATATATATATATATATATATATATATATATATATATATATATATATATATATATATATATATATAATTTGTTTTTATTTATTTAGAAAGTCAATGTATAACATGGATGCTTAAAAACCTTATTTTATTTTTGTGATAAATTCTGTTTAAAGTAACAGATTATAATTAAAAAGGTCTCTGGGCCTTTACAGGTGGATAATTTTGATCCACCTGATTTTTAATTGGTGACCCCTGTTATAAAGTGTTAAAAAGAGCCTCATAGAGTGTAGGTAGACAATAACTCCAATCTAGAATTCTTCTTTTGCTACAAATGAATACAAGAAGTAAAATTGTTCCCAAATGTCAGAAAAAGGGAAGAAAAGTATTGTCTTTTTATTTTTAAAAGCAAATAAAACAATCTAGGAGATGCAACAGGACTGGTAACGCATATAAAAGGTCTTCCAGGGTCTGGTCGATCCCAGCTGAATGTTTTCTCCCAGTTTTTATCCATTCATGATTCAGTAAGTTCCCTGTTGTATAGAGTCTATCGTAGAATCTCTGCAATCAGACATTACAGCATCCTGACTGAATGTGAAGGTGCACTGTTGTGCAGTGAGCCAATACCCAGCAGGCTCCTTATCAGACCCTCACAATCAATTATCCTAACCGGGAAACCTGAATCACATTTGGATGTCAGTCATACATGGAAACGGATCAATCTTATCAGGAAGTTGAGCTATGAGCGACGGAGCTCTCACAACAACAGACCTGGTTGATAGATTCAGCTGATCTCACATGCTGGAGTCCCATTTCCCCCTCTGGTTCTGGGAATAAATCTGTGTTTTTTTTTTGCAAACTTTTCTCTGACTTTCAGTTGTTTGTGTAGATTTATTTTACTCAATTACCAAAGCCCAGAGTATTTTAAGGTGATATTTTAATCGAAATCTCCTGATAAAACATTTTCTTTACTGTTTCAAAGCAACTCATTCCAGCTTCCGTCTCACAGCCTCTTGTTGCTCCTTGTTGCTCCAGTTTTCTTTTATATTTCCTACTGGATGGATCTGCTTTGGACACTTTCCAGATCATACACTGTGCTAATACATAGGTTTGCAACAACGAGGGGATTGTCCGAGAGCCATGAGACAAAGCTTGTCGTATCTCAGCACAGTGCGCCATATGGCCTCCAAATAACTTAAGGGAGCCGGACCCATGTACAATAGACTGTTTCAGGAGAGACACATAATGTCTCGAGCGCATTAGCAGTAGCTGAGGCTTGCTAAATATCCTGAGGAAACAACAAGAAAAACAAAACCTGCCATAGGGCCTGAGCTGCATCATCCCTCATGTGATTAACTGCTAAACAGAATTGATACCTTTCATGGTGATAAAGTAAGTTTTCATGTCAAAATTCTGTACAGATGACAATTTTCCATATTTTCTCCAGCATCTTTTAAGAGACTATGTATCTTTGCTTTAAATAATGCTATTAATTGCTTTCTTTTGCTTGTTTTTTTTAATTAATCAATAATTAATCAATCAATTTCAATAAAGCTTCAAATTAGAGTGGCTGAGGTTATGCTGAGTTATCTCTCCAGTTATGCTGCGATAGGCTCAGAATCCTGGAGGCTGTAGGGACAACTTTACCTCCCTCTACTTCAGTATTCTTCAATTATGCCTTATTTGTTATTTCAACCCGTAACTATATTTACTAAATCATTATTGACCTAAAAGTCAGCAAGTTTCTAGCATAGAAAGCATTATTTTTTCAGTTTTTTATTTGCATTCCACTGTCACAAGTACAGAGCAAGGTAATTAACTTTCTGCATTGAATCCATCCCCTTGGAGAGCAGTGAGCTGCCATGGTGTGGCGCCAGGGGAGCAGTGTGGGGTTAAGGGTCTTGCTCAGTGACCCAGAGTGGCAGGCTGTGGGAGTGGGGCTCAAACTCAGAACCTCAGGATTCCAAGCTCTATGCCCTATATTTATGGTTCAGTCCTTCTGTGTGTCATGATTGCATCCCCGCTAGCTTCTCTGATTACTCACTTCATTCACCTGCCCTTCACTCCCTACTCACTAATTACCATTAATCTTATTCGGCTTCTTCTTCTTCTTTTCATACAGCTCAGCCCAGCTTTCGTGGTCAGATCAGATCAGATCGGGGTCATAATTATTGTATTCTTTGTTTGTTTGTACACTCTTAGTTTATTTGTGTTATGTTTTCATGTCAGTTACTCATGTTTGTTTCATGAGAGTTAATGTTGTGGTTCCAGGCGCCAACGTGAGCTGTGTGTGTCGTTCATTCTTCTCAGAGTGAACGTCGCTCTCTTTCACTTTCATTACTTCAAAACTGATCAGTTCACTGTTCACTAAAAACATGAACGTATTCAGTAAACACCGTTCTTTGAACGAGTTCATGCACAACACTGCTTGTATTATTCCTCCATAAAGACTAACTTGATTCCATGCTTGATAAGCATTTTAAAAAACAAAAAAAATTTAATAGAGAAAGACTTTCTAACATCAAGGACTTATTGATCCCTTTTTCAGGTAATCCCTATATTTCAGTTAATATCTTATTCAAGGTAAATGCAGCTTTTTGAACTTGGCAAACTGTCCAGTAAGGAGATCGTTCAATGACACCTCTTCACTTTGAATCTATAAAAATGATTCATCACCTTTAAAAAGACAAATTCTTATTTCTTATCCGTGATAATGGAGCCACCTGTCACAACGCTGCTATTCCAAGTTATCAGCATGATAACTTGGAGCTTCTCCCTCGTTTTGTTTCCCCATTTCTTTCTGTATTGCCCACTTGTGTCTCTTTTTGCTGCACCCTTTCTATAGATCAACCCTGCGGAGCCCTCAAGCATTCAATACATATCACTTCTGACTAGTGAATCAATAACTGAATTACTTTTATGAAACCACACCAGTAGAAGTCAGGGTTCTTTGTCAGCCTCAAGCCAACCACTTAACAATTCTAATCTTGTTGTAGGTTCTGTATGGATCAGCTGCTTTGGGAAGAACTGCAGGAAATCAGGATGTTTTTTTTTTTTTTATTAGAGGCAGAAGCTAAATAAGCAATGACAGTTAGGACACTTAACAACATTAGTCAGAAAAAACAGATGTGCTTTAAGCTTGGTGCAGAATGTACAATCTGTGCTCATCAAAGTAATTTTATAAGTAATGACGTTTTTGCTAAAACCAACCAAAATCCAATAATGTTCATTTTTGTTTTTCAATCGTGTCAAACATGACATTTAGTCAAAACTTTTGTGTACATTGAATTTATACTTAACCAATTTCATATAGATGATGGCAAATCCTCCCTCTTCAAGTTGGCCATTCATTGACGAACCCGTCCGTGGAGGATCAGGAAACGCAAAGGTAAAATAACTATTTTTTTTTCACTTTTACCGGATGTATTCCAACATCCAGCTGCCATGCACGTGGGCATTGTCAGTTTCACTATAGCTCTGGTGAATTTCAATGGTGAAGTCCTCTGGAAATCTTCAATAATTGTTGATTGCAGATGTGTCTAGTAGTTCCCATTGATTTAGCTTTTAAAGCGGGGAGAATGGCGCTAGGCTTACCGCACCGTGACGTCACTGCTGGAAGATGGCAGGAGGGAGGTATTTGGGCAAAAATAGCTGCTCCCGGACTCAGTGATTGCGACAAAAATTACTATTCTTATTATTTACTGATTAGTCCTTGCTGACCAGACTTTTCCTCTAAATGTCTGCGAGAGCATGCACAAGCCCATTGCTCCATGTACACGCTCTGTTTACAAGTTGCTGTTTGAATAACTCACAAGGACACACATGTCCACCTGAAAGTGCACATGTGCAGAAAAAGGTCGCACCTAGGCACGATTATGTAAGACAGCCTTACGTAAACATATCACTAGAATGATTGACATTCAGAAGGACCACTTATTAAGATGATCCACCCAGAAAAAAAAAACATCCTCCCTTAAACCTTTAAAGGGAATGCTGTTTTTTTTACATTTGGCCCTTGATTTTACGTTATAACATCATGTTCTACTCACCCATATAAGTTTTGTGTCATTTGGAGCTGTTCTTGAGATATTCCATATCCAAGTAACGTCTTCTTATGGGCAACGACTTGAAGTCATAAACTGAACTGTTCATAATTTATTCTTTATGGTACGCCAACATTCATAACGTAGGCGAATCACTGTCCGCAAGACATCCACGGTTTGTTTTTAAAATATATTTAATAAATTATGAACAGTTCAGTTTGTGCCTTCAAGTCGTTGCTCATAGGAAGATGTTAGTTGGATATAACAAAACTGAATATCTTCAGAACAGCGCCAACTGACACAAAACACATGATGTAATAACGTAAAATCAAGGGCCAGATGTAAAAAAAACGCGATTCCCCTGTAAGTATTTTGAATCTGAATTAAATAAACTGGATTAAAATTAATTTCGGTCTTTCACTGGAACTTTTCTAGCAGTAAATGTGTAAAACCATAAAAAGACACAGACTTCTAACATTTATAGATTTTATTTGTTGTTATTGCTCTAATAAGGGCCGTGCCAACACAACTTTCTTTTATTATAAAAGATATCTACCTTTCCCGATAGATGATCAGTCTGTAGAACATTAATGGAGTTTAAGACATTCAGCTTGTAAGAAGACGAGTCTGGTGGCCCTGTGGTATGCAAAGCGACGCTACTGAATTAAATGCCATTTGTCTCCTGGATTATTATAAAACTAAGATTCGGAATTGTCTCATATTTTAATATGAGAGTCAACGCTGTTTACAACATTAAAATTCTCTGCTGTTAGGAAGATACTGGCCATCTAACGTCAAGTCTGTATTATTTACAGTAGCTGTAAAAGCTTAATTTCATTAGATGTTGCAAAACACACACACTATAACTTTTGTATGTTGGCCACAAGTTCCTTGCTTTTGCAACTAAAAGTACAGTTAATAAATGATGATACGGTTGCTGCTTTGCAAAGAAAAAAAATGACCCCATTTCTCATGCTTGTGAAAGGCCAGTATTTAACTGGAAATTGAAAACTTCATTTCTTTATCTAACTTTAGCTGAAAAAAAAACTTTAAAGGGATTTTTCTGGTTTTCTTTTTTCTGACCCTCTGCTGATCATATTTCTTCTGATTGCTGATGATAGGTCTCATATTCCGTACATTTAGATTATGCCTTTTATCTGATCTTAAACATAACTATAGGGAAGGATGGAGTTGGTCTGTCAGTTTCCTTCAGCTCTAAGACATCTCACTCCTATCAGGTCTTGATAAACACACATTTACAATGCAGAATTTTGATGTAGGACATTATGAATCTCACACATGCCTGCAAATAAATTTGAATAGCATTTTCACAGTTATATGTCTTTATTTATGTAAATTCAATGCATTTACAGTTGAATACAAGGGTGTCAAAAAATACATAACTTAGTTGCTCTGCTTAATTACCTTTGTGCATGATATTGTATTCGTTATCTTATGTTTATTAAGGACCAGATTGTGAGGGAAGCAGTCTGAGCAGAGACTCCACAGACTCTTCGTCCAGCTTCCTTGTGGGAGGCCTGAGGAGTCCCTGGGTAATTGGATGGACGTAGTCCTTCCAGCATGTCCTGGGTCGTCCCTGGGGCTGGTGGGACATATCTGGAACAACTCCCAAGGGGGGTATCTAGGCGAGATGCGAAAAAGATGGTAGAGGTACCTCAGCGGATATCTTTCGATATGAAGGAATAGTGGCTCTGTGCCAGATGAGCTTCCACTGACCGAGCTCCTTACCCTCTCTCTAACGGAGAGCCCAACCACTCAGTGGAGAAAGCTAATTTCAGACTCTTCTATTCAGGATCCGGTTCTTTAGGTCATGGTATAGATTGGCGAATGTAAAGATTTTAGGGTGACCATATTTCTCATCCTCATGGTTCTGCCGGCTCCCTCAGAGTGGTTCTCTGCAGAGTGTGAAGCAGCTGGAGCCATGGTTCTGGTTCTTTAAAAGAAAAAGGTCCCCATCATGGTGCAAGAGACTTCTTTCCTCTAGTGGAGGAGTTCAAGTATCTTTGGGTCCTGTTCAGAAGGAAATACTTGAGTATTCTTTTCTCTGAGGACTGTTTCATTTTGATCAAAACATTTAATTTGTTTTAGTATCTTTTTTTTCCTTTGAAACACCCATAGTTTCTATTTTCATACATATTAAAAAAAGGTATTCTTAAGGCATTACCTCTTACTTTCTTTTGGGCTGTTAAATGAAGCAATCTCTTCTTCTACACCTTACTTTTTTCTTCAACTTCAACACATTCTGATAATGACATGCTTATTGATTATAAAAGCTGCAACAAAATTGAGAGGTCATGGAGAATCTACCCCCCTTGCTGATAGCGACATGGATGAAGACGGATCAATTTGAATGCTATTTGTAGTTTTAATTCTGTGACTACCAGAGCTCTGAAAATATTCAACTGCTCATGCAGGACTTGTGTTCAGTTCAGCCTTTATTATCCCTTCTGAAATGTTAATTTAGAACAAAAGGCAGCATTTTTTCATTTTCTCTCACAGTGAGCAAAAATAATAAAAAATAAAATAAACCATTTTCTGTGCATAGATCTATTTTTATAGCAATAGAGTTCCATTCATCTTCTTCTGCTTATCTCTCAGTGTCACCGGGGGCTGCTGCCTCATCTACTCCTATCAAGCGAGGTCTCCTTTTTTTTTGTCAATTTAAGCTTCCAACGTGGTAATCTGGCTGAACTAAGACTGGACACACCACAGTATGTTTAACCTTCTTCCTAGAGGAGAGAAACTCCTCTAAGAAGAAATTTCTCTCCTCTAGATAGTGAAACTCCTCTGTGTAGACTCAGGTCTCCTTTGGAAGCTTGAAACAAAGACCTCTGGGAATCATGGTTCAGCATGGTTCACCTCTCATTCTGGTGACCCTCTCCAATGTGGCCTCATCTGAGTCCACAGAGAAATTGGCTTGGATGAACCAGACTTTTATACCAAGATCCACAGTTGATCCAGAACGGGCTTCGAAACTCCTACTCTAGTAGGAGTCTCTAGTAGGGTTCTCACTTTACAATCTAAAAGGATCCTGAATAACGGTTCAAATTTATTTTCCATCCATGTTCTCATGGCTGTGTGTCAAACAATAGTAATGTACATTTAAACATTTTGATGTTTACATAAAACAGGCTTAAAACAGACACAACTGGACTTATCAGCTAAATCTCCACAGTGGTGATCGCTCTAGTAACACCGATGCGTTGGCGCATGTATCCAGCTCTAAAAGCAAAACCCTGTGCCGTTACATATATCATTTCAGGAAAGTCAAGTGACTGATACAGGAGCTGTTTTTAAACGGACCAACAATATTGTGTTCATAAGCACATCCGTCAACGCAGAGCAAATGAAAGGTTTCAGTCAAATGAGACCATTTTAATCTCATATTTGTTTAAATCTTCTTGCTGGTAAAGATTCTCAGTCATCCAGGACATAGTCATTAAAAAAAAAACAAAATTAAAAATTAAAAACAATCTGGACTACAAAGTCCTGTGGATTGTTTTTAATTTTCTTTTTTTTTGTGGAATTTTTATGTTCTTGTTGTGTCATCCTGTTCCTCTCAGTTATCATTCATCTTATCTAAATCAAACTGATTTTTAATAGACTCTTAGTTTACTGGTTTTACTCTAGTTATTATTTTATATAGGTAAATAATTCCTTGTCCACAAACATCCATGTACATGTTTACTTAAATGTTCCCATTATATGTTCACATTTATGAATAGCAACTAGAAATATCAATTCAGTTTCAATTCAATTTATTTTTCTATAGCGCCAATACACAACACATGTAATCCAAGGCCCTTTACAGAGATCAGATCATACAGGCAAACTGATTCAAAGTTTTCTATCTAAGGAAAACCAGTTGATTGCATAGACTCCTTAACTCCAAGCCAATCCCTCACACTAAGCATGCTTGTAGCGACAGTGGAGAGGAAAACTCCCTTTTATCAGGAAGAAACCTCCAGCAGAACCAGACTCAAGAGTAAGCGGCCATCTGCTGAGGCCGACTGGGGTTCAAGGAAACAGAAGCAGAGGTACAAAGGAACTTGTCGAACAGCTCCACAGGCCCCCCCATCCAGGAAAGAAAAAGTCAGGCAGACGGATGGATGGAGGATAAAGAAAGGACATCCAGTTAGTCACAGTCAGAGAAACAGGACTACACTGAAAAACAGACCGATCTCCAGCACATATACCCAGCAGCACAGCTGATATTTCTCTCCAGGAGGGAGTCACGGAAGACCCTGGAGGAACTGTCTGAACTGCATTGAGAGGAGGTAACTCAGCCGTGGTATTCAGCTGTGTTGGATCAAAGATGGATCTAAAAGGCTGAATACCATCCCCCAGAAACTTGAATAACCCAAGCCTGGTTTAAATCATTATAGGCCATCAAATCAGCGTCAGTTCCGTCTGTCAAACACGCTGCCTGTAGTGATTTTAAATCTCCAGCTGGTGTCAGCATTTAGTGACAGAGCACCGACACAGCTTTCCAATTTGTCAAAACCTGTCACTAGTCAACGGCAATAAGAAGTTAAAAAATATCGTCTTGATAATATGCTAACAAAATGTGTCTGATTTTGGCTTCCGCCATCTGTGGAAAGTTTCAGTTTTAAGTAATTGGGCTAGGACAAAAGCACAAAGGCCGTGTATACTTAAACTAAGAAAATATGATTGGACATTCATCACCCATCTACATTTTACAGAGCTAAAGCTAGCCAAGGTTGGCAGTGGTTAAGCTGAGTTTAGAGCCCATTGAAACCCTAAAAGAAAGGTTTAATGGCTCTTGAGGGATCCTGATGGATATGACTTCTCAGAACCAATCTACGTTGAAACAGCCCACACAGCAGCCATTCAGTCCTCCAGTGGTCCAAGAATGTTGCCTCCTCCACTAAGCTAAAGCCTAATAATAGCAGCAAGAGCTAAGTGTTTGACAAAACACTTTTTTTAACTGTCCAAGTCATGGCTAGCAAATGGCAGCATTAAGTGATTAAATACATAAGTGAGCATGGAGAAATTATTCACAAAAAAGAAGGTAGGAAGATATTAAGTTGAGTGATGTAGGTCAAACTGAAACAGAGGGGCATTTTAAGAACGCCTGGACCGAGCAAGTGGCTGTTCAAGGGCTGAAATTAGTGGCCTTTTGTAGCCTGCAATTACACACTCCATCACACACACTTAGAAAAAAACTTCCCCTTGATTCATCACCCAGACACATGGCGCCACACATGAAGATGAACTCTGTGCTGTCACAGGTGAAGGAAGAGCTGGGAGTCATGTGGCATGTGAGGGCCTGCTGCATCTTTCAGCCACTCTGGGATCCTCAAGTGGCTTGTGGAGCAATCCAGAGCCCAGAGGGGGGCTTGACAAGCCAGATTGACCTTGTCTGTTGTAACAGGTCGAGTAGAATAAACGGCAGAAAGGTGAACATCACTCTTTCAGGCAGTGGCAGATTAGGAGGGATGATTTCCCCCCACTGCCCCTGAAAAAGGAACCCTACCGAGGAGAAGCTCTTCCTGCTTCTCTGTTTAAAGGCTTCAACTCTGTTAAACTCTTACTCAGGAACGTCAGACTTCTCTTGGCTGTGCTCTCACCTGCAGCATGATGCATCAAAAACTTGACTCATCTATCTAACTAATGGATGAGGCCTACTGCTACAGTAGTTGTACCACAGGGATCTTTTAAATAGGAGAAGTAAAAAATTAAGAATAAATAGAAAAAGGGGGAAAGAGCAAAGAGAAACCCAATGCTTTATTTACTTTTTTATTCACAAACAAGAATTCAGTTATATATTACTTTTTTATTTTATTTTACAGTCATGATTTTTCACCTATTATCAAATTTTCAAAGAAAGATGCAAAGCAAAAACTGAAATATATATGTACCGGTAAGTCAAATTTTCTTGAAATAAAAGTATTTCCCCTTGATTTGTATGGAGTGAATTTTGTTGTGTTATCATTCCAAGAAAAACACTGATTTGGTTAATAGAAATAAAAAAAATACTACTAAAACTACTAACTTGTAAATTCAAATGTAAAAAAAAAAAAAGAAACAATCCTTAAATGGAACAAAGATTACATTTTCTAATTTATTTTGTGCATTTTATTTTTCTCACTTTTTTGGCCAGTTGTTGAGGAAAGGAACGGAGATCATCCAAACTGTCTTCACCTCAACAAACCGGTGATTTGATGTGTTTCTGTTTTTCCCCTGATATATGATTATTGGAAATAAGACAAAAATATTTACGACATTTGATGTTTGTTGATCCTACCTGTGCTATTACACAAAATGTTAAATCGGATTTTAGTCTCCATGTCATACTCATTTTCAGAAAAAGCCCAATGCAGGATCTCTGATTAGCAAATACATTTATACCCAACTTGATAAATAGGAGTTAAATATCTGCTTTAGTTTCCTTATATGAGAAACTGTTGGTTTGCTGAGTGGGTAGAGTTGAACTAGCTTAGTACAGCCCTTTTATGGGCAAAGAAAAAAAGAGAGCTGTCCTAAGCATTACTTCTGTCAGATTCAAATGAGGAGCAACAGCCTCACAGGGTGCTAATGTACTTTAACTCATACCCCAAACAATAATAAAACTGACAGACAGCATGGAGGCCAGCCTTTATCACTCTCTGGGAACTCAAGCCTCTAATAAACTGAGAAAATTTGAATTACAGAGACATAATTAGGCCCAGCGCAAGAGTGGATAAAGATGAATTATCCTCTGGCCTGTGGGGGAGCTGGTTGTGATAATGATGTAAAAATATAACAGTAATTACAAATGAAGGCATCAGGATGGAAATGAATCAATCAAGCTGCCCTTGTTGTAGGATGCACCAATGTGTGTCAGGATGTATTTAGGAGGACCAGACTGCTGCAGGACACATCCATCAACTCAGACAGAATCTAACCTGTGATGACGGTAAACAAAGCAGCGCTGAGAGCCCTGAGACACCACGAAATACAACTTCAAAGGCAGAGGAAGGAGAAGAGAAGGTGAATGCTGAGGTTAAGCAGCCTGGATAGTTGGAGAGAGGAGCTAGATGATGTTAGTATGAATCCATTTCAGTTCAAGACAAAAAAATGAATGACAAATAAAATGTGATGAAAATCTCATTTCCGTCCTGAGAGATGAACCTGGAAATGCAAAAATAAGGAAGAAAAAAGTAAACATCTGAATCCAAGAGGAGCTAAAACTGATGTGGAGTTCCTTATTAATACTGATACTTGTGATGACACTGTAGCCTCTGTGGTCTATTTTAAGTCAATTGACTGATTGATTCGTTCTTACCTTGATGCTGTGTCCTTGTTTGTGGTTTTCTTCTTTGGAATAGGGAAGTTTTTTGTCCTTGGTGTTCTGAATGGAGGCTCTGGAGAGGATTCACTTAAACTAAGCGAGCTATGGTTCTGCTAAGTTTTCTTTGAGTATTCAGTTTAATGTTGATTCATGTTTTACTTTGCTTTTTTATATTTATTGGTTTAATTCCTATTTTGTGGTGTTTTTGGATGTATTTGTGTTAGGCTTTTCTTTGTTGCCCTCTTGTGTTGGTTTCCTTTTCCTTAGCTCTTTTCCTAGAACCCTCTGCTCACACCTGCTCCCTATCAGCTTGTTAGTCCACCCTTTGTTCAGTCAACCAAGGCTACGTTCACACTACAGGCCTTGATGCTCAATTCCGATTTTTTTGCGAAATCCAATCTTTTTTGCGTTGTCGTTCATATTTCCAAATATATGCAACTTGTATGTGATCTCCTGTGCGAACTGCAGTCATACAACGCAAGTGTCCCGCATGCGCAGTATAGGACGAGATGACGTCACAGGCCAGCATGCTCTTTTTTTCCGGAAGTAAACATGGATGGTAGTGCCGGAGCGCATCTAGCGGTCTTTTCCAACCATAAAAACTCATTCTTTTCAATATAGTCAAACATACATAGTAATCTCCGCATCATCATCTGCCATGGTTGTTTTTCTTGCCGTTTCTGCGTAGCAAGATGCAGAATAGTGATCTTTGTCGGGTATTGATGACGTTCAGGTCGAATTAATCCAACCTTACCGTTCAGACACAGGTCACATTTGAAAAGATTCGTATCAGATTCAGTACCACATAGCCAAGTGGCCTGGGTTGGATTGTAAAAAATCGGATCTGTGTTGTTCAGTCAGCTATGAAAAGATCAGATCCAGGTCGCATATGGGCAAAAAAAAAACAGATTTGGGTCACTTCAGGCTGCAGTGTGAACGTGGCCCATATATACTCTCCCTATGCAGTTTCTCAGGGCTGGTTCCTCGTCTCTCTTTGCCTTTCCCTGACTCCTCATGCTTTCTTTTTCTCCAATGTCTCCATGATTTTGGTTAGTGTTACATTTTAAGTTGGATTTTGGATTTCTGCCTCTATTAACTGTGATCATTCATTAAAATAGCAAGAACTCTCGTCTGCCTCCATGCCTCTGCATTTGGGTCCTTAGAACTCAACTCAACCTGACATAGCGTTGCTGTATATCAGTTTATTTTTTTTATATCAGTTCGTCATTGACAACCCCAAGCTGTTGCTTTACTGTGAGGCATTGCAGTCCTGTTGTAGTGCCAGCAGATGGCGCCATATTTGTTTATGTCTGTTCAATGTTTCTGGTGCTGGAACTCTATCCCAAGTAGGACCAGTGTTGTGCATGAATGCGTTCAGTGAACGACATTCATTGAATTCGTTTTTATTTTTAGCAAAAAGTGAAGTGAACAGATTTGAAGCCATTTTGTAGTAATGAATATGAACAAGAGCAACATTCACTCTGAGAATAATCAGTGACACGGCTTACATTCGCATTCAATTGATAAGGAGACCTTTCATGGGATAACCTCAGGTTTTTTCCTTTTGAATGGCTGCTATTGTAAACCTCTCGATATAAAATTAATTTTTTGATCGAGATGAGTAATCTGCTTCCTGGTATATTGAAGTACCAACAGTTTGCATCTGATAATTAAACAAACAATGTCAGTTTTTGGGAAATGTAAGAATTATGCTATCATTTGTAGTTACCAATCTGTCTTTACTATATTTGAATTTGACAAATGATCCTTCATCTTCTGTCAGCTATACTTGTTACGAGTGCTTGTGCCGAAAGTGCAAACTTGAGCATTAAAGCAGTGGAAACTTTGCTAGGATCAGATATGGAACAAGAACTTTTTGTGGCTTTGCTACTTATGTATGTCCACAAAGACATACATTTGGACATATTAACAGAATCATTGACATATTTTCTCAAGATATTTGTCAACCCATTATCATCACCATCATAAAGTTAAAATTGTTGTATAACAATAATTTTCTTTGTCAAGTCTTACTGTTCTGTTATAAACTTATGGTTTAACTTAACCATACATGTTCATTTGTTTACCTTAGTTTAATGTTTTTCTTCTTAAGATTTCCTTCTTCTTCTTAAGATTTTCTGGCTAAAATATATTCAAAAATCATTAATTGCTGGAACCATACCAAACTGTTCTCTATCCTTGAGTCTTTTTAAAGTAATTTTCATGATTAAATATCATTTCTGGGAATGAAGAAAAGTTTTGTTTGATTAATTGTTAAGGATCGTTTTCTCTTTAAACCACTTTTTAACCCTTTGTATGCTGTTCAAAAATGCTTTTTCAGTTACCAATTATGTAATCTTGTTAATTCCATTAATGCTCATCCAATAAAATGAACATTCAGTTAGCAAAGTGTTTCCCAACCTTTTTTGACTTGTGTTCACCTTTGGGCATTTTGTCTTACCATGAGTTCCTCTCAGTCTCAGTATTGATGATTGTCCAAAAGTAGAACATACAATAACTGAAATTAAGACTATTTTACTTAATCTTTCAATTTGAGCATTTGATTATTATAATTGTATCCTTTCCATGTCTATTAAAAACAATATAGGTATGTTGCCTGGAAGTTAGTAAGGAATCGAAATAAATACAAAATAAAATCATATGATAAACCTGAATTTATAAAACTTGAGCTCCTCTGACCAACTCCCTTATAATAACACTTAAACCTGATGAATTTGGAACAAAATGCTGAACAAAAAATATAGTCAGACTGACGTAATTCATTTTACTTTGTTTTCATCAATGCTCTAGTGGCTTAGTGTGAAAATGAGCTGATATCAGGCTGTTTTCTACATCCAGTCTGTTCCTCTTAATGGTTTGGATATGTTTCACAGCTAAAGGTGAACTCAAAGAAAAACATATTTTTTGGTTAATAAAAACTTATAAAATTTTTCAATGGGGCCTTAAAAAAGCAGAACAGATTCTAGCCCTATTTTACTTTACTGGCTACAAAAATACTGTTCAGATTGTTGAACTGTTGAAAAATAAACTCTAATTGAAGTCACAGTCTTTGCATCACACTGATAACACGAAACCAAAAATAACTCAATTCCACAAAAAAAATGTTTTTCTACTGCATTTTTGCACCATATGTATTTGTTTTTGCAATGTTCTGAATGTCAGTGTAAACACATTTTGCATAATGTTATTTTTTCTCCCACGCTGTTTACATTTCATCACTGCTGCACTTTATGGGATGAACGCTGTAGGAAACCAAATTTTGCTTTTATTGTCTTTTTGTATACACGCAGTGTAAAAGTTGTCCAAGTCTAAGGCCGTTTCTCAATATGTGTAATTGTGCGTTCTCATCTGCTTGTGAAATATCATCAGCCTCAGCGCTAGTACTGTTCCACTTCATAAGAACAAGAAGGCAGAGAACAGACTAAGGGCGTTTCTCAATATGCGTTCTTGAGCGTTCTCGTGTACTCGTGACACGTCATCAGCCTCAGCCCGAGTACCATTCCAATTCTCAAGAACGCCAGATCGAGAACGCATCAAATCCCCGGATGTTGTTCTCACCCCGCCCTCTTTATCGAGCATGCATCAGAGCAGACTTGTGCGTTCTTCAGACTGACCGCTTCCCCAGAATGCCCCGCGGCCACAGCTTGATTCACAGCGCTCACAGTGTTAAGTTAAACATTCCCTTTTCTGCTGCTGTTGTTCTTCAAAAGTACGTTTTGAAATCGTTTGAGGCGATAACATTATACATTTAAGCCTCCCTGTGTGGCCTGTTTACAGAGTTAGTGCGAAATAAAAAAAAAAAGTCTGACATTGAGAGGACCAGAGTGACCAGCAGACCTCCGAGGGTAACCGCAGCCAGGGCTAAATTTACCCCGTCTGTAGTGCACTTCTCTCGGTCTAGTTATGTGTGAACTACCGCTCGTTCTGATGGCGGTTTTTTGCGGTTCGGTAATTTTTTAAAATGTTTTTTAAGCTTTAGAAAATAAAAATATTGTTTTTAAAATGTTTTGTGTAGGGAATAAATTGTTTTGACTGTTAAAGAAATGCTAAACAACGTTGCCTGTGATGAAGTCACAAGTACGCTTCTGTTCCAATACACATACGTGCTTGCCTGCTAGCGTTCTCGTCAAGTCCGATCTTCCTGCGTTCTCGCCAAGAACGGACTTGACAAGAACGCGAGTACGTACTCGCGTTCTCGTGAATTGAGAAACGCCCTAAGTCCCTGGATGTTGTTTTCGCCCCTTCCTCTTTACCCAGCATGCATCAGAGCAAACTTGTCCGTTCTTGAGATTGACAGCTGTCCCAGCATGCACTGCTGCAGCAGCAGCTTCCAGGTTAGCGCTCACAGAACTCAGAGTATTAAGTTAAAAGATCTATTTCCTGTTGCCATTGTTCTATAAAAGTATGTTTTAATAACTTGAAGCGAGAACATTATACTTTCAAGTGTCACTATGTGGCCCTTTACTGATTTAGTGCCTGATTAAAAAAAGTTCCACTGTTGCGAGGACCGGCAACCAGCGGACCTCCGAGGGTAACTGCAGCCAGGGCTAATTTTAGCCCCTCTGCAGCAGCCCTAATGGCCTTTTTTTTTATTTGGCAAAATGTTTATTTGATTTGTGTTTATCTGACTTTGTTCATTATTATTTCACCAATAAATGAAAAAAGTAAAAATGTATTATTTTCTAGATACTATTAATAACAGAAGGTGAAAACCAGCTCCAGACGAGCCGGCTGGTGGTGAGGTCATAAGTACACTTCTGTTCCAATTGACCCATATTTATTCTGTGTGCTCCTGTTGTACCCAAGTCCACGCTCTCCTGTATTCTTCTTAAGAGCATACTTTGCGATGAAACGAGTCCGTACTCGAGTTCTTGTGAAATGAGAAATGGTCTGTCATGTACTCCTTGCAATACTCTCACGGACCACTAGGGTTACGGGTACAACTGGTTGGGAAACACTGATTTGGCGCTGTCTTGACATTACCCTTAGGTACTCACTGCCTTTTAGAAAATCATCACATTTTGCTCACTTTACTTTCTCTTTCCCAGCCATGCCATTAAGCCAGAGCTTGTATAGTTGCCATAAAATCCTCTCCTGCTTTATCTCCTGGGGGGAAAAAAAGGGAGGAAATATAAAAGTCATTTCATGAGGGCACTTATAATAGCAATCTCTGACTATCCGTGGCTCATGATGCCGTTATTAAATTCAAAGCCTGTGTGGCTTCATCAGCAGGTTTGGAATATTCAAACAAAGGTCAGAGAGAATGCAGAAAAAGAAGAATGCAGATGTATTAGAAAGTGCGATAAGAGTGACAGAGTCTACGTGGGATATTAGCTTTGAAATGCTGTTTTGTTTTTCTATGAGGGGGTTTCAGTCTCTCAACAATTGGTTTTCATTCGCTTTTCTGACCCAATTTAAATGACGTGTGGAGAAGAGTGAGTGGGGAGCATTTAAATGTAAGGGATGACAGCATGTTCGCCCCCGCATGTATAGACTTTTGCACCATGGCTCCCTCTCTTCCTCACCCTTCTGTTTTCATTCCCTTTTCTGTTTTTTTGCTCCTCTTTACTCACCCTCTCTCACTCTCCTGCCCTATTTTTTTCCTCTGGTCATTACATTTGCATAATGCAGCCCTCGCCTTCCAGAGAAGAGGAGCGTATCCGGCCCACACTTCCCTCTGCCTCACCAAGGCAGCCGCAACTGTGGCACCCGGCAGTGGAAGCTTCCCTCGCTTCTCAAATTCAGGACGTCGGTGACAGGATTATAATTAATGGAAAAACAGGGGACCCACAGTGAACTTGCAACAAGTTAACTTTGTAGAGCTACATTTGGAGGCGAGTCTCACGCAAGCCAGTGACGCTGGTTAAAGTGCCTCGTTTGCATAAACTCTCAGAGTGTGTTTGCTTGCACGTTATAGTCATGCCAAATGGCATACCGTCAGGCACACAAACGCAACACGCTGACAGTCTGTCAACTTCAGATTAGATTAGAATGTCTCAGTCAAGTTAGAGGAGAGGCGACCAGGGTTTTTCTGGGGGGAGTTTACATCAATGGCGTTTTAAAAGAGCAAAACGATGAAGATTATTATCAAAACACAGAGCTGTCATGTAGAAATGTAACCGGATTGTGCATGTGTTAATTGCAGAAGTGAAATTCCTTTGAACCTGAGCTGCATGACTGCAGAGAATGTGTCTACAGATTAATGCACTCCATACGTTTGCTCTATAGTTTTGTTGCTATTATATTGTCCCTTACTGTTATTGTTTGTTTTTTATTATTATTATTTGAAATTTGCTTCTGAATTTTAGGAGCATTTTTTTCTTTCATTTGATTTTTTCTTTTTGTTAAAACATATATATATGGATAACTGTGTTTGTGTCACTAAACGTCTGTGAATTAAATGCCTGCATGTGTTGCACGCTGAAAATATTTCATTTAAATATATGCCATTTGTTCACTTGTTTATTGATTTGTTTAATATAACAGTTATTTGTTTAATCAACGCTATTGTTAAAAACATCACGTCTACAATGCAAAAACAATCTGGAAGTAGGTAAAAATGTCTTAAATTAGGTGAATTTGTCCTTAATTTCAGTAGGTAAATAAGATGATCTGCCAATGGAACAAGATTGTTTACTCTTAGAATAAGATCATTAGATAATATGCTCTTGAAATAAGACACAGCAATTATTTTGTACTTATTTTAAGAGTAAATTGTCTTGTTCCACTGGCAAAGTGCCTCACTTACCCCTTCAATTCAAGAAAAAAGAATGAATTACTCATTTAGATTTAGTTTTTTGCAGTGTAGTTGCTCTTTAGCACATCTGATCTTGGCACTACATCACTGTTAGTGGCGGGAGTTGCGGAAAAAAAAGGAGAGAAGAAGAAGTAGTGCTAGAGTGTGATGGTTAACCTGTCCATTTCGGACTTCTCCAGAAAAAAAAAAAAAAAGAAAAGTTTTTAAAGGCGAATAAAGTTTTCAAGAGCGAAGACGGAGTCCTTTCTAATTCAGGAGTGGAGCTCATGTATATCTGTACTCTATGTTATGATCTTTGCACCATAGGCTGGGTTATACCCCTTTTTCTCTCATCTGATTTGCTCCACCCTGCGCTCCTTATCTCTTACTAGATGCACCTGTTCTTGCTGCTATTTATACCTCCGGTTCCCAGCCATTGGTGCCAGATTATTTTTCAAGCTCCTAGCCAGGCTAATTCTAGTGTTCCTGTTTGTATGATGTCCTGCCTGTTTCTGACCTGTTTCTGCCCCTGGACTTCTGAGTTTTGGCCTGAGCTATTTGCTGTGTTTGACTGTCCTGTGCTTTTTGACCACGGCTTGGATTATCGTCCTAGTTCCCCTGCATGCACTGGCTTCTGGAACACACTACTCCTTTTCCATCCTGGATCTCTGGCCCCAACGGAGTTCCGCTCCTCTGGTAAACAATCCCTCTTCTGGGCACTGACTGAAAACTTTGTCAAATTGGTGGCTTTTATGCTCACTGTTGTTCCTTGTTTGAGTTTGGAAGTCACTGACCAGAGCCTCTACTTCTACAGTTTCCAGTGAGCATGACGCAGCAGACAAGCAGACAACTCCTTTTGAATATATCACTGTCTGTCTAGCCTGAATTCTGGGTCCAGTGTTCCCAGCCTTTTGATGCTCTAGGTATATGATGTCTGCAGAAAATGGAGAGGCGTGGTTCGCTCCGCTCTGGCTTTGTGCTGCCCCTCGGGCTGCTGGGGGGGGGGTGGTTGCGCCGACTGCGGTCTGCTCTTCTTGCGGTTTTGCGCCGGCCGGCTTTTCTGCTCTTAGGTTGATTCTGTGCGCGGTGTGTTGCATTGCGCGCTGTTGGCATCGGTCTTGGTGGGTTGGGGCTGCGCTTTTGGCCAGGGGGGCGTTTTGGGGGGGTCCCGCGGCGCGGGGCCGCCTGAGTGTTTTTCCTGGGTGGTGCGGTTGCGGTGGGTGTTGCGGCCGGTCGCCGGGGCTTGGTGCCGGGGGGCGGGGCGTGTTTCGGTGCTCTGTGGGGCTGGGGCGTTTCGGTCGGTGCCGTGGGGGGGCCGGTGTTCGGTGCCCGGCCCTACTTCAGGGTGGCCGGCTGCTGGCGGAGCCCGCGGACTCGTCCCCGCGGCTCCCCGGGGTGCCGGCATGGTGGTGGCTGGGGGGCTTCTTCGTGGCTGTCTCTCCTCCTCCCTTGGTGGGGGTCTGATTTCTGGAGCTAGCCCCTCCTTGGTGCCTTCGCTCTTGGGGTCCCTTTGGGCGCCTGGGGCTTTGGGTCTCCCGGCGCTAGAGTCAGTGCTCTGGGGGGGGTGCCTCTCCGGCTCTCCACAACCACTATTGAGCATTTTTTCTAAAGTTAAAACTTTACATGCACAAGTTCACCCTCACAAACAACTACAGGTGCTAGGCTTCAGGTACTCAGAGATTCACTTCCAAACAGAAACCCCACATTCATATCTTCAGGTAAACCAGAGTACATGTCAGACTTAATAATATTACTTTAGCGATAGTTTCAAGGTGTTGCTTTATTGTATGTCTCGTACCATGTCTTTTGGTTGTGCTGTTCTTTTTTCATCTCGTTACAGGTGATGAAGCAGACTGAAAATGTTTTGTCATTGTCTCCTTTCTATCTCCTCTTTCTTTCATCTTTTGTCCTTTTTTTTTTCTTTTTCCTTTTTCTTCTTCTGTTTTTCTGCTCTACTTACATTGCAATTCAATTCAGTTTATTTATATAGCGCCAAATTCACAACACATGTCATCTCAAGGCACTTTACAGTTCAACCAGATCATACAGTCAAATGGATACATAGTTTTCTATCTAAGGAAAACCAATTGATTGCATTGACTCATTGACTCTTCAGCAATCCCTCACACTAAGCATGCTTGTAGCGACAGTGGAGAGGAAAAACTCCCTTTTAACAGGAAGAAACCTCCAGCAGAACCAGGCTCAGTGTGAGCGGCCATCTGCCGAGGCCGACTGGGGTTCAAGGAGACAGAAGCAGAGATACAAAAAGCAGCTGTAAAAGGCGGCCCCGTCCAGGAAACACACAGCCAGGCAGACGAGCTCCAAGGCAGCTCCCATGCCAGAGGACGAAGAGAGCACATCCAGTTAGTCACGGTCAGAGAAACAGGATCACACTGGACAACAGGCCGATCTCCAACATCTATAAACAAGGGTGTTGATGGAAGCAGCACAGCTGATGTTTCTTTCCAGGATGACGTCACAGCCAAACAGGAACAGACGAGGCAAAGCTACTCTGAGGAAAAGCAGAGAGAGCAGAAGGTTAGAGATTGAACTAACAGATTCTGCAGAATAGGAGAAGAGAGAGAGAATGAAGCAGAATGATGAAATGGGGGTCCCTATGTCCTCCAGCAGTCTAAGCCTATAGCAGCATAACTATAGAGATAGCTCAGGATAACCTGAGCCACCCTAACGATAAGCTTTATCAAAAAGGATATATAGACTGTGTCTATATGGACAGTGTCCATATAGACTGTAAAACTCCCTGCATAATTATAATAAAGCAATTTATATGCATGAAACAAGTGGAGCAGTATGGCAATTGCCATACCGCTACACTTGTGAAAGTAAAATCTGTTGGGCTCCTTTTGGCATCAATACAATTATTCTTATTGCCACCTTGCCAGACAGGACACTGCAAAAAAAATAAAAAATAAAAAAAGAAAATGGAGAGGCTGTATTTAGTTATTTTTTACCACACTATAGCCACATTAACCCAAAAGAACTCCCCGATAAGAAAATATTTATACACAGAATGCATTTATACCGAATGCATTTTGTTTGGTTCTCCATCAATTTCAAATGTTCTCACAACAAACTCCAGTAGTCTAGCCCCCCTTTTTAAATCTCATGTCCAAAATCTTGGGGTAACATTTGATAATGTGCTCAAATTTGACAAACAGGTGAGCTCCGTTTTCAGCTTAAGCTTTTTCCAGCTCCGTTTTTTGGCCAAAGTCAAGTCCTTTCTCAGTCGGGAGGATCTTGAGAAGGCAATCCAGGCTTTCTGAACTACGGCAGTGCCCTTTACGTTGGCCTCAGTCAGTCATTAATTTCTCATCTATAACTTGTGCAAAACGCTGTTTTACTTGTCTGAGATTTAAATTTTTCGCAATTGTGGCAGAGCTTTGCGCTCCTCGGGTCAGCTTCTGCTAGAGGTCCCTAGGTCAAAGACTCAAACAGTGGGGCGATCGTTCTTTTGCCGTCGCTGCTCCCAGACTGTGGAACAAACTACCCCCTGACATCCGCACCACTACTGACCTCAAAACCCACTTTTTTAAATTAGCATTTAATTCTGACAAGGATAATACTGTCTCTTAGATGTCCTCTTTCTGTGTGCTCCTTTCTATGCATCTCTGGAAGGCTTTTAATGTCCTGCAGCACTGCACCACTACAGCACTTTTAATTATATCTGCATGTTTCATATGTGTTATGTATTATTTTATTACTTTGTTGTAAAGCACTTTCGGTACCATTTGGCTATTGTAAAGGGCTATACAAATAAATTTGATTTGATTTGATACACTTATACAGACATTGTAGGGTAACAGGTGTAAGTGATACTTTATTTGCTATATCATCTCTTCAATTGTCACAATTGGGAAATTTCTATATTTTTTCTAGATTTAATGTTTTCCATAATTGGTAATGATGGTGGCCTGACTGATCGCCTTTCTTTGCATTCTGCTCTGCTTCTCACCTTCAAGCTGAGGTCCCATTGTTTCCACTTGTACCGACCATGCCCACTCCAAGTCAGGGCAGTGCAGTTCACCTTGTCTCCTGGCTTCATATCCTTCACCAGAGATCCAGTCAGTGCCAGATTTGCCAAAGTTCCTTGTTAGTAGATGATCCAGGCATCTTTCCTTGCCTGGCTGCCTGATCATGTCATGTCCTGCTCCATGATTTCCACCTTGCCCTAAATGGATTCTCTCACCAGCTTTATTGTATTCTTGATGTGGTTTTGGATCAATGGCTACTTGCCCCACCCCTTAGGTTCTTTCTGCCTCCATGTTCCTGAAACCACTTTCATTCTCTGACCATCGATTCCAGCCTCATCCTCGAATCTGTTTGCCCATTCTATCAGGGGCTTTTGCTGTGAAGACAGTTTGTCTGTCTCTGCTCTTCAGCTGTGGTTACGTCTTCACTTTGCCGTTAGCTCCCACTGAGGAGCCGAAAGAAAGGATCCTGAGAAGTCTTTTTATCTGTTCTGCGTGCTCTTGAAATCATTCAGATGATCCCAGCCACTAACATGTCTCGCCCTCCACAGCGGTTCCTGTTCCTGTCACTGACGGCTGCTTTTATCCAAAGGATTTGTTCTGTAATAAATCTTTTACACTTTCACATTATGTCTGGCTGAATTCTCAGGTCCTCAGTCCGTCCATTATGAAACTGTCCGAGACAAATGAGGATAAATTCATTAAAGTGATGAACGTTTAGCAAAGGGCTAACCAACTGCTTCAGCGGTTAAAGCTATAGCACTGTGCAAAATTTTTTATTGTTACACGCAGCTACAACTTAAACTGTATGACGAAACCGCAGGAGGTAAAAGTTCACAGCTCACAATGCATATTCTTACACTGTACGGCCCGACGCTCTGATGTGATCCACCTGCTCACACTGGATGTCCAAAAAGCACACGTCGGACTTAGCGCCGAGAGATGGTGCTGGTCGGACTGGTCAACCTGGAAGAAGGAGAAGAAGAACTCCCTTGTTTGCTCATGCGCAGTGCTCAAGGTTCTGGTAAATTGGCTCACAGGTCTGCTTCAACTGCAAGATTTGTTCACAAACACCTTAGGATGGCCGACTGGATTTCAAACATTTTAGATTTTCTCCCAACCTTACGATTCCTGATGGAGAGGTGGTCGTGAGAGGCTAATCGCCCCTTGTTACCCCCTATAGAGGGATTATTTGTTTATCAACACGGCGGATGCGCACGCATCTTGACTGCAAAAAGTGCCGGGTCCTTTAAAGCGTCTGGTTGAATGTTGTGATTATACGCGGTTATTCAGCAGTTGCGATCTGCTAGCTAGCGATGTTGTCAGCGTACTACAAGTTTATCACCTAGTGATAAAATAAGTTATGCTGCTAAATTAACACTAGTTAATGCAATACGTCTTCATGACCCATACGCGTTACATGCCGGTGAGTAGATAAATGACGAGAAAAAATGGCCCAAAATTCAGTGGCTGGACATTCATTCCCACTTGTGCAAAGTGCAGTAGGCATTTCCACTACGAATGTGCAAAAGTAAAAAGAAAGGCTAAAGAATGGTATTGTGATCAGTGCAAAAAACAGAAAAACTAGAAAAAATGCACTCTGAAACATAGAGTTGTAACTGTACCTGTGCTTACCATTCAAAGTATGCACTAAGGTTCTCAGTGTGCATCTTATGACAAGAATGTTTAATATTGTTATTTTTATTATTGGTTACATGCACAAGAATAAATATATTTCAATGTTTCTTTGACTCTTGAATACTTTATTAATATTTACACAGGGTTTACACACGTATCAGCTGATTGAATTGTTTTATTTTCAATGGCAAAACACAAAGCAAAATATCTGCATATTTCATTTAAGATTTTGAAATATATCATACAACAGAGGAATGAGGAAAAATCTCAATATTCAAAAGCAAACTGGATACAACACACATTTTGAACCAAAACTGCTGCAAAATGTTTTAAACCACAGCTTTTGAATGTTCAATGAGCTTATGTAGTGAAAATACTTAGGCAATCATTTTTTTCAAAAAATAATATTCAATGACATTTAAACCTCAATTCATAGATGTTAACAACATTAAGGCCTTACTTTTGGCACAATTCAATTAAGGGCTTTTAATTTATTTTCTAGGGACTATGCATTTGCAAATGTTTGTCACTGCTGCACAAACAATTACAATGTCATCTAACAGGTCCACCTGTGATAAAGGAATAACAGTAGTAAGAATTCGGAAAGTTTTCCATCTCCCTATTATTCTTTCAATGTGTATTCTAACATTGGACAAACGCCTCGATGTTTCCACCTCTTGAGCAGACAACTGCTTTTTACCTTTGGTAAAGTGAGGGATCCTCAGGGTAGCACCACGCAAGGCAAGCTCATCTCTAATGGTAAAACCACGATCTGCTAGTATCTCATCATTTACTTGTAGAAGGTCATAAAATCCAGACTCGGCTGTAAGTTGTTTATCAGAAACACGCCCACCCCAACCTGCAGACAGAAATGTAATTGCTCCTGCAGGTGACATGCCAACCAAATACTTAACCGTGTTATGGCTCTTATAATTTGAATATGTTTGGGCTCTGGCTGTTAAATTTGTTGGTCTGTTAATAAAAATTTCTGTGCAGTCAATAATGCACCTGCAACGCTGGTATTTAGGTTTGAAACATTTTTGCATATTCTTTAATATAGCATGCTTACTTGGCCACTTGATTAAAGGTTTCAAAATCTGAGACATAATAGGCAGCCAACTTCTTTAGATTTTAGAGATGTCACATTCGTTAACATTAAATCTGAATGCAATATCCTTGTTGGTGAGTCCTAATCTGAGTTTCATGAGTACAGCCAAAAGATGATCCTCTAGGGTCAGAGAGCCACGGATGACCTCAACACTGTCCTTAATCGTCTGCAGGACCCAATTAAAGAGGGCACTGGTTAGACCTGTGAAAAACAGCACCTGTGCTGCTTTACACTGCAGTGACGCAAAAGAGAACTGTGCAGTCCCGAGCATTTCTTTTTATTGTTCATTCTCTGTTTTCAGTTTGTTGATGTCCTCACGCAGGTTATCACACTCTGTATGAAGTTGGCTGTACTTCAGCTGGAGGTCATCATGGACAGTCTTTGGGACCATACCTTCTGAAAAATAAATACAAATTTTACATTCTTATCTTTACAAAAAACAAATGGTTACATTCTGGGTGATCAGTCACACTGTGGGCAAATACCTGTTTGCAACAGATATGAACATTACTAACTGATTAATCACACTAGTACGGAAGAGGATAAGGGCCACTGGAAAAAAAAAAAGTTAACTGTTTTTTTTTTGTTTTTTTTCCGTATAGTATGGGAAAAAAGTCAGAATTCTGAGAATAAAGTCAGAATTCTGAGAATAAAGTCAGAATTCTGACTTTGTTCCCATGTTAAACTGAAATAAAATTTAAAAATCAGTTTACTTTTTTTTCAGTGGCCCTAAACCTCTTCTGTACACTAGTGACTATTCTATTCTGCAATAATTAATATGTTAACATTTAGGAACACACAGATCTACGTCCCTTTATAAAAATCCAAATGAGTTTGCAGGCCGTCTTGGTCAGGTTAGTAATAAGGTTTCATACCATTATATAGATCAGCACCAGCCTCTATTCCACACTCAGTTGGAGAGATGGAAGAGGGTGTACACTGATGTCCATCTTCTGGACACCTGCTGGGGGTTGCATCCCTTCTTCTTTTTCTCTTATATCTGAAACACACAGGAGAGAACAATCATTTAGTGCAAAAAAACCCCAAAAAAACAAAACAGTTCCACAGGTGTTATCTCCTAAATTCAAGTCCATGCAAATCACATGCTAAGTCATCCCAACTCTCCATATGAGATGTCTAATAAAAACTACATGCTCTGACCTTTAACCGGGGTAACCTATATAGCTACAATATATCAATATTTTTTCTTTGCACTTCCAGTCATACTATGTGGAGTCATGCTTGTAATCAGACAACAATCAAGCACACAGATGTGATACTTACCGCTCCAGTTTTGCAACACCGTCTTTGCCGGGCTGGATTGAGTATGGAAAGATAGACGGGACAAAGTCTGGGCTGTCGATGTCGTCTGATGCCTCTCCTGTACAAATAATGTATTGACGCAATCATCATCATCATCATCATCATCATCAACCTTTATTACAGACACTAGTCAATCAATTGAAAAGACAGCACACACAGAGAAGTTTAGACCAGACAACCTGATAATGTTAATGATAAAACTTATGGCTGACCCGATGAGTTGCAACTTGATAAGACTGAATCAAGGTACATTAGCTTGTATGCTAGTTATGCTCCAATGTGTTTTGTACGATTCATTAATCCCGTTTATATATGTAATACTTAATAATTGTATGTAAAACCATTGTTTGTAAAACCAGCGATGCCGTTTAGCTTTTTTATAGATAAGACTTACCTGATATAAAGTGATCGCTGCAGATTGATGCATTTTTAATCATCTGCTCGTTCCAATCGCTTCTTCTGATGGCTTGCAACCAAAGACGTCTCTTGTTTGCCTTGAAAGGGGTGCGAGTTGATGGGATTCGGTAAAACTTGCGCGTTTTATTGTTTTTATCAAAACGGTTCGTGCAACCGACAGCACAACAAGACATGTTAGCGGCTCTTTCTGCAGGCGACATGCGCATTGGTGCCGGAAGTGACGTAGAGTGACGTTGCCTGATAATCCCTCTATATTACATGACACACCGAAAGTCGGGAAAAACATTGTATAGTGTATGCCTGGCACGGTCATTGAGACAAATGTGTGAGCTTTAAACTTTACCATCTTGTTTCTCTCTGTTTTTAACCCTTTTCTGTAGTAGTTCATGTTGTAGAAAACTAACAAAACATAACAATTCCTTTTGTCAGGGTTTGGTTGAGGTTTGAGGGCCCAAATGTAGAGGCAGGGGGGCAGAGATGACTTTTTGTCGATATAATGAGTGGTTCACAGACAACTCAGGCAGGAATCCAAAAATCCAACATGAGAAAAGTAAAACAAACCAGAACCTTAGAGACATCAGGGGAAAACACTGACAAGGGTACCACTGAGGAAGTGCACAAGGAGAGTATTTACGGGAGACTGAACAACGAAAGGACTAACAAGCTGATTGGGAGCAGGTGTGAAGAGAGGAGTCTAGAAAGGAGCTAGGGAAAAGGAGACCAACACAAAGGGCAACAGAGGGCAACACATAAAAACCTAAGAACTGAAATATAACCAGAAAACACAACAAAATAGGAATTAAACCAATTAAAAATGGAGCAAAATAAAACTAAATACTCAAAAGAAAACAGAACCAAGACTGTGACACTTTTGTTAAACTGCTTACTGGGGTATTAGTTTAAGATTTTCATCCAAATGTTTTATTTTATTTTATTATCTCATTTTTAATTCTGCTTTTTTTGTGGTCCAATTGTTATATTTGTTTTACAAATGTTTTTGCTTTTATGCTGCTTTTATTGTTCTTCAACTTTATTATCTAATTCACTTAAAGCACTTTGAAATGTCATTGTATCTCATCGAATTAAAGGCATCTTTATTAATTATATTATTAAAGATTAATTACAGTAATAAAGATAAATTAAATATTTTTTTCAGCCAATTAATACTTATGTAATACCACGGTGGAGGATAGCATGTCTAGTAATGGCAAAATAAGACCTGCAAAATGGTTCATTTCGCATAAGTGTAAAGTCTACATTAATCTTAATCGAAAAAATTTATGTTGGACACATAAGCACATTGTTAATTCCCCTGGCTTATGTGAAGTACTCACAGTGAAAATAATTGTGAAAAAGGGATGTAATACCCTGGAATAGTGTGTTTGTACTTGGGCCTTATATTAAAATCCTTTTTGGTAGAAAGAGTTCTCCAGAAAAAGAAAATGTCTTTTTTTTTTTTTTTCAAATGGCAGTCCTAAGTGAAAATAAAAAAATAAATAAGCAATAAACTGGCTCCAATCCCTGACAAAATAAAAATGTGTTTTACATGTCGTTTGATAAATTTTGAAAAAAACATCCATGTACTTTAAAATTTCATAAAGACTCAAGGGTTTTCAGGGATGGGTGGCTTCATATGGTCATTAAAAAAAAAATCTTCCAAGACATTGAACTTAGTTTCTCAAAGTCAATAACTTTCAAGCATTTCCAATTCAATTCAATTCAATTCAGTTTATTTATATAGCGCCAAATTCACAACACATGTCATCTCAAGGCACTTTACAGTTCAACCAGATCATACAGTCAAATTGATACAAAGTTTTCTATCTAAGGAAAACCAGTTGATTGCATTGACTCATTGACTCAAATACAATCCCCCACACTAAGCATGCTTGTAGCGACAGTGGAGAGGAAAAACTCCCTTTTAACAGGAAGAAACCTCCAGCAGAACCAGGCTCAGTGTGAGCGGCCATCTGCCGAGGCCGACTGGGGTTCAAGGAGACAGAAGCAGAGATACAAAAAGCAGCTGTAAAAGGCGGCCCCGTCCAGGAAACACACAGCCAGGCAGACGAGCTCCAAGGCAGCTCCCATGCCAGAGGACGAAGAGAGCACATCCACTCAGTCACGGTCAGAGAAACAGGACCACACATTTCCAGGACCCATGAGAACCCTGTTAACATTTTAGTGCACTCCATCTCACTTGGAATCCCATTTAAACAATTCAAAGGTCCTATTTTTAACACAGTTCCTGCTATATGTAATTAGGACCACCGCCACAGCAAAATAAAACACTAGACTTTTAGATTGAATAAAATAATATTTCAATGTTTTAAATAACTAAGGTTCTCAATTGTTTTAAATATCATAAAAATGAACACCACCATCTGCTGTCTATTTTTATGTGTGCAGATGGCTAACATTTAAAGCACACACATTGTTGGCTACATTGTGCTGAGCTGAAACGACAGTCTGGTGTTGTCAACTTCAGTTTATTTGTATAGCGCCAATTTACAACACATGCAATCTGAAGGGGCTTTACAGCTCAACCAGATCATACAGTCAAATTGATTGAGTGTTCCAGAAAGACTGGCCGTGGCGCTGCATGTTTTGGCTTCGGGTGCAAACCAACAGATCGTCGCACAGAGCTACAAACTAGTGTCCTGTACGTATCTGGGATAGTGACTGAGGTGCAGGCATCGTGGACAGCACTACAGCCAGAGTTTCTGCCATTAGGTACCAAACAGGAAATATGCATAGTGTAGAGCGGATGTAGAATTCACCAATGAAAGGCCTCCTTTCTCTCCTCCTGCAATGCTATTTGCAGCACTGTCTGTTGTCACCTACATTGGGGAGATACACCAGAGTTTCTCCGGAGGGGGGGGGCATATCTGCATTAACTGCGACACACGCAGACGACCTGGTTTCTGAGCATAAACCAGGCTTAAGCATGCTTGTAGAGACAGTGGAAAGGAAAAACTCCTTTTTAACAGGAAGAAACCTCCAGCAGAACCAGGCT